>NC_046674.1:26165656-26790656 GCF_003369915.1 Drosophila miranda
TGCACCTGGACGTGGGCGTGGGCGTGGCCATGGCCATCGCTGTTCTGCTCCTGGAGGGCCTGGTTCTTGGAGTTCTTTGTTCGCTTGCACTCGAGGCGGCTCTTGGCCTTGGCGGCCGAGGCTGCAGCCGTAGCCGCCGCGACGGTCTCGCTGTTGCCGTTGCCGTTGCTCAGCTGGAGGAGCACCGAGTGGTTGGTGATGCGGTCCACCTCGTCCAGGTCGTCGTCCGACTTGGCTATCTTGCAGTCGAAGGCCGTCTCGTAGATCTGCCGCCTGCGGCTGGTCATTATGTCCGAGTCCGGGTCGTCCTCGTCGTCGTCTTCGTCTTCCTCGACGTCGTCGTCGTCGTCGTCGTCGTCCTCCTCCTCCTCGCGCTCGTCGTCCCCGTAGAGATCGAGCGTGTTGACGGACTGCGCGGCTGAGTGTCCGCTGAGGCTCAGTGGCAGCTTCTCGGGACGGGCCAGTGGCAGCGGCAGGGGCAGCGGGATCGGGATTGGGATCGGGGCGCACTCGGCGCACTCGTGGACGCCATGCGGATGCACGTAGAAGATGCTGCGCGGCCGGAAGTACTCCTCGAGCTCCTCCTCCGGCTCATCGCTCAGTCCACCTCCAGCTCCTCCTCCGGCTCCGGCTGGGGGGGCGGCTACACAGGCTCCGCACACGGCTGCTGGTCCGAGCAGACGGTGCGGTGGCATCGGCGCCGAAGGCTCTGCTGGGTCGCGGGTCGCGGCTGTGGGATTCGGGGCGTTGGCGCTCGCAGGAGGCGGGGGACAGCACTTGAGCAGTTCCCCCTCGCCGGCGTCGCAGTGTTGCAGCTGCAGATGGAGCTCGCTCCCAGTGGATGGATCGGGATGGGACTGCGACTGCGACTGGGACTGGGAGTCGTGGCGCGGCTGGACGTTGCAGGTCTTGCGGACTAGGGCCAGAGCCCGGGCATGCCACTCGCGCCGCTTGAGGCACTCGCTGCAGTCGGACTCCTCCGAGGTGCTGGTGCTGGGCGTCTCGCACCGGATGATGTGCACACCCTCCTCCGTGAAGCTGTAGCGCTTGGGCGTCGACTGGTCGCCGCCGGGTGCCTCCTCGGACCCCTCTTCTTCCTCGAGACGATCGTTGTCCGCTGTCCGCTCCTCTCCCTCTCGGACTCCCTCGACCTCCCTGTGCTCGTGGTCGTCGTTGTTGTCCTTGTTGTCGTTGTCCTGGTCGCTGTCTTCTACTCCTGCTGCTGCTGCTGCTCCTGATGGCTGCGGCTCCTCTCCGTGCTCCTGCTGGGGCACATCCAAGCTGGAGCTCTTGCGGTAACCACCCAGGCACGGAAGCTCCGCTCTCAGCTGCGGCGGCTCGCTGGCCGTCGACTGGCGGCACTTCTGCTTGGCCTCCTTGTCCTTGTCCCTGTCCTTGTCCTTGTCCTTGTCCTTGTCGCGGCTCTTGAGAAGATCGGAGTAGTAGTAGGGCGAAGGCTGGCGCTTGCTGTACTCTGCTGCCGGGGCGACGGTCAGCTTTCGTGGACTCCGCTGCAGTTGGGGCGGCAGCGGGCGCACCAGATCGTCCGATATGGAGTCCGGCGAATTGAGAACCACCGCTCCAGGAGTTGTTCCCGGCGCTGCAGCCTGGGATGGAGCCTGCTGTGGCTGCTGCTTCTGGGGCTGATCGGCCTCCTCGTCTATGTCCGCCTCCTCGTCGGAGGACTTGGGCGCAGAGGAGTCTGCGGGGGGAGAAGAAAGGGAGAAAGTTAACACACTGCTGACATCGCTGACAGTTTCTAATTAAGTCGCGGAGCAACGGAGACGGCACTGCGGCATGGCGGCCCTGTGGCAACTGTGGCAACTGTGGCAACTGTGGCCTTGAGCCACGTCGTCGCTGCCGCAGTAGTCTATTTGGCGGTTGGTTAAACCCCGAAGCAGCCTCCCTCCTTCTGCTAGTATCCTTCCATTCTAATGCCAAAGTCCTGAATGACTCTTAGCCTGACTCTGGCCCCAGGAAAGAGTAGAGCAGAGCCTGCCATTTTCCATTTTCCGCTTGGCTAATCGAAGCTGCCTCTGCGGCAAAAGTGTCTGCATCGCAGGCGAGAAACTTGCACCGCATCTCGGGCTCGGGCTGAGGCTCCACTTAATTGCCATCCACTTAAGGTGGCACCTGCCTCCTGCCTCCTGCCCCCAGCCTCGTGTCTCCTGCCTCCAGCCTGTTGAGAGGCCAATGTCTATGCCTTGGCCTTCAGTGAAGGCCTGCTCGTGCTCCTACTCCTGCTGCTCCTTCACTTTTCCGCTTTTCCGCTCTTCAACTAGTTACGCGCCTAATGAACCCCGACAACTTTTCATTTGGTTGCAAGTTTCTTGGAATACTCGCAAGTTATTCGAGGGAGGGGCAGACAGCTATTTTGTTCTTATAATTAAAATAATGCCCTCCACATCAATTTTTCCCTTCTGCTGGTACGCAGCCTCGGGCCTCGTGCCTCGTGGGGCACACTCACACTCACCCGAATCGTAGTGGCTGTTCCGTTTATCCTTCCGCTGGTGCTGCTGGTCGTTGTTGTTGTTGTACGTGGAATGCCGCTGCTGCAATGTATGTTGCAACTGCTGCGGCTGCTGTTGCTGCTGCTGCTGCTGTTGGTGGCGCTTGTGGCTCGGGGCCGTGCGGCGCTTAGCCTTCTTGTGGTACACCTTCTTGTGGTGGCCGTTGCCGCTCTGGTGGCGCGTGTCCTTCGGATCGGAGTAGCCTTCGATCAGCTTCACGGAGGCCTGCTTGATGTTGCTGTTGGGCAGCGGCGGATGTTGCAATGTTGCACGATGCTGTAGCTGCTGCTGCACTTGTTGTGCCCCAACTGGCAACGTGTTGTTGTTGTTGGTGGTGTTGTTGTGGAGGTGCTGCTGCTGCTGCTGGTGCACCGAGTGGTTGCCGATGTGCGTGTTGTTGTTGTTGTTGTTCAGCTGCTGCTGCTGCTGCTGCTGCTGGTGGGTTGCTGCTGCTGCTGCTGCTGCTGCAGATGCTGCCGCTGCCGTTGGCGGCTGCTGAATGGGCAAAGTGGCCGAGGGGACCGGGCAAAGCGGTGGCGGCGGTAGAGGCGGTGCTGCCGCTGCCGCTGCTGCTGCTGCTGCTGAAGGTTGCTGCGTCGCTTGTTGGGCTTCTCCGAATGGCAGCTGTCGGAAATAAAAAGAAGATTGGGTTGCGGTCGGGGAGGCGCCATTAGCATTTGTTTGCAACTAATTTGATTTGCATTTCAATTTCCAATTTGTTGGCATTTAATTGAAGGGAATGGGGAGAAGGAAGAAGCGAGAAGGGAAGAGGGAAAGACAAAGGCAAATGCAAATGGAAACTCGTTTGCAGCGATTGTATGTTTTCCCTTAGATGGTGCACCACACCACACCACACCACACTAACAATCAGCCATCCCCATCCCCAAGCCAAAGGCAGAACGCATCTCCGATCCAAAGGACACCACTATTCCTCAAAATATATAAGCATACACAGATGAATAGATCTGCAAGGCTATCTCCGATCTGCAACCAAACCCGAAAATGCGCACCGGATTTCACAACTGAGATACATATATGTTCATATAGTAGGCTGTGGAATCGAACAAAAGCATAGAAAAATTTTTGGTAGGGAAAATATTTTGGGGAATATTCATTCGGTCCCCAGGCCTCGACTGGGAAGCATCAAAATTTTCAGTGTTCTGTTTTCTGTTCTGTTTAGTGAAAAAAATTGAATCAAACTAATTTTAAAAAAGTGAAAAATAATTTCCGGACTATTGAAAAAAAAAATAATCAAACAAAAATAAACAAAATTACACTAAAAATGATTCTCAAAATAAGTACGAGGAAAAAGCAAAAGCTCAGTCGAGGCTCTTCAACGATTTTAATCTTTCGGTTTTCTCCTGCCTCCCCTGTAGGATACAGGATCCGCTGATCCGTGTTTCTGTACAGGCCTGTTCCACAGATGGATGAAAGGAGAGGATGATACCTCCAGGCACCCACACTCACACCACCACTCACACCACCACACACAACCGCACTCACGCAGTCGCATTAAAACTCGTTCTCGAAATCGCATTTGCACAACTATTGCAGGATGGAACCGGCCCAAGGCACAGGGGATGGCATCCTGGACAAGAGCTTCATTGGGCAGATAAACCAAGAAGCGAACTATAAGCAGCCTCTACCTTGGTGAGTCGGGAACTAATTAATTTGAATTGGATTGAATTAATCCTTCTCTACTTTTCCATTTACAGATTGAAGGCTGTGCTGTGGATGGCACCGACACTCGACACTGTTGGCTCTGGTTCGGGCTCTGAATATCGGGGGTCGCATCAATAAACAGAACAACAAATCAACACGAATTGTTGCAAGCACAGAACACCAATCGACACATTTTATCGACTTTGTTTATAGCAAATGGTTAAGATCATTAAAAATTTGATTTATTTAACCATCCATCGATTGTTTTCTTTGATTCGTGTGATTCTCCTTTGTGGCAGGGCACAAGAGCATTTGCCGCCTGCAGATTCCTCTGGAAGCTGGAAACTGGAAGCTCTGTGAAGGCCGTCGCCGCAGATCTCATTGCCTCCGCGATTCCCTCCTGCATTGCTCTCGCTGCAAAAATCTCAGCAAATCACATTCCTTTCGGGAGCTAGACCAGACAGAATTTTTTATGCCTCCTGCCTGCTGCTTTGATATGAATTTCTCAGGGCTTACTTAGTTACAATATGATACAAATCTAGAAATGAGGAGCATTTCACTCAAATTACTCAAATTAAATTAAGCTGAAACTCTGGAAGGCGATAGAAATTGCAAAATTCCTCAGAGTTCGAAACATAATCTCATGTTTATCGTTTATCATGCGGTAGTATTTTCTCATTTTTCTATTCTTCTGAATTCGCTCATTTGTTCGATTGTGAGAAGTATTCCTCTGATGAACGAACCCATCCACTGGCCAGTGGGCCTTGCATTTGCTTCGTTCCCCAAGAGTGCCATCCCATCCCCCTGCCTCTTTCCACATCAATCCCTTAGTAGTCACAACATCCGTCGTTTGATTGTGTAGCTACTTGGGCAGTGGTTTCCTCGATCTAGTTCCTTTGCCGCAAGCCTGACAAATTACAAAACTGACATTAACAGGATCCTAATGTGTGCAAATTATGAGACAGTCATAATCTCATCCTCATGCTCGCCCTGTGCGTTCGGATTCTGGTCATAATGTTAAAAATAAATTTCCGCTTACACGGTCATCCCAGACCACATCCCACATCCAACATCCCACATCTCAAATCCCACATCCTACATCCTACATCCTACATCCATATTCTTGTTGAGCGGAAATTGATGTTTGGCCACAGACGACACAGGAAGTGGCAGGAAGGCAGAAGGTGGAGTGGGAGCAGGAGGTCATTGTGCGCCAAAAACATTTTTAATTGAAACTCATAAATAAGGACCTCCTCTATTGAGGAGGACTCCGAGAACCAGAAGGGGGAGGCACCAGAAGAGGCTGCTTGGATAACCATTTTTAATGAATTTGAACTTGAAACCGAATGCAATGCAGCAGATAGCTGCTGCTGCTGCTGCCTCCCTTTTGTTGCACAAAAGCTGGTTGCCACAGAAACCTCCGCGCCGCGCCGCACCGCGCCGTGTTCTCCGTCTCAAAGCGATGGGAAAGGCAAGGCAGATTGATAATGGCGGTTGCCTGTGCGCTAGCCAGTGGTAGGAGTAGGGGTTTGGGGTAGGGGCATGGGGCATGGGGCAGGCTGCCACGGGGAGACTTGTTAGGGTTCGTTGGTTCTTCGCTGGAGCTATTCTTGTGCTATGTGTGCTTAAGCCCCTCCCCCCCCCCCCCCCCCCCCCCCCCCCCCCCCCGTTGCACCCATCCCCCACTCTCGTTTGAACGAGTGTTTTGCCGTTTAAATATTTGCCTTTGATTATCCACATACGATATAAGCAGACACATACTTCATGCACCATACATCCCATGTACTCGTACCATTTATACATATCTGTGGATACATATATCCATAGATACTCGTACTCGTACTCGTACTCGTATCTCCTCATGCACGATTGCCCGGCACCAATCAGTGTGGGGTGAGGAGCAACAGAGGGTAACAGGGTAACAGAGTAACAGGGTGAAGGGGCAACACGGGCAACAGGGGCAACAGGGTGTGCGGCAAATAATGAAAAACTGTTGGACTCTCTGTCTCTGGAATGTCGTCTGCTGAATGTTGTTGCCGCAGCAACATGATTTTTATGCCAACTTTAATGAAAAAAATACAAATACAAATACAACTACAAATAAATGAAAGGAGGAATCCTTATGGAGGTGTACGTGTGAGAAGGGGGGCCAGACAGACACAGACATAAAAAAGCGGGAGAGAGTGAGAGAGAAAGAGAGCAGAGAGTTGATGAGATGAGGAAATGTCTGCCTAAAGACTAATGCTGATGTAGAACAACAGCACCTCCTTCTTGGACTCCTTTCACTCCTTCTAATCCTTCTACTGCTACTGCTGTCTCCTGTGGGATGGATAGGATATCGCTCAGTTCTGAAAATATACCTATAAATATACAATGCCACCTCCATCCTGTACCTGCACTAAGCATCAGCCTTGGATTTGGCAACTTTCCTAAACGAATTTAGGCCATAAAAGTGCCAGTTCTCCGCCTTCGTTCATTCGAAAGTTGGCGCTTGCATCAGTCTCTTCTAAGCGATCCCAATCCCTGTGTACTATCTGCGGCCTACAGGGTATCATTGCAGAACAGGCCCATCAGCCCCAGCCCGCATTCCGCATCCTGCCTTCCAGCCAGACAAAGCGGCGTATGAGTGATATCTAAGCTGCGGCTCCTCCTCAGCCTCTCCTCTGCCTCTGGCGTTTCATTCGGAGTTTCAGAGCTCCTAAGTTATTGAAATATACAAAAACCATGCAACACACACACACACACATACACGTACACATTCAAATAGAGGACATAGAGCCTTTGTGTGCGGCGGAGTTTTGCTCACTTTTCTTCCTACTTTCAGTTTTTTGTTCTTTTTTGCTGAGTTATCGCTGAATATTACTCCATGGAGAGTAATACTAGCAGCAACAGCAACTGTAAAAGGCGGCCCCCCCCCCCCTCACTCTCCTCTCTCTCTCTGGAGACCCTTCCCCTCTGGCCAAGTAAACACTTCAGGAGACCCAGACTCAACAGCGTTCCACATATCGCAAAAATGTCGCGTCGCATCGCCCGCTTCTCGTTTTCCATTTATATGCGAGTTTTTTGCCAAAACGGAAAAATAGCAACAACAATGGCGCACCCATACACACACACACGCACAGGCACACGCACACATGCTAAGAGCGAAAGCCATTATGGCATCATCACATGGCTATGGACACGCGTCTCTCGTCGGCATGAGGAGGGGTATCCGTATGCCTCCCAAGCCTCCCAAGCCTGCTGTTTACGCAAAACAAAAGTCAAAAGATAAAATTACATTAATAATTGTGCGGGGGGAGTGAGAGAGAAACGCTAGAGATGGTATCGTGTATCCGATGTATCGCGCCGCAGGATACCAATGGAATATAGGCATTCCTAACAGAGACAAGCCAACACGACTCTATCACGATTGATCCTTTACCCCTTTGGAGGTTGGCACGCAGTGACTGCATCTTTCAAAAGGCGGTGCAACTACTGCCCCATCAAGTGGCCCGTGTGACAACAGCAGAAGGCTGAGCGCTTGAGACGAGAGTTCTCCCACACGATTGAATTTTGTGTAATCTTTAAAGAGCCGATCGGAATCAACTTTGAACGGATGTTGAGGAGTTCTTCGATAATCGATATTTAATCTGCCAGATATCGTGCCCTTCAAACACACATCGTGCCATGTCGTGCTGTGCCGTGTCGCCTCGTGACTCCACCTCTAATACTCATATGCATATGCACCCCAGTGCGAAAGAGAAAGCCTGAGAGTAGAGAGCCCTTCGGACAGAGACAGTGCGAAACTAACAGCGAGAGGGAGACGCTGGACCATTTGCTGCATGAATCGGAGAATACTCCTATTTCAGTAGAAAGAGGCAAATGGAGAGGCCAGGGGCAGGATTCCACCACGGAATGGATATGGCACTAGGGATACCCGGCAACAGTCGGGAGTATTTAACTAACCGCATTCTGTGGAGCCTTCAACAATTTCCAGCAATTAGCACTAATCTTTTATCGATTCGATTCAATTCGCTTCGCCAACTTCGATCTCCAACTGCGACAACTGAGATATGTTCATATAGTAGGCTGTGGAATCGATAAAAAGCATAGAAAAATTGTTGGTAGGGAAAATATTTTGGGAAATATTCATTCGGTCCCCAGACCTCGACTGGGAAGCATCAAAATTTTCAGTGTTCTGTTTTCTGTTCTGTTTAGTGAAAAAAATTGAATCAAACAAATTTTAAAAAAGTGAAAAATAATTTCCGGACCATTAAAAAAAAAAATAATCAAACAAAAATAAACAAAATTACACTAAAAATGATTCTCAAAATAAGTACGAGGAAAAAGCAAAAGCTCAGTCGAGGCTCTTCAACGATTTTAATCTTTCGGTTTTCTCCTGCCTCCCCTGTAGGATACAGGATCCGCTGATCCGTGTTTCTGTACAGGCCTGTTCCACTGATGGATGAAAGGAGAGGATGATACCTCCAGGCACCCACACTCACACCACCACTCACACCACCACACACAACCGCACTCACGCAGTCGCATTAAAACTCGTTCTCGAAATCGCATTTGCACAACTATTGCAGGATGGAACCGGCCCAAGGCACAGGGGATGGCATCCTGGACAAGAGCTTCATTGGGCAGATAAACCAAGAAGCGAACTATAAGCAGCCTCTACCTTGGTGTGAGTCGGGAACTAATTAATTTGAATTGGATTGAATTAATCCTTCTCTACTTTTCCATTTACAGATTGAAGGCTCTGCTGTGGATGGCACCGACACTCGACACTGTTGGCTCTGGTTCGGGCTCTGAATATCGGGGGTCGCATCAATAAACAGAACAACAAATCAACACGAATTGTTGCAAGCACAGAACACCAATCGACACATTTTATCGACTTTGTTTATAGCAAATGGTTAAGATCATTACAAATTTGATTTATTTAACCATCCATCGATTGTTTTCTTTGATTCGTGTGATTCTCCTTTGTGGCAGGGCACAAGAGCATTTGCCGCCTGCAGATTCCTCTGGAAGCTGGAAACTGGAAGCTCTGTGAAGGCCGTCGCCGCAGATCTCATTGCCTCCGCGATTCCCTCCTGCATTGCTCTCGCTGCAAAAATCTCAGCAAATCACATTCCTTTCGGGAGCTAAACAAAATTCAATAAAATGAATTTCAAGTGGCAGACAGACAGACTTCTCCTTGCCTGCTGCCTGCTGCCTCCTGCCTTCACTTTTTTATGTGCCTCATGCGGCGCTGCTTTCATTTTCATTTTCGTTTTTAGTGGCAATATGCAAAAGGAGAACAAAACACCAAATATTTTCATATGGGCCATAAAAAACACAAAACACACACAAACAAAAAGAAGAACCCGAAACGAATGAAATGGCGGCTTGGGTGCAGATTCTTTGGGGGGCAGCATCGTCGGGTATTTGATTTGTGGCACGGCCCGCATTTGCTGCAGCCTGAGGTTATCCCCTCTCTCTTTCCCTCCTTGCCACCTTCCCACGCTGCTTCTCTTTCGTTTTGTCTCCTTCATTCTCTCTCCTAATGTTTTCCCATATCTGTGGCCATTTTTTATGGCCAGGCATCAGGTCCCGCCGCAGGGCTCCGCTCCGTTTGTTGGCTGTTTGCTGTTTTCTGTCGATGGCCGATGGTCTGTGTCTGTGTGTGTTCCTCGTATTTCTGTTTCGCTCTTTTGTTTTTTTGCAATATTTAGCCAATAGTCCGTGCATTGTTTGAGCAACGCTTTGTTTGTCCTGCCACTGGCACTGCTCCTGTCGTTGCGCGTAAGCCAGCCAAAGATGAAAGCCGTCAAGCATGGAAGCACGCCTGCACGACTTACCGAATACCCTGGAGTGCAAGGGCACTCGATTGGCATTGGGACAAATAGCACATCATGCGTATATCTAGTGAAATGAAGCTCCCACACATATCGGTGGAGTGTCTAGGATAGATCTAAGCGGAAGGACAGGCATTTGATCTACATTACCAATGGCAATCTTAAGAATAACTTAATCTACGTGTACAACGATCCCAGGAGTCCCAGAGTTCTCTGGAGTAGTGCTGGCAGTACTGGCAGTGCCGAAGGAGAGGGCGATGCCTTTTCATTAACGCATTTTCATTGCTGATACGCCTCCTTGCTGAGCCTCCCTCCTGGATCTGTATCTGAATATGGATCTGTCGCTGAATTGTGAACCGTGGATGGTGGATGCTGCTGGAGCGTGCAGTTTATCAATTAGCTGTCCAGAGCAGCAGTTAATTGCCATCCCATTCCACGGGCAACTGGTCGGTCCTCCCCACTTAATGATGAAGGTTGAAGGATGCGAATGGCATGAAGGTTGTGGCTGTGGCTGTGGCTGTGTGGATGGGACTGTTGTGCTGTGATGGTGGACTTACAAACTCCGTTTGCTGGGGACTGGGGACTATCCAGTGCTCGGGGTTCGTTGGTATCGCCTCCGCCAGGCACGGATCGAAGCTGGACGGTCGTTTTTTAACAAAGTCTACGGGCAGGCTGTAATCATCACAGATGGCAATCTGCAAAAGATACAAAAACGGAATAGATGCATGAGTCGGAGGAGTCAGTGGGAGGAAGAAAGAGGGAGGGGCTCACATGAGTATGCTAAAAATAAATGTTACATAAAATGCATGCCTCACATTGAAGCATGAAGCATTGAAGGAAACAATAACCAGCGCCACAAATTGCACGACACGTGCAGCGCAACACAAGTGTGTGCCGTGCCCCATGCCCCTGCTACACTCCCCTGCCCCTGCCACAGCCACAGCCTCAGCCTCAGCAGTGTGCCACAGATGCAGAGTGCTTCAGAGTCTGCTTCTTGCGTCTTGAGTCTTGAGCCAGCGAATGTCTGCGTCATCAAAAATGCACAACAATGGCTAAATTACAGTTACAATTAAAAATGGCGACGATGCCTTTTCCGCTCCTTGCGTCTCGCTTTTGTTAGGGCTTCCCCCTGCCCATGCCACTGCCACTGCCACTGCCACTGCCCCTGCCCCATTCCCCTGTTGCTACCATCAGATGTAAATGTGGAATGGAAAGCCGCCGATGGATGGATGGCAAAGCAAAGGAATCCTCGAGTATTGCAATTATCGTTAAGTGGGAAAACAAAGGCGCACGGGAGATACGAGAGGGACGCACAGACGGGGACGGGGGGCCAGCA
This sequence comes from Drosophila miranda, assembly GCF_003369915.1. Classification (NCBI taxonomy): domain Eukaryota; kingdom Metazoa; phylum Arthropoda; class Insecta; order Diptera; family Drosophilidae; genus Drosophila; species Drosophila miranda. The sequence goes on from NC_046674.1 coordinate 26,176,990, forward strand.
ACTCCAGATGGCTTAAAGATTAAAGCCGCCAACGAATGGCTAACGGATTGGTCTCTACTTTCGAGCCACATTTTAGTTTCACATTTCAGTGCGAAGAAGGCGCTCGTACAAGTACAGTTGCCATCGATGCAACGCCTATAGATCGCTTTCCAACACTGAAAATTGCTTCGATTGACAGCTGCAAAGCCTTGCAACGAATTTATTTGTGCATTTTTTGGCGTAATTTCACTTCGAGTTAGCGGAACTAAGAAGCATCGAAAGCAAGTACAGTTGCCACCCAAATGAATAGTCGCAGGTTGCGGGACTGCTGGCAGGAGTTGAGGGCATGGGGAATAGTATCTGAGTGAGAGCAAAACTAAGTTATGACTCATGCAGCTGGCACTTGGGTTACAGTCAAAGGCAAAGGCGCCTCAAGGTCACCGGGAAGCAGCAGCCGAGGCAGAAGCAACCACTCAGACGACAACCACTCGACAAATTCAATCAGAGCCCAAAGAGATATCCTCTATCTGGTGTAAATCCCAAATCCTAGGACCAAGAGGCAGAAAGGCAGGAGGCAGCAGCCAAGAGACACCTGCCACCACCCCGCCTTTGCCGCCCTGTTAAATGTCAAGCTTCACTTTCGAGTCGTACCTCGAAGTACAATTGCAGGCGATAAAGCTGACGACAATTGCGGCAATACCATTCCCATCCAGGAGCCGTGTGGCACGAACCGCAGCCAGAGTTTAGCCGCAGCCCACGCGCTACGGCAGTGGCGTCCCCGGGGACGTCGACACATCTGCGGTGGAATCGCTGGGCACAAGGGCCGGAGCACACCACGGAGGCCGCCTCCTCGCCGGCATTAAAATCAATCCAGCAGCGACGACAGAACATGTTGCTAATAATTTCCACGGCTGTCTGCGTGGCTGCCTCTTGCCCCTTGCCGCGAACAGGACTTTGCGAACAGGACACTTAGGAAAATTACAAAAATCTTCCACCGAAAGAAACCGAAAGGAGTAAGACGCGGAGGCGTACTCAGGTGTTGGCATGCGAACGGCAATCAGCGCACTGAGCGGAGAGCAGAGCAGAGCCATCCGTTGGATGGGCGGATGGGAGGATGGGAGGATGGAGGATGAAGGACCTGTAACTAGGGCCAATTTCCAGTCCTTTCATTCGCTCTGGCCCCTGGGGCCATCATTCGAAATAGAAAGGATAGAAAGGATGCACGCTGAGACGCTGAGACCCACCCGATGGTAGGGTGCAGCCAATCCCTGACTGAGGATCGCTGAGCACCACTATTAGGTATGGAAATTCTTCTGGAGGATCGTCTTTTCCAAGGATTTCTAAGGAGAATGGTTTCTAAGGCAATTCGCACGGCGGGTGGATGCACTGTGTGGCATGGATCCAAGGAGAAACACAGTTGGCAACACACACCCCGTGGCACACTCTGTGGCATGCCACCAATCAAATGGTGTCATCTGAAATGTACCTACGCTTTCGGTGCCAGCTTTTGCAAGTGAAAGTTGGGTAATGAATCGCCATCCCTCCACTCCCCCATCCCCTTGATGACTCACTAAGCAGCCACTCATGCAGCATGCCCCATTCGCCATGCCCCCTGCCCCAGACAGTAGTGATTGCCAAGAGTTGCCAAGAGTCTCATCTCCTTTTTGGCCAGGCATAAATGGGGGCGGCATCGCCTCATTGCCTCCGTCTGGTTGAGTAAATATCATAAATTTTAAAGGCGGCATTAATGTGCAGCCACAGTCGTTGCTGCAGCCACAGAAAGCCACAGTGGCAGGTAGCCTTGAGGCAGGCACAGGCCCAGGCCCAGGCACAGGCCATCTACAGTTTCGGTGTCTCCTCCATGGCGCATAACCGCAGGCACTTTGGCACAGCGCCCGCCCTGAAACACACTGTCTGCACCGACTTGGCTGCAACGTCGCCTCCGTGCCTTCGTTCCGTTCTGGCGCTGCCACATGTTGCCCTTGCAACCTCCTGTGCGGCTTTTGTGTGACACATTCTGGCCATTCGGGCAGGAAATGAAGCTGGTGGCTGCTGGCTGGCATATTGCGGAGATTGCAGTTTCAGTGCCCGCACCCTCCCCCTCCCCCCCACGAACGGAGGAGATGGCAGGGCGTCTTTTGTCCGTCCTCGAGTCCTGGCATGGCTTTGATTCTTGCTTATTAAAAGGTGGCCACAAAGCAGAGCAGAGAGGCGTCTAAGAATATAAGATAGAGGCGGCAGGACAGGTGCAGACAACCCATTCTGCACCAAGAGGCACTGCTTCCTTGAAGATGCACCCATCCATCCCGTGGTGCTTTTATTTCGAAGATCCATCTGGCAAAAGACAATCCAATCGTTTCTCCCTCTCTGCGTGCAGCACTTTTGGGGCATCTGCTGGCCGCATCCGTAATCCATGGCATGGCATGGCCCTAATCCAGATGTTGGCTTCGCTAATTGGCAACAAATCCAGGCCGCCTTTGACCTTTGCCATCGCCTACTCATCCTCCTTCTTCCGCCGGCTGTTTCGATGGACTGATTGAGTGATTGATTAATCGATTGGCTGCCCTCCGCCCTCCTGCCCCCTGCCGTTCCGTTTTCGCTGCTCGTCGGGCTGCTCGATTGATTGATTAGTCGGTGGGTGGCTTGGGGCCATACGGTAAGGGCTAACAGGGCTAAGGGGGCTAAGGGCCACTTTCAATTACCAATTACCAACAAGGCTGACACACACCACTGCCACCCCACGCTGTCCATCCGCGTGGATCCCCTTTCTGGCCTTTAACGCCCAATTGATTTGTTTGGTTAATGCGTGGGACGATTACAGGTAAATTTCCACCTGCCGCCTGCCGCATGCCGCATGCCGCATGCCGCATGCCTGCTCCTTTGTGGAAATGTTTACACTCCACCGTGCCACTCCACAGTGGCCCTTTGCTTCGTGGCACTCTCTAACTACTTCCCCCTACCCCCACCCTTCCACTAGCCCCCCCTCCACTTCTCTTTCTCTCGCTTTGGAAAACTTTTTAATAGCTCTTCGGGCGGCGGTATTTTTGCGGCATATGCGCTGGAAAGTATGCAAAATATTTTTAATTTTTTCTGCCCCAACGCAACCCTCGACTGCAACCGACAGAACCATTAAAAATGGCCGACACGGCCTCGTCAACGGTACATTTTGGAGCAGGCTGGAGGGAAGCGAAGCTGCTGGGCAGAGAGAGCCGGAGCAAAACGGTAAAAAGCAAAGTTTCAAGTGCTCCCCAGTGCTCCCCCTCCCTTTAGCGTGGAGATGTTGAGGGAGGTCGCTGAAGGGTGTCATCGCCAAGGCATGCGGCCCCTGTCGTCCCCGTCCCCGTCCCCGTCCCCCTCCCCGTCGTCATGACTCCATAACGGACTGTCCGGAGAGGAGCAGAAGGCATCAGCAGAAGGCATCAGCGGACATCAGCCAAGAGCGGACCGAACCGGTGGCATATCCTTCCCTTGAGTTTCCTTCCCCCCCTCTTCGGGGGTTGCACATAAATTTTAATTAAATATTTTGTTGGTATTTCTGTTTCTGTTGCCATTTTAAAGGCCTGACAGAAACAGGAGCCGGCAGGAGGCAGATGGGTGTGTGTTGCATACACCACTTCAAATGCTGTGCCACCTGACAGACACCAGACAGTGGGAGGGCAGTGGGTGGGCAGGGGGGAGGGCAGGGGGCGGGGAACAGGGGGTCTATAAATTTCAATGTCGCAACACTCAAACCACTCGTCGATGGCTGCGATGCCTGCGATGCGTGCCAAACAGACAACATTTGACTTTGCCCCAAGAGTCAAGGGTGGCTGGCCAGGGGCAGGGGCAGAGACAGGACCAGGAGAACAGGAGGCAGTGACGGGGACAGCGACAACCCCGATGCGATGTGCCGCCACATAAATTGTTTGGCCAAAATGTAATGAAAATCACGCAAAAAACCAGCAACCGGCATAAAAACACACAACAGAAAATGTGAACCAAGGCCACGAATCGGGGAATACCCTGCCCTGCAATCGCTCCAATTATTCCTGGCGAGGATCCTTGAAATGTGAAAGAAATCCCTTCTCTTTCGTGGATGAACTAATGCGATCGATCCGCGCATGAATCCAGTCTGCACAGCCGGGTAGAAGAGTGCCACAATCGTTCGCTCATCGAGGTGTGGGTGGATGCTCACATCTGCCGATGAGCCCCAGGCTTGGAGCGCAAGGATCTGCTGCTGGCTCGTCCAGCTTTGAAGAAGATACTTGCACACAATCCCGATACCATATAGTGAAGGGCAGATACAGATACATTTACCCCTTCAGCGAAAGGGTAAGCCAGAGAGAAGAGCGAAAGGTGAAAGGGCACAGCAGAGAGAAGAACGAGAAGAAAAAGAGCGGCAGCCGAATGGCAACCGTAAAATAAATAAATTCATTTGTGGCCGCCTTCGCCCGTCGCTGACCCAAGGCCGGTCGAGTTTTAAATACTACACATGTTGCCACCAAATGTTGTTCCCGCCACTCGCGTGGCACGGCACCCACTCTGTGTGGAACTCTGTGGCAAGCGAAGCCAACTTCCTGTTCCTGTTCGTGTTCCGTGTGTGTCCTTTCTGAACGGCTGCGAGTACGAGTCCCTTCCACTGGCACTTGCAACCTTCCACCCATCCATCCTTCTTCTGTTGCCACCACAGTTGAGCGAACATTGGAAATTGTTCTGCTTACGGGAGCAGAAGTTGAGCGGGTGGCTCAACGTCGAGGATTGAGGATTGAGGATGGCGGACTGCGGACTGCGGATTGGGGATTGTGTGGGGCGCTTTTATGGTGAGTGGAGGGGGGGGGGGGGGGGGGGGGTGTAGTTTTGTGAACTTTGCAGAAATGCAGTGACCGGAAAGTTGTAATATCCAATCGCCACTTTATTTGCGAATATTTCGGACTCCGCTACCGCGCCTCACTTTCCTCCGCTCCCGCTCCGGTTTTCCCTTTGCTGTTGATTGGTTTGGTGGGTGGCTCGGTGGTTGTGGGCTGGTTGTAGTATATTTAAATGGCGATTACGTGGCAAGAGCCAAATGAATTGCCAACAAAGCAAAGTGGCAATAATTGAGACCCCAATGGCCATTTCATATCGGAAATTGCAGGCCCAGCCGCAGTCCTGGGTTGCCTGGCTCCCTGGCTCCCTGGCTCCCTGGCTCCCTGGCTCTCTGCCTCTCTGACTGTCGGCTCGATTCAACCTCAAAATGCAATCAGACTTTCGCCCACATTCCACACTGCCACACTGCCACATCGACCGCGGTGGGCCGTAGGTCAGCAATCAATTGCGATACGCTCGAGATTTGCTTGAAAGTTCTTCGAATCTAATCGGTTCTCAGATTTTGTAGGTTTTTAGCATAGATTCTCGCATCTGCAATTTCTTTGGAGTTCGAGTCGGAACGAATTGTAACTTCCGGAGAAACTTTTGGTGCCATTCTTCCATTCCACAGCACCCACTCACACGTTGTCCATTCCCTCGTTTCTTCTTTTTGGGGGGGAAAACCATTACTGGAAAGTGGAGTCATTGCAACGTACATCTGTATCTTTTGTATTCGCATCACTTTTTGTGGAAAATCGCCTGGCAGTTATCCGTGAAAATGGCATGACATACTCGTACCGAATGGCATGACATGCAAAATCCCTACTATGGAATGACACACCAAAAAGCGGTTCCATTTTGTCATGGCATGCGTGTACAAGCCCTGCGCCAGGCCATGACACAAATGGTGGCACATCCTGTGGGGCAGGGGAGGGGGGAAATCCGACATCTGATGGCAGTTCCAGTTCCAGTTGCAAGACCCCCGCAACTATGTCACCGAAAAGCCCCAACCGCCACCACCGAGCGAATCAAGCAAATCAGCCAAGAAACCCAAGAAACCCGAGAAACCAAGAAACTACCCAAGAAATGCCCACGTTCCGCACCCTCACTCTCTTCCTTGATGGCATTCCTTAGCATATGGGTCCAATTACGCAGCATATCCTGTATATCCTTCCTCTCCCATTCCATGGCACTGCCACTGGCGCTGGCGGCGCATCAACAAACACTTCACGCCTGACATTTGACAAGACGCTGCCGCTGCCGCTGCCGCTGCTGTGTCGTGCCCCAAGGGGGGGGCACCAGAGTGCGAGACGAAAAGAAATCCAAATGCGAAAAAATGGCAATAATATTTTTATGGGCATAAATAATACAACAGTCAGAGGGGGGCCTCCCCCATCTCTCTCTCTCTCTCTCTCTCTCTCTCTTTTTGATGTTCGGTGGCGGGGTGAAAACTGTTTTTCACGCCGTTTTCACGAGGGAGGGTACTTGCCCCTGCCACATGCCACTGCCACTGCCACTGCCACTGCCAGTGGCTGCTTGGGCTAACCGCACGCATTAAATGTTGGCAAAGTCGATTAAGCCTTGTCCGTCCGTTGTGTGGCAAGCAGCAGCGACAGCAAGGAGCAGCAAGGAGCAGAAAGGACAGAGAAAAGGACAGCTTGGCCAGCCAAGGACACAGGCCAGGCCCCAGGCCCCAGGCCCCCCACCACCCGAAGAACAGTTAATGTCCTGTCTATGACTCAGCCACAGCTGTGGTGGCACAACGTCACCGTCTCATCCTCACTCCCACAGCCCATAGCCCAATGCCCACTCCTATCCTTGTCGTCCTCTGTCATTATTAGTCGAGAGGAAGCGAGAGAGAATGCAACAGCGACAGCGAGAGAGGGAGCGGAAAACAATTTCCAGCAATTTCCTTGCCAAAAAAGCAAAGGATTCAAATCCTTAAAATTACAATTTTGGAGCATCAGCAGTGGACCTGCTGGACAGATTCCTGGAAAGGAATAGCCCGAGATAGAGATCGCGGCTCAACAGAAGGATATGTATTGTATGAATGGTAAAGGATAACTTTTGAAGGAGGCTTTCTCCAGTGCTTGCTGGCGTGTTTGCTAATGTGATATCTGAAGGATATGCTAAAGAAACACGAGGAAAATTGGGCAAACATAGCCAAAGCCCCATATCCTTGTCCCCATCGCCTCTCCCACATTTCCGTAAACGTCCCCGCCTCTCAGATGGATCAAAATTTTCCATTTAGGAAAATATTTGAGGAATTTCATTTATGGAATCTCCAGTCGCGAGCGACGGCTTGCCTCGGGGGCGGAGGCTGGGCCGGGGGTTAAACATCAAAAACCAACGCATAATGCTAAGCAAATACAGCAATATTCCTGAGGATAACCATCCCTTATGGCCCGCGAATATCCCTCTGCATACGAGTATTCACGCAGCGAATCCATCCATCCACTCATCCACTTGCCGCAAGACAAACAAATAATCGCTCGGACGGACGGACTGGCTGTCGATGATGTTCGTTGTGGAAATGTGTAAGGAAAAGTGAGATGTTTGCAGTGCCGCTGATGGGTAGCGCTGACAGGTGTCTCGGTCTGATGAGTGCCTCAGCCTCCTCAGCCTCCTCAGCCTCCGCCTGAAATTCGGCGATAAATCCCCATCCAGACAGGGGACAAAAGAGGCACAGGAGCCACTTGAAGGGGATTTCCCCCCGCAAGGCACGGGGCCAAAAGTCCAAAACGGTAATTTGTCTGCCTGTTTGCATAGGTATAAGTGTCTCCTTGTGTGTGCGTGTGTGAGTGTGTGGGAGTGTTCTGGAAGGGGGGGATATACAGCTCATTAAATACAAATCAGCCTAAGCAGCAGTCACGACGCCACAACGCCGTGCCCCAGCACCATACCACACCCACAAACACACATCGAAGCGAGAGGCAACAACGATGGCAGATGCCAGAATGTTGCATACCCTGTACTCCAGAACTCGAAGATTCAGTATGGGGGACAGCTGTGCAACTCTGGCTCGAAAGAAAACTTCATTCTACGTTCTACATGTCCATCGAAAAATCATTAAAATCTACACCCGAGAGAGAGAAGAGAGGAAATTGTTAAAAGAAAGTGTTTTTACTTCGAAAACAAATGAGAATCTGGATTCATAGCACCAATCAGCACTTTCGGATGAGTGGAAAATTATATATTTGGCTTAAACTCAAATGCAAGACGAAGAAACAAAGCGGATGCAAATTCTCACCGTTTCCTGGTTACTTTAATTCATCTCGTGTCTTTTTTTATTGGGATTCAAGCAAGTGCGTCATGCTCACACGCACATTTTCGTTATCTTATTGGATCCGTTCGTCTGTTCTTTCGGCTTTACTTTTTCGCATGTTTCTTGCTTTACTGGTTCGACGTCCCAATGGCAATGACACACCCAAATTTACCAAATTGTATTTCTTACTGATTCAAATCGGTATGCAAGTCCATCACGTTCTTTTTTATATATATTACCTATATTTATTTTAAAGAGTATAAACTCCTAGTAAATATGGGCCGATTTAAAAAGGCTTTCGAACACATTTGTGTTCATGCTTCAACATGTTCTTTTTACTATGCCAATTTTCCCTGAGTGTAAATTTCCCATGGATTGTGTACGTTTTTGGAACCGATTCTGTATTTAAGAGATATTAAATTGTACTGGGTAAAGGGTATCCCCATACTGGTAACAGCCACAGCACTCCCTGTGATAGCGAGAGTACATCCTCCTTTTCCTCCCCCGCCGCACCGACCTGCCGTACAGCAAACACAAACTTGAATGCAATTAAAGAGGCACTCCTCCCGAACAACAAGAGTACTCTCGTAATCCTGCAGCTGCTGCTTGGGGGATACACATGGGACCGCAACGAAATTTCACTTAAGCCGCAGGTAAGACATGAAACGCTTATCAGACGGGCGGCAGACGGTAGACAGGCCAACGGGGCGGGGACAGGGGGGGACAGCTCAATTTGGGAGCGCTACCAAAGTCAATTTAAAAAGTAAACATAATATTGAAGCGCCACTCAATCCAGGAATCCAGGAATCCAGGAATCCAGCAATCCCCCAATTTTCCATCAACCCTGCACTTAAGCCACACCATCATCATCATCATCATCATCACCAGGATGATGGTCGTCAACGTCCAGAAACTAATTAGTAATCCTTGACACGAGTTTCTTTGTCATTAAATATGCTACATGCGGCACACCACACAACACCACACCACACCGCAACCGTCCACAGCACTCATCCATCCGTCCATCCATCCATCCACAGCCATCCTCCCAGCTGGCAGTATCTGGTTGGTATCCTTGTGCTTGTACGTATAATTTGTCCACAGGTATTACTTGCGATAAAATGGAATAACTTTGCTGTCTGCCGTCGTATCAGGTTTATGGCAGAGTGCGAATGGGGAGTGGGGAATGTGGAATGGCGAATGGAGAGCGAAAGTCACCTAATCCCCACACAGCCCCACCCCCACTCTTCTTTGCTCTTTTCTGGTCTCCAGAGTACAGAGCCTCAGCCAAATGAGTCATAATATCAACATATAAGGAGGGCCATGGTCTAAGTCTAGGGCTACACTCTCGCATGAGCAGTCATCATCATGCGTGCATGAGAGATGGATAGATTGAGAGCTTGAGAGACGTGACTGTACTCTCGCAGATCAATAACGGAAAGAGGCTAAACCTAGAGGCCAGAGCTAAAGCCCTGGCTCTGGCTTCCCACAATCGCAGCTGGGGCTCTCGACACTCGGCACTCGGCTGGCAGCCATTTCCATAATCTCACAATTTGTAATTCATAGTAAATATGAAAATTTGATGCGAATTTGCAGCGATTTCTTCCAATCTCTATCTCTCACACACACACACTCTCGCAGAGGCACCCTCCCAGATACCCAGGATATCCCAGACATCCAGGACACACTCATATGAGGTGCCGGCAAATCCAGCGGCATAAATCAGATTTATATTTCTGCCTTATTTATGTATGCTGCACACTTTGTGAGCTGCAGGCGCTCCATACAGTGGGACAAAAAGGTACCAACATTGAAATAGTGGAAAATACCAAGAAAATACCAGGAAAATACCAGGAAACTAATAGAAAATTAAATTTTTTAAATACTAGACAAGTAACCAATAAGAAACAAATGAAAATAAAACCTCTATTTACTGAATACATACTAAAATAATAATAGGTTAATAAATGCTGGAATAATGTTAAAAGAATTCCATAAAAATACCAACAGCTGTGAATTTGTACATCCCAAAATAATACCAGAATAAACTATGAAAAACTCCTCAGCATGACGTAATTATGCTAGAAATAATCCCTAACAAATACTCGTAGGATACTCGTACCGACAGGAAATGACGCACAAAAAAACGTGGAAAATCCTGTACATAACCGAGAACTGCGCAGAAAAACCAAAGGGCATAATGGCGTCTCATGGAGGTGCTTTCTTTTCAGAGTACTCTCTTCGCATTCCACGTTGCGATGCTCTTCCATGCTCTGTTTCTCTGTAGATCACTGTCTATCTATCGGAAATAATCATATCGAACGAATAATGATGGCAAAACGATAAACCAGGTCCTAATTGGGCTCTATTTCTGCTGCAGCTGAGACTCCCCTCGTCCTTGCGCTCTTGTTCATCGTTCATCGTTCGTCGTTCTGGTTTCTCGATTTCATTATCCAAATTATGAGGCTTGCTCCACTATAAAATACTGCCCCCAAGTCCTTAGGGGAAGTAAGAGCAGTGGGCTGGGCCAGCAGCACAGGCAGGACTTTCGTTTCAATTCGATTCTTGGGCTCCTTCTTTCCCTCTGCCTCTGCCTCTGCCTCTGTCTTTGCCTCTGGCTGTGGCTTCTGCTTATTGAAATGCCATCGATGTCCATGTGGGAAGGTGGATGTGGCATGTGGCATGTGGCATGTGGGATGTTGTCGCCGTTGCAACGGAAATGTAACCGCAAAAATTCAAAACGGCAGACGCAATTTGTTGCGCACATGTGGCGACGCAACGCGACGCATTTTCTGTGTGCGCCCGTGTGTTGGGGCAGACGCCGGTGCCAGTGCCGGTGCCAGTGCCGGTGACGATGACGCATAATGTGGCACATGTGGAACCTCTCTCTGGGGGACGGTGTCTGTATGTCTGTCAGCCGCCGCTCCCCTTTTTGTGTGAATATTTTATGAAACATAACACTGGGACGGACGGTAGAAAACTAGATTTTTCGACACCGTTACAAGTGCGAAGCCAAAGAGGGAGTGAGAGAGTGAGAGAGTGAGAGAGGGGGAAGTGGGTGGGATAGATATATTAGCATAATTCGCCATTTGAACACGCTGCTGGCGCCCGCTGCCTGCTGGCTGCCTGCCTGGTCAATCGCCGGAGCAACCGCAGCTGCGTCATCTGTTGGCGTACGTGACAAATCAACGAAAATGACCAACGTGTCGAAGGATTGCAGGAGTGGAGTAGTGGAGGGGTGGAGGGGTAGAGGGGTGGGTTAACCGCAACACGGGTACACCATTTTGGCTGGCCAAAAAATACAGCTAGGCGCACTTTACATAACAAATACAGCGGGGTAGACGTGCAGGACACGAGAGGACGACAGGCAGGACCATGAACCCACGAAACAGAGGCATAAATAAGCAATTTACGCAAACTGTTGCCCGGCCGTCGTTAGGTGTTGTTAGGTGTTGTTAGGGGACGCAGGATGCAGGACGCAGGACGCAGGACGCACCTCGCACTCATTACGCGCCATGTGGTCCATGTGGGGGGTTGGGGACGGAGCTATGAAAGGTATGGTGTGGGGACATCCTGTCCATAAAATGGCAGCAACTAGATTTATATTCAGGAGGAAGGGAATAAAGAGAATCTCTTAGGGGGGTGATCCTATTCGTTGCAGGACTCTTAAACCTTAAACAAAACAACACAACAAAAATCACACATATCCAGGCGGTTCCCGGTGCTATGAGTCCACAAGGATATGCCTGCCTTTGTCAGTGGGGCTTGCGGCTCCTCTGCAGATAGTTTGCTCCTCTTTTCAATGAAAGTCACTCCTCGTGTGGCAGTGGTGGTGCGAGCGGGTCTAAGATCCTTTGGTCTAAGAAACATCCTTGCAGCTATTTCTATAAACCGTTAGTCATGTCCTTCCTCCGTCGCCTGTTTTTCTGCTGTTTACTCGCCTCAACACTTGACACATGACAGGACAAGCAGAGGAGCAGCAGAGTGGCCAAAAGCCAAAACAAAAGAAGTTTCCAGCGGAAGGCGACTCACGTACCCGAAGGGAGATGATTGCATAAGACCGACCTCCAACCTCCGACCTCTAACCCCACCGAGCTCCGTTCCTGCTTTCCTTTCCACCGCACTCTACCTTTGCCGAAAAAGTTTTTTCATTTTGGCGTGAAAATTTGTAAACATCAGCAAATAAACGGAAACTTACGGAAGAAGGTGGCATGTGGCTGGTGGCAGGAGCGCGGAGGGAGGAGGTAGTGGGCAAAGGGCAGGTGGCAGGATAGAGGGTCCAAGTCCAAGTACAGTCCTCCCCTTTTTTTTGGCCAAACAAAAAAAAAAACAACAACAAAAAGGGGTGAATATTTAATAGAGCTGGCCCCTGACTTTTCCATCCAGTGTTGTTTCCCCCTAGATTCTGTTTCCATTTTCATTTACCAAATGACAAATTGCGCTGGGCAACACGGCGGAGGAGGAGGACGGTGGACGGTGGACGGAGGGGCAGGGGGCAGGGCTGCCACAAAAGGTGTTTGACTTAACACTTGTTGTTGTTTCTGCTGTTGTTGTTACACATGTTCCAGTGTCGTACCATTCTTGTTCATTTCATTCCTTCATTCTTTCATATGAAGAAAGTTCTGAGGCAGAGCGAGAGCGGGACCGACCTTTCAACGCAATTTCCCTGGGATTACACTGGGGAAACATTAGCCAAAGATTTCCCATACCTCTTCCTGTTTCGTGGAGTAGAGTGGAGTGGAGTGACTCCACTTTGAAGTGTAGAGTGGGAATGGGAGTGGTAGTGGGAGAAATGTAATTGATATTGAAGCAAAAAGGTAATGTTTAATGTTCCTCAAATGTTCGAGTATGCGTGTACTCGTACTCATATTATAATATGCGGAACTCAAGAATATACTATGAGATCTCATCTTTCAGTTTCAGTTTAAAGCTTAGACTTCATAAAGAAAACTCTGCACCCACGAAATCTGCACGTAAACGTACCCCTGAGCTTCTAGAGATGCCATTTCAAAAGTTGAACCAACAAAGTAAATACATCGAGGTTTGGGTGAGAGGTGTGGAGACTTAAAGACGATTCCTTGTTTGTTTTGCATCAGAACTCAATTTTAAACGCCGTTCTGGTCACACCACTCCGCCCATTCCACCCGATTCCAATCGAATCGAATTCAAGTGCCTAATCAATCGATTTACCCTCATTTCTTGGCACCTTTTTGGAGCACCACCTGTCAGGGATTTGTCGGCATAGTCATCGCCAGAGCTGGAGCTGGAGCTGGAGCTGAAAACATTTTAAAATTCCGTAAACGTTTCCGGCCGACACCCAACCCAACCTTTTCCCCTGCCCCATGACTTTTCTTTTGTCATCCTGTTTACCCTGTTTATAAAACATAAACACTCCTCTGCGTGCGTGAACTTGTCAATTTTCATTTGGTTTATCGGTAGCGGAGATCGAGCTTTCCCCCATTCCACACCCCATCTAATTGGGGATCCAAAATGAATGACGGACACTCACAAACAGCAGTTTATTGTACAACACTAAAAACCACTGACGGAACCCAACACTTGATGAGAGGTGTCGAACGGAAGCGAGGAAGGACGAAGGAGAGTCTGGTCTGGCCTGGTCTCCCCCTCCCCCTCTCCCTATCCCTCCCTATCAGTGAGCCGATAAGCTGGTTACTCAAGTCTAGGATCTACTGTCTCCTGTCGCCTTCTGACAAATGTCAGCGCAGCACGCGCCAAATGCATTTGTCAACAGTGGCAGCGTGGGGCATACACACATAGAATGGAATGGACCCCCGACATCTTCCTCCTGCCAACTGAGATTTGCAACAGCTGCAATCGACAAGTGGCACGATGAAGCGAGAAATGAGGAGAGGAGTGGAGTGGAGCCAACACCCAAGGTTTCCTTTCGGTGGAGGCGAGTGCTGAGAGTTTTGCATTTGTCGCTGCTTTCAGCCCGCAGGCAAGGGGCAAGGACAACGACCAAGTCTTACAGGACAGGACGACAACCATTAATCATTAGTACAAAAATACGGCTGCCTGTCTGTGGAGCAGCCAACAGCCACCATTCTCAGTCTGGGGGTGTGGGGCAGGCGTGAGTCAGGCCATCATCATCCACTGACTGGCTGCACTGAGAGAAAATACTCTCTCCCTAATCTCTAACGAAAAATCAACTCTAGATCGATACAGAGAATAAAGAGCATGGAATTTCATTATAAAATGTCTCGTGGCATGTCCGGTTTGTCGGTTGTCGGACATTTTCAACGCCGAAACAATGCCATTCTCATAAACACTACATTTACATAACATATATATATATGGACCATCCAATTTACATCAAAACTGTATCCGTTTTCGACAGTGTAGATAGTGTACCACGCGCGTTCCACAGAGTCCGAAGTGTGGGCCTTCGCTAAGCGGCTTGTGTCGTCGTTTCTTCCTCTGATGCTTTCTTCTTCTGCTGGCCCTTTTCTTTTCTTTGCCCCCGCGTGCCCCGTGCCCCGTGCCCCGCCCCGCCCCACACCTTTCCGACACAACAACAATGGGGGTGCATCATTGTGTGAAGCCTAAAATGTTTTTTATCTCGTGTTCGACAGACGTCTGCCAGGTCCTGGAAAATTGCGGAAAATCACTTCATGAAACACCGACGACTGCTGGCACAGGTACGAGGTAGTGGGGCTGTTGCTGTCCTCTTTTCAGATAATTTATTATTCATGTCCTTATATGCAAAAATTCTCGAGTGAAACACACTGCCCCCCACACAATGCCACATCCGCACTGCCACACACTCGCATCCCGCATCCCGCATCTCGCATCCCGTGTCCCGTACATTTTTCAGTGGAATTTTTGTGATTGTGAGGCGGGCGCTTATATAATTTGACAGTGGCTTGCATAAGTAATGCGACAGTTGCCTTCCCTTCTTCTTGGGGCAATTGTTGAACGAACATTAAATAAGCCTCAAATTGATGGCCATGACATTTGTTAATATTACGACGATGTCTGACCAAAAGCCAAGAAAAAGGGCAGCATCCTTTGGCATGCTCTTTGATTACATTTTCCCCATCCAATCCCCTACCCCCACCCCTTCCCCATCCCATTCTACTTCCTTGATTCGGTTCGGTTCGGTTTTCCTTTTTTTTTTTTTGCTGGAAACTCTATTTACGGGATTGGAACTGTCGCCCCCGCCTCCACCAGTCGCAGTCCCTGTCTATGATCCTGGCCCTGCCTCTGCCTGGACCTGAGAGATCCGACCCGGCAACGCCTCCCACTACCGGAAAAGTTTTCCCTTCCAATTCGTTTCGTTTCGTTCCATTATATTTTATTATATATATATTTTTTTTTGTCTAAACTCATTTGCATATTTCTTTTTTTTTTGGTTGTTTGGCGGCTCTTTTCATTAAGTTTGACTGTCAGGACGGAGAGACCTCGGGGCTCATTAAAAGGCTTAAAAGTTGACACTGCCTCCTGCCTCCTGGCACTGCCACTGCCACTACCACTGACCTTTCCCCCGCTTCGAAGGCAAAACTGTTTCAAAATTAAAATATTTTATTTCAAGAGAGTGAAAAAAAGTCCTTCGTCCAAAATGTCTGAGAAATTTGTGCATGTATAAATACAAAATAAGACCGTGATCTATTTTAGAGAACATATTAAATGTACAACAAAACAAGGTTATTACAAACGAGGGGGAACGTTGTGAGTTGCTGCGGACACCGCAACTCTACGGTTATACCCGATACTAAGTCAGTATGGCTCTCCTCCGGCAGACGCCGCTAATATTAAACGACACGACAAAGAGTGCGTGCGAGAGAGACAGAAAATCAGTCTGAGCGTGACGTCGGGCGCTGCGTAGCAACTGCAAATTGATTTGTTCCTATTGGCTATAAAAATGATCTGATCTGATCCAGATTCAGATTCAGCAATCTGATAGATATGGTCATTATCTATGATTCTACGTTTTTGGTTTTCTCATATCTTTAAAATTGTGGATGCAACAGATTTTCGTCTTTTGTGTGGGCGGAAGGGGGTGGGGCGAAATTTTGAGATACACGTTTTATAGTAAGATCTAACAGGAGTGCGGATACCAAATTTGGTTACTCTAGCCTTAATAGTCTCTGAGATTTTTGAATATCCCCAGATTTTCGTCCTTTGCGGGGGCGGAAGGGGGTGTGGCGAAATTTTGAAACAAACTCGTCTCGGTCCGATATACTAGGAGTGTGGATACCAAATTTGGTTGCTCTAGCTTTTGTAGTCTCTGAGATCTAGGCGCTAATGTTTTACTCTAAGCAAAGCCGCCTATGCTACGTGTGTGTTAGAGAGAGACAGGGCGAGAAAAAATGAAATTGTTTTCTTGATGCTGGCTATAATAATAATACGATCCAATTCAGATTCCGCAGTCTTAAAGATATGGTCATTCTCTACAATTCTACGTTTTTGGTTTTCTCATATCTTTAAAATTGTGGATGCCACAGATTTTCGTCCTTTGTGGGGGCGGAAGTGGGCGGGGCGAAGTTTTGAAATATTTTTGTAGCAGTGACATATCACAGAAGTCTGGATCCAAAACATCGTTGCTCTAGCTCTTATAGTCTTTGAGCACTAGGCGCTGAAGGGGACGGACAGACGGACAGACGGACGGACGGACAGACAGACAGGGCTCAATCGACTCGGCTATTGATGCTGATCAAGAATATATATACTTTATGGGTGTCGGAAACGATTCCTTCTGGACGTTACACACATCCACTTTTACCACAAATCTAATATACCCCAATACTCATTTTGAGTATCGGGTATAAAAAGAACGTTTATCAAAATATAAATCATTTTAAATAATTTCGGAATATTGCACTTTTATGGAAAGTAATTGAAAGAAAGATTTTCAAAGATAATGATAGCAAATATCTATAGAGTATATTGGCATTTCCATTTTATTCCTATTTTCACAGTAATTAATATGAAATATTCAGTGTTATTTTTCCAAGTTATATACATACATACATATATATAACCTTTCTGTTTTTTGGCATTCTTTGCAAGATTTACCGTTGGGGCAATGAGTTTTAACACACCCATATTCTAGCGCTACATTTCATTTGTACGACGCAGTACATCGGGCGCGGAAGGCCCATAGGTCCACCACACCCATATTTTGGAGCCGTCCTTCTGCCAAAGGTAGAACCTCTGCCTTTTCACTCGATTTGGTAAATAAATGTTCCCCTTTCTTCCTTCCCACCATCGGAGCGTACTTAAACTGTTCGATTCCATCCTGTTTTCGGAGCGTCCTTAAGCCGCCGGCCTCCTTCCCACCCTCGGAGTATTTTTTTTAAACCTCCGCAACGATTTTTCTCCTTGGAGCGTACGTAAACCTCCGCAACGATCCTCCTCCTCGGGGCTTACTTGAACCTCCGCACCCAATCTTGGCCTCAGAGCGTACTTGGACCTCCACACCCACGCTTTTCCTCGGAGCGTACTTTAAACGCATCCAAACTTATTCTCGGAGCGTACTTAAGCCTCCGCATAATAATAATTAGACATTCCTATATTTATCCCTATATTATCAACAAGACATAAGCCAAAATATGGCCAGGCGTTGCGTTACCAAAACAGAAGTGGTTTTTGAGGTTGGGTTACAAAATTGAAAAACTCTTCGAACTTGGCAGCACTATCTACATAACATTTCTCGTACTAATATATGAAATATTAAGTGCTCATTTGCGTACGTTTCTCTACGGAATTCCGGGATAATAAACTTTAAAAATATATCGTTTGCGCAAATTTTCTGTGATTTGTTTTTAGGATATGTATGTAGTTCCAATATGTAAGAGAGACTTGGTGGAAGAATCTTCTATCTTAAATAAGATAATAAAAACTGTAAAAATACCAACGAAATTGTAATAGTTTTTTACATCAAAGTTAATGTCATTAACCGAAGTTAGGTAACTTTTAATAATTTAAGGAAATAATAAGAGGACAAAAAATATGTAGAAACGGGTTTCTATTTATATTTAATGTTTTTTGGCATGGTGAACATTTTTGCAGAAATTCCCACATAGCAATAATTTATGTTCACTAAAAATATTACTTTTATATGTATTTGAGATATTCACAATTACGTACACATGAACGTTCATACCCCTGCTGCTAATTGTTTACCACAGCAGACCATTTCAAAGAACCAAAGAACAGTCCCAAGAAGATCCAACGTCTCCTCCGAACCGTCTCCTCAAAACCGCAATTGCCTTACACAACACCAGGCCTCTCTCTTCTCTTCCTCTCTCTCCTGTTACACACACACACACATAGATACGCGGACACGCACAACAAAACAGAAATAAAACAATCGGCAAAAGGGAAACGCAATTCCCGCACAGGCTCCAGCTCCAGCTACAGCACGCGCTCCCAGCAAAGGTGTGGTTGCCGCAGAGTTGCCAGAGCAAATTAATGGACACAATGGGTCAACTATAAATTACACGCGCTCCAATTTGATGCAACAAAAACAATGGAGTGTGTCGTGTGGCCTCTGGAGAGGCGGCTGGCTAATATGCAAAGACAATTTAATTAAATGCGCAAATAACAAAACCAAAGCTGAAGAGAGGTTGCGGTAATAAGAGAGAGATAGATAGTTATGTAGATAGAGAGAGCGGGAGCGGGAGCGAGAGCAAAAGGCGGGCCCATGCAATGGCACGTAGTCAGAAGTCAGAGCAGGCAGGCTACGGGGCAGGGGGACTGGGCGGTTGGGGTTGGGAGCTCAAGAGAGCTTCCCCAAAACGATGAGTCATGAAGGTCATGACGGCAGAGGCGCGCTGCCAGCGGCAAAAGTCGCTGGCAAAACGCGCCGCTTTGATTAGTCGTCGTAAAAACAAGCGTTTTCTGCGGCACGGCACTGGTTGTTGTTGTTGCTGCTGCTGATGTGACAGGTTGACGACGCGACTGCCAGACAGTTTGGCGCTCTCTCTCTCTCGCTAAAAGAGAGTACTATGGCAGGGGACATGCAGTGCGGGGTGAGGCTGCGACTCAAGGACTACGACCAGGACTTTGGTGTAAGCCAGCCTGCCTTACCTCACATTTTATATACCTTGCACAGTGCTATGACAGAGTGAGAGACAACGAGAAAGAGAGAGAGCTCTCTTGCTGGCACACACCGTTGGTCGGCAAGGAGAGACCAGGGGCAGATGAAAAATCAATTTCGCAATGTTACGACAATTTTGACTTGCGCACATGTTTTGTTTGTGTTTTTGTGTTCTCGTGCGTTTCGTGCTCTTGTCTCTTACTATTATTATTATTATTATTATTGTTCTTTCCCGTATTTTGTTGCGCCTTAACGCACAAACATTAGCCGCTAAAGGGAGCCTAATTATATTGCTAATCAATGGCCATTCGAGGGGCCGATTAGCGGTTAAATTAAGCATTTTTGACGCTCTTCTACACGCAATTTTTTGTTATTGCAACTGTTAATTTGGATAACACTCACTCACCTCTCTCACTCTCTTTCTCACTGCTGAGCCGCTGATAAGTGTGTTGTGTGCGGTTACGGTGCACACTGAGAGAAATCACCTGCTTTGCTCTGTTTTCCTCTTCGTTTCTTCGTGTTATTATTGTTGTTGGGGCGATTCCGCACTCACTCAATAACAACAACAAAAATGAATAGAAAAAATTAAAGAACTGAATGCTATTGAGCTGCTCTTGGATTCCCGTTCTTTTCGCGCGCTCTGACTTGTTCGTTCTGCTCGGGACTTGGGACGCACTGTTGTCCACTGTAGCACTGGTTGCCGTTACTGTTACTGTTACTGCTATTTGGTTGCTTTTGATGTGCCGTCGACGACGGACGAGACAGCGGCGCCCGCGTTGCGATTTGCGATGCGCTCGTTGCAAGGGCTGATGCTGAACTGTTCGCGAAACTGTGACGAGCTGCTGCCACGTCGGCTCTGGCTCTGGCTCTGTGGCAGCAACGGCAGCGGCTGCCGCTTGTCGTGAGCAACCCCCAACGTAGACGCTTGGCACGTGCGGCGGCACCCACAACAGAGCAGAGCAATGGATAGCGACGGCGAAAGTAGAAGAGCAGAGCGGAAATCACAACAGCAGAAACAGCGCTGCAACCCTGCGCCGGTCTCTGGCGGCTCGGCCGGCCTTCCGTCGGCGTCTGCGCGCAGAGCGCGGCAATAATGGATCAAACAGTCTGGTTGAGAAGTGTATGAACAGGTTGAGACAAATAAAGAAAAGCTATTATGAACAGGCAAGAGGCAAAAGCAACCTCGCTATTTCCATTAGAAAATTTCTATATACAAATTCTGAAACTGAATTTTCCTCAAGCACATTTGCGTTAATCCCAGCTGTGCGTTAACTAGCGCAGCGTACTGTAGGCAGAGAACGATAGAAATGGAGAGAGTAAGTGGAAGCCATCGCAAAGCCGAAAAGAAGCGAGCCGAGCCGAGCCGAGCTGAGGCGAAGAGCAACGAAACGGACGGGCGACCTGCGAGCGCGACCAGAGAGCGCAAGCGAGAGGATAGCATACTTTAGTGCGCCTCGGCTCTGGCACTTGTGTAATATTAGCAATTAACTAACTGAAAATGGGGTTGATTCCTGAATGGCCAACACGGGGGGTCGCTGCTGTGGCAATGCGGGGGGGTGGGAGGTTGTGGGCTCCGGTGGATGCTGCTCCGAAATCCGTTGAAATCTTATTACGCCGAACCGTACCGGCCGGTGAAGTGCAGAATGCACCACGGTGCGGGTTGCAGTGCGGCGTGCGGTGCGGTTCGATTGGTTAATGACTCGAAAGCTTCTAGTCAACGCAAATTGGCCAAAAGCAAACGGCAAATGCAATCAGGCTAGCTCTCGATGACTGCCAGAGGAGGGGTGTACAAGGGAAGGGGTAGTGGAAAATTCAGTTATAACTGCCACAAGAACACATTTGCATCACAGCTCCACCCAACGCTTATATCTTCTATCGCCCATCGCACACTGCTGCCCAACAATTAGCACAAAGCTTTAGATACTTTCAGTGGAAATAATGGAAAAATCGGATCATACCACAAGAACCGTTATATTCCTGTCGGAATCTACCTGATCATAGCCCTATACATATGTCTCTATAGCTTCTGTGATAATTTCTTGAGCTACTATGTTAAGTAAATATAATGTTTAATCCTCACATAGAAAATATCTTAAAGGATATCCTTAACTGCCTTAACCCCCACCTGGATCCTGCCTCCCCTTTTTCTAGTCACAGACTGACATGCGTATGTTTCAATTATTTGGTGGCTTCTCACGCGAGATGCTCCAGTTCCACGGTTGCACCAATAAATCATTTGATTTGTACACTTGCCCCAAGGCATTGGTATTCGCACTGGTAGGGGTCAGGATGAGCGGTAAAGGCGTGGCAACACCAGGGGACCAGTTGTTGGACCTTTGGCGGGGTCGCACGTGATGTGCGTGCCTTCCGGTGCTAAATCAAGGCAAGCGCTTTCAAATTGTCTTATGTATGTACCTTTACCCTTCACAGGTCCAGGTCCACATCGAGGTCCAGCTGCCACCCAACTTTACCTCCCACCTCTCCACCTGTCCCTTCCCGGTCCCTTCCCTGCCCCTGTCCCTTCCTTATCATCCCCCAACTCTCTTCTGACCTGCAGGAAGCAACTGTAGTTAATATTTATGGCGATTTAATCTTCTCACTTGAGCGCTGCTCAGTTAAGTTGGATAGAGACACCACCCCAACCCCACCCTGACCTAAAAGGGGGATCAAGCCAAAGGGAGAATCATCCTGTGTCCACAGCCACGAGTATCTGTCTCTCTCTAACTCAAAGACTGACCCTTTTTTTCCTGGTGCCCAGCTCAGAGTTTGTTTTGCGTGTCCATTTAATTTCCGCCTGGAATTGCTTAATCAAACATAGCACTGGGGATAAACTCAACCTCATCCTCTCCCACCAAGCCCCCGAACACCCAACCCCCCAACGCCCCCACCCCCAACATATCCCATCCCACCATTCGCCATCTCTATTGAGGCCAACCCCATCCTTGAGTCTGGACAAATCGCTTGAGTTTCATATGGACAAGCGCCAAAGTTGGCTTAATGAGTAGTTTAGCTCATGTTCCCGCTGCCATCTACGGCCCATGCAGTGGGTTCCATCGGCGGGGTTTCCATGAGGGCGTTGGGATGAGGCCGCTAAGGGTTAGGGCAGTGGCTGGGGCATGTGTAGGTTAAGCAAACAGAAATGTGCATTAGCAACAAATTGTTATTGTTGCCAGGCTGAAGGCGATAAGAGTAAAGTTAAAGTTACTTGGAAGTGGAAGTGGAATGGCAGAGGGAGTGGGAGTGGAAGGGATCGTAGTAGTAGGAGGGCCCAACCAGATGCTTACGAACTCAACTGAGGTCATTGGTCACTTGGCGAAAGCTAAAAAAAGAGCTGAACCCTCCGTCAAGAGACATTCTATCTGATTCGATATCGGGAGTATTCCCACAAGCCGAAAAGCTGAGACTTAACCGCATTCTATCCAACAATTAGCACAAATTTGTTCGAATCGATTCGTTTCGCCGACTTTGATCTCCAATTAAACTCGAAAATGCGTACCGGGCATAAGACCTGGGATACATGTAGTAGGCTGTGGAATCGAACAAAAGCATAGAAAAAATTGAGGAATGGAAAATAATTTGGAAAATATTCATTCAGTCCCCAGGCCTCGAGTGGGGAGCATCCAAAATTTAAGTTTTTATTTTCGGAAAAAAAAATCAGAAATTCTGTGTTAAAAAAAAAAAAAATTGTTGGTTCCTAGTTAAAAATTTTTTTGTTACTTTTTGGACTTTTGTTATCTTCTGTCCGTTCCGCATGGACATCAATTCTTGAGCCTTAGCTATTAGCTAGAACCACAGACTCGCACGAAGTTTGGGTAAGTTACGACTTCAATTCTAATTGGTATTTAGATATTAATCCTTCTTCTCTTTTCTGGTTAAACAATATAGAATGCGTATGGTGAAGGTATGGGCGATACCTGAACCAATAACCCAAACCTCCATATCAAAAATATACAGAGACATAAAATAATAATGAACATTTCTGGAACACAAAGTCTGACTTTGTGGAGGGATGGCGGCTCTTCAAGTAAGGCGTGACTCATTTCAATGGCTAATTCGATTTTAGTCCTTGTTACGTTTTCTATATAAAGAAAGGCGATCGTGATCTTCAACTAAACTCGAAAATGCGTACCGGGCAAAATGCATCCAAAATTTAAGTTTTTATATTCGAAAAAAAAAAAATTCAGAAATTCAGTGTAAAAAAAAAAAAAAAAATTGTTTCCTAGTTAACAATTTTTTTGTTACTTTTTGGACTTTTGTTATTTTCTGTCCGTTCCGCATGGACATCAATTCTTGAGCCTTAGCTATTAGCTAGAACCACAGACTCGCACGAAGTTTGGGTAAGTTACGACTTCAATTCTAATTGGTATTTAGATATTAATCCTTCTTCTCTTTTCTGGTTAAACAATATAGAATGCGTATGGTGAAGGTATGGGCGATACCTGAACCAATAACCCAAACCTCCATATCAAAAATATACAGAGACATAAAATAATAATGAACGTTTCTGGAACTCAAAGTCTGACTTTGTGGAGGGAGGGCGGCTCTTCAAGTAAGGCGTGACTCATATCAATAGCTAATTCGATTTTAGTCCTTGTTACGTTTTCTAGATAAAGAAAGGCGATCGTGATCTTCAACTAAACTCGAAAATGCGTACCGGGCATAAGACCTGGGATACATGTAGTAGGCTGTGGAATCGAACAAAAGCATAGAAAAAATTGAGGAATGGAAAATAATTTGGAAAATATTCATTCAGTCCCCACGCCTCGAGTGGGGAGCATCCAAAATTTAAGTTTTTATTCTCGGAAAAAAATAAAAATTCAGAAATTCAGTGTAAAAAAAAAAAAAAAAAATGGTTCCTAGTTAACAATTTTTTTGTTACTTTTTGGACTTTTGTTATCTTCTGTCCGTTCCGCATGGACATCAATTTTTGAGCCTTTGGTATTAGTTACATCTACAGACTCACACGAAGTTTGGGTAAGTTACGACTTTAATTCAAATTGGTATTTAGATATTAATCCTTCTTCTCTTTTCTGCTTAAACAATATAGAATGCGTATGGTGAAGGTATAAGCGATACCTGAACCAATAACCCAAACCTCCATATCAAAAATATACAGAGACATAAAATAATAATGAACGTTTCTGGAACTCAAAGTCTGACTTTGTGGAGGGAGGGCGGCTCTTCAAGTAAGGCGTGACTCATATCAATAGCTAATTCGATTTTAGTCCTTGTTACGTTTTCTAGATAAAGAAAGGCGATCGTGATCTTCAACTAAACTCGAAAATGCGTACCGGGCATAAAACCTGGGATACATGTAGTAGGCTGTGGAATCGAACAAAAGCATAGAAAAAATTGAGGAATGGAAAATAATTTGGAAAATATTCATTCAGTCCCCACGCCTCGAGTGGGGAGCATCCAAAATTTAAGTTTTTATTCTCGGAAAAAAATAAAAATTCAGAAATTCAGTGTAAAAAAAAAAAAAAAAATTGGTTCCTAGTTAACCATTTTTTTGTTACTTTTTGGACTTTTGTTATCTTCTGTCCGTTCCGCATGGACATCAATTTTTGAGCCTTTGGTATTAGCTACATCTACAGACTCACACGAAGTTTGGGTAAGTTACGACTTTAATTCAAATTGGTATTTAGATATTAATCCTTCTTCTCTTTTCTGCTTAAACAATATAGAATGCGTATGGTGAAGGTATAAGCGATACCTGAACCAATAACCCAAACCTCCATATCAAAAATATACAGAGACATAAAATAATAATGAACGTTTCTGGAACTCAAAGTCTGACTTTGTGGAGGGAGGGCGGCTCTTCAAGTAAGGCGTGACTCATATCAATAGCTAATTCGATTTTAGTCCTTACGTTTTCTGGATAAAGAAAGGCGATCGTGATCTTCAACTAAACTCGAAAATGCGTACCGGGCATAAGACCTGGGATACATGTAGTAGGCTGTGGAATCGAACAAAAGCATAGAAAAAATTGAGGAATGGAAAATAATTTGGAAAATATTCATTCAGTCCCCACGCCTCGAGTGGGGAGCATCCAAAATTTAAGTTTTTATTTTCGAAAAAAAAAAAATTCAGAAATTCAGTGTAAAAAAAAAAAAAATTGGTTCCTAGTTAACAATTTTTTTGTTACTTTTTGGACTTTTGTTATCTTCTATCCGTTCCGCATGGACATCAATTTTTGAGCCTTTGGTATTAGCTACATCTACAGACTCACATGAAGTTTGGGTAAGTTACGACTTTAATTCAAATTGGTATTAAGATATTAATCCTTCTTCTCTTTTCTGCTTAAACAATATAGAATGCGTATGGTGAAGGTATAAGCGATACCTGAACCAATAACCCAAACCTCCATATCAAAAATATACAGACATAAAATAATAATGAACGTTTCTGGAACTCAAAGTCTGACTTTGTGGAGGGAGGGCGGCTCTTCAAGTAAGGCGTGACTCATTTCAAAAATTGAGGAATGGAAAATATTCATTCAGTCCCCAGGCCTCGAGTGGGGAGCATCCAAAATTTAAGTTTTTATTTTCGAAAAAAAAAAATTCAGAAATTCAGTGTAAAAAAAAAAAAAAAATTGGTTCCTCGTTAACAATTTTTTTGTTACTTTTTGCACTTTTGTTATCTTCTGTCCGTTCCGCATAGACATCAATTTTGGAGCATTTGGTATTAGTTACATCTACAGACTCACACGAAGTTTGGAAGTTACGACTTTAATTCAAATTGGTATTTAGATATTAATCCTTCTCTTTTTGCTTAAACAATATAGAATGCGTATGGTGAAGGTATAAGCGATACCTGAACCAATAACCCAAACCCCATATCAAAAATATACAGAGACATAAAATAATAATGAACGTTTCTGGAACTCAAAGTCTGACTTTGTGGAGGGAGGGCGGCTCTTCAAGTAAGGCGTGACTCATTTCAATAGCTAATTCGATGTTAGTCCTTGTTACGTTTTCTAGATAAAGAAAGGCGATCGTGATCTTCAACTAAACTCGAAAATGCGTACCGGGCATAAGACCTGGGATACATGTAGTAGGCCTTGGAATCGAACAAAAGCATAGAAAAAATTGAGGAATGGAAAATAATTTGGAAAATATTCATTCAGTCCCCAGGCGTCGAGTGGGGAGCATCCAAAATGTAAGTTTTTATTTTCGAAAAAAAAAAAATTCAGAAATTCAGTGTAAAAAAAACAAAAAATTGCTTCCTCGTTAACAATTTTTTTGTTACTTTTTGCACTTTTGTTATCTTCTGTCCGTTCCGCATAGACATCAATTTTTGAGCATTTGGTATTAGTTACATCTACAGACTTACACGAAGTTTGGGTAAGTTACGACTTGAATTCAAATTGGTATTTAGATATTTATCCTTCTCTTTTCTGCTTATACAATATAGAATGCGTATGGTGAAGGTATGGCCGATACCTGAACCAATAACCCAAACTTCCATATCAAAAATATACAGCGCTGGGATCGCTGTTGATGGTGGGCAGCAGACTCAGCGGCTCTCCATCCTCCTCCTCATCGACCTTCAGCTCGCTGAGGCTGACCATGCTCTGGCTGCTGGTCTTGTGGAGCTGCATGTCAAAGTACGGCAACAGCTCGTTGCTCAATGTCGTGCCGAGCTTCAGCAGCTTCTCAAAGTCGTCCGAGTCGGAGCCATCGTTGATGGCCGCTGGGCAAATGATGTTGGCCTCCTCCTTGGGCAATTCCAGCTCCTGCTGATGGGAACAGCAAGGGACCTGGATCTTGCCAGTGCGTCGTATCGAGTGGCCGCGACGGCAGCGACGCCGTCCCAGAGTCATGGCCGGGTACAAGGAGTCGCGCTGACAGCAGGCCCGCATCTCCGGCTCGTTGGTGTCCTCGATCTCGTCGCCCTCCTCCTCGCCAATGGCCTATTATTATTGGCCTAGATAATTAATCCTTCTTCTCTTTTCTACTTAAACAATAAAGAATGCGTATGGTGAAGGTATAAGCGATACCTGAACCAATAACCCAAACCTCCATATCAAAAATATACAGACATAAAATAATAATGAACGTTTCTGGAACTCAAAGTCTGACTTTGTGGAGGGAGGGCGGCTCTTCAAGTAAGGCGTGACTCATTTCAATAGCTAATTCTATTTTAATCCTTGTTACGTTTTCTAGATAAAGAAAGGCGATCGTGATGGTGCCGGGATATCCGAGCAAATACTCCCCCAGTTCGGATTCCCAGTGGCTTGCATCAATATTAATAATCACTATATGACACTGATGCGTTCCTTGTTTGTTGGCTTTTGTAGAGGGATGGTGATCCTTCAGGTAAGTTACGACTCATTTGAATTTCTAATTTGATATTAATCCTTCTGTTTTCTAGACGAAGGAAAGACATCGTGATGGTACCTGGAATATCCGATCAGTTATGCCCTCAGTTCGGATATACAGTGGCTCGCATCAATATCAAATAAACATTATGCGGCGTGATCATGATCGAATAAATTAATACACACAGATTTGAATTTAGTACTTTTTCCTGGTTTTCTGTTGTTCTGGCTTGTGGGATGGGGGGACAGCTGCGAATGGCAATGGTTCACACATTGTGTGACACATGTCACCAGCCTACCTACTATCTCCGATAAGTTATTTCTCGCTGAGTTTTTCTCACATAAATTGACAGTTGGATCAGGGTATGGAAACCTTTCCTTTCAATGTCAATGTCATTACAAGCTAGATTGGAAATAAAAAATGCCGAAAATAAATAAACTACATATTAGGCAAAGCCCTGAAACACCCCAAAATATTACAAATTGAGTGCTTTTATTGAAATCAGCAAACAAAAAATTAAAGCATCGTCAACATTGACATCCTGTCCTATCCACCCTTTCGCTATTTGAAATGATGTATATGTAAATATTACGATGGGAAATTGCTGGTTTTAAAGAAATTTACTGTGAAACACAATGGAAACTTTGGAATGTACCCAATAACCGCAATTTCACATACATATATGCAGTTCCACTCTTAAAAATTCCACATATATCCTGAAATATGTTAATGTGGCCGAATTTGAAAGTTTTCTTCCTGATCGCATAATCCCCTGTCGTAGGTCCTGACTGATGATGATGGCCGGGATGAGATGATGATGATTCGTTCGGCTGAGCATCCAGCCAAGTAGCAAATCGATGCGAAATGGGGAGCATCGAGCTCTAATTTAAATTAATGACACAACAATTGGAAACGCCCTCTCTTAAAGGCTAAGGGGCATGCTTTTTCTGTTTTTTTTTCGCTTTCACTTTCTTTGCTTTATTTTCAATTAAACAAATAGCTGAATTTGACATTTTTCGGTTGTCTTTTGTGCAAGCGTACAAAGTTCAAAGGGAAAATCATTAACGGAAACAACGGTAGGTCGATGAGGAGAAGAGCCCGAGCCCGAGCCCGAACCTGATAAGAACGCTGACAGCAACAGTGTACAGCATCAGAACGGGGCAGGACAAGATAGGACATACCCCTTGGCCCACCCTTGGTGCTCGTTGGCTGCTCCTCCTCCTACTCCTGCTGCTCTACAAACCACCCAGCGCAGACCAACCCAACAGAACCCCCCGCTTGGAAGTCGATGTCGATGGCTACTTGAAGTTCTTATCGCGGCACAGGCATCGAAAGCAGCTGTGGGAACTGGAACTGTGGAAGTGGAACAGTGGAAGCTCCTGCTCCTGGCCTACGCAAATGTTTGCGTTTCTCCATCTACATCATTCTCTCCCTTAACCGCTCCATCTCTGCATTCCGCTCTTTAAGGCGATTACTTAAATTTCAGTAGGGAAAATGTGGAAATAATGAACACATTTCAGTTTCATACATGATTCTATTAGCCACAGATGAGTGCGTCTCAATGTGCGGCGGGTACTCCACAGTGCTGGTGATTCTCTCCGGTAGAATCGCTTCATCCAACCATCCATCAATAAAGAATTTCTAAGAACAATTCTATCCCATTCCCATCAAAGGTACTTACCTATATCTTAAAGATGTTTCGACTTCTTCTGCTCCTCATTCCGACCAGAAGATACTCTCCATGGAATTGTGTGTGTGTCCATAGTCGTACCCCTGCTCGAATGCAATATACACTTGAGCCCAGCAGCGAGTGTAGCTAACAACTATCGAGCAGCTGTACCTGGGTACTGTCAGCCGTCAGCCCCGTCAGTGTCAGATGCATTGCAAGAGTAAATTACAAGTTCATTTGCGGCTGGCATTACATCCGCTAAGGCGCTTAAGCCGGGACTCGCAACACTCGCCACTTTGCCCCGCGCTTCTGCATAAATTATGTGAGCAACCGAAGAACAGCAACAGAAAGAGGAGGATGACAGGTGGATGCTGTGTACGCGTATCTGTAGATGAGGAACGAACTGAACTGAAGTGGGGTACAGAGGTACAGTCACCGCTAATGAAACATAATGAGACGGCATTAGCGAGTGTCGTAGCTAACTGTGCATTATGCACTTTCAGGCGCCAGCGAAGCGTTCAATTTGGGGGGTCACATCTGGGGGCTGCATAAGGGAATGGCGCGGTTGGAGCTGAAGCTCGAGTTGGAATCCATCCATCCGGTGGGGTATGACAGCAGAAAAACGAAGCAACTAATGATCGATCTAAGCCCGAAGCATCATTAGCTTCGAAGCCTCACTTTTCACGCACGCTTTTATTTGATATGCTCATCATTTATTATTGATAATTAATGGAACTTTGGTCAGTTTTTGCTGACTGCCTGTTGCCTGTTGCTTTTGCTGTTTATTATTAACTATTATTGAGCAGCGCCAGCGAGCAATAACAAATTCGATGCGATTATCATAATAATTGCGGATATACATACCAAGCAAAAGAATTGAGTTGAAAACGAGTAGAATTCAATTTGAACCATGGAAAATCCGAAAAATACATAACAAGCCATTGAGAACCAGTTTCGAGTTCTGTTTTTGGCTTCAACTGCACTCCGTCCGCAGGCGATGATGTTGCAAAAGTATTTTTAAACTTTAATCCCACCTGAATTGAACTGGGAACGGGTAATGGGAACAGCCGGTGTACTCTGGGGATCGTAATGGGAAAGAGGAACTACGTACGCCCCAGAACCAGAACCAAAAGTAAAAGTTATCCATCTTGAAGAGTATTTGCGAGTACACTCTGCGATCGATCTTAGACGCTGACCCCCAGAGGGTAATACACCCATTTATTTTCATCAAAATATTCAGAGTTCACAAATCCACAGCGGAATCCCTTGGATTGTGTGCTACTGTTTCTTTGGGGTTATCCATATCCACACCGACATCCACCACAGATCTTAATCGTCATCATCTGTTCATCAACATCAGCTCACCCCATCTTCGTTGATTGTCCAGCTCCAAAGTTGTTTTGATAGAATCCGAGAAGCGGCAACGTTTGTTGTAATGGCCCTCGAGTGTGAGGGCATTTATGGGTAGCTCGAGAGCCACTCGATCCACTCGATCCACGAACCGGAACTCCGCATAAGTGTGTGTTTTTCTACTCTTCGCTTTTTGGATTTGTGCTAATAATAGCAGACAGAAGCGTCTAACAAAGGGGAATAGGCTGGAACCTTTTCCCAAACACCCAAACACCCACATAAGCATCGTTTACTATGATCAAAGAGATATGTCTATAGGAAATGGGGAATCAACGGAAAGAACAGATCAACGGATCTACAGATCTTAAGATCTATGCTTTCAGATTGGTTTTTAGGGCTTTAGGATGGTTAGGTTTTAAGCCCCTTCTGCGACTCCTGGAAGACTACGCCACTGACTGGCGGAGAGCCCCATGGCAGAGTGGCAGAATAGATGCCATCGTTGCCATTGCTATAATTAGTTTAGCCGCAGCATTTTGACCAAGTGCCAAGTGGCATGTACCGCACAGCGGGTTGCCCTCCAACCTCCAACACAACCGCGCCCCGACCCGGCCCGACCCATCAAAGGAGAGACACAACTCTTATAGCCACAAGACCCAAGAACAAGACACATTCCATGAAGGAGACGACACTCTGAGGAGAGGCAGAGAGAAAAAGCGAAGGGGCGAAAGAGCGCAAGAGCGAAAGAGGGGTGCAGCGAAGCGAGAAACTATTCCAAAAATTGTTCGTTGGTGCAGCGGCAGTCGCGTCTGCCTTTGGCTAATTAAACGCCCAAAAAACAAACACAAACCGGCAAAAACGCGTCGAAGAAGTTGAACAAAAAACAATTAAAATTGAGCATAGCTCCAGTGGCTGTCCATGTGTATGTGTGTGTTAGCCGGGCCAATATCGTGGTCGAGACTATAAAGCCAAAACGCTTCGACAGAGCCAGCAACAGTCGCCGTTCAAGCGTTCCCCGCGCTCCATCTGCTCCATCTGCTGCTCTTCTGCCACTCCACTACGGCCATTATTTTTGGTGATCTTTTTTGTTGTTGTTCTTGTGCCTTTTTTTGTGCGTGTGTGATTCGAGTGCGTGCGGCATGTGGCGCTCTCTGCTGACCGTTGCCAGCCTGCTCCTGGCCGCCCCAGCCTCCACTCTGGCCGGACGCCTCAGCCAGCGGTATCTGCCCAGCCCCCAGCCCCAGGCCTCGCAGCTCCACTACCACGGCGTCAGTGGACAAGGACATGCACGCCCTGCAGCCGTACACGGAGCCGGACACGGGGCCGGTGCCGGGGCCGTTGCCGCCTCGAGCTATCAGCGCCAGCAGCAGCAGCAGCAGCCGCAGATTCCCATCGTAAGGAGCGACTACCAGAGCGATGCCAATGGCAACTACAACTTTGGGTGCGTACCGTACCGTATCCCACGGGGAAATCTCTCCAAAACTCAGAACCCAAGCCACAGCCTTAGGAAATTAGAGCCACACCAAAACCAAAACTACAGAAAACCAGACCCATCCAAAGGCATATCCTGACAAAAAGTAGTTCCATTGCAAGCCGTAGCGAAAAACCACATCTGAATCACGTTCCCAAGCTCCCCAGCTTCAAGCCACTTCAGAACTAATCGAAATCGAAATCCAAATTCAATGACTCCTGCAATCTTCCTACAGCTTCGATACGGGCAATGGCATCCATCGCGATGAGACCGGAGAGTTCCGTGGCGGATGGCCCCATGGCTCGCTGGGAGTGCGCGGCTCCTACTCCTACACCGGGGACGATGGCCAGCAGTATACGGTCAACTACAAGGCGGACAAGAACGGATTCCATGCCGAGGGCGCCCATCTGCCCACATCGCCGTCAGTTCCCGCTGCTCACGCTCAGGCTCCCGCCGGTGGCCCAGCTGGGTGAGTTCTAGCCCTCGTTCCCGTTGGAAGTCCTTCAAACCCTTTTCTCCAATCTCCAGACGCGGTTCCGGCGGATCTTCGTATGGCGGCGCCTATAGGGGATCGGCCTCTTCGCATGTCCAGGCACCGAACACGCGGTATCTGCCGCCGGGCTATCGTCAGCGTAGACACTACTAAAGGCACTGACATCCGACACACGATCCTTCACCCGATCCCTTTTTATCCTGTACATTCCAAATAAATTGACAATAAATTCCCCACACCCCACAAACACTCTATGCAATCTAGGATGCAGTTATTTAAGGTGGAAGTCCAACAACAAATTCTACAACAAGTTCGACTGAAGGACTTGTAATTAGAGTATGTCCCATAATCAATGCCCATGATGATCTGCGATTTTTCCACCGCCCACACCAGAACCCAGCAGCAACACAAACAGAAACAGAAACCGCCTTTGTATCTAATTTGGGGGAACAACTTCTTGGCCACGCCCCAGAGCGTTGGCAAAAGAGCACATGGGGGCCCGCCTTTTTGCTGTTCACCTTTTTTGGCCTTTGACTTTTGCCGAAATAAAAGAAGTTGCCAATACAAACACAAACACATAAGCAGACCCAGACCCAGACCCAGACTGAGCAGAGACAGAGGGCCCCAAAGAGGGCTGATTAATATGCAGCTAAGGAGTTATACGAGTCGTAAAGTCTGCAATCAAAACAAGCTCAATCCTTGCCTCCTTGCCGCTCATCGGCCCTTCAGTCTTCCAGCGGAGAAAACTCGAACTTTTCTTGGCCATTCAGGCGACAATGGCATTAATCATAAGTAAAGCCAACTTTTCCCATCGTCTGCGGCTCTGTCGCCTGTCTCCTGTCTCCTCCTCTCGGTTTCCATCTGTGAGGAGTCTCCTCCTCCTCCTTCTCCTCCTTCTCCTCCTCCTCCTCTTCAGCATGTCAGCAACTTCGCGGATTGCGCTAAAGAGCCAACAGACCCAACAGCCATCCCGAATTGGATTGAATGGTCCTTGCAAATGGCATATTGTATTACAGAATAAGATCAAACAGATCCATCTGTTTTAAGAATCAATTGATACCAGCTGAAATAGGTTATTTTCGTTTGAAATTTGTTGGCTCTGTGTATGGATACTATATCCAGTGATTGTGGCTATATCTTTGTACGAAGGGCATATTTAATTGCGAAGAAGTTCGGTTCGGTTCATTCATTTCTTTACGAGAACAGGCTCTCTGTTCTGTAAGCTCCCGTCTGTAAGGAAGGGTACGGTTAGACCGCACAAAAAACCGAAAAAATGTCAACCGCTGAGCCTTTTCAAATGCAAATGTGCCATCCCTTTCCCTTTCCCATCTCTATCTCTGCTATCCCGTGCTCCCCCGTCTCCTCTTCCTGGGAAGCTCCTTTCTTTCATTGTCTCTGAACTTTCTTCTGCTGCGTTTTTTTTTCGGGTTTGTTTTCGCTGATTTTCCCTCAGTCTTCTTCCTTCGGCTATTCTTGTGTCGCCTTCCTCTCAATCTCATTCACTTTTCTTCCTTTTTATTTGCCTTCTTCTGGGGCGTTTAGCATTCGCATTCCGTTTTAGCATTAATTAAAATTACACAGAATCGCTTGGGGCAAACGACGGCCCGGAGATTGTGGTGCACGGAATGGGAACGGGAATGGGAATGGGGCAGGATGTTCTCATAAATTAAAGGCGCTTATGAATTTTATAAATTATTTTCCATGTTGCGGCCTCGCTTGGGAAGATGAACAATTGCTCAAGGGGGGGACATATACAGCGTATGTATGAGTATGTGTGTGTGTGTGTGTGTGTGTGTCGTGTATGCCTGTCTGTCTGCGTTGCCCGCGCCTGAAAGTAGGCAGCGTTTATTGAATTTCATTAACGTGTGAACTGGGGACGCTTCGCCTACGCCTACGCCTACGCCTCCGCTCCCAGGGATCCACTGCAATCATTTGCATGCATGTCTGTGCATGTTTAACTACATGTCGAGTGAACGGTTTCCCCCGTCCCTTGCCCTTTTCTTCCCCCCTCGACACCTTCGATGAACTCACTTAATTTTATGCCAAAACAATGACACGCCATAAATTTAAACGGATTTGGCACTGCGCCGCCGGCGAACGGCAACGACAACGGCAACCCTTAGCTAAGGGATGGCGCCGGGGGCGTTGTAGGTCAGAGCACCACGAGATTGCCGCGGTGGGTGTGCGAAGGCGGGGGGCGTAGCAGGGAGACTGACACTCTCGAGCGGCTCAAGCTTGTGCCCATGTGCATCGAACTCCCCATTAAAATGGAGCATTTATAGAGTGAAAGAAACACTGGGAACACCTGTCCTGTCCGTATAAACCCTGGGATCTCGAAGATTTCAAATACATTTCTAGTGCTGTGATGTTCAAACGGAACCTTTATTGGAAGTAAGGCTTCTTCTAGTCCCATACAGTCCCATTTCCTTTTGAATACCATGAATGAATGCCAATTCAATAAAAGTCGGAATTAGGAAACAAATTTTTCAGCAGGACTTTTGATGACACTTTCCTGATCCTCCTTAAAAAATATCTCTTTCATCTGCCTATCGTCGGAGATCCTTCTCAAGCTCTTGCCCTACGAAAGATCATTAATATTCACATGGAATACATGGAGTACTCATACGGTGCATACCGTTAAAGCTTCCGGCACGACACCAAGCTCGAACTTAAAGCTTGCTGGAGTTCGTGTGCGTTGTGTGTGCGAGTGAGTCCCTGGAGACTCGAGGAGGGTGGCCTGGCGCCACCTGCCGCTTGTCTCAGTCAATTTCAATGTTAATCCACCTGTGCGGGAGCAGGATGGATGTACATCTGTGTGTGTGAGCAAGAGAGAGAGTGAGTGTGTTTTGATATTGATATGGCAGTTGCACGCACAAGACGCCGCCACGCACTCTCTCAGTCTGCCCCCTCTATCATCCTCTTCCACGAGTAACATTGAAGCCCTCCGTTACATTATTTAGCTTTAGCTAAAGCTCTCTCTCTCTCTCTCTCCCCCTCTTTCCCCTCTCTTAGTGTCTTCATCTCTCCGGGCTCTGGCTTCTGTGTTCTGTGTCCTGTGTGCTGGGTGAGTCATCGTCATTGGCAATGCGAGAACGTTGTAACCCGTCCCAGCGGACATCATTTTCATTAAAATTTTAATAGTCCCTGCCCTCCTCAGTGAGTGTGTGTGCTCCTCCATCTTGTCCCCCACCTGCTCCCCACTTACTTCCTTCCGACAGTGAGTATATAACACGTAATATTATAAATTTAAGAAGTTATGGGCGAAACTAAAGTGCTCTGGGCACTCTGTGGGGGGGAGGAGAAAACGGAAGGGTTTCCTTCCTTCGACTGGGGACTGGGGGCCACAACTTTGTTTTTAGTTGTTGCATAAGAAATGTGGGAAAAGTCGAGAATGTGGTTCATGCAATTGTCAGAGCAGAGGGCAGGAAGGAAGCTAAACTAATCAAAAGTTAATTGATTAGCAACGTTGTCGAAGAACGCGATGGACGGGCAGAGAAACTCAGGACAAACAAATTGATTAGCAAAGAGAAATATAAATAGATGGCACACGACGGAGAGGAGGAGGTGTAAAAGGAGAGTTGACAGTGAAGCTGAGAGGATTTTATGATCCAAAAAGAAAACATCAGATCAGCAATTAGAGAAGAGAAAAGCCACAAAGGTCTTCCCTAACCATCTTAAGCTGCAATTGAACTCCATTTGAACGTTAATACAATCCCGTTCAGCCACGACTGATAGAAGGAAGCTTAATGCTTCGATTCCGCGACTGGGACTTGAGGTGAAATCATTTTGAAATCGACTTTAAGTGATTCGAGTTAAAGAAGTTAATGTGATTCCCCTTGCATGCAGATTTATACGACACCCACACTCACAAACGAAATAAATCGAAGCGAAATGGAAAACAAGAATTTCCAATAAACTAATTTGCACAAAGCGCCAGGGAAACTTTTTCTGGCAGGGCAGACAGTTGACGGGAGACCTTATGGCTCCAGCGCCAGTTGGTCCCACTACAAAATCCACGTCACTTGGTCCTCCCCCATCCGTCCATCCATGGTCCTCCTCGTCCTCCACCACTGAAGCAGTAGGAGTATGTTCGCGTATTTGTGTATGAATTTTAAGCAGCTGGAACAAATGCCAAGCCAATAAAAGGGATAAAATTGAAAAGCATCCGGGACACACGCACTTCGAAGGAGGAGGATACCTCACACCATCCCACATCCTACATCCTACATCCTTGTGGGTGTGTGTGTGGGTGTGTTGGCCACACTGGGACGTGTTAACGGCCAACGGTATTCACTGGCTGGCAATGTAATTGTAACTCCTCGCCACTCGCCTCCGCCTCCGCCTCCGCCCCCTCCCTTTCCCCTTCCCTCTCCTTCTCCACCCTCCTTATTCCTACTGAAATATTCACCAGAAAATGCCCCGACAGCTTGGAGCATCTTGCGTGCGTATTTGGTATAATAAATTAGCATCGCGTCTCGTATTATTGACTGGATTTTGAATAATAACACACAAAGGACCTCCCGGAGTAGAGTCGGAGCGACGGAAATGCTGAACCGCTGAAGGTGCAGCCTCCGAGGCGAGGCAGCCATGTTACTGTAACTGTAGCCCCAGCGACAAATGGAGAAATCGAGATGGAAAACCCAGGGAGCACCCAACGAAGAGTAATACCAGCAGGCCCCGGCACAAAGAAAGGGCCAACTAATACATTCCCCATAGAGTGGGTAGGGGGGCATATGGGGGCTCAGCACAATTGCGCACATAAATTTAGTGCGGCACACAATGCGGCAGGGAGACAAATGTATGCTACACTCAAGTCTTTTGCATTACGCGGTGGATTACTGCTTGGAATGGAATGGCATGGCACGACGCTGAGCTGCTGAAAGTCGCACATTTAAGAACGATGGGAAAGACGTCACTTTATTGCAACAATGGAAATGAAACATGGCAATCAATGCTGCTGCCATCTTGTATCAATTCTTCATGAGAAATGTAAGAGGACTGATAGGACTCTGATCTCTGATCAAAATCGGGGATCTGCATCTCCAGCTGTCTATCGTGGAACTATCGCTCTCCGCGTAGCTTCATGTCTGATATCTCCGATAATACAAAGTGAATGTGAAGGTGGAAAGGATGCACCGGAAGGATGCTAGTGTTCTCTGTAATGGATGCCGATTAATATGCGGAAAATTAAACGTATCAAGCACTCAATCACACACAACACATTTTCTTAGGCTCTTGATTTGATTCTTTGTATTATTATTTTATTATCAATCCACAAAACCCATCAGACTCCACTGCTTCTGGGATTGTTCATTTTGAAAGTTTCCCTTTCCTCTCTTCTTTATTATTCAGAATTGTTTATTTCTTTCGATTTGCCTCATGTGGAAGGGGACGCACACATGCACCATCCAACGTCTCCTTCCCTGGCCGTAAAATCCCATTTGAATGTATTACAAGCTGGAAATGTTGCACAGAAAGCGCCTGGAACGAATGTTGCCGCCATGAATTATTTAGAGCGCCAACTGGCTGGAGCGCTACGGCAGTGGCATTGAGCTACCACCCAATCTGCAGCTCCTTCTTCCTTCTCTCATGCGAGTGTTTGATTAAATTTGTAGGAGAAACAGTTTGGAGTTGGCACAAGTTTGGGGGCATCGGAAATTAACTCGTTTTATGGTGCCCCCTTTCATTGAAACTATCGCAAGACGGCAGGTAGGAAGTGGCAATGGCAGTGGGAGTGGGAATGGGGGTTACCTCGAGCTACTTAATGCCACGTCCAAGGGGTCAAAAGAGAGACAGACGAGAGAGCACGAGGCGCGGACGGAGTGGAGGCCAGGCCTTCATTTCTTGCAGATTGCTGACTGACAAGGCAATTCCACGTTATTGCCAACAATAATTCACACGCAACAAACGGCAGGCAGGCAGGCGACAGAGCAGGGTGCGGGGTAAGGCAGGGAGCATGGGGCTTCACAGGACACCAGAAGGGTGGCAATCAACAATTGTTGCATGAATAAAGCGACAAGCGGACAGGACATTGGGGCTAATGATTGCCAGCGCACACAGATCACTGAGCAATCTCCGCCGGAGCAGCACCGGGGATGGGACGAGATGGGATGGGAGTATGTCGGCTCTAATGCTCAAAATTGTGCCATCAAAAATAATGCGTAGGCGGGTAATGTCCGCCCCGTACCCGTGTACCCCCATGGACCCCACAACAAGGAGCGACTCGTTCCCCGAAGATAACGCATTAGATGATGGAAATTATCCGGGACAATGAGAGGAGAGACGAGAGATGGAGACGCCTGTCGACAGTCCATTGTGGCACGCAGGGAGACGGGAGGATGGGAAGAGAGTGGCAGTGGGTTCTGCGGAGCGGTTGACTTGTGAATGGGCCAAAGGTGAACAGTGACAAATGGAGGAGCAACAGAGAAGAGAGTAATGGACACGGACGGGACGGAATGGAACGGAACGGGACATGAATGAAAGAACCAAAATGGGCGAAAACTCTTGCGCACATCTTGAGAAATGGATACCCAAAAGATAAGACTTTAAGGGTTTGGGCATAAAAAATAATATATTGCATCGAATCCATAATCCTAGAGCCAATTTCAATTAATATTAGCCAGGGGAACTCGTATTTTTAATTAAAACCCGAGCAGGAGCAAAGAAATGGCTGCGATTAGTAGGGGGATTGGATTGATTTGTAACAGAGATGTACTGAAAGAAAGGAATCGATTTCGAAGATTGTTAAAGCATTAACTATTAAAGGGATCGAACAGAGTATATAGTACGTGGGGAAACTTCTTTGCAGAATTCCAGCCTCAAGAAGATTGAAATCTATCAATCATTGGGAAAGAAATAAATATTCTATCCCAAGGATAGATACTGTAGGATACTCCTAAAATCGATACATTTCTGGACACTCTTTCAATGCGTACCTCTTATCCAAATGCTGGCCGAGTCCGAAAGCCCAAATCCCAATTAACATACAAACCTTAAATTTATATTGAATCAATTCGCAATCTTTGAGGTCAATCTCATTTCAATAATTGCATTCGAGTCAAGAAAAGTGAACCGAACCGAGCCGGCAGCCACCGAAGGCAAAACCAATTCCCAAAACAAGAATCCAGAAATCCCACTTCCCCCTCATTGCCCGTAAACCCTTGAATGATGTGATGGGACATGATGTGTGCCCTGCCCCCTGCCCTGCGTTATGAAAACAATTTTCAAGTTTTTATTAACATGGCAGTGGAGTGGGCTGAAGTTGGGTTGAACTACTTAAGCTGCCAGGGAAAATTTCAAGTGCCATTTGTCTTTGACTCTCTGGTGCTGGTGCTGGTGCTGCTGCTGCTGCTGGCTTCCGCAGTTTTTGCATTATTTCTTGTTGCTGGCTTCATATTGGGGAAAATCCAATTGACAGCGACAGCCACAAGTGGCTGGGGGATTGGCGGCTTGGGAATTTACAGATAAACTCGTAGGAGATAGGAGTCTGGCATGCAGGTATTCAAGCTTCCCCGCTTTATTAGTGAGAGTGCCCCACGTGAGCCTCGTGAGACACGTGAGCCACGGCGGCTCACGTGACACTTGTCACTGTGCGTCTAGGGGTACATAAATCAATGCTCTGTGGGTTGAGGTGGATGTGGTTTGCTTGGAGCTGCCACACCTGATAAATCCATCAAAATCCATTCCATCCGGAAGTCCCAGCAGTCAGAAATTGAATCGGAGAAATGGGAATGCCTCTTGCGAATGGGGATTGGTGAATGGGGAATCGAGGGATGCTGTGGGGGAACAAGCAAGAGGTCCGGAAACGAAAAAAAAGAATTTTGCATACCCTGGCTGAGAGTCGTATGGTTTTAAACTAAAACTGCTCTGAATGTCCTCGAAGCATTGATTGAATATTTGCCTATTTGATCTGCCTAGATATGGCTGGGAATGCTAGAGATCCCAACCTGCTTCATAAGATCTATTAGATATATTTGTAAAATATGTAGTGCCCGAATAAGAGATCGAAGGAGAGTCTGAGCCAAGAGAAATCAACCTTAACTTCTGTCAAGGTTCGATGCTCCCAATGCTCTCGAAGAAACGACGACGAGACGAGCCTTTTTAGGGTATTTCTTGCTTCGAAATTGGAGTCCCCTGTCCCTCCCGAGCGAGTACTGCTTATTTATTTATCGAGCGAATTGTTGCAGG
This sequence comes from Drosophila miranda, assembly GCF_003369915.1. Lineage (NCBI taxonomy): Eukaryota > Metazoa > Arthropoda > Insecta > Diptera > Drosophilidae > Drosophila > Drosophila miranda. The sequence continues at coordinate 26,217,608 of NC_046674.1, forward strand.
TGAGGCAAAGTTTGGATTCTGTTTCGGTTTCGGTTTGCTATCCACGCAGCTTATCGAAACGGACAGCTGACAGCTGTACATGCTCGTCCGAAGTGGAGTGGAGTAGTTACAGGAGGACGAGGAGCAGGACACGGACATGGCTTACACCATGGGATACGCTATTGGATGATGATGAGCCAGCGAGACAGCGATTTGAAGTGCTCTGCAGACAGCAGAAACCGCAGCGTACTTAGACGGCTGATAAATGGTTGCCTGTCACTTAGCCGCCCCTTGATGGAGTACTCCACCAAACACCCACCCACCCAGTCACCCAAACTTGCACAAACCGCACAACGGCAGCGGCAGACAAATCCGCCTTGAGGCGTGCTAAAAAATAAAACAAAATTGAAGTTTTGAAACGAGAAATCGCATTATCGGACCTGGAGCTGGACCTAAGTGGTGGCCTGGTCGCGGGACAACTCCTGAAAATGTCATGCATTTGTCATGTCCACTTGCTGGCTGTCGGTGGTTGAGTGTTACTCATATATTTAATTGCCTTGAGGATGGCTTATTCAGGGACTAACTAAAACTAAACAATTTGCTGAGTAAACAGTTCAACATTAAAAAGGATCTTTTGCATCTACGCACTGCTTGACTGGCTTTTGTCACGATGGAACACGAACCAAACGCACTGCTTGATTGATCCCTTGTTTCTGAAGAGGTAAACGAACCAATCCTTCAGGTTTCAGAAGTGCACTGCTTGGTCGATGGTTTTTTCAAAAGAGAAATTAACCATCTATGCACCTGCTTGATAGATTGCTCATAACGGGTAAAATGAACCATTTTAGTCGTTGAACTACTTATAACTGCTTTAGGTTTCCGCGGTGCCCTGCTTGTAACCTATTCTCTAAGGCAAATCGAACAAAATCTTCAGCCAATCTTTAGCCAATAAACAGATATTAGTTCCTCGAACTCGCTGAAGCCAATGTTTAAGCTTCTACAGGCAAGGCACTGAGCTGGCGTAACGATCTCCCGTTTCTCCAAAAAGTATTTCTTCAGTTCGGTGTCGTCGGTCACATTATCGACATCGGCCACATCGTGTCTGGCCACATCCATGACCACCAAATATTACTAGAATATTTTGTTTGTTTTGTAAAGTTTTCGTCTCTTAAGACCATGATCTGATCCCACATATCATGCAGTGTCTTTATGGCCTCACGGGCCCACAAAAAAGTCTTATTTAACGATAAAATTATTTTAAATTATATATTTTACTGATAATATGTTTATTTGTACATTTTCCTTGGGTGATTTTTGATCTGCCATTTTTGTTGCTATTTTTTCCCACCACTAGGCCCCTATGTAAAAAAAAACTGCACCGCCAGCAAAACGCAAAGACTCTTGACTCAGCCCAGCCTTAGTGTAAACCGGCCATGGAACACTACCTTTAATTTCTTAAAATTACCCAACGCCTGAACTCAATCTCCATGAAATTAAAAAAACAGTCGATATACAGCACTCAATCTTGAATGTTCTTATTTTGCTCCTCAAGTACAACACGTACTAACTTTAATCATGTTTAAATAGTAATTATTCCTCTTGCTAGACCCCGGGCCTGCCTAAGGTTCTATTTCAATTTAACTTTGTTATCGGCTGGGGCCCCCCCGTGGAGCATTTTTGGCTTCCAAATCAAATTCGACGCTCAATTAAAATTCAATTTGTTGCGCGCCCTTAATTAGATTCTCCCACACCCCTGGCACTGGCACTGGCACTCAGTGATGGATGGATGCAGGAGGATACGGATAGGGATAGGGATGGGAATGGGGATGGGGTCAAAGGGGGGATTGAACTTTCCGCCGAGGCAGCCATCTTTCAGACAGACAGCGCCACCTGAGACGAAGTCAGCCAGCGGACCCATGCCCCCACCCATTCGTATGCCACTCTGCAGCAAGTGGCAGCCCCACTAATTATTGTGCCCGACTCTGCTTTGGCTCTCTTTTTGGACACTTCAATTAGGTGTAATCTATGCGCATAAATTTCCAGCGCAGCGCAGCGGCACGATTGATGGCATGCAACATGTGGCGGTCGCCGTCGTCGTCGCCAGCCCTCAGGGCTAATTGTTTTCCACCATTCCCCACGCACCCCACAATTCCCCCGGTTTCGTTATTCCGCATTCCGTATTCCCTTTTTTCTTATTCAATATCCATCCGGTCAATGGCCGTCCTGTCGCAACGGTGCCAACTACTGTACTCACCTGCTTCTGCAATGTGTTGGAGAGCTCCTGGAGGCACTCCTTGCGCTCGAAGCGCTCGAACTTGAAGCTGTTGGAGCGGTACAGCTCGTTGTCCTCCCGCCTCCGGTTGCGGCACAGGCGGCGCGTGATGATGTTGCCACTCCCACTCAGCCGGGGTCTGTCAAAGGTAATTCAATTTTTACGGATTAGTCAAGTGTATTTGGTAATTATTTCATCATTAGAGATTTTATCGATTCATTTCTGATTGGTTTGCAAGGCATAACAAGAGGAGGATTCTTTAGAAGATAAATATAGCTATAGCTAGTATATATGAACGATCGTTCAAAGCAGAACTCTTTCTAAGGAAAACTCTAATTAAAGATTAAGATCATTTCATCGATGGAGAATCGATGGTCTGCAATGAATTGTATCAGATATTATCTGAATAAGGAGCTTACTATCAAGCAAATATTTAAAATTCTCAGGGGAATTCCCACCCTGGGGAACGATGCTGAGATTTGGGTTGTTGGACGAGATTTCATCGCCGTACTCTCTCTTGGTGTTCCATCGTTAGCCCTTCATTACCCATCAGAAAAATAAAAACGAACTATCTAAGCCACCCAAATAGGACGAGTGGCAGCAGTGGGGCTGGGCTGCCCCAATCCCAGGCACAGCCACAGCAACAGCAACAGCAATAGCAATAGCCATATCATACCCGGAGCTCGTTAGCTGGCGCTTCATTAAAATTTCACACATTTGGGGGCCTGGTAAAGAAAACTTTGCTCCATTTACCTTATTGCCAGGCGGCGACGACGACTACAACGATGCGTCCGTCGGCTTAAAGCCACAGAAAAGTTGAAGGCAGAAAATTTAAAACGGAATGGAACGGCGACCCACTTTGCATTTGGGTTCATTCAACGCCCGCTTCGGGCTTCGGGCTCCGGGCACTTCAATGAAGACCAAGTGAACCCAATCCCAACTCAACCGCAAGGAAAACAAATGAAAAACTAGGGAAAGAGGGTACAGCGTAAGAGCGAGTGGTGGGCTAGGAGGAGGTGCAGTAGGAGTAGGTGTAGAAGTAGAAGTAGGAGTTGGAGTTGGAGTTCCCTCTGCGGCAAACAAAAGCACAAGCCACTGGAGCAGACTCAAGTGGCAGCCACTTGGTGGCATCCACTTGTAACTCCAGATGCCACTCACCCGCAGGGCTTGCAGTGCGTCATGTGCAGATCCCAGTTGAGGTGGAAGTTGAACATCCGCAGCTTGGCCACCGCTCGCTGCCGCAAAGAGATGTCCGGCTGGGCCACAGCCCCGGCCCCAACAGTGGCAACGGCAACGGATCCGCCTCCTACGGCAGCACCACATCCAGATACAGATCCGCCGGCCGCTGTCAGGGTGGGTGCTCGCTGGGGATTGGGATACATCATCACGGTGCCGCTGGGCGCTGAGGTAGCGAACAGGCGACGCGAAGAGCCAGACCCTCCACCGCCGGCGGCTCCGTGGCCATGGTGCCCGTGACGATAGTACTGGTGGTGGTCCTTCAGAGTGTAGAAGCCGCCGGAGGATCTGAAACGAAGACAAAACAAGATAGTATAAGATCTAAAGAGACTTCGAATCGTATAGTAAACGAATGTTAAAGGATCGAAAGGGAATAAAGTGGGAGCAATGCATATAAAGAAACATGGAGCTCTACATAAATTGATAGTTTAATAATTCGCAAAATGTTCCATAGTCGTGTATTAATAGAAAGAAACACAGAATCATAGAGCTGCTCGTACTCGTATGCTCGTAGGAGCAGAGCTTCAAAGAAGATTATAATCATTCAAATATAGGGAGAACATCAAACGAAGAGATATGTGTAAGGAGCATAAAGCGAATCACATTTTAGAAATCATATACCCCTAAGCTAGTCGTAAAATCCAAGAGAAAACTTTTCTAACCATGAGGTGTTTATGAATGATTCTGAATGTAGCTTGATATTCGATTAGATTGAGATTATGGACTATCCTATTTAGGAAACAGAATGATGGAGGAACCTCTTCGAGTATACTCGTCAAGATCCCATCCCCGTTTTGGACACTTACGACATATTATCGCCGCTCGGATCGCCCACGCAACTGGTGACGGCTCCCATGCCACCGCCGCGTCGGGGCCGGCTCTTGCGCCTGCGTCGCCGACGCCGCTCCGAGGAGGCGGTCCGCGTCTGCAGGACATGCTGGCTGAGCGACTTGCTGGCGCCGCCGGATACGGGCAAGGTTTGGCCGCTGCTAGCCAAACGCCGCCCGGTGGCATTGCTGCCTCCTTTGGCAGTGACAGTTGCAGTCGTTGCCGCCGCACTAGCGGCAGATGCCGCCCCTCCGGACGTCGCTGCTGCCCCGGGCAATCCCTGAACGGCAACTACCAGCTGCCCATCGCCGAACCCACCCGCCGAGTTGATGGTATCGGTCGACTGTGGTGTGGCGGCATTAGCTCCACAGACGATGGCGACGGCGGCACCACCGCCACTACTGACGCTGCTAGCATTCGGCTGCTGTTGCTGGCTCTGGGATTTCGTGTTGCGCAGGCTGTGGTTGACTTTCCGCCACATGCGTTCCATGTTCTTTGTGTGTGTGTGGTTTTGGTGGTTCCTTGTGGTTCCTTCCTGGGGAGGGTTTTGGTTACCTTTTCCTATGCAATTTCAGCTACCTACGAGGATTGGGGCTCTAGGGACCTCCTCCGGGTGCCGTTACCTCCGCCTCTGGCACTCCTCCTTCAGTAGGGCGTATTTTTCGATGTCTTCTCAGTTTTTGGAGGCGATGGCAATGGTGTTGGTGTTGGTTGCGGGTTTCTTGGAATTCATTTGCGCTACCTGTCCTTTTCTCTAGCAACATTCTCACTCACTCGCATACACATTTACAAAAAAGCTACGTAGCAGGAACTATACATTGTTTATTAAATTTTTTGTCGATTTTTTTGTTTTCTTATTTTTTTCACGATTGTTGGTATAGTTTAATGTCGATCGTTGTTGAGTATATAACCATTTTATTTGTTGATGTTGTAATTTGGATTTTCTTGTTGAATTTGATTTATATTTTATTCGTTGGTGTAATTGGTTTTACGATTTTATTTGTTGGTGTAGTTTTAAAGTGGAGTGTTGTTGATTTTTTTTAGTTGTAGTTAAAATTACGCTTTTTGTTGCAGTTTTTATTTCGTTATTAGTCGTTGGTGTAGTTTTAATATGGATTGTTGTTGAGTTTCTGTTTTCGTAGTTGGTTTTTAGATTGTATATGTAATTTTTATATCGATATTAGTTGTTGGTTTAGTTGCAATTTCGATTTTGGTGGTTTTTTTAGTTTCCATTTCGATAACTGTTGGTGATATTTTGTTTTTTTTTTAATATTGTTGCAATTAAACAATAATTAAAACTTCGATCGAAGCTGAAGGTGTTTTTTTTTCGATTTTAGATCCTGTTCTTGTTTCTCATCGAATTTTCGCTGTCATTGCGACTGCATTTTTCTCGTATTTGCTATTTCGATTGTTCTTCTTTCATTGTTATTTCAATTTCAGTTGTTATTGTTGTTGTCTATGGAATAGCGGAAGTAGAAAACAAAGAGCATGAATTGAGTTTAGTTTCCAAACTCTCTGTCTCTCTTTCTCTCTCCATCTTATACACTCTTTCTGTCTCTGTGGGTGTGTGGGGCCCGCCTAAAAACCTTTTTGTCATGAGCTTTTAGGTTAAGCACGCGATTCACTCATATTTTGTTGTCGTTTTTGTTGCTGCTATTCTCGTTGCACTTGTGAATGAATTGTGGAATTTTTTGTTGGTCCACTAAGCCTCTCACTCTCTCAATCTCAATCTCTATCTCTATCTCTTTCTCTTTCTCTCTGCTCTCCATTAACTCAAACAAAACGGGGAGACTGAGAGAGGCACACACCAACACCCCACTCTCGCACACACCTTGCGGTGACGACCAGGAAATTGCGCACGATATTTGTGCAATTTTGCGTTAATAATAAGCAATATTACGAGCGCACTCCGCAACGAGTACAGTGGGTTGCCAGCACGTTGTCAGGTGCTGCTGCTAGAGATGGTCCGCCCGGTCCAGCTGCTCCCGCTCTCGCTCCCGCTGGTTCTGCTCCTGCTTCCGCTGCTGTTAGCGCCCGGCTGGCTGGCTGTTGGCACGTTGAGTCAACATGATTTCTGTTCACCAACACACACGACAAAAAAAAAACACACTTAGTTGTCCCTCCCCACTGCACAGTGGAACGAAACGCAGTTCAAGCTACAGGAAGAGAATTCTGTAGCCGTTAAGCATCACAGTGTAGTGAAACAAAGTAGAGTCAGGTGACCCATTCGTTTTTAGGAAACTTCGGTTTCTTGAACGCCTTTCAAACTTCTTTAAGTTCTGCTTTTTCTTGCTAACAGACAAAGATATAGAAAAAAACTTAGACCTTCTTGCCCGTCATCATTGCTTTCAGAAAACAACCGACGCGTGACTTGTACCACTGTGCATCCCAGAGCAACCATCGCAAAAAGAGAGACAGCAAGGGCTAGATAGAGATAGAGAACGAGAAAGAGAGAGCAAGAGCGCGCTCTCGTGCGCCAGCATTCGCTCTTCGGGACGTGCGTGGGCGCAAGGCAAGGCACGGCACGGCAGTGGCGCGACAGAGTATCGTATCCTGTCAGGCTCCTGTTCTGGAGCACCCGTGCGGTGCCTCGTGTTGCCGTGTCCTGTGTATATAACAAACACGTTGCTCTGCAAAGGAATTCCATGCCATCACTTGGGAGAGGGAGAGCGAGTCGATAACAGCTCACAGATGCTTTCTCTCTCGCTCGCTTAACTGTTTCGCAGCCTCAATGAAGGTTTTTGTTGCCTACATTTTGGGGCCAGCACACACACACACATACACTGCCTAAAACACACACACCGATAGTTTTTTGCATACTGGAAATGGGATAAACACTTGGAGTTGTGTTTAGTTTGGTTGATATTTTAGAGTCCAATGGCAATCAAAATTCACATTTTTATCACACAAATCGGCTACGCCACTTGGCCAGAGGAGCAGAGCTGAAGCCACTGCCCGTTTATTGGCAACGCGCACGCACAAATAACAGAGTGGCTCTGGCGGCGTCAGGTTACAGCAAGCGGCTGCAGACAGATTCGCGGCACGGCAGGGCACAGCACGGTACGGTTCGCGGTTCACCAGCCGAAACCTGAGCAGCACCGAAAACGAGACCGAAAGTAGCCGAAGCCCAAACAGAAGCTGAAGCCAAAGCCGAAGCCGGAGCCGGGGAGAAAGAACCCTCTGCAGGTCGTTAAAATGTAAACATTGGGAGCAAACAAAACGGTTCCGGGCCTTGCAGGATAAGAGCAGCGCAGGGGTGTTGAATGAATATTAATGCATTTGTACAAATATCGATATTGTCCTGATAGATTAATCAATTTTCTTTAAGATTTGTAAAATAGTCGTTTTAATGGTATAAATTCATAAATTTATTTACACACTTGAACACTACACGATAGTTACATGTATCGATTGTTCAATCGATAACTTCCAATTTGCAACATTTTTGTTTGCCGTGTTCTTCCACGACTGCTTTAAATATTTCGGATCTCTCGGACCTGGATACCATCTTCAACAAGGAGCTGCTGGACAAGTGCCTGGATACATAGCCGTCCTGCCGTCGCGGTGACCGATAGAACCCGCGGTGGCGCGCAACCATTTTTGTCTTGTCCAGAGAAAAATTCAAAACTGCTGCTGATATGAAACCCTAGCGGAGAATGTAAGACTCACAACAGCAGGAAGGTCCAAGTCGCATTGCCACCATCAGTAACAACAAAAACAGCCGGGGTCGCCGCACGGTTTCCTATGGCCTGGACAACAGATCCGACACAACCACCGGCTCCCATGTGGGCTCCCAGGCGGAAGATCCACCTCGATCCACCCTGCAGACGCCTTGTCTATCAAGCTATCTCTCTCTTGGCAGCAAATTTAGCAAAGTCTTGTGTCATTACAGCTTTAAGGAGCTCCCGAGTACAAATACAGAAACGGGATCGAATTCAATCGCCTATTCTTTTATTTTCACAGCAATTTACAACACGATAAGCCGTGCCCCGTTTTTCGCAAAAATTTTCGAGTATGATTTTGTGTTCCGTTTTGGATCGATAGTGTTTTATCCTCTACTTGTTTTGAGATATTTCACTAGATTTGTAGCTAAATACCTAAAAACTTTTTTGGGAATCGCATTATATGAAACTAAAAGAAGACGCAAAACTTGTGAATGAAGAAATAGTGGACATCTGTATATTGATCGATATTTTATCTGCCAACGGAAATTCGCAGTTTGTTGTTTTTTATTTATTTGGGTGATGTAAAATTTGAGGTGTAATTATAAATAAATTTATTGAGCATATTAAAATATGCGAAAATAATCATAATAGCACAAAAATTCTACATGATACATGATTTCTACATGGAATTTCCCCTGCATCGAGGTGCGCCATCTGTGGCGAAATGGCACTACTTTGTAATTTGAATTTCAGGCCAGTCAAGCCATGTATCGATATCGATATCGAAAGCAGCAGTTATTGTGCGTTTCTAAAATAAAATCTTCCTAATGGGAACCATTTACGACGAATCCCCAGTGACTCGCCAGCCAACCCATAGATGCAAAGAAAACTTCGCGCAACGTAGATAGGTGTGGTCTGGGCGAGGGTCTGGATCCAACTCGGGCCCCTGCCGTTTCCGATTCAATCCGCAAAAATAGAAAAGAAAGATATGCTTGGTCTACGCTATGAGGTCTTATTTCTTAGGTGCTTCATTAAGCAAGACAGCAACAATTTGAACGCCATTGAAGACTCCTCTGAGTGCTGTCTGTTGTGCCAACTATGACCCGCCCACACTTAAAAACATAAAAGGAAGGAAATATCTTTGGTAGTTTTTTTTTTCGATTTTGTATAGTATTTTTAATTGTTTTGCCTGTTATCATCATCGTCAGCCTGAGCCTCAGCTCAGCCGTTCATTCCGCCAGCCATATCCATATCCATATCCATATCCTCTTGCATTAGTCGTACCACATACATATATCGCTATATATATGTATATAGTCGTGTATATATGTATATGTATGTGTATGTATGTATGTATAGTATAAAGATTGATACTCATGCTAATTCGAATCGCCTCGGTTTTCTTCGTTTCAAAAAATGTTGGGCTATTCAATACAATTACATACGGGACCTTTAGTTGACTTTAACATTTAGTTGACATCAAACACACAAATACATATATTTTATAGTTTTTTTTTGTTATTTTTCTTTTGCCTTTTTTTCGTTCTTTTGTTGTTTTGTAATATGTATCGTACTTATATAGGCTGGATGCGTTATGCGATATCTGATCTATATTATATAGCACTACTGTATTACACACACACGCACAGGTTTGTAAACTTTTTCAATTTTTTTTGTTTTAGTTTTTGTTTTATGTTATAAAGAAAGTTTCGATTAGTTTCCTTCTTAGACTTAGATTGCTAAAACGTTGGTATTGGCCTATTGTATGAATTATTTTTACTTTTTTATACTCTAGCAGAGGGTATTATTTTCTTTTGTTTTTGTTTTGTTTTTTTGGTTTTTTATATATGTATGTACTCGAATGTATTTTTTTGTCAATTGCGAATGTGAGATTTGTTTCTTTTTGCGGCCGCTGTTCGTAGAGTGCGGATATTGGGGATCATATTGTTTGCCTACATATCAGTATGCATATCTCTTTTGCCTTCACTCGAAATGCCTCTCTCCCTTTCACAATAGGAGAGCGATAGGGCTGATATCCCCGTTTCTTAGTGCACTGCTTCCTGCTATCCTGTTTTTTTCTATTCCTTCATGTTCTTGCTAGGCTATATCACAAAATGTGTTTTGTTTCTCTTTTCTTTCCTTTCTTTGATTCACTGGATTAAGGGAGGGGAAATGGTTTGGAAGAAAACTAGAGTGCCACTAGAGAAGGTTATACAGAGATTGGCAGCTACTACTTCATTGCCATTTTGGGGCTGAGCCCTACCCAAACGAGGCAGCCACCGATCTGCAGGCTTCCGCCTCGTTAGACGAGTAGCTCCCGAAAGAGTAGAGTTGATAGTCTCTTCCTCGGGATAGCTTTCATTTCTAGGCTCCATCCACATACGTAACATATGTATGTATGTAGCCTTCAAGAGTTCCATACATGTTCCCGCCATATATTTATTTCTGTGTGTACGAGTATATGCACACGTAAATTGTATATTCATGAATATCCCCCTGAAAATTGCCAGTACAGGGTGTCTATACAAGATGAGGGAGCTTTCCAGAGACCGGCTCCTCATCTGGAATAAGTACACCTTTGTTGTTCTCTTTACTCCATTGCTGTGCGCTGTTCGCTATTCGCTAGTAAAAAACCGCTAGTCGTATGTACTAAGTAATGTACTAATGCGTGTAAATTAGTTTGGTTTGGACTTGCAAAAAAGTACAGTCATGATCGACTGCACAGTCCCACACAAAACGCAGGCCGTGTACACGGACTTGGACCTGATCAAAAAACACATTTCATTAAACCCTGTGTATCCAGTGTTTTTTTTGTTTTGGGTTGAAATGTTACCCGATTTTGTTCGGGCTCGGTGTTTGGTCCTGTGCGTTTTCAGTTTTCGGCTCAGATATATAGAGCTACAAAAATTCGCTTAATCGATGATCGCTTGGCCAGCGCTAAGACCCCAGTAAACTGCGAAATACTTCCCAAAGGGAGCACACACAATGCTGCCAGACTTTTTCTGGTTAGGCTGAGCGGAAGTCTGGCAACGACGCAACTGCAATTGCGGTGCATGCCCTCCATCCGATCCGACAAAAATATGGCTAAAATTTTACTGCTGCTCTTTTGTGTGATTGATTCTTCTGCGATCTGCGATCTGCGTTCTGCCTTCTGCGTTCTGCGGCATTCGCTTGGATTAAAAATTTGTTTAAAATTTTAGTTCTGGCTCTGGTTGTTTCTTCTCTGGTTTCAACATCAAATATATTTCTATATATTATTAAATATAGCATGTTTATATTTATATTCCGATTATGGGGTATGCATACGTATGTACAGTTCTCTTTAGCAATAATAATAGTTGCTCTTTCTCGTTTCCATCGTTTCTTTTCTTCATTCTTCATTATTTTACGTGTTGATTTTTCTCTTCATCATTTTAAATTAGTTAAGAATACAAAAAAAAAGGTCATATATATCCTATATATGTATGTGTACATATATGTGTAAAAACAAAATTAAGTTAATATTAAAATAAAAAAAAAAACTATAATATATATTTACTGGAGTTCGATCACCCGCGTGGGGTGTGAAGGTGTATACTAAATTAGGCAACGTCTAGTCAAATAAATTAAGTAGTTAGTACAAACTAAAGGTAAACTTATGATTGAAATCGCTCTCGATCGAGCCTGCCTACATAACAAAATGTATCATTATCGTATAGTATTTATATGTAGATCTACGTGTATTCAAAAAAAAGGAAAGTTATCGTCTAATATCTAGCAAGTGTATTTTTCTGTTTTACTGTTTCTATGATCTGTTTTCTAGGTGTATAAGTTGTAGGTTTTCTTTCTTGTTTTTAATAAGAAATGTTTCAATTTTTCTCTCGCTTCTCGGGGCCTTCCTCCTCTTCTGCTCTTCTGCTTCTCTGCTCCATTTCCTTCCTTCCGCCCATAAGTATGCTACAAGAATGTTTCATCTTATCGTTGGTTGTTGGTGTTTTTGTTGTTGTTTTTGTTGTTGGTGTTGGTGTTATCTTTTCACGTTCTAACGCTTCCGTTTCCGCTTCTGCTTGCGCTTTTGCTTTGATTCAATTTTTTGTTTTATTTTGTTTTTGTTTTTTTGGGATCCCCCACCATATGGTGGGGCATGCCCCAGCAGTTCTTTGCTGCTTACGCCTACAAAATTATTGTTGTTGATTGATCGGTCGGACGATCGATCTATCGGTCGGTCGGTCGCCTTCGACAGAGAGAGATAGCTTTTAATGCTGGCTGCGTCTCCTGCCGTTAACATTACCGCCGCCGCAGTCACTGGCTGCGGTTGCCACAAAAAAAATGTCGCCTCCTCTCCAGCCCTCCCCTCACATACCCACACAAACTGACTCTAGCGGGAGAGCGGCGTGTGCAATAAGAGAGAGAGTTTTGGCATGTGAGTGTGCGAGAGAGAGGTATACAGAGAAAGATATAGAGAGATCACACACACACAAACACAACTCTCTCAAAAGTGCTCCAAAGCTCTGCGCAGCTTTTTACAGTAAAACGGACATTAAGACTCGCGCTCCTTCTTCACCTTCACCTCCTCGCCCAGTATGGTGGTGATCTCGCCTTGCATGAACGCCCACGGTATGGTGGAGTTGGCCAGCGGACAGCGGTCGCCACTCGGACAGTACACCTCGTTGCCCAGTCCCTGGGGAAAAAGGAGAGGGAGAGAAAGTATCAGTAAAACGCTCTGCGGAGAGGGTTACAAATACTCACATTCTGCCGCTTAATGCTCTCGCGGCTGCAGGGGAAACAGAACTTGTGGTGATTCACTGACGGACACTGGACAAAGTGCGTGTCCTCGAGCCGCTCCTGGCACAGGGTGCACTTGAGCGTGGCATTCTGAGCGGCCGCAGCCGCTGCCGCCGCTGCCGAATTTGATGCTGCACTGCCGCCCGGCGCCCCACTGATACCGGCACCAGCACCTCCGCCGCTGCCCATGCCTGGCGTGCCTTGACTGCCACTGCTCCCGGGGCCAGGGTTCACGGCTCCGCTGCCATTGCTGCCGGACGGACCGCCGCCGCCGCCGATGCCGGTTCCTCCATTACTGCCCCCGGCCGTGCTGCCGTCGCCGGCCCCCGCACCGGGTGGCATTGATGAGGGTCCGCCCCCGTTGCCAGGTGTGGCACTGCCACCGGACAGCTGGGAGTTGCTGGCGCCGCCCGGCACCCCCAAAGAGCCGGCTACTCCTCCGCTGCCACTGCCCAGTCCGCCGGATACGGCCGCCTGCCCGGCATTCGCACCACCCACCTCTGTGCTTGTGACGGTTGTGCTGGACACATGCCGGGAGCCCGACGATCGCCGACCCGACGAGGAGCCTGTATGAGAAGAAAAATGGAAAACAGTTACAAATAGAAATGGATTATACATTGGGTTGCATTTTCGTTTTAGAGATGATAATCCTTCTGTCCAAGTGGTCGCTCAATAAACAAGAAACCCAAATTCCCAGTTCCAGCTTGTGGAAACATTTCAGTCATACGGATGGACAGACAGGAGATGGAAATATATGGGAATATAGTCTCAGTCGTTTACTAATTGATACAACTTTCCAGAAACTTCGTGCTTTGGGATCTTTCAGGGATCAACCAGAAATTAATCTTTATAGTATTAAAGTTCATCTTTAGTTTTAATTTTTCTAATTGGTTCGTCTCATTTTCGTGTAATGCGGCTGCCCTTCTCGGTATTCCCTTTTTGATTTCATCCTAACAGGATCACTTAACATTCGATAGCATCATCATCATCATAGCCCAAAAAGCTTAACAGTGAACAACAACTAACCCGAACTATTCGGCGAGTGTACGCTACGTGGGGGCAGCGGTCCCGAGGGCGGGCTAGATCCATTGCGTCGACTGGCCGGGGACAGGTGCTCTGGAATGTATAGTGGATGGGTGTTTGGATTAGTTAGATGTATGTATATACCAGATAATTATAGATACAAACAAGGGTTTTCTTCTTTTCTTTTTCAGATGTACATAGATGCACAGGTGGAACACATTTGTAATTGTTTAGTTATTTCCCCAGCATTCAAGTGCATTGTACAGTGGGGGCCTTGGCCCCTCTACGCTATAACGCTATGTAATTACATTGCATTCGCATTTGCATGTTCATGTGATGCCTGTCCACACCCACTGTGGTGGTCATGGGACAACAATGGGACACTCCGACTAGCGGACTAGCGGACTGCGATGATGCGAAAGAATGAAATGAAATGATTGCAAGATATTTGAGGTCTTCTTTAATAGTTTAGCTAAATTTAAAATTTACTTTTATCCCACCTGAATTCAGTCGTCGAAGATTACATTGTTCGTAGTAGTAGTCGTAGGACCATGAATCGACCTCACCAGCAATCAGGTTCCACTATGGGCTTTCAATTGGTAACGAAATCAAAGCAAAAAAGTTTGCAGGAATACCACTATGCATTTCTGTTAGTGTTTTCTTGCGTTCCGCAATGTAATTTTAGAACTTGGCACAACAAATGTGTCTACTCTATATATGAATGTAGGCATACAACAGTACATACAGACATACATATTTTTATATAACTTGGCAACGACAGCAGCAGAATCAGTAGCAACAACAAGTTTCATTCACCAGCAAGCAGCAAGCCCCAAGCCCCAAGCCCCTAGCACCAAGCCCCTGGCCTCAAGACCCAAACCCCCATCCCCAACCCCATTCAATATATGTATGACGTCACAATGGCCTCACACAATTGCGTGTCACTGTGTAGTGTTTTCATTCTGGTTCCACTGTGCAGTCACAGCTGGTCTTTTTGTGCGCGTGTGTGTGTGTCTGTTTTGTTTTGTTGTGTTGTTTGTTCTGCTTTCTGCTTTTGGCAGCTTCTTCTTCGTCTTTATATTCTGCCCATTCTTCTTTTGCTTCGTTTTTGCAAACGTCAACGTCAGTTCAGTTGGCAATGTGCCCAGACGACGCGCACGACATCAGCGAAACGAAACGAAACGAAACGAAATGAAACGAAACAAGTTTTTCTGCTGCGGCGCTGCTGCTGCGCATACGTCACAATCATAAGGCAGAGGCAGAGACAGCGGCAGAGGCAGTGTCAGCGATAGTGGCGGTTTGCATGCAACCAAGTGAGAGAGTGCGAGGGAGAGCGCGGCAAATTGCAGTTGCTGGTCCGAGCCGGTTCGTCTTTCGGCTCCTTTTCGTTTTCTTTTTTGCATGCATGCCATGCAATACTGTGTATGTATACCAGTCACACGCACTCACACAGACCCATACCCTTTGCACAAAGTATGATGATTTTTGCCACATGTTTGTAGCGCATATGTAATTCTTGGTCTGGATCATCATGTCATATGTAAATAGTATATATATTTACATACATAAGTATATATGTTTGTATTTATGTGTAGCTACCATAGAAGCGAAGGTTCAGCAAGGGTATCAAACGACGAGCCCCAAAGTTAGTCGTCTCTCAGTCTTCAGTCTTCTTCAAGTTTTGTTGTGACTGTGCTTTGGGTTTTCGTTTTTCGTTTTTCGTCACGTCATGACATGACGACGAAGCGTGCAAGTTTTAACAGGCCCCTGCCCTGCTGCTGCCACATCTCTGGTGCCTGCTTGTTGGCGGCGCTGTTAAGCTCTGCTCTAGCCGCCTCTTTTCGTATGCCTTGCACGCGCACGCGTAGCCACAATTTACTTTTGCTGCTGCTGCTGCTGTTGCTTGATATTGAAAAAAAAAGAAGGCAGAGACGGCAGCAGCGCTCTTTAATTTGTATGCCCAACGGGCACGAGCACATTGCTCAAATGTCGACGACGCTGTCAGTTGGAGCCGCCTGGCCGGCAGCCGCACAGTGGGCTGCATACGAAATGGCCAGCGAAATGGCCACTCGCAGCATTGCGAGTGCTGTTATAATTATTTATTTGAAGAAATCAACGAAGAAACATAAAAAGCTGTTGCTCTATGGCTAAACTGCTTACGCGGCAGCGGCTGCTACATGGCTACAGCAATTGGCAGGGGAGAGACAGACGTCGTCGACATGGCCAATTTCGGGGTGTCGCCCATTGTCGTCGTGCATGTTGTGTGGCCCCAACATGTACGCACCAGCACATAGCAGATCGTGTGTGTGCGTTTGTGTGTATATTTATAGAATTTGTTTATATTTTGCATGCGAGAGAGTGAAAAGGCAACAACTGCAGCCATAAATGCCAGCGAGAGCAATGCAACGGAGCTTCCTATCTCGCTCAAATCCATCTCTTTCGCACGCACGCACGCAGCTACAAACTCCTTGCAAGGCAGAATGGAGAGAATGCAGAGAATGGAAAAGAAGAGAGCAGAGAAGAGAAGAATAGCACAACAGCACATGGCCCATTGAGAAGAAGAATGTGCAGACAGTGGAGTGCACGCCCGAGAGGGACAACATGCCTGCGCATGTTACATACAGTTTCGAGAATGAAGCCGGGCCGGGCCGGGCCGACCGGCGGCACAGTGGGCCGCATCCAATTGGAATGCAATGTTTGGATAAAAAGCACGTTTCACTTTCGACCGCGTCTGGTTGTGTCTCATCTATTTCTATCATGAACGTATGTACGTATGTGCGTATGCATTTTATGCACCATTTAGAATCCCAGTTGCCCCAAATCCCACACACTCCACACACACACACACCCCATTCCCATTCCCATGCCAATGCCTAGGTCTATGCATTTTTCATAGAACAATCAACAGACATTTTCGCGATCCCAGTTCTCCGTATCGAATATGATTTCTATTTATAGATTCGTTTTAGTTTTCTACTCGAACCAACACACACACACACACACACACACACACATTTTGCCTGCCTATGGAACCATATTCCCGCGATCGACAAATTCGCACTACACCCCAGCAGCCCCAGCAATGATTCACAATTTACACTTGGACTACGGATTATGGATTACAGATGCAGATACAGTTATGGGGGAGAATCGGGGCCACACATCATAAACAAAATTCAATATTTATACATATTCGTATGGGAATAAAAAGAAACCGTATTGTGTATACTCTGTTAAGTATGTATTGTATGTAAAAGAAATAAACTATATGCCATTGTATGAATGAAGACACCTCATCATCACACATTCCCCCCGATCTCTGCCTTCCTTCCACCCCCACCTCAACCCAGAAGAGTTCTTGTTCTGTATTTTGATAGGAGATTCCTATGGGAGAATGAAAATATTGTTTATGAGTAGAATTTCCCGTAGAAATCACAATCCGTTTCATTTGTAGCTATACTTTATTCAATATTGGGATCGAACTCCCGCAACAGCGCTACGGGAGTAGAAGAAGAAATGAAGGTTGCCCCAAGGGTTATTTTTGAGTGGATTCATCGATTGGTTTGGTTTCCTCTCGCCTAATACCAAACCCCTTCAACAGGCACAGTCCCAACCTTCAGTGGCTCCTCGAATCGATTTGAGAACAAATATTTATGCAACGCAAAGGAATCATATACAGTACAGACGGAGATCTAATGGAAAATAAACAAATGTTTCTCTCTGGCATAGGGTGTGCTCAAAGACCAAAACCAACGACACCGAGAGGCAGAGAGGAGAGACACGACCCGGTACCGGGTTTCGCTATCAGTCAAAGTTGGCCATGGGTGATAAGATAGTAGAGGACGGAAGACAGAGGACGGGGACGTAGACGTAGAGGTGGATTGGGAGAGTCCGGCCACTTCACGATAAGATACTACATAAAACAGCTGTGTGTATAGAACCGGGCCGAAAGCAAACGAAAGTGGAATGGAGTAGTGGAGTGTACATATATACCCTGTACTACTGTACTAATCCTTCGGTTTCCGTCGTTCAAAGGCAAGAGAAGTTCAACGGATCCAAGAAAGAGATCGTAGAGATAGAGAATGACAGACACGACTTGAGTCTGCGGGAGAGACAGAAGCTCTACCATATAATCGTAACCAAAAATCAATGGAAGCAATATGTTTTTACCATTATCAAATCGAAATTGTTGTTCGTTAGCCCGTTTCCGTACAATAGAATGCGGCTGCATAGCCTGATAATGCTGACAAATCGGGGAAAATTCTATTGGGCCACTTATCGATCAATAATCGATTAGTTATCAACTCCAGTGATAGTATATCAGTATCGGTACGGTCCCCTGAGAGCACCGCATGCTCTTTAGAATATTTGCCTCTGGTTTCTGGTCGCATGTCATGGGGTTTAGGCCCCTTATCGAGCACAGTTTTTTTTGGCTTATCACACATGGCCGCATGGTCGACTCCCTGAGATATGATAAGATACACATACACATACATACGTATTTATTGCACGATAAGGTCGATGGCGCAATCTCATCTCCGATAAGCTACTTATCTAAAACAGCCCAAGTGCCACTCGATTGACACTCTCCCCAGAGAGAATGGTACACATGCACAAACATACATATATAAAAATAAAAATGTACGAGTAGGTATAATAAAAAAATCATTGTCGCTTTCATTCACAGAAAGCCGATGCAAGGGCGCATGACTGCGGTGCCACTGTGCGGGGCCATCGGCAACAACAGTTGAAATAATGCATCTTATCAGCCGCAGCAGTGCTGCGACAGAGCAGCGGTGCTGCGACAGAGCAGCGGCAGAGTAGAGCGGAGCAGCGCAGCGCAGCGCAGCTGCAGTACCGCCCCGTCAGGCTCAGGCTTGTTCACGTGTTTAACGGTTAACAGCGGCCGTGCACTCCACTCTGAGCTCTATCTAGCCATCTCTCTCTTGCGCTCGCCACTGTACAGACAGATTCTGGTGCTATTGAAAGAAGAGAGAAAGAACACATACATACATATATCCATATGTATATGTACATGCATACGCATTGCATGCCTGCCTAATTACGATTCCTCTCCCCCCATATACCCCCTCCCGCCGCCCGCCATACACACTGCCTTGCAGAGACAAATTCCTGGCGAACTCATTGGAATGGTCAGTCAGTACACACACACACACACACACACACACTGGACGCACTCGCACTCGTTAGGATGGGATACATACACACACAAAGCACTGAATGAAGATGAAGTCGAACGAAGAAGCCCGAAACGAAAAGGAGGTGGAGCCCGTGGGCGGGTAGCGGCATGGAGGGAGCTTTGAAACGAGCGCGCGCACGTTGTACAAGTTTTTTCCTGTATGTACACCCGCGGAATTGTTTTGATATATTTTTAGTATACATGCATACATTTATACATATATATGTATGTATACATAGCCGTATAGGGAATTTTGGTCATGAAACTCACACACACACACGCACTCACACATAGAAAGAAGTGTAACGTAAATACGTAATAAGCAAAAAAATTATATATACAAATACGAAAACCTAAGAAATGGCACACTGCTGCAAGACTTTTTTTATGAATCGAGTAAAAATTTAAAAACATTATCGACATAAACAATTTTGTACCGCTATGCGTAAAGATTTACAAATCTAAATGAATATCTAATCTTTTTTGTTATTTAAATTAATTTTTTTATTGTTCTCAATGCTTGGCCCCACTGTGCGTAGGGCAGATGACGACATCGGGCCTGGTGTTGTTGTTGTTGTCGTTTCTCTCTTTCTTCATCTTTCTCAGTTGTTGTTCTTCTACTAAGTGATCGCTGTCACTGCAGTATTCCCATCCCCCACCATCACCCCTCCCGAGTTCCATAGTACGTATACCAACTAAAAAAAAATTTATCTATACTCCGGTTATCGCACATAGCGTAAAAACAGCACAGAAACGCCGAACAAGACGAAGACGAAAACGAAGAGGAAGAAATAAAAACCAAAACAAGTTTAATGACGTTTTGCGCGCGCACTAAAAGGAAAAAAAAACAAATATATACACATACATACATTTAATACACACGTACATATATACGGATACACAGAGAAGACAGCGAAGCCAGCAGCCGAAACGGGTTTTCGGTCAGCAGCGGCAGCAAGTGAGAAGAGGAAGAAGCAGCAGTGACAGAGAAAGACCGATTGATGGGGATCGTGATGGCGGGGCGGGGCGGGGCGGGGTGGTTAGAGGGGGGTCACACACAGTTACATGGGGCAACGTCAGCGTCGACGATTTTTGCACGTCTCTGTTTTTATTACATTCTGCGCGTAGCGTCGCGTCGGCCGCCCTTTTGAGCGATTACGATTACGTACGTGCATGTGACAATGGCCGTGTATTAGTGTGTTAGAGCTGTAGCGGGAGCCGGACGAATACGAATACGAATACGTACGTGTCCGTGTCCGTGTACGTGTACATGAACGTGTGTGCATATTATGTAGTGCGCATGCCAATGGCAAGGGTTTGCAGCCCCTCGGCAGGCGAGGGTTGCATTTTTGCTTCTCTGCGGGTGTGTGTATTGGTGTATTGGATACATACACACATCTGTTGTTGTGGCCCAGAGCCTGGAAGAGCTGCTGCCTGCGCTTCCAACACACACACACACACACACTCACACATACGCGCTGCAGCGGAGCCAGAGCCCTGATAAGACGTTAAACACACTGGATGGATTGATAAGAGGCCTGCCTGCCTGGGTACGTACCCCAGCGTTATCTTATCTCCCCGGACCTGGTTATCAGGCAAGTCCACTAGCAACGACACCGCTTACCGATTACCGATTACCGCTTACCCATGCCCATCCCCTTCCCTTCGTACCGTTCCCCAGCAGCCAAGCCAACCCGCCACCGAAGCCCTGCCCTAAGCCTAGTTCCTCATCAAGTTCCATCCAGCGATAAGGAGCCCCCACCGATAAGCGATAAGCGCCCCTCTGCCTCCCACCACCTTACAGCAACAGAAATCACGCTTCAACATTCTGGCCTGTATTCATGCCTGCTTTATCGCCCTCTCCTCTTCCCCCCAAAGACTGCATGCACACAAAGCGGCTCTCCGGCTCTCAGGCTCTCAAGCTCTCAAGCTCTCACGATCTATGCCGTAATGAGAGCACATTCATTCCTACTGGAATATGATTGTGTGTTTTTGTGGTACGCTACTCACCGCCTGCTTTGAAGGTCGAAGCATCGAAGCTGGGCGCCCGCACCGGCTGCTGCTTGTCCCGCAAATTGAGCTGCCGCTCCGGTACGTAGCTGACGGCGGCGGGCAGTGATTCGCCGCGTGTGAGGGGCGGCCGCACGCCGTTGGGATCGTCGAGGGCGCTTCTCTTGACGCCGGGTGGACCAGCCGCATCCGATGGGACCACGGCGTGGGGGCCATGCGGCTGTTGCTGATCGTCCACATCCTCGGAGGAGGGGCGCTTCAGATTGACGGAAAGGGCGGGCGGTAGCGTGGGTCCACTGCCGGCTCCACCGCCGGCCATGCCCCCGCCCCCACCGGACTGTTGCTGCTGTTGTTGTTGCTGTTGTTGCTGCTGCTGCTGTTGCTGCTGGGCCACGGAGGCGGCCCTCTGGGCCGAGTTGGGCGGCATATGGTGGGGCGTCATGTGGGAGATGCGAACGGGTCGAACGCCGCCGGCCCCGTCATGCGGCGACGCCTCCAACTTGACCGGATAGTCCATGAGGCTGGTGGTCTGCTGCGACGGAGGTCCGATCCGTGGCACGGGCATCTGGTAGGCGGCCGCGACGGCGGCATGATGATGATGGGCCGCTGCCGCAGCGGCGGCGACTACACCCAGTGCCGCGGAGCTGCCCAGCGAGAGGGGTCCACCGGGGGCGCCGGAGGGACCAGGTCCGCCGGCACTGCTGCTTGGCGCTCCACGATGCGATCCTGGCACCTGCTGGAGACCAGCTACTGCCTGCTGTTGTTGCTGCTGGAGGACGACCACTTCGCCGTTCTCGTGCGCCCGCTTGCTGCTCGGATGGAGGCGCTTCATCTGGCGGGCGGCGTCCAGCACCACCTCAATGCGGTCGGCGCCCTCATAGTTGACGCAGCCGCGGCACACCGCCTCCGTGAAGTCATTGATCATAGCCCAGGGCATGCGGGGCAGGTCACATAGGTAACAGTGCTGTCGTTTCGTTTGCAGCGACATTTTGCAATGATTTTGATTGAAGAGAGGAGGGAGGGGGTTGCGTTGCGTTGCGGGGGCGATGCAATGGAACACTGGAAATCCGCCAATGGAATGCACACTGGGCTGTGCTGCTGCTGCCTCTGCTGCTTCTGCTTCTGCTGCTGCAGTTGCAGTCGACGACCCAAATTTACGCGCGCAAGTCGCCCTACTTTTGGCGTCGGCGTTGGCGTTGGCGTCGCTGCTGCTGTTGCTCCTCTCACTAACTGTTCTTCTTCTGGGGTTGTTCTGTTCTGTTCTATCCTCCTTCTTTTGGCTTCGTTTTCTTTTGTTTAGCGTTTTCTCAATTGGTTTCGATGCGAATGCGAATGTTTAAAAATTGACGTTGCAAAGATTCGGATTCGGATTTAAACTGGAACCGGCGACGCATTGCTCTTGGACACACGGGCGGCTGCTTGTTCATTTTATCCCCCTTTATCCCCTACGCACAAACACACACACACACACACACCGCTCACTCACTGGTTTCTTGTATGTTTTCGTGCTTTGCCTTTTGTTATTGATTTTCGCACACGCACACGTACATGGGCCAGGCCATCACACACACGGCCATTACTTTACAGTTGTTTTTCAGTAACTTTTTACGCTTTTTTTGTTTGTTTATATTGTTGTGTATTTTATTTAGCACCACACAGAAAAAATAATGGAAAAACAATTCTTTTGGGGGGACTTCGGTTGCGGGCTGCTCTCTTCTCTTGTCTCATTTTTTCATTTGATTTTTTCTATTGCGCTGCGGCACTAACACACACACACACACATGAACGCGCGCGCGCATATACACCAACACAGTCGCGCACATGCAGATGTGTACGAACGCGTTTACGTTTTCTGTTTCTTGTTCGTTTCGTTGCGCTTGCATGCGGAGCAGGGCAGATAGAGAGGGAGAGAGAGAGAGAGAGATAGACACGTACAGCCGACGACGCCAAAAAACGTGGAGGAACCAATCGAACCAAATTCCGGAGAACGTACTCAACTTGACGCACTTATTAATTATTTTATTTATTTCTTTCCAACAAAAAATCAATTGCTAAAAAGAGCGTTATTTTCTGTTGCGTTGTGCGCGGTAGGTATACATCGAATGTTGATATATACATTTGCTTGATATTTGTAGGTGATATTTTGTTTGGATATTTTTGTGGGGTATATCAATGAACTTTTCTGAATTCATGCGACACTATTTTTTCCGTTGTTTCCTCGTCCGCGGCGGCACGTTCAGTCATGTTCGCGAGAGTTGGTCGGCAAAAAACAAACGTTTGCTTTTCTCAAATACAAGATACGAAATAAATACGTTAGTACGTTGTCAACTTTTCAAATTATTTTATTTATTTTCTTGACGACGCGCTTACTCACCAACCGCGCTTGTCGAGTGCTTACTTTGATTTTAGCCACTCTACTATATTTGTAATTTTGGGGCTGCAAGGCCGTTCTTGGAGCCTGGGATGACAAAATTCTATAATATCGTAGGGTACATTCCGTGCCCATGTTGTGGGACAATGTTGCTCGTTTTCTCGGCACATAAGTCTGGTCCATACAACCTGAATGTTGCCAGCAACATAAAACATAAGAAAAAAGCACAATTGATGCGATTAAAAGTCCCCTTTGAGCAACATACCATGGAAGGAAGCTTGTAAAATTTCCCCGTTAGGAAATTTCTGTGTAATAAGAGGGTATGGACAATAGGAAAAACCTCCCAGAAAAGGCAACGTATGCAAGGTAAAATACACCCTTTTGCCTTACATACCATGAGGACAGCATATAATTGATCAAACTCGGCGAGGTAAGGTTCGTACGAGCCTTGCAATTTCAATTGGCTTTTTTTGCCTGTTGTCCATACCTTTCCATAGTTTAGCAGTCGATCAACCGTGTTATGCTTTCCCGACTTATTTTTGCGTTGCAAGTATGAGCTCATACTGAAGTACGAGCACCGAAATATACCGCCGAAATATACCGATAAAAACATTTATTTTGTTAAAAAAAAGTAAATAAAAAGTCAATAAATCTTAAATGCTTAGGAAAAAGAATATATGGACAACAGGCACAACGGGCCAGGCAAGCTATATAAAACGCATGCAAGGTTCTCCACACCCTTTTGCTCAACATACCGAGATTGTTGTGGAAATGTACAATATAAAAAATATAGATGAGGTATGGAGTATGGAAATTTCAATGCTCTATGTTACTTGCTCTAATTCAAATTCTGTTATCCAACCTGCTTCCTAATGCGAACAAGATTTCGTTGGAAAAGAACTGAAAGACTAGCTTTCAGAGCCGTATTATGTACATATATTATGTAATATATACACTCAGTGGACCCGATAATTGCGTTACAAGGTATCCAAATTCTATGATATCCTGTTTTTCCAGGGTACAACTAGCAAGCTGCGAAGCTCTACCTCGTTCTCCTTATTCCCTGCAACATACATAACCGAAGGGAGATACTCTCTCGAACGTAAAAATAATCTCTCTCTCTCTCTCGCTCTTTTGTGTGAGGCAATGGTTTGAGCGTGATTTTGGTATGAGTGCCTTTTCCATACAAAACCACGGTCGAAATAAGCTCACGCAATTATAATCCAACTCTGACTTGTGCGTCTTTTTCCCACTCAATGGATGCGGATGGATTTAAGATTATTGAATAACCTATACCCTATACCTATACCCTTTTTGCTTTAGTTAAACTTCTGTTAGCCTGCTTTTCAATTATCGCTGGCCGTTGGAAACGGTATTTTCAAACGTCACAATCGCTCTTCTTAGTCTTAGATGTGGATTGTATACATGTACATATGTATGTATACATTTACATACGTACGGAGAGGGGTTGGATAAACGGATAAACAGTTGCGTACGTGCGAGCACGTCATAGGCAACAACAAAAACGTCTGAAAGTTTGCCTCGACATTAAGATACCCATTACTCAGTTTGTGTATATAAAAAAAATGTATAAATGTGAAATTAACTAACAAACTAACAATTAACTAACAAATTAATTAACAATGGGAACGAGAGACGAAACATAGATTTTCTTTATTTTATCTTCAAAACTGTGGCATTCACAGTCATTTTTGGATCTATGTAGATGTCAATAAAAACTCGGCTATTGATGGGAATCAAGGTAATATGAAAAGGGGAAGAATGTAATATGCCTTTTGTACTACAAGTACTAGGTATAAAAAGAGCTGGGCAGGGCTCCCAATGATGCACTCAATTCCAACAAAATAGCGAAGGGGCACGTTTCATGTTGGTGTTTTTGGTGGGTGTGCGTTCGTGTCATGGGATACATACAGGCGAAGTGTGTATACGTATATGTGCTTTCATATTCTGTGTATGTATACATGGTCAAAGCGAAAGGTGGGTGATGGGGGGGAGGCTGTTAAAGGGACACGCCACTCTTTGGTATCGATACACGAATGTAGACCTTGAATATGTCATTGCATGCATGCGCTGTCGTCTCTCTCTCTCTCCCTCGCAGCGAACAGCTGATTTAGCAGAACTTGGCACTGTTAATGAAATTAAAAGCAGAGCAGAACTTTTGGGAGCGTTGCGCCACGCTCTGTGCTGTATATGGGGATGATGGAGCCAGGAAAAAGGAAGTGAAGTGAAAATGTGTGTTTTCCTCCATTGCGCATGTTTACGAACTGCATTGATTTCCATTGTAAAACGTAGGCAGCAGTGCTAATCTCTCTCTCTATCTCTGCTTGTGTGTGTGTGTGTGTGTGTGTGTGTGTGTGTATGCATTGTCCTGGGCTGTTGGCCTGGCCTTTATCGATCCGTTTGAACCATGGTCTGGGACAAATTCCACGATGGATACAACCTGTCGTGCTGTGTGGCATGTACATACATACATATACCACCCCACGCACATATGTACAACCCGCCCATACCTATGTATGTATGCATGTACATACGCAAGTGAATTTGCGTGGGTGTTCTGTGCGTGTGCGCGCTTCAAGAAGCTTCCTGGAAGAGTGCAATGCGTAACGCAGACAGATACACACGACACGTCTCGACCTCGTAACGGTTATAACGGCTTTGGTTGTGGGCGGATGCGTAGCTGCGTTTTTTTGATACCCTTTGCAGAGGGTATTCCAATTTCGAATGACCTATTTTATTCGAATTTTAAAACATTTGATGTTTCCGCTACGGTTTTTGTTTCGCTATAACAACACCCGGCCATTATATCTCGCTCTCCTCCGCCCGAAGGCGAACACTGCACGAGGAAGAGTGTGTGTGTGTGAGTAGGAGAGAGAGTCAGCGCGCGGAAGGGGGGCGTAGCTACGTAGGGAAAGACCCCTCGAGTGTGGTGGCCTACCAATCCCAGGGGTCCCGCACTCTGACCAGCAAACCTTAAATTTTACTACTAGCGAAAAAATCTCCAAAAACTAATTTTAATGCACACAGGGATATTCCCAACAACTTTCTACATTGCGCCAGTCAAGAGTTCGATACGGTGGTAAATGATGCCGTTAGAACTTCTGTGGAATTGCAATCGTGACATATGTATTTTTATAATTTTTTCCGGAAATTAAACGTTGGGATCTGGTATCATAATCGAATCATGGTAGTGCAAAGCCAGGGAAACCTCTATTTAATGTGGTATAGATCTGATCTATTTTTTAAAGCAAAGCGAAAAAGAACAGTAAAGAAAATGTTTAATAGTTAGTGTCTGATGACCGGGAACAAATGTCTAAAATTACCATTTTTATAAAGTACTTACTAAACACAATAATAATTTAATTAAAGGAACGTTTTACTGGTTTAAGGGAGGTGCAAAAAATATTTATTTTTCTAAAGCCATAACTTTCTTGACCAAAAAACGTTGTTAGAAAAGTGACACGCATTTCAAAGTAAATATTCGAATGCAATTGGCTCCAACATTTCCCTAAAATTTATAGCCTACTTCTTCCGGAAATAAAAAAGTCATGAACTTTAAACCAACTTTGCAGGGAAATAATGAGAGATAAGATGTATTTACAGAAATGTAACTATTTCATACAGTTCCAGTAACAGCTGCACAATCTAAATTACAAATAATAAAAAACTATTTGAGAATTAGTATGGGCCAATATCGACTCAGATATCTATCGCTAATAGCAACAGGAAATAAAGCAGCATCTACTTTAGATTTGAGCCAAATAATTTATCATTTTGCGGAAAGTAAGGCAAGGAAACGGTTGTAAAAATAGGTCCTGTTTTTCTTTAGTGTGCAATTAAGTATTTTAAATATTTACCGATATTATTAATCCATAAAGCTAACACAGAACCCATTAAATTATAAAGTATCTGACTTTAGCTAAACCACGGGGCATGGGCACGGCAAATGGATTTGTTCCTTCTGGCTATATTAATGATCCGATCTGGAAGGGTGCAATGCGTAACGCCAGACGCACATTACATGTAACGAGCTCGTAGCAGTGCATAACGGCTAGGCTGGGGTTCTAGGCGGATGCGTCTGCGCTGCGGGAGTCCTGTGTGATGAGTAACTGATTTTTGTATACCCTTTGCGGTCGTCCATCGAAATGTAACTTACTTTCTCTCCCTCTGCCTTTGCCCCTGTATCCCACTGGAGTCCAGGGTATCTCTTTGTCGAGGCGGCCCTAGTCTATGCTGGCACAGTGCTTACGTGTATATATGTACGTGCATATGCACCATCTGTACGTGCATAGGCACCCACGCAATGGATAAATTATTCAACGATTATAAAGTGCGTTTTTGCATTTGCATTTTTTTATTAAGTTTACAATTTTCTCCTTTTTTTAATAACAGAAAAAAAAAATTAATTCGAATGAGGAGGGAATGCTGGAATGTTGTGGGGGTGGTGGAGGGTGCTGACGTTGCATTTTCTTCCACAATTAAACATAATAATTATCAACTGCGTTTGTATATACATACATATAATATATAAAAATATCCACAAATATTTTGTATTTTCATTAAATACTAGATAAAGTTTTTAGTCAAACATTGAGTGGCGCGAGTGTGTGTGTGTGTGTGTGTGTGTGCAGCAACTTTTATACTGTATAACACTTGTATGAAAGTTGCAGTGCACTCACTTGAGTGTTACATGGCAATACGAACGTAAGAAGGCATTCTGTTTAGTGTGTGCTACAACTGTTAGGCTGTATACCAATCGTATAACAGTTTTCGCACACACTTGCAATCACTTTAGTGTTCTATGTATGTCTGTATGGCAATTGAAACATTAGCGATCATTGTACTGTGATACTGTCATACCGTATACCACATACACGCACACATAACAAAACACACACACACACAAGAGTGTTATATGGCAATGAAGCTATATATTAATTGCAAGCGTTTTATAATGTATAATTCAAGTACAGTATAAAAGTTTCTTTATCTTCCTTCATCAGCATTAAGTAATATACATATGTTTCTTTGTGTGTTGTGTATGGGAGTGTGCTTATGTGTGTGTATAACAGTTAGCAATGTGCGTGTTTGTGAGTGTGTGTGTGTGTGTGTGTGTGTGTGCCTTAAGATCTAGAGATGCATTCTTTGAGCAAAAGTTTTCGCATATACATATGTATGTACAAACATATATACATACATATGTAGTACATAGAGTAAATATCGCATATAGTACATAATAGTATTATTCTACATTTAAGTTAGACTTTTGTTTCTCAATAAAAAATGCTATTAGTTATTGTTCATGGAGAATCGATCGATAAATACTAAATTAGATTTAAGCACTAACATGGAATACAAGTACATACATATATGTATGTACACACACATATACATATATACATTCATATATCATATATAGTTTTATATGGAATTATCATTGTATTGTATTACATATATATATAAAAATACACATTTTAACCACAATTTTCTAATAAAATTCATTTCCTTAATGTCTTTTTTTCTTTCTTTTGTGGGGTGGGTTTTCTTCTCTCCATAAATCCCGCTCGATCCCAGGATTCCATCATATTGTATCACTGGGCATGGCACAAGTTTACGTTTCTTCTCTTCTCCTCGCTCTCGCTCTCGTTTTCGCTAACCGGTTAAATCGTGTACAATGGTAATTGCTTAGCAGTTTATACTATACTTAGTAGATGAGTGGCTTTTGTTTCTTGTTTCGTTCGGGGTTAGTCGGTTAGTAACAGTCGGGTCGGAGGAGCCTGTTACCGAATCTTAAATACTAGCATTAGTTGTTCTGTTTTGGGCGTTATATTCAATTCTAAATATAACATTATACAATTGATTTTATTACATGATAAATTTGTAAATATTGCAACATGAATTTGTTTCGCTTCTGCGCAGGCACTTAACCTTCGTTATGATTCGGATCCATACTGGTAGAACAGTTGTTTGTTTTATAACTATTAGACGCGATCCCCAGCTTCCTCTCTCGCTCTTTTCGCTTTTCGCTGGTCGATACTTTTCTTCATTTTTCATGGTCGATTTTGTTTTTTGTTGGAATGTGTTGTTTGGTGTTCGTTTGTCTTGTGCGTATAACAGTTGCCTACTGTGTGTTATACCAGTTGGACCATGTAAATATGTGACTGTGTACAACTCCGCCCTACTGTTTTTAACAGCTTTCCGGAGTTTCATAGCTATAACAGTTTACCCCCTTCCTCTCCCAGTATAACAGCTGTATGACAGCTAGCAGCGCGTATTGAAATGGTTGCGCACCGGCGGTGGCGGCGGTGCCCTCCTGCGTCTCTCTCCGGCGGCGGCTCCTGCACCTGCCGCGCCGGCCGACCCGGACCGGCCATGACCATTGCTGACTGCCGCCAATGCGTGCGCTACACCTCCAGCGCCGGCACCGGCGCCTGTTGTCGCTGCCTCCTCGCGCATTTTTTGCTTCTGGTCGCTGAGCAGTGCCCCCAGACGATGCACCTTCTCCGGACTGAGGATATTCAGGCGGGTCGTCTTCAAGGATTGCTGTTGCTGATGTGGCTGCTGATGCTGCTGATGGACGGGAACCACTGCAGAGAAGGAACAGAAAGATATGCAAAAGATTGACTAAGAGTTTGTTTCCAATAAGCGAACGGACAACGCAAATACACGTAAGCGCCGGAGATCGTATCGAAGCCGATGACTGCTGCATGCTCTCTCTCTCTCTATCTTTCTGTCTTTCGCTGTTCGCAAAAGGCACGAATTTATTTTTTGGTTAATGCAGAGGGACCTAGCCCCTATCTCTATCTCCATTTTGCTCGCACTATACATGAGAGGTGGAAAAATAATAGAGAGAAAGAGAAGAATCACGACGGCTAGTTATGTTCTAATGTTAATTCTTGCACTTCGTTTATGCTCTTTCCACCTAATGACTTATTTTATACAACAGCAGCCGCTACAACATCTCGCGTGGTATCCCAAGAGTCTGAACAGAAAATGTGGTTGCTTTAGCCCCTGAGGACGGACAGACAGACATGGCTATATTGCCTCGGTTATTGTTGCTGATCAAGAGCTAATATACTATATATACTAATATAAACGCTTCCTTCTGAGTGGTATCAAGAGAGAGAGAGAGACAGAAAGAGAAAGTTGCTCAATCTTCAATATCTGGTCATACCGTTGCTCAGGCGCTGGGCCGTGGCCGCCGTGTGCCTCTGGGCCAAATGCTTGCTGGGTGATCCAGGCCGGGGCCGTGTGGGCGACGCATTGCTATGGCTGGGGGGCGTCGTGTGTGGCGGCTGTGCATGCGAACGACTGAAGGGACCTTTGGGCGGCTTCGTCTTGTGGCTGCCCATAGGCAGGCGCTGGCTGCCGTTGGACCGTTGGGGCAGCAGGGGGACCATGGGGACCAGGGGGAGCGTCAGTTTGTGTTTCTTGGGCAGGCAATCCCGAGGAGCAGTGGCTGTTCCTGTTCCAGGACTGTTGCCACTGAAATTTGGAAGGATGAAAGCCGGAGATCTGGACGAAGCTTCAGCCGAGAGGCCGTGCACTTCGACGGCGCTGCTGCTGTTAGTGGCCTTGCTCCGTTTGGGTGCCGTTGTTGGCGTCTGCTTGCTATGTCCGGTCGTGCTCGTGGCCAGATTTTCGAGAGATTCGGCTTGCTGGAGCTGCTGCTGTGTCGCCGGCGTTGGATTACGGCGCCCAAAGATGGGCGTCTGATTAATGCGCTGGGTGCGTGGCGGCGGCGGGGGACAGTTGCCGTTGAGGCCGGCGGCGGCCGCCTCGTGCTCCAGCCTCTGGAACATCTTCAGGGCCACCGGCGGTGTCTTGAAAAAGTTGCGCACGGAGTTCTGCGATGGGCTTATATTGCGGCGGCTCGCTTCCTCCAGGTGCTCGAACTTGCTGAGGCGCTGGTGCAGTCGCGTCCGCATATCATCGACGGCCATGAGAGGTCCAGACTCTGGGGCTGAGGCTTGTGGCGGGGGCACCGCAGTGTCTGACTCCTTGGGCGGGAGCTCTGGCAGTGTGGGAGTGGGAGCATTCACCTCGTGGTAATTGAGACTCGTGTCGCAACTAGAGTCCACATCCGAGTAGTTGTTAAGGTCGCGCACGTCGTGCAACTGCAGCTCCGCGCCGGGACGCAGATCGACGAGGTAGCCCTTCTCCCCGAAGGGCCGGCACTTCTTCAGGGCCTGCTTGAGGACCCGCTCCGTCGAATGGGTCTCCGGGGTGACATTGCGCCGCTCCTCCTGGGCGCCCAGGAAGCGCTGTCGGCGACGGGCACGCATGCTGTCCCGCAGCCGCTCGCCGCTTGGTGAGAAATCCTTTCCCAGATGCGGGGACTTGGGTATCTCCGGCGAACGGATCAACAGATTCTCTTTTTCCTTCTCCTGATTCGAGGGCGAAGAATCCTCTACGTCCGCATCGATGTCTGGAGTCTTGGCCACCTCAGCGAGCACATCGAGATTGTCCAGACTGCGCTGGGAGGTGGGCGACAGGGCATCCTCCGAGCTGAGGTAGTTCTCGTGAAAGTTCTCGATCTCGTGCAGCAGGCGGACGGGCGGCAGTCGCTCGGTGGTCAAATGGTGGCGCAGCTGCTCCAGCCACACGTGCAGAGTCTCGAAGCTGGGTCGCATGTCCGGATTGAGATCGCAGCAGACGAACGCCACCTTGATAAAGGCCTCCGGACAGCTAGAGCAGAACTTCTCGCGGAACTCCTGCTGATTGAGGCTGAAGTCTGAGTTCCTGGGCATGAAATCGGGATCCGCTTCCACGCGTCCAATGATCTGCAAAAGGACGATATTATCAAAAATAGAATAGAATGGAATGGAATTGGAATGGATCCTTCGGGATCTTCTTACCTCACAGAGCATTATGCCAAAGGAGAATACATCCACCTTCTCGTCGTACTTGAGGCCCTTCATCATCTCCGGGGCCATCCAATAGGGATTGCCCACCACCGTGTAGCGTTGCCTTCGCTGTCGGCTCTTGCTTCGCCTCAGAGTGCTGCTCGGCGACATGGCATCGCTGCCAGTTACAGCTCCTCCAGCAGTAGCAGCAGTAGTTACAGATGGGCCACCGTGTGGCAACCGCGGTGCATCCACACTTCGGGCGAGACCAAAGTCGGCCACAATCACAGAACGATCCTCGCGCACCAGGCAGTTCATCGAGTTGAGGTCCCGGTGTATGATGTTCATCGAATGGAGGTAACTCATTCCGCAGGCAATGTCCCGCGCAAGGCAGACGCGCTGCGGCCAGCTGAGGGACTCGCTGGAGTCGTGTATGAGCTCCTTGAGGCACCCTCCGGCCACGTACTCGGTGACCATGTGCAGCTTCTTGTCCTTGTACAGTACTCCGATAAACTTGAGCACATGCTGGTGGTCCAGCAGCCGGAGCACGGCCACCTCCTTGATGAAGTTGCGCTGTGCCTCCTCGTCGGCGCGGTGCAGCTCCTTGAGGACCATCACCTCGCCGCTGAGGCGGTGTGTCACCTTGAACACCTTCCCGAAGAAACCCTCGCCCAGCTTCTCGCCTATGACCAGATCCGAGGCACGGAAAATGCGCTGCGGCTTCTGCACGACGCGGCAGCTCTGCGTGCGCGACAGGTCGTACAGCTGCGGATGGGCCGAGTGCTGTTGGGCCGTATGCTGGTCATCCAGCAGCTTGGACATGCTCGAGCAGCGCTCCTTATCCTTGAATTGCGTCATGTGTGCCGTTGCCGTTGCTGCTTCTGCCTCTGCTGCTGGCACTGCTGCTGGCACGGCTGCTGCTGGTTTCGTTATCGTTGTCGAGGAAGTGGCATTTGTGGCCTGGCGCAGTTTCCTTGCCTTGGCGCTCTGCTCGGCCCCAGTCCCAGATGATTTGTAGAGACGCTCCCGCTCTCGCCCGCCCACCTCTACGCTGGAGGCCGATGTACTGAGCGGCAGGACCAGTGTGGAGGCGGAGCAGGCTCGCTGTATATCCGCCTGGCTGCAGGATCGGCACACCTGCACCGGATCATGCTCTACCGTGAGCTGGAGCATCTTTTCGTTGCTCCGGATCAGCTTATCGATCTGCTCCACCGAAGAGTCGCTCACCGGCGTTCCATTCACCTCCAGGATGCGGTCCCCAATATGCAGATTCGTCAGATTCACATCGATCCTTGGGGATAAAGAGACGACAGGGGGGGTTAGAGGGGGGTGATCGTATAGGGTGATGGGGGTGATGGGCATGGGCCTATAGCTTTTACCTATAGATTGCACCGCAGCAATGATCCGCCACGGAGCTTAGCCACGCAAAGGCGTGCTCGCCCATGCGGCCGTAAAAATTACAAATTAAACTTTTTGTCGTCATGTCCAAGCATGTGTTAGATAGAGATGGACAGATGAAAGTTAGAAAGAGACAGAGGAGCCACAGAACCAGATCAAGGATTAATAAAGGCGGATGGGCTAGGATTTACGAATGGAGTGAGGGAGAAACCTTACTCTGTAATCCGAACGGAGGGACAGCCATCGTCCAGGGACACGCCATCCACACGGAGTCCGGGCGTGGCATCCTTGGGTATCTCGACAAGGCGTATGGAATGCATCGGCTTGCCGGCTGTCGTTATCCGTGCCTTGGCATCCGCCGGCATCGGCTGGCACGATCTCTTCCCGTAACAGTGGCCGCAGTAGAGCTTCGATCGTTCCACCAGTGCATAGGACTCGCCCTCGCCGATAAAGGAGCCGCAGGCCGTGCAGCAGAAGCACTCCGGATGGAATTTGTGCTCGCCAGCGACCATTACGGGTCCGGTTATCACTGCCGTGCATTGCTGGCAGGCATCCCCAAATCGCGCGTAGTAGTCCTCGCGACAGTATAGTAGACCCTCGCGCTCAAAGTACCAGTTGTGCAGGTGGCTGTCGCACACGGAACAGCGAAAGCAGTCGCAGTGCCACTGCTGCCCGAGGGCCATCACAATCGGCGCCTCCTCCTGGTGGGGCAGCAGCTGGTCGTGACAGTGGCCGCACTGTGACATTGCTGATCCTCCTGCTACTCCCCATGCTCCTGCGCCTGCTTCGCGTGCTGATGCACCATTGCCTCCTCGGTGGCGCTGGTGCTGCTGCTGATGCATGGAATGTGGAATGTTATGTATCTTCTTGCGCCCGATTACGTTAGCACTGCAATAGAAAGAGACAGACAGTGAGTGAAGGAGAGACACAATAAATTCTAGGTTTTTTTTCTTCGGGGTGGTGGGCAACATTGACCGTGAAAATTCATGAATGTGTATGTTGATGCAACATTTTACCGCATTTCAACATTTGCATATTTATGTATGTGTTGGTACGCCTATACGAATGACTGCATTCTGCATTTAAAATGGCACAACACTTTACAGCTGTGTGCCGCCGCAAGGTAACTGTAGTTGTTGTGTGCATATTGCTATCTCGTTTTCGTCCCCAACTCGAGGAAAATGACGAATGCGCCTCTTAATACAAAATTGAAAAAGCACAAACAACGAACGCACAGTGGTTGAAATACTGGTAATAGTGTCTTTGTGGAATCGAGTGTGTGCATAAATACATACATGTACATATATACTGGCATTGGTAGCCACTCGTAGTCAGTCACAGGTAATCAATGCCTAATCCAGATGAAAACTATTGTAGATTTGTAGATTACTGGTGGGGGTAACAGTAAATATTTAACTTTTTTGCTGCTCAATTCCGACACATATACTATTTATATTTGGGTTTAGTAATCTATTTCACACATCACTTGATTTATTAATAAAAGGGCAGCCACTTAATCGCTCGAATTAGTATATTTTTGTGTGTGTGTGTTTTGTGTGCAGGCCAATTGGAAAAGCCATGCATTCCACTGTGCAAAGTCATTACCACACATACACATGCACGTGTACAGGTGCTGCACACAAGTGATAGAAAATGTGTGTGGGGGAACGGGAACAACACAATAGCACAGCGAACATAGCCATCTAACAATACTAATGCTTCATCTTCTTTTTTTTGTTGTTGTTTTAAACAACTTTTGCTAGCATGAGCGTCTATTGTTTCTAATAATATACACAGTCTCACACACACACCTTACATAATTGTTCGTATGTATGGGTTCTGCTGTGTATTTACGTACATTTCACATTTGTTGGTATTCTTCGTTTAGTTGATTGCCTCGGCTTTGATTTGAATCCTGGAATCCAGTTAACATTGTAGGTTTGCTGCCGCGCACGTTGGTGGGGGTGTTTGAGGGCTTGGGCTATAATTTATAATAATATAATCGACACAAACAAGAAAAACAAAAAAAACAAACCAAAAATGAAACTAGTGATGACAGATAGAGATGGTACACTGCTCAAGCTCAGTACACAAGTCCCGATATATTTCTAATGGGCTGTTTACACTAGGGCTATATCATGCGTTTTTGCGTCTTGTCGGAGACGCAGTTTTTTTTCATGGCATACGCATAAACGCGTAGGGATGGCCAAAAGAACCGTCCTTTTCGAAGGCAGGTGCGTATATTCGAAATATTTGGTTCCTCTTGCATTTTCTTCCCATATGCAGCACCCAGTAAAATATTATATTTTGACGCGTTAAAGTTATTGCTGAGGGAAAAGGTACAATTATATACATATATAATCCTTAAAACAGATTGTGTCATTAGCTACGTCATTTAGTGAAGCCGTAAGGCCATAACGACACTGCTTGATATATGGAAGGAGAACATCGAAAGTTCTCATGGCTCTACAGCTGAAAATAATAAATAAATATGAGCATCACTTATCTTTCATAATATTTATATACTCGAAATTTGGTTCCTTCCCTGGTCATCAAACAAACCAATCAGCTATTCTCCAGACGCACAACCTTCATCTGCCAATTTAAATGCCTATTTACGTCATGACGTTCGATATTGATATCGATGGGAAACGCACGGTTGTGTGAAAACGCTATAGAGTAGCGAAATACTTTTAATGTCACGAGTCATCAGTGATGTAAGTAATTTTTAAAGGTACTTTTAAAAACAAAGGGTAAAGAAACATTAATACGCTGTTTTTTTTTAATTTTCGCTCAAAAATCGTACTCACGTGTCCATCACGTGTCATCATTTATTCAAATAGATTGCCTTTATATCCTTTTCACTTTCAAACAATTTCTATTTGGCGCGCACCTCTCGCATCCAGTCGATAGTATCGATAACCGAACTTGTATCGGGTAAGGACCTCCTTTAACCGGTTGACAACAATGAGTCTCATTACATACTTTTAAATTATTTACTTTAATTACTGACATTTGGTGATGATGGAACTGCATTTCCCAATCATTGACCAGGTGAACCCACCGGGAAATATACATGTTTTTCATATTCTGGAGCTGCAGATTCAGAATGTTATTCGGCGAAAATTGGACCTTGGATGGTATACCATTCAGGCCACTTTCATAGTCAGAAGCTGGAGACATTCGGGCAGTCGCTTAGGGTGAATATGCTGCAAATTTTGGGGAATATTAACACAACACATCCGGACTTTCTGTCGCGGCCGCTTCCTGCCATAATTAATTAATAAATAATAATAAATTAAATACATGAGAAATCTACATTTAGAATTTTGAATAGCCGTCTGTTTATGATTTTCTTTGTTGTTGTTGGGTTGTTGTTAGTTTTGATGTCCCGAGAAGTAGTATGTCTCCTTTTTTGTCTACATTTGGCGGGCAAGGGGAACTACCCAGCCCTGGGGTCGACAGCTAGCCGGCATTGCCCTCTGGGAAACAAGCCAAGTGTAACAAATCCTTGGAATGCGTGGAATACAAACGTTTGGTGAACAGACGCACCGAATACTACCTAAAGTGGAAGGGCTACCCACAGAGATTTGGAAAATCTTAGCTGGAAGCAAAAGATGGCACGACTGTGTACGATGTACGATGTACGAGTGGCAACGCAGATGGGATGATGGGGACTACCTAGGTCGGGTGACGCACCGCTTCATCCCGAACGCAGGCTTCGTCTACTAAGGAATCAAACACAACGCCGCGGAGTTCAAGAAATCGGTCCACCTGGGCAGCAAGTGGAGAAGATTTGGCTGCGGAGGTTTAAGTGCGCACCGAGAAGAAGATTTGGTTGCGAAGGTTTAAGTGCGCTTCGAGGAGAAGATTTGGTTGCCGAGGTGTAAGTGCGCTCCGAGAGGCGAGGGTGGCGGATCTTCTGCTTCCAGCTAAGATTTGCCAAATCTTCGTGGGTAGCCCTACCACTTTAGGTAATATTCGGTGCGTCTGTTCACCAAACGTTTGCCTTCCACGCATTCCACGGATAAGGCGCGACTAGCCGAAGTCCTGTTGTACGAGTGGCAACGCAGATGGGATGATGGTGACTACCCAGGTCGGGTGACGCACCGCTTCATCCCGAACGCAGGCTTCGTCTACTAAGGAATCAAACACAACGCCACAGAGTTCAAGAAATCGGTCCACCTGGGCAGCAAGTGGAGAAGATTTGGTTGCGGAGGTTCAAGTGCGCTTCGAGGAGAAGATTTGGTTGCGGAGGTGTAAGTGCGCTCCAAGAGGCGAGGGTGGCGGATGATGAAGTACACTTCGAAAGGGAAGTAAGGATGGCGGGAGCTGTTGGTGGTTACTGCCGATGCTTACCACTCCACTGGCCGGAGCCGAACTGATGGTGACCGCTCTGGCGGCGCCCGTTTTATTTCCGAAGGGCAGCTGTTGTGTACTTGCGTGGTATGGAGGTGCTATGGGCACACTGGAGTGGTCAGCTGTAGGTGTAAGCTAACCATAAAAACACATCAGACTAATGGATACTTTCATTATATTGATATACTTTTTTAAAAGTTTTAACTAAGTAATGACATGATTTTTTCCACTTCATTATGCTATGGCCGAGTTTCAAAACATTTTGCTGCAGCAACATGTTCTACGTAACCACTGACGTTTTTACCGTTGGCAAAATTCAATTTGTATGGGCCAGACTCATGTGCCGAGAAAACACCCGCAATTTTGGCAACATTCTGCACACCCTAGGGAAGAGGATACTATATAATTTCTGAAATTGTTGTCATTTCAGGCTTTAATAAATGCAAAAACCAGTCAGCCTCTGTATAAAAGGTATTTCAATGATATTTTGCAGTTACTCGTCTTCTTGCAGAGACCAAGAATAGGTATCGGGATTGAGGTATATATACGATATATATAAGAAGCATATATGCATGAATAGGTCAAAAACATTTCCATCCAAGAAAAAGTCATTATTACTTTTTAAAGCAGCTTGGAAAACAGAAATAGGGTATACAAATGACCCATACTCATAACAGATACGATACCTGTTGACCAGCAACAATGAGGTAACATGTTGCATGCGAAGATATCGATAGGCGAGACCCTAGAAGCGCTGAGAGGAAGGTATTTTTTTGAACAGGGTGGCAGGGCCAAAATTCCGCGCGCTCTCCGGAGCCGTTGTGAGAGGATTTCCGATCTCATCCCATAACGGAGTCCCGAAGCCAACTCACCCACACCCAAAAGAAAAGAGAGCCGACAGCAGCCCGAATCAGGCCATGCCCTTGAACCTAGTTCAAGGGCGATAGAACAGAGAGCGATGGGGATCGGCAGCCGGGAGCATTAAACAGAACAGCCAAGAGGGGGTTCAGAAAAAAAAGTTCCCGCAACGGAGGAGCATGCGCGCCGGACCTAGTGACTTAGCGATTTTTTTTGTTCTGAAAGAAAAAGTGAGTGGGATGAGGATGGAGTAGTGGCCATCACCCTGCAAAAAAATGAATAAAAGATAAATAAATGTGATTCCAGGGGATCCAGATCAGGGAAAGACCAGGAACCAGGACCAGGAAGCATAAGAGTGAGTCCGCTCCAAAGGGGGAGTAAAGAAACCCCAAATTTATTTTTTTGTTGGCCGTAGGGAATAGGTCACAGCTCCGCCACCCTGGCCTGTTGTTCCTGCTGGTCTCGAAGGATCAGACCTGGCCACGTAGTGCGGGACCCTCGCCCACTTAGGGAGAAGAAAAAAAAAAGCACATCAACTTATTTACTCCCATTAATTATTTTTGTTAGACGTCTCTAGTTATAAGTATATGTAATTTAAGTCCGTCCATATTTATTATATATATGTAACCTATTTATTTATATTTATTATATTATTTATTCCTATTAATCTAATTATTTATTAACCGCCAGTAGTACTAAGATGAGGGGGGGATGAATAGGCAGGCCTAGTTTAGAAATGATATCGTGTGAAAATAGGAAATGAAGTGAAGATTATAACGAAGAAATGAATTGTTAAGCGTTTCGTATGGGGGGAAGAGGAGCCACAGCAACGAGAGGGTAAGGCTTTTGCCAATGGCAGGGAGATCCGGAACGTGTGATTCAGATCTCAGGTAGGGTGGGTGCGTCGGGGGTAAAACATCGACACCTCGACCTGGTCCAAGTCTGTGTTGAGGGAAGACTGTAATGTTGTTTGTCGAGTAGAGTCCGTTTTTTTCAGTTTTTTTTTGTCGGTTATTTTTGTTGTTTCATTTTGTTCGAGATGTCCAATCAGTTGGTTGTTGTGCGACCTGAGGGCTTGGGAAGTATCCAGCCCTGGGATGACTGGCTAGCCGGCCTTGCCCCAAAGAAAAACAAAGGTTCGTAACAAACATTCCATACACACTTACGCACTTCATGCCGTTCTTTGACTTTATTTGTTTAAACCTTGTTTTAGAAAAAATTCAATAAAAGCAAGGACTAAAAACCAACCAATCTTGTACAATTTAACTTGAACAAATGGTCATTATATTTAAGGTATATTTTGAAAATGAGACGGTATATTTTGGTATATTTCTGAGGGCCAGTCACACTGCTCAAGGTACAATCTGAATTGCTATCGATGCACAGGTGGTATTATTTTGTTTGTTGCATCTATAAGTGAAGCGAGAGACGAACCGAGGCCACCAGATGCTACGCTTACTCGTATCCAACTGCAGCCGCCGCAGTGACCCGCTCAGGTAAATCGCGTCACCCGCCATGACTGCGATAGAGTAGAGCGCCTGTCCAAAGGTTGCCTCGTGCGTGCTCGAGCCAGCCCCTTATGTCATCATAATCAGCTTTTATCTTTCGCTATTATTGATTATTGTTTATAGCCGATGCCACCTGCTGCCACACCTGCCACTGCCACTACCACTGCCCCGGCGGGAGCTGAGCACCCGCCTCCAGAATGCCACACGCCTCCTGCGACAGCAAATCAAAAAGGATGTCCGGCCAACGCCACCTCCGAGCACAACTAACGTCAGCCGCCTGCTACAGACCACACGCGCCCTTCTATGGGGCGGTAGCAGCCTTGCCCTGGGCCTAGGGGCACGCAGCTGGTGGGGGGCAGGGCGGTTGTCCGTACACTGCGAGGGCAGCCGCCTGGCGGGAATGATGCAGCACAGCCTGACGTCGGAGGAGGAAGAGGACCACAAGTTTGACTGGCAGCGCCTCTGGTCGTACCTGGAGCCACATCTGTGGGAGCTGATCGGCGCAATAGTCGTGAGTAGTGTAGTGCTCCAGTTCCAGGTGTGCCCAACGTTGTTCACTTCAATTATATTCCCATGTCCAGGCAGCCCTCATAGTGGCCTTTATCAACATACGCATACCCAATATCCTGGGCGATCTGGTGAACACGCTGGCTCGCTATGGCAACACCTATGTGATGGACCCCATCCACAACTCGTTTGTGCGGGACGTGAGCAAGCCGGCGACCAATTTGCTCAGCTTGTACATGCTCCAGTCGGGGTTCACGTTTGTGTACATCTACCTGCTGAGCCGCGTGGGGGAGCAGGTGGCGGCCAGGATGCGCCAGGATCTGTTCAAGCAGATCGTGCTGCAGGATATTGCCTTCTTTGACGAGAACCGCACGGGGGAGCTGGTCAATCGGCTCACCGCCGACGTGCAGGACTTCAAGACCTCCTTCAAGCAATTCGTTGCCCAAGGACTCCGCAGCTCAGCCCAGCTGATCGGCGGCAGCATCTCCCTGTTCCTCATCTCGCCCCATATGGCCGCCATCGCCCTGGCCAGCGTCCCATGCGTGGTCATGTTCATGTCCTATCTGGGCCGCAAGCTGCGCTCCCTCAGCAAGAGCTCACAGGCCCAGGCGGAGCGGGCAACAGGCGTCTGCGAGGAGGCCCTCTCCAACATTCGGACGGTCCGCTCCAGTGCCTGCGAGTACAGCGAAATGCAGCTCTTCGAGGCGGAGACGAACGAGGCCGCCCGCCTCGCGCAGGAGCTGGGCTATGGAATTGCCGTCTTCCAAGGCCTAACCAATTTCTTCCTGAACACCCTAGTGCTGTCCACCCTGTTCATGGGCGGCCACCTGATGTCCACCGAGAGCCTCACGCCCGGTGCCCTGATGGCCTTCCTCGTGGCCTCACAGGGCGTCCAGCGATCCCTGTCGCAGGGATCCATACTCCTGGGCACCATGATCCGCGGCATGACCGCCGGCAGCCGGGTGTTCGAGTTCCTCTCGCTGGAGCCGGAGGTGGACCTGCTGCGTGGCTATGTCATACCCCAGGAGCGACTCCATGGAGAGATACGGTTCGAGAACGTCTCCTTTGCCTACCCCATGAGGCCAGACCATGTGAGTATCTGTCCCATCCAATTATATATCCAATTCAGTTAAAACTTAAAATGAATTAATTCTTTAACTCTCCATCAGATTGTACTCAAGGACTTCACATTGACGCTGCGCCCCGGCCAGACGGTGGCCCTGGTGGGGGCCAGTGGATCGGGCAAATCAACGATAGCCGCTCTGGTAGAGCGCTTCTACGAGCCGACCTCCGGCAACATCAAGCTGGACGGGTACAAGCTGTCGGACATATCGCCCTACTGGCTGCGGGCCAACGTTCTGGGGTTCATCGAACAGCAGCCAATACTGTTTGGTACCTCGATCTTCGAGAATATCCGCTACGGAAAGCCGGAGTCCGGCGAGCAGGATGTCTTCGAGGCGTCCAAGCTGTCGCAATCGCATGACTTTGTGACGGCTCTGCCAGACGGCTATAGCACGCATGTGGGCGAGCGCGGAACCCAGCTGAGCGGTGGACAGCGGCAGCGCATCGCCATTGCCCGGGCCCTGCTCAAGAATCCGCGCGTCCTTATACTGGATGAGGCGACGAGTGCTTTGGACGCCACCAGCGAGGCGGAAGTGCAGAAGGCCCTCGACACGGCCGTGCAGAACCGCACCACTCTGGTGATAGCCCACCGTCTTTCCACCATCAGGAATGCGGATCTAATTGTGGTCCTCGACCAGGGACACATTGTGGAGGTGAGTCCAACGACACTATCAATAGCTGGATACCCCTTTTGATACCCTCTCCTCTCCTCACAGTCGGGCAGGCATGGCGAGCTGATGGCCAAACGAGGCCTCTACTACGCACTGGTGCGCCAGCAGGAGCGACGCGACATCCAAGAGCAGCATCAGGAGCAGCATGCCGTGGAGGAGCCTGCTCCCACAAAGCAGACGGAGGAAGATGGAAGGCCGAGCACGGCCAAAGGCTGAACTGAACGACAAGAAAATGATTCCCCGTACATTTAATTTATGAAATTGTTAATGTTTTTTAATTCCAATTGACCAACAAAAACCCTGGCACGAGACGCTTACGATAAGTTTACAATAAAAAAAACGCTGAAGACAGTATTGTTTTTGTTACCAAAAAAAAAACAAGTATTTTCATATACTCGCCGATTATTAAGGTTTAATTAATCATAAAAATATTTAATGTTTTTCAAAAATAGTTTCGGAAAACAGTTAACGGAGTGTGTGCCCTTTGAGTTTCACCAGTGTGACCGCGGATTTATCGTTAAAATATACCGTCCGACCCTCAAAAATATACCGTAAATATACTGACGAATTCAAGTTATATTTTACATATTCCTCGATTTTTATATTCCGTGGAATATTACTAGCTAGATAGAACATTTAGCCATGCCCACATAATTTTATCCGATTAACGAATCAATTTTCTACTTTCTAATACTTGCTTTAAATACAATGTTGCTACAACAACATGTTTTGCATTTCATTTTTGGCGATTTTCATTGGACAAAAGCAAAAATCGCGTCGTTCCCGTTTTAACCGGCTCGTATTTAGCGGTATATTTAAAAATTTAAAGTTTATATGGATAT
Source organism: Drosophila miranda (assembly GCF_003369915.1). Taxonomy (NCBI): domain Eukaryota; kingdom Metazoa; phylum Arthropoda; class Insecta; order Diptera; family Drosophilidae; genus Drosophila; species Drosophila miranda. Next base: position 26,261,088 of record NC_046674.1, read on the forward strand.
ATTATAAGTGGTGTATATCAAATACATATTAAACTCATGCCTAGCCAAAGCTCTGGACAAGATTATTGCAAAAAGGTTGTGGTGGTTTGTTTTAACAACCTGATCCACAACAACCAACTAGGGTTCAAAAGAGGCAAATCTGTACTAGACAGTCTACTTTATGTAGACCACCTAGCTACCAGAGCCATCGCCCTGAAAAAACACCTCACAGTCATCTCGCTGGACTTCACCAAAGCCTTCGACAGAATTGGTATTCACACCGTAATAAACCAACTAAAAAAATGGAAAGTAGGGCCACGAATTCTTAATTATGTTAAGAACTTTATGTCCAACAGGAAAATCCTCGTCAAAACCGGCAGAAGCCTATCAAATATCTTCCCTCTAAATAATGGCATTCCCCAAGGCTCCCCAATCTCCGTTATCCTTTTCCTCATAGCTTAAAACTCAATCACCGATATCATCTCCCTCCACAAACAAATCAAATTTTGCGCGTACGCCGACGACTTCCACCTACTCATCAATCACAACAAACAAAAAAGGCCCACAACTAACATCCAAACAATATTTAACCAAATAGACGACTGGTGCAATCACTCTGGCTCAATCCTCTTTAAGGAAAAATCCCAACCCTTCATATATGCGGCAAACACAACTGCAAACCCAAGATACTCACCGGTGGCACAACCATCCAAGCTACCGACACACTCAGAATCCTAGGCCTCACAATCAACACCAAATACAATTGGATCTCTCACATCAACAAACTCAAAATTGACCTTGCTAAGCCACTAGGCATTATCAAACACCTGTCTTCATTTAAATATAACTGCCACACCTCATCATAAGTGCAAATCATAAAATCCATAATCATTTCCAAAATAGATTTCTGCCTTCCCATATATGGATTTGCTCCCAAATCCCAACTTAACCGCCTAAAAACCATCCTAAATACAGCAATAAGAGCCGCCCTTGGAGCATTCCGTACCACCCCCATAAATAATATGCTAGCTGAAACCAACATCTTCACCATTGAAAGCAAACGAGACTACCTAACCGGGAAAATCTCCAAAAACCTCATCCACGGTAAATCCACCCCCCTAAATACCCTTACTAAAACCCATAAAAGACGAGGGGGAGCGTTGTGAGTTGCTGCGGACACCGCAACTCTACAGTTATACCCGATACTAAGTCAGTATGGCTCCCCTCCGGCAGACGGCGCTAATATTAAACGACACGACAAAGAGTGTGTGCGAGAGAGACAGAAAATCAGTGTGAGCGTGACGTCGGGCGCTGCGCGGCCACTGCAAATTGATTTCTTGTTTTTGGCTACAAAAATGATCCGATCTGATCCAGATTCAGCAATCTGATAGATATGGTCGTTATCTATGATTCTGCGTTTTTAGTTTTCTTGAATGTGCAATATTGTGGATGCAACAGATTTTCGTCCTTTGTGGGGGCGGAAGGGGGTGGGGCGAAATTTTGAGATATACGTTTTATAGTGAGATCTAACAGGAGTGCGGATACTAAATTTGGTTACTCTCGCGTTAATAGTCTTTGAGATTTGTGAATATCCCCAGATTTTCGTCCTTTGCGGGGGCGGAAGGGGGTGTGGCGAAATTTTGAAACAAACTCGTCTCGGTTTAATATATTAGGAGTGTGGATACCAAATTTGGTTGCTCTAGCTTTTGTAGTCTCTGAGATCTAGGCGCTAATGTTTTACTCTAAGCAAAGCCGCCTATGCTACGTGTGTGTTAGAGAGAGACAGGGCGAGAAAAAATGAAATTGTTTTCTTGATGCTGGCTATAATAATAATACGATCCAATTCAGATTCTGCAGTCTAAAAGATATGGTCATTCTCTACGATTCTGCGTTTTTGGTTTTCTCATATCCTTAAAATTGTGGATGCCACAGATTTTCGTCCTTTGTGGGGGCGGAAGTGGGCGGGGCGAAGTTTTGAAATATTTTTGTAGCAGTGACATATCACAGAAGTCTGGATCCAAAACATCGTTGCTCTAGCTCTTATAGTCTTTGAGCACTAGGCGCTAATAGGGACGGACAGACGGACAGACGGACGGACGGACAGACGGACAGACAGACATGGCTCAATCGACTCGGCTATTGATGCTGATCAAGAATATATATACTTTATGGGGTCGGAAACGATTCCTTCTGGACGTTACACACATCCACTTTTACCACAAATCTAATATACCCCAATACTCATTTTGAGTATCGGGTATAAAAACTGGATTGCTGCCAGCATACTCATCTGTACTTTCCAGCGAAATAATTGCAATACACGAAGGATGGCTTCGTTAACCCGAAATAAACGTGGAAAATATGCTATCTGCACCGACTCCCTCTCCTCTATCACCTCAATCAGGAACCCCAACAATCACTCCTACTACGTCTCCTCGATCAGAAACTTATTATCCACCCACTTCCCTAAGATCCTAATAATCTGGATACCCAGTCACATAGGCATTCGCCGACCCTACAGCCAAGATGTACGCCAAATTTCCCCTCATTTACACCCCAAACCACAACTCTACCGACATTGCACACTTCCTAAAAAAAATCCTCCAATCCAAACAAACTGACCTCCTCACAAACACCTCCACATGGTACCAACAAATTAGCAGCCTCGCTACCAACAACAACCCACCCAAAAGCAATATCCTTAATAGAAGGCACCAGGTCATATTTAATAGACTGAGACTGGGCCACACCAAGCTGAGCAACGCCCACTACATTGACAAAACATTGCCCAACACATGTCCATTGTGCCACAACGCTAACATAGACTTACGACACACACTATACACCTGTCCCTCACTCTCACCACAAAGGTCCCTATCATTTAATAACAACGACCCCATGCAACTTATCGCAAACCCCACCAACTCAAATTCCAAAATTATCCTCAAATTCCTACAAACCGCAAATATCCTTCACAATATATAACCGAACATACTGTAAATAAATACTCATCCCAACATCTTTGTATATATGTATAAAAGCTGACCCAATTACCCTAGAGCTTCAGGCCTCAGTAGCTATAGCTCCAACTCCTGTTAATATTTAGTTTTAACTAGCTATTAGCATTATTTAATAATAATAATAAAAAAAAAAATACATATTAAAACTAACTTTTCAATACCAATTTTAATACTCGTCCCTGGGCTCCGTTACAGTGACCAACATGGCAAGTACCCTGCTGAAATCTAAATCAAAATCTGGCTCACTGGCTCATCCAACTCCACACGTTGACGTCCACGTCCTCTCGCTGGGGCTGCCCAGCAGCTGCTCCTGCTGATGATGTTGAAGGATTGGGGGCAGGTGCTGGTGCCTCTGATTCCTGTTCTCCTTCTAGCAAATGCGACGCATAATGCAGAGCATGTCCAGGACCACGGCTAGTCGGAATGGTGAGCGTCAGCAGGTACGTGATGGCCGCATTCAGGGACAGTTACAGGTTGAGGTACTGATTGAGCATGTCAGGAGCTGCCTCCAGTATATGGGCGGGCAGAATGGACAAGCTCACGACGGTGTAGATGTACGCGAGATGTGCACTGGCTGGAGAGACACTTATAATGCTAGACCAGTTGTCGTGAGTATTGCTATAGCTGTTCTGGGGGGGTGCCTGATAACCACTTGTTTGATCGCGGTCGAGGTCATCAAAGTACTTCTAACGGCACAAAAAACGACACGGCCACGCAAGAGGAGACCGAGAGCAGCAGCGATTACGGAAAGCCCCGTAAGCTGGGCGAGGATGAAAGCGACGAGCCCGAGGAAAATTTCGGCTACAACGCGTACTTGCGCTGGTTGAGGGTCCGGGAAGTGGTCCCGCCAGAATCCGGCGAGGAGAACGTCGGCTCCTCCTCAGCCGGCAGCATCTCCCCGATAGCCGCGGCGCAATCACCCCGCAAACTATCGCCTTGGAGGAGATCGGCGAGGGGGGCCAGGTGCTGGCTTCGAGGAGGGAGAGGACCCCTTGGTACCCGAGGACGAAACAGTGGGAGAGAACCTGCAGGCGCCGCGCTTGTAGGCCCAGAGGCTACCAGATCAACAGTCGGCCGACAAGGAAAACAGCGACTCTTACCCAGCCGACCTGGACTCCTTGGAAGAGGTAAACGACGTATCCATGGACCTGGCGCAAGGCGACGTGGGCGAATTATTCGCCCCCTTCCGAGAGGTGCCTGAACTGCACGATGTCAAGTAGAAGCAGGTCTGGCCAATCGCACCAGAGGGGTGGCGCGTCGATACCGCGGATCGTCGCATACCCACCAGCCTGCTCGAGAAAATTCGGGCTCGAGAGCTCGCAATGAGGGAACCAGGATCCCGAACCAAGACGCTGGAGACCCCCGAAGGCCAGCAATTTCGGGTCACCCTCAGCCGAAAGGGCGTCAGCATTTCGTCGCGTCCTCCCCAGCAGTAAAAAGGGAATGTAGGATGCGGGCTATCCCCTTCACAAAACAACAGCAGATCAAGAACTTTTCTAACGTTAAGTTTCATAGTTTATGTTTTTCTTCTTTTTCCCAGGAGGGACGGCTCGAAGTCGCTTAGATGAGTTTATTTGTTATTTAGGAAACATTAAATTTGGCGCTATGGCCGGGGTATGCTCACCGCGCCGGTGTTCACAGAAATTTGTTTGATCTCTGGATAGGTGAGGTGGACCCATGGGCTTTGACTACAAGCTAGTGTTGCATTGCTCATGAGTGAGTGAACAAAAAAGATTTGATCACTAAGTGAGCAACTGAACATGTTCCTTCCAAACCTTTCCTTTTTAGCTTACTTCTTCTTTTTGCGCAATTTTGCTCCTCAAAGGGAATTTTGCGTTCTGGCAGTTGATGGTCATATTTGTTAGACTTCACATTTTTATACCAGATACTCAAAATGAGAATTGGGGTATATTAGATTTGTGGTGAAAATGGATTAGTGTAACGTCCAGAAGGAATCGTTTCCGACCCCATAAAGTATATACATATATTCTTGATCAGCATCAATAGCCGAGTCGATTGAGCCCTGTCTGTCTGTCCGTCCGTCCGTTTGTCCGTCCCCTTCAGCGCCTAGTGCTCAAAGACTATAAGAGCTAGAGCAACGATGTTTTGGATCCAGACTTCTGTGATATGTCACTGCTACAAAAATATTTCAAAACTTCGCCCCGCCCACCCACGCCCCCACAAAGGACGAAAATCTGTGGCATCCACATTTTTAAAGATACGATAAAACCAAAAACGCAGAATGGTAGAGAATGACCATATCTTTTAGACTGCAGAATTGAATCTGAATTGAATCGTATAATTATTATAGCCAGAATCAAGAAAACAATTTCATTCTTTCTCGCTCTGTGTCTCTCTAACACACAAGTTTTATGGTCGGTATTGCCAATTGCAAAATATGAGTTCAAGGATCTCAGAACCTGTAAGAGCCAGAGTAACCAAATTTGGTATCCACACTCCTGTAATATCGGACCTTGACCGCACCCCCTTCCGCCCCCACAAAAGACGAAAATCTGTTGCATCCACAATATTGCAGATTCGAGAAAACTAAAAACGCACAATCATAGAGAATGACCGTATCTATCCGGTTGCTGAATCTGGATCAGATCGGATCATTTTTGTAGCCAAAAGAAACAAATCTACTTGCAGTGGCTACGCAGCGTCCGACGTCACGCTCAGACTGATTTTCTGTCTCTCTCGCACGCACTCTTTGTCGTGTCGTTCTATATTAGCGGCGTCTGCCGGAGGAGAGCCATACTGACTAAGTATCGGGTATAAATGTACAGTTGCGGTGTACGCAGCAACTCACAACGTTCCCCTCGTTTGTATTACGTCCAAGCAAAGACTATACAATACCAAGATGTCGCATGAGCGACCAAAAAGCTGTTCTATGGCGGGTCCTAACATTAGGACCCAAAAGGCACGAGGGAGCGCGCGGGGTTTCAATTCCCTTTTCGCCTGTACTTCGTCTCTACCGCGACCCCGCTGCCCATCGGTTTCGTCTGTTCGGCAATGCCTTCACCGTCGAAGCGGTGGTCGCGGATCGCCGATGTCTTTGGAGCGGCACAGTGGGACCTTTGGCCGTCTCAGCTTGCTAAATTAGTTAGTTAGTCAATAAATATTTGCACACTAAAAATAAGGTTAAACTTTGAGTGCTTATATCTCCTAAACTAAAACTATCTTGAAAATTCGATTGGAAAATTCTCTATTAGATGCGTACATTAAATTTATCTAAAGCACTCATACAATTTTTTGACTAGTTCGGCTGAGTCCCCACTGTGCCGCGCCAAAGACATCAGCGACCACGCTGCCCTACGGTTTCGGCACGCAGACACTGACATGCTTTCAGTGCGCTTGTGTGTGAAGCTAAAAGCCGTATATGCTGCGGGCGAAACCGGTTTATGGCCGTGCCGACCTAGGACATACACACATATACACAACTACAAGCATATTTCTGGGTTGGCTCGAGCTCGCGCTGACCGAGGCATTGACGAAGCCGAGTAGCACTTCGGAGGCGAAGGTAGCGTAAAAGAGAATTGAAGTACTAGCCCCGCGCGGCCGTACCATGAAGCGTCAAACGAAAATTGAAAAAGCATTTGTTCCCATAGCTCGCAAACGACGGTCAACACTTTTTCCCTTTGCTGTCTCGTCACTGACAAAACCGAAAAAGACCACGAAGACACGGTCGGGTCCGCCGTGATCCGCCGCATGTCTGCACACCACAACAAGTGCCGGTGCAGCATCCCCAACAACATCCCCGGAAAGAAGAAAACTTCAATGGCCAACCAGTGCCGGTTGTTGCACCTCAGCAAGGAGCTTCTATGCTCTTCTTCTTATGCTCTAAGCTTGATGCTGCGGTGAGTCGTGGATCGTAAAATCTCCCGAGCGCCCCTCCGAGCGCGCGAGAGCAAGTTGGGACCGGAGCGCACGTTGTTGGCACAGTGCTTGGTAATTTTTTGCTGCTGGCCTGAACACTTCCGAAACAATCTAAATATGCCGTGCAATGAAGTCAAATAAATTGTGTGCTCATTTTTTATGAAATACTCATTAAACCTATTAAAATTAGGTATACGTGTATGCCCAAGGTTTACCGAAATATTGGTTACATACACCTGGGAGACGATATTTTCGATAAGAAAAATACGCCTTCCAAGCAACTGGAATGCTTACATGCCTGGTTCGAGGGCTGGTCTGTGATTACATTTATTTTTGTAACTCAATTGATTGTTAACAAAAACGTAACAAACACCCAAGCTATTGGTCAGACGGTTAAGTGTTGCACTGCAGCCAGCTTAAATGTCCGCGCTATAGTCTGCGATCAGGCAGCAGTAAGCACGGCGGCTCTTGAAAAAATAGACCGTGAAAGATTGATCAGTCCGCCAGTCCCTCAGTTCGTGTGCGATTAGGTACATCTATTCAAGAGTGTTATAAATAACTTCTTGAAACATGACATAATTACACCAGTCGGAAAAGCGACATGGAAAGTTATCGAAAAGTTTTATGAAGTCGATTCATTAAACTCTTTTCGTTTGGCACCTAAGCTAACAGAAAAGCACATCGATCCGAAGGATTTGATTACATGAAAACCAATTTGGCGGTCAACATATTTTCAAATACCAAGTGCTTCAATCAAAATTCCCTGGAAGAGTATTTCGACAGTTAAAAGCGAAAAAATTGGCTGGCAATATGATAGCCCAAGGAGGATCCCACTCCCATACTCCTCTCCATCTGCAAGCCGAACTCCCCCAAAGTCAGTCCCAAGAGCCCAGGGACAAGGTGTGATATGATATGAAGATCGCCCCGAGCGTCCAAAGAAGTTATATCGTCATGCTGTGGAGCTGAACACGGTGTAGGTGCCCACTACGATGCTCATGGGCCCCTCAATGGATTCAGCAGCTGCCTCTAGAAGTATCTCTAGAGCTCTCTATCGCCAGCCGGAAAAATGTGTGCCTTATGCCAAAAAGAATATAAATATTTACAAAATACTGAAATCACGCAGCCCCTTTTTATTTAAAACAATAGGCCAATGGCTGCGGTAATGTAGGCTATCCAATTTACAATCTTTTTCTGTATTACAGAGGAAAACGACATGGAAGATGAAGAGTAGTTTCTTCTGCAATGAAGTCAAATAAATTGTGTGCTCATTTTTTATGAAATGATCATCAAACCCAAAATTGAGTATATGTACATACGTGTATGCCCTAGGGTGACCGAGCTATTGGTTACATACACCTGGGAGACGATATTTTCGATAAGAAAAATACGCCTTCAAAGAAACTGGAATGCTTACATTCCTGGTTCGAGGGCTGGTCTGTGATTACATTTATTTTTGTAACTCAATTGATTGTTAACAAAAACGTAACAAACACCCAAGCTATTGGTCAGACGGTTAAGTGTTGCACTGCAGCCAGCTTAAATGTCCGCGCTATAGTCTGCGATCAGGCAGCAGTAAGCACGGCGGCTCTTGAAAAAATAGACCGTGAAAGATTGATCAGTCCGCCAGTCCCTCAGTTCGTGTGCGATTAGGTACATCTATTCAAGAGTGTTATAAATAACTTCTTGAAACATGACATAATTACACCAGTCGGAAAAGCGTTGTAGAAAAGTGAAAAAGTTATCGAAAAGTTTTATGAAGTCGATTCATTAAACTCTTTTCGTTTGGCACCTAAGCTAACAGAAAAGCACATCGATCCGAAACGATTTGATTACATGAAAACCAATTTGGCGGTCAACATGTTTTTAAATACGGTCAGCACAGGCATTCAAATGTTTGCTGATCGTGGTACTTTTGAAGACACGGATGCAGCCATTGCTTTGTGCTGGTCGGGGGTCGTCCTATTGGCGTTAGTCTGGGTCGCAAAGGTTTAAGTATGCTCAGCGTAAAAGATTCGTTGCGGTGGTTTGAAGACGCTCCTTGCAGATTGGGTGCGGAGGTTGAGCTCCGAAAAGAAAATTGGTTGCGGAGGTTCACGTAGGCTCCGTGGAGAAAATTGGTTGCGGAGGTTCAGCTCCGAGGAAAAATTGGATGCGGAGGTTCAATTATGCTCTAAAGAGAAGATTGGGTGAGGAGGTTCAAGTACGCTCCATGGGGAAGATTGCGGTGGCTCAACTTCGAGGAAAAATTGGATGCGGAGGTTCAATTATGCTCTGAAGAGAAGATTGGGTGCGCAGGTTCAATTACGCTTCTTGGAGCAGATTGGGTGAGGAGGTTCAAGTACGCTCCATGGGGAAGATTGGGTGCGGTGGCTCAACTCCGAAGAAAATATAGAATGTGAATTTTTACGCACGCGACTTGGCTTATATATCCTAAAGTCAGCTGTTCCTCCTCTTCCTTGGGAATAACATATCGCGTCAGAGTAGTCCTAACGCGTTCTTTGGGCTCAGCTTGGCTTTTGCGTAATGGTCACACTATGCATATCGCTTGGTATTGTGACCGTTTTGCGGCTGTAGTATTGGACTGCGATGTTACTGTGTGAGAGCGTTGCCCTCGCGCTTTTGTGATTATTATTTCAAAACAACAGTCACTGCTCTGTTACGAATAACTTGTTGTTGACTTTTTTGCTTAAATCTTATTTTAGACACAAATAAATTAAAGGAAGCATATAAAATAAGCCTATTTTGTAGGAACTTAAATTATCAAGGGGGTAAAATTCTGTGTTTAGGGCTGAGGGTCCTCTCCTAATATTAAACCAAATATCAAAAGAGAGGAATATGATATCCAAGGCACATTAGCCCTTTGTCGACCAGTGGGCAATAAAATACACTCCACGTAAAATGTGAATATTGAAGAGTTTAACGCAGCTTAGGTGAGATATCTTTCGTGGTCTTTTTTTTAAGTTAAGATGAAGGATAGCATGTACCTAAAAGAGTAATTATTGTTTTGTATAATTTTCGGCGGTAGAACTCAAGTTTTTATCTAGTTTAAATAAATGGGGCTTAAGTGGGCTAAGTTCGTTTTTCATCCATATATTTATGGTATATTTTGGTATATTTCTGAGGGTCAGTCTTTATATTGTATCGGTAAAGTCGCATCCCTAGTCGAGTTGGCATTTGCACGGCAGGAAAAGTTTTAATGGTTAAATAGACTACCAATTTAGCTACAACTAATTTAGTAAATGTATTTGTTAGTCAATATCGAGAACAGTTCTTTGTGCGTGTAAAACAACGAGTTTTTTGTGTAAGTAATGGCCCAAAATTGTCCATATCTCCGCTAATTGAAAGCTGTTGCGGAGCGGAGCAAAAAAAATAAAACGGACGGCCTGACAACTCTCATCCACTTGTACTTGCGTGCGTGTGTGTGTGTGTGTGTGTGAGCGGCTCTCAGAAGGCGGTGTGTGTGTGAGTTTCCTGTGTTAACACCAGTGTTATTTTTATAATAAATTGACAATGGCAACTGACCAAAGAGCCTAACCAAGAAGTATTATTATAGTACATATGAAGCAAGTGACAATCCGCAAGAATCTGGGGACTGGGGACATCCGCTGGGATCACCACCGCTATAGCCAATCTTTCCATCTCTCTCTCTCTCTCTCTTCAAACCACTGCTCCAATTATTTTTTTGTTTCGAGTGTTTTCACTTTTGACGTTCAAAGCAAAAGGAAAAAAGAGCGCATTGAAAATATTGAAATAATTTATATATACAACCGATCAGCCCATCGAAAATTATTAACTTGCAAATCCAGAAATCAAGAAAAAAATTATCAAAACGAACTCACGAAAAACCTGCTGCGTTAAGAAGAGAGCGAAAACAGTGGTAAGGTAACCAGTAACAGAAGAGGAAGAGAGAGGGATAGAGTAACAGCAGAGGTGGCTGAGGAGGGGAATGAACGGACGGACGGACCCAAAAGCAAACGTCCACGTAAACTTTTAACGTTTTGCTTTTGATGTGTTTTTTTTCTGCATTTTTTCTTAACTGAACCGAGGTTCTGTTTTTTGTATTTTTTTTTTTGTATGGCGATAAGGATTTTATTTTATTTCATCGGAGAGCATAAGAAGAAACGGTAACTTTGCATACATATACATAATTCATCTGGAAAAACGGGTTTTTTCGTTACCGAGCTGTGATGTCTTGGCTGAAGGCTCGTGCTCGTGCCCGTGTGCTCAGCCTCACAGAGTCATTCAAGGAGGCCGGCAAGGGGGGGGAGGATGTAATAGAAGTGTGTGTGTCGTCCACTGCGGCGGATTCAATGGGTGAAACATTCCATGGAAATTATGCAAGAACTGGGCAGGAACAGGTAGTAGTAGCGCCCGCTGGCTTTTTGATTCGATTCGATTCCCTGCTCCTTCTGTGTGCAAGTGCGTATGTTTCCTGATAACTAATCATTGAAATTTCCTGTTCTTACAGCTAAAGGAGAGCCCGAACATGCTGCATAACAATGCTTCCTGGCTGCCAACTCAGCAGCATCCTCAGCAGCATCCTCAGCAGCAGGCACAGCTGCAGCAGCACCAGGCACAGCAGCAGGCACATCTCCATCAGCAGCAACTGCAACACCAACAGCAGCAGCAGCCGCAGCCTGTCTATGCCAGCCAAATTTTTCAACAGCAACAGGCACCACCACCACTTGGCCAGCAGCAACAATACTGGCCAGAGGAGCAGCAGCACCCGCAGCAGCAGCAGCAGCACCCGCAGCAGCAGCAGCAGCACCCGCAGCAGCAGCAGCAGCCGCCGCTAAATTACAGCAACTACTTTGCAGTCCCAGGTGGTGGTCAGCAGGCGCCATCGAATCTGCCTCAGCCAGAGTTACATCCCCCTCAAATGTATTACCATCCTCCTCCACCTCAAACAACAACTCCGCAACATCAGATGAATCCCGAAGTCCCAATGGATTCCTTTGACAACAGTAGCAGCAGCATCCAGAATAACAACAACATCAACACCGGCAGCACCAGCAGCGGACGGAACGATGGCTGGGGAGACTGGGGCGATTGGAATGAGACGAACAATAACAACAACAACAGCAACAACAATAGCCAGAGCCACAGCAACGAGGCCGTGCTGGAGCCACCGCCAAGTAACTTAGTCGAGGACGCATTCAACATGCAGGGGTCGCAGGGCAGCAGCTGGCAGGCCTTCGCCAACCACAACAACAACAGTAGCAAAAATTTGGAACTTCCGCCACCCGTGGAACAGCAGCCGCTACAGCCACCACCGCTACAGCCACCACCGCTACAGCCACCACTGCTACAGCCGCTGCAGCAGCACCTCCAACAACTCCATTTGCAACAGCCTCCGCTAGAGGTGGGCCAGGAACCAGAACTAGATGCGATTGTGCCGCCGCGAGCCTTTCAGAATCAACCATCTGCGACTGGAGGGGCAGAAGAGGCACCAGGAGGAGTAGGTGGATTGGTGGCAATAGCTCCACCTGCTGCCCTGCCACCGATCACTGCCAGTCCAGGTGGCAACCCCTTCAAGCGTTCCACTGGACCCAGCAAACGGGTCAACATACTGGCTGCCACACAAGGAAGTGCCTCTGCTCCTCCGCAGCCGGCCACGGCACTCGCGCCACTACCAGCACAAGGTCCTGTGACAGCAGCAACAGCAGCAGTAGTAGCACCAACAGCTGGGGTAATCTTTGGTCTGGCCGCAGAGCAGCAGCCGGAACATTTCAATATATTGACAACGCCGGCAGTTCCGGGATCGAGTCCCACAGTTGCATCCTCCATTTATGGAATACCCGCGCCATCCACACAGCAGCAGCAGCTGGTGATTCCGCCATCACTCCACGAGTCGTCACCCCTGGAGATGGGGGCCGCCTATGAGAACCTGGAGGTACTAGCCGCACCCAACGACGAGCGGGCACAGTATCTGCAGACCAGTCACCTGTCGGAGCAGCCCGAGGGGGAGGGGGAAGCCAACTGGGAGGCGGAGACGGATACTGGCCTGTTGCCGCCGCCCGGTTTGTCGCGTTTGGTGCTGGGCCAGCCGGAGTTGGAGCAGCAGCGACTCGTCACGGGCACCGAACAGCCACCGGCCACGGCCATGAATGTTGTTCAGGCGGCCCTTCATATGGAGGAGCGTCAGGCCGATGGCGAGGACACCTCCGAGGGGGAGCAGCCGCCCCTCCGTGTCGATGATCGCAATCTCTATCAGACGCCGCCACGTCGTGTGGTGACGGGTGTGGAGACGACTCCCACCGTGTCTGTGCGGGAGCAGCGTGAGGTTGTCCTCGATGGCGAGAATCTGGAGGATCGGGACGAGCCACCACCAAACCTTGCCTTAGGCGGAGTTCCGGCTGTCGTTCCGGAGCTGCCGCTACAGCAACAACAACATCACAGCCTCCCCGAAGATGCCGAGGCCATGCATCACAATCCCGCATCACAGTCGGCTCCAGCGGCTGCCTCTTCCGGCGCCATCGCCTCTTACCAGCAGCCCCTGCAGCAGCTGCAGCAGAACCAGCAGCAACAACAGCAACAACAACAGCAGCAGCAGCAACAGAGATTGGAGAAGAAGCGTCCCCAAGCCGGCCACAGGATGTCGCGGATAGGAAATGCCTCATTGGACCTGGAGTCTGACGAGGAGTCGGACGATTTTCTGCTCAGCGAACGCGAGCGAGAACGCGACAGGGAGCACGATCGACGAGACCTGCTCGATGATCGGCGCGAACGTCGTGGTGGTGGTGGGGGTCATGGCCACTACAACAACTACGACGGCGAGACGGAGGACTCTGTGCGGGGCGCCGGCCCACCCGGACCTGGGGAGAGCAAGTCCGTGCGGGACAGTCATCGCCGCAGCCACGAGGGCAACAGCCAGCCGTCGACGCATGGTCGGCGTCGCAATCCAGACACAGACCTGGAACGGGAGCGGGAACGCGATCGGGATCGGGAGCGCAACTGGCGCCGGCGATCGAACAAGTACCACAGCGGCGGAGAGGATCAGGAGCGTTACCCGGAGCACTCTCGCCGCTACAACAACAGCAACTACGATGGAGAGTCCGATGGTCCCGATTCGAGCCACATGGGCGCTGACAGCGAGATGCTGCTAGATGGAGGAAGCGTTGGCCCTGGCGGCGGACCCAGCAGCATAGGTGGCCGCAGCAGCAAGAATGGCGGCAGAGACCGCCAGAGACGCACTGGGACCGCGCCCGAGGAAGACTACGACTATGATGACTATGAGCGAGAGCGTGGCCAATACTCGACTCGTCGCTCCATCAAGCAGTCGGAGAAGAGCAGCCGCCAGAGCGGTGGGAGGCGCGATCGCGATCGTGGTCATGAGGCCACCAGCGATCAACGGCCACAGAGGCGCAGCAACGATGATAGCACCCTGGAACGGCGACGTCGCCATCCGCATCCTGATCAACGGCACTGGGACGGGTACGAGGAGTACCGCCGGAAGAGCTCTCGCAACAGCGACCTGGAAAAGGAGCGCACCAATGGCGGTGGTGGCGGCGGCGGCGGTGGCGGTGGCAGTGGCAGCTCCAAGCGACGCAACTACGCCCCGTATGCGGGAACTGGATACGATCCGTACGGAATGTACGAGCAGATGTCGAGAAATCCCCGAGCCTATGCGGACTCGTACGCCAAGTTCTATGCCCAAATGCTCAACTCGATGACGGCAGCGGCTCCGTACACCATGGCCGGTGTCGCTCCGGCCCAGCACCAGCATCAGCAGCAGCAGACGATGATTAATGCAGGAGTCCAAATGACGGATGTCATACGGACGACTGGTAAGGAGGGTGACCTGCTTACAGAACGAGAACGGTAAGTGGACCAACTGGATCCTGTATCCTGCATCCGTTTTCAAAAACGGTTGACTTCAATCCTTCAGCCCGCCGCCCCCTCAGATCTTGCAGAAATCGAGACACTCGCTGGTGTTGAGCGTCACCAATGCGGTACCTTCCAATTGGAAAGCCGCCCTGTACTCCCTATGTGACGTCACTCACGTATGGGTCTTGTCTGGATTCTGTTGCGACACTTTATTTGCTATAAGTGTTTCGTCGTCGAAGCTTTCCAAAGAGAGAAAGAGAGAGCGAGCTAGCGAGCTAGCGATTCTCTCATAATCTCTATCTCCCTCCAATTGGTGCCGCATTTGTCAAAAATCCATCCCTCTGCAAGGTCGCGAAGGGGTTAAAGGGTTTCGGGTATTGTCGATCGAGTATTGTTTTTTGCATTCCTTGAGTTTGTTGGTTTATCCGTTTTGTTAACTTTATACCTACAACCACCCACCCACCCATACATATGTGCGTGCATACATGTACCCGTATGTACATGTATATGTATGGCTATCTCTCTCCCTCTTAATCAGTCCTGATTCCCCATTCCCCCCTCGTTGACGTAGCAATTGCTCCCTTATCCGTATCTGTATCTGTACCTGTATCTATGCCTCTCTCCGCGTGATGCTAATCTCAAATGTTGATTAACACGTGTATACCCACCGCCTCCCACCCGTTCCACCTTCTGTTCCACCCGTTAATTGTTGAGGTTGGATTTTGGGAATTAACCCAAAGAAATGCTAATTTGTAGATACTCGTAATGATTAGTTAATGGTTAGATAGAAAGAGGTTCTCGGTGTACTATCGTAATACCGATCGATCGTGTACTATCCTGTATGCGTATTGCCGTATTACCTTGCACACAACACACCCGCTCTTCATCCACCGTCATCATCGCCACCCACCCACCCACACACCCACTCATGAATCGATCTGTTCGTTCCGCTCAACCTGATCTTTCATTCGCCTTGCGCATGCTCGCCTCAGCTTTCAGTTTTCTGTGCGTGTATGTAGGTGTATTCCCCTCTCACTCACTCACTGTTCCGTTTCGATCCGTTCCGGCTCCTGCTCCACTTCCATTCCATATTCCATGTGTGTGTGTGTGTGTGTGTGTGTGTGTGTGTGTGTGTGTGTGTGAGTGTTGTTGTTTTCTACTAACAAAGCACATCAGAAGCAAAGCAATTGCAAAAGAAGCAAGCAATAGCAAAATCAAGGTACACCAACATTAAGGTATGGCAGTCCGCCGCGGCGCTCTCTCGCTCGGATCGCAGATGCAGCTACTATGTGAGCAGAGAATGGTAGATCCAGGTCCTGCAGTGGCTCACCTTACTTTTGGTATACCATGATCGTATACTGTGATCGTATATAACCTTTAAAACACTGTTCTCGTTTCTAACCAAATTCACAAAAACAAAACGCAAAAACGCCAAACATCATTTGTGCCTTCCTCCCTACTCCCCATGTCTAGGTATACACACGCATACATACAAAATCAAGATAACGAATACCATCGTCGACATTATAACGAGCTGCTCTACCAGCAACAGCTCCAGCAACAGTTCCAGCACCAGCAGCAGCTACTGCAGCAGCTACAGCAGCAGCATGAGTTTCTTAACCGCAGCATGGTGGACATTGAGGCGGCGGCGGACAGCAGTGCCAGCTTCTATGGCGGCGGTGAATCGTTTAGCAGCCGGAGATTTATCTATGGGCATCATTTCCTGGCCAGTGCCCGATCGCTAAGCAATCTAAATGCGGCGGATACGAATGGAACAGGACGAAGCTCACGTTGCAGCGGCCTATATTATGCTGGCTCTGAATGCGGCCTCGATATCAGGTGGTCACAAAATCTCAATGAAAAGTCTCTTTCTCTCTCTAAATATATCCAAACAACAAAGTCCCCCACTCTGCTGAGTCTTCGTTACTCTCCAGCTCTCGTAGGTCCTCCTTCTCCTTCCTCCTGGCATCCGGGACGTTTTTATGCATTTACAAGGATCACAATGTCTGTCCCACTCCCACTCTCACTCCCCATCCCACTCACTCATGCTTTGGCTTTGTCCATTACATTCCATCTGTTTTGTTATGCGCCAGGGCTGTATGGAGGAAAGCGTTTGGGTTTCTATCGACTTATCGATTGCTTTTGGGCGCCCCATCTCTCAGGTCTATCTTTTTCAGTGTCTCTCGCTGGGATGTGTTTTGGGGAGTTGTGGAGTTTTTTGGGGTGGGGGGAAATTAGTCCGTCCGACTGAATAGAATCTAAGCAAATAATCAAATCATTTCATTCCGTTCCATTCCGTTCCATTCCGTTCCATTCTTCTCTCTTTTGTATCGTATCTCCTGACGAAACGTTTATACTCTGCTGCATGCGGAGGGGCACTTTCTAAGCCCAACCTCTCGACGATCGATCCCCTGTCGCCTGTCCCCGTGTCCCATATATCCCTCCCCGCTGTCCTGCCTTCAGTTTTGCATGGAAAACTTTTGTTAGTTTCACATTTGATTTGTTTCCATTATTTTGTGTGTTGCCCTCCTTTCTCACTTTTCTACTCGTTTCTAATCTATTCCCTGACTGTTTTTGCTGTTCTGCTCGCCCAGAGCTGGCGATGTGGCAGCAACTTCTCTGTCCTCTTACGGTGGCCTGGCTGCGGCTGCAGCTGCAGCTGCCCCGACATCGGTGGCCCGTCCGCCCAGGAGGCGCACCCCACTTATGTACAACCGGCCGCATCTAGTAGCCTCGTACGCGATGAGCCTGCTACTGAAGGTGAAGCCAAAGTACGCCGGACGCGGCCGCCTGCGCAACGATGTGGAGGTGGCGGCACCGCGCTTCCGTGACGGCACAAGCAGTTTGCTGCGCATGTACCCGGGACCCCTGCAGGGCCGCAAGTTGCACAAGGACAAGATCATTAGTTTCTGCAAGGAGCAGATACGACTCGGCCCCACCCGCGGCTGCACGCTGCTGTATGCCACGCAGAAGAAGCCCCAGGGCTCCGTGGAGAAGTACCGGTCCTCGCACGCACTCATGTGGAATCTGCTCATCCTTCTGCTGCGCCAGAACGGGGTAAGTCATTTGTAATTCGTCGTTCACATTCACAGCGTATTCTGGGCATCCTTCATTAAGCTCCTCCACATTCTCTTTCGCCCCTTAGTACATTGCCGACACGGATGTGGGCGATCTGCTGCTGGAGAACCAGCAGGAGTATCCCTACAATCCGGCCGAGCTGGATACCGCGTCCGAAACAGAGCCCGACGCCTATCCCGAGGCATCGGAGCGAGCGGAGCCGGCTGTGGATTCGGAAGCTGAGAGCGAAGCGGCTGCCACCAGGGCCAGTCCATCCCCAGACGACGACGACGAAGAGCCTGCCGTTCCTGGCGCTGGGGCTGGTGCTGATGCCTCCAGCGGTGCTGGCGGCACGGGGAAAGGGAATCCAGCGACGCTATCGGAGCAGGCGGCCACGGACAAGTTCCGCAGCTATGTCCTGCGCGGCAATGTGGAGGAGGCTCTCCAGTGGGCCACCGATAACAACCTGTGGACGCACGCCTTCTTTCTGGCTCTGTACGAGGACCGCTATGCCCTGACAGACGTGGCCCAGAAGTTCCTCAATCGCGCCATCAAGGCCAACGATCCGCTGCAGACGCTCTACCAGATGAAGAGCTGCCACACACCGGCCTGCGTCAGCCAGCTGAGGGACGAGCAGTGGGGCGACTGGCGCTCCCACCTCTCCATTCTCGTGACGAACAAGTCGCGCCAACCGGAGTACGATCGCAGCTCGGTGGTAGCCCTGGGTGACACGCTCTTCCAGCGCGGTGACATATATGCGGCCCACTTCTGCTATCTGGTCGCCCAGGAGGAGTTTGGACGATACGACAGCTCAGCCACCCAGCTGACGGCGCTAACGGCCAACGTTCCGAGGTAAATGGCAATGTCCAGTGCCCATCGATCATAGCTCAAAGATAGCACTTTTTAATATTCTGATTCTGATCCACAGACTCATCCTGCTGGGCGCCTCCCACTACAAGCATTTCAACGAGTTTGCCAGCAACGAGGCCATCATCATGACGGAGATCTACGAGTACGCCCGCTCGCTGTTCGACCAAAAGTTCAGCATTCCCAACTTCCAGCACTACAAGTTCCTGCTGGCCACGCGCATCCTCGACTATGGACAGCATTTCCGCTGCACCAACTACCTGGAGCAGATAGCCAAACACATTGAACTCAAGCCCGAGAGCTACGACAGTGATTTTATTCAGCGCGTAAGTTCTGAGAACCCTCTAATGCAACCCGCTTCCTTTAATCTCTGTGACGCCATGTGATGTGTTTTCTGTAGGTTTGCGGCCTGGCCGAGCGTTTGCGCTACCACGATCCCATCCTGATCAATCGGGTGTCGTTTGCAGGTCCTCCGATTGGCAACAACAGCGGCAGCAGCAGCAAGGACCCCGCCGCGCCTGAGGAGAAGGCCTGGTTGCGTCAGCTGCGTGACATGGCCGATATGGTGAGTGATCCACTCGAATCTCTCTGTGGAATTGTTTTCTCTTGACCGAGTTTTTGTTTGATTTTTGATTGGCAGGAGCTGCAGGTGCAGCAGCAACAGCATCAGGAGCTGCAGAGGCAGCAACAACAGCAACAACAGCAACAGCAGCAGAACGACATCGATCAGCAATTCGCGGAGGTGAACCAACAGTTCCGGGAGCTTAATATGCAATATGATGGTGGCAACTTAGAGGATACCCTACATCTGCCCAAGGAGCAGCCACCTTTGCCTGATGTGCACCAGCAACAGCTGCCAGAGCAGCAGATGCACCAGCAGCAGCAATACTACGAGCCAACGCCGCAGACGCTGCTGCAGCCTCACGTACAGCCGCAGGAGGAGCTACCAACTGAACCGTATGGCCAGCAGACCCAACAGTTACAGCAGCAACCGCAACAGATGTACTACGATCCCAATGCAACAACAGCACAGCACTACGAGCAGCAACAGCAACAGCAGGTTGCTGCCCCCTATGGCGGCCACATAGAACCAGCGGCCGAGGCATATTCTGGTGGTGGCCAAACAGTGGATCCAGCAGCAGTTTCAGCTCCTGGCTATGGATATGACTACTGGTCGGGCACGCAGCAGCCGCCCTATGGCGATGAGGTGGGTGCTGGAATGATTTCCATATAGAAAGTGGTAGAATGTTTGTTTCTTTTGTTATTTATGTCCCTTGTGTCCCCTGATATGTCCTGCCCCTGATTCTTCCATGTGTTGTTTTGTTGTATTTGATTTCGTTCTAAGTTTCTGAGTTCTTTTCTGTCGTGACCCTTGACCCTTGTGTTCTGTTGTAGCCATGCAAATAGGAATCCATATAAATATGCTAACGAGTTTCTAATTCAAACACACACACACTTCAACGCACACACGCACACATTATTGGAATGCAGCGAACGGAAGGAATTGAGAATTTGAATGAGAACCAAGATACAGACACAGGACATGATGATAAGGATAAGGACAAGGAGGATGAACAGAAGATGTTACAGCTGCAACAAAAGCAGCAACAACATCAGCTTCAGCTGCACCTGCAACAGCACTTGCAACAGCATCAGCAGCAGCAAAAACTAAAGCAACAACCACACTATCGCAGTAACAGCAGCAACAATCCCTTGAAAGGCTCGAAGGCACCAGTTACAAAGTCTGGCATGGAGATGGAGAGGACAAAGACACTCCTCCGCCAAATGGCAGCATCCTCCGCTACTAAGCCACAGACAGCAGTCACAACACGTCTCACAAAAGCAGAACCAGCAGCAGCAGCAGAAGGAGCAATTGAGGCAGCAGAAGCGATGACAACGCCAGCGCCAGCAGCAACAAAGGCATTCAATTTGAATGATGTAAGTAGCTTTACTACCATAAATAAACGACACCAAGCTACCAGCAACAGCAGCAGCAGCAGCCACAGCAATATTTGCAACCGCAGCAGCATATCAACTACACCTGCCGCCGCCGCAGCAGCAGCAGCCATTCCTAAGCAATTAATTAGTTGTAGAAAATCGAACATCAGTCAAAATAGTTGTCATGTTTTATCAACGCCCAAAACGCTTACAACGCCCACACGTTTCATAGCCGCTAGGGCGGCCATAGCGAAGTCCTCCACAGCGTCCAAGATTACAACAACCACAACCAGCGGAGGAATCAGAGGAGGAACAGCAGCTGGAGCAGGAGCAGGATCAGGAGTAGTTAAGCGGGTCAACTTTAACTTACCATCGACCATTGATGAGTCCTCCGAGCAGGAGCAGGAACTGGAAATCGAACAACAGAATGACAACAGTATGGCTTTGACTCAGGCCCAGCCGCATTTTAAGCCAACGGCCGCGGCCACTAGGCTCTGCCGCAAGCCGCACATAGTATTTAATGGGACCTATCCAATTGATATGCCTCTGAGTCAGGCGCAGGCGCAGGCCCAGTCCCAGACCCAGGCTCAGACTCAGTCCAAGAGCAACAGCTATGACCCCGAGGCGAATGCAGATCGCAGCGAGTTGCAGCGCTATCGGTACATGCTACGTGACTACGTGATCGATGAAGATGCCGAGGGCGAAGAGCAGGCCGAGGAAGACGACGAGTTTGCGGAGGAGCTGATGGGCTATGGGGATGAGGATGACTGCTACGATGACGACGATGATGATGGCAATGACGATGACGATGATGACGACGAAGATGGCGACTACTATGGGATGGTGCAGGACCATGATTTCCTTAACAAATATGGCATCATCCAGAGCAAGCCATCGGCTGGACAAACTAGAGCTGGAGCTGGAACAGGAGCCTCAACCTCAGCGGTTGGGGCTGCCGCTGCACAGCCACAGCATGTGTGGTCCATGCAGGAGCTGATTGCGAATCCCGCCATTCCGCTCAACTACAAGAAGATGTGCTCCGAGGTGGAGCAGAGTCTGAGTAAATTCGAGACGTATCTGGATAGCAAGCAGCAGCAGCAGCAGAAGAAGAAGGGAGGAGCAGTGCGAACCTACGAGATTGATGCACCCACCAGCAGCAGCCACAGTCAGGGGGAGGCGCTTAGTTCTAAGAAAAGATTGTAAACAGACACAGTCTTGGCCCTCTGCCCGTAGTCGAATAATCCAGCAATCGATTGCATCGATTCCTTGATCTCACTACCAAAAAACAGAACAGTAGTTCTCTTGCCAAAATCTTTCAGTTATTTGAGAGAGGTGAAAGAGAGCGTTTGGAGTTTGAGTACCTGGAGCTTGTCTAACTGTTAAACTATATATAGTATATATATATATCCTTGTAAGCCTTCGCTAGCCCATAAGCCTTTTAATGATACTGAAATCTATCTACCGAGAGATACAGATAGGAAGAGAATATGATCGAATGTGAAGAGAGTGTTTTGACTGCGCCAGTTTTGCCCGTTTGCCCGTTTCGCCCGTTTTGCCCACGATTCTGTTTCTGTTGTTCATTTATTACGCCCCGAACTAACCAACTAAAACTAGAACTAAAGCTACAATTAAAACACAAACTAAACTCGTATTTTCATTGTTAACTAACCTTGCATACTGCATACTACGTTCTGAAATAGCCAAAGATCTCAAGAATAGTACCTATCGACAGCTACAAATCAAACAACTAATCCAATGCCATTTTTTAACTCCGCATTCGAATTCCGAATTCGCATTCGACAGCTTCAGCATCAGCAACAACAGCCACAGGGTGGGAGACCAGCAATCTCAATGCCAAAATCCAAGAGCTACGGGGATGAGGACGATGGTGCGGCTACGGGCACGGTCACGGCCACAGCCCGAGCAGCGGCCGGCAGTAAGCCAGCAGCAGGAGCAGGAGGCAAACAAGGTTCGGGTGGAGAAATTGGGTAAGTCTCGACACTCCAAGAGACCCATCAATCATCCTAATCATATTTCTCTCTTGTGTGTGCAGTGCACCTGGCAATCAGAATGCCGGGTGGTTCGGGGGATTGTGGAACAAGTTGTCGCTGAAACCGAAGAACCAAATGATTCTGCCGGATGACAAGAATCCCACCATTGTGTGGGACAAAGAGCGCAAGTGCTGGACCAACACCGAAGGCAATTCGGATGAGGCGGAAAGCTTTAAGCCGCCGCCAAAGATGAGTGACTTAGGCATGGGAATGGGCATCATGGGTGCGCCACCTCCAAATATGCTGGGCAGCATGCCCTCACCCCATCTGATGAGTGGGCACGATGCGGTGGCGGCGGCGGCCCCACATCACCCACAAATGTATGGGAATCCGCATGACTATGCAGCTGCTGCTGTCCCGACGCCCGAGCTATATCCAGCTTCGGTGCCATCGCCAGCTCCAGCGCCTGCGATACCATCGGCAGACCTCGGCATCAACACACCAGCAGCACTGGCACCAGCTCCCGGTGGCACCCAGCCCAAGCTGCAGTCGAACATTTTTAAAATGCAGCGCAATCGCAGTAAGATATGCCCCCCGCAAAACAGAGAGTGCTCTAAACTATTCGCTTCTGCAGCTCTAAAGAACTCGTATGTGGACGTGTTCAATCCTTCGGGTGCCCCCATGTCAGCGGCGTCCGAGAATGTCCTCGCCCCCATAATGGCGCCGGCTGCAGTGCCACAAGGGGGTTACTTTGTTCCAGGAGGACCCTGAATGCGCTCCTGCGCATTAGCAGTAACGGGGGTGCCAGAACCCAAATGCCAGCGAAATGTGAGTGGGACCGGTCCGTAGCCCACAGTGGAGCCTCCTCCTCGACTGATTCGATATATTTCTCTTTCTAGCTGAACTTCGAGCTACGTAAAAACTACCAGACCAGAAGACCAGACCACACACGCACACATAACCAGAGCACACGCACACACACACCCATCCACCCTGCCACCTGCCTGCCTGCCACATGAAACACACACACAAAAGGTGACCACAGGTGGCCACAGGGGCGGGGGGAAAAATTTCGCAGGAGAAATGACACTTACCGCCTCGCCCCAACAACAAAAACTACTGAACAAGATGATCCGATTATAACTTGCATTAATTAACCCTGTTGTCTGTCCTTTACCAACCTTATCTTAGTGTTTGTGTGTGTTAGTGGTGTGTGTGTGTATGTGTAGTGGTGCATGTGTACGACCATCCTTCGAACGATCTTTAAATGTTTAGCGAAAAGATGAAACCAATTTGTGTACTAATAGCAAAATATATATGTAATACCCATCCCCCCCATCCAGTCCCGCTCTATCGCGTTCTATCCTAAAATCCTACTCCCACTCCCCTCCCCAACCCAACAAAGCAATTTCTGTTTATATATATGATATTTCTTTTGTATGTTGCATAGTTTTTATGATTATTTTTTGTTGTTGTTGTATAGAGCTGATGTATGAGAAGGGAATGATGACAAAGAGATATGTATTCAAAGAGCGGGAGGTGGGAGCGCAGGACACACAAGACAGAACAGAACAGGTCATTGGTTTATGCATTATTCAACCTTTTAAAAACATCTATCTACCTATCTATCTATATATACGAGTATATTTATATACAAATATGTATGTGTATGTGTGGTATGTGTGCACCTATCTCTAATCGAAATTCTTGTGTGTTTTCTATATAGTTGAATTATCGAATTGATAGATGCGATCCTCGACTTGTTTTTTTTTTTTTTTGGTTCTCTGTGTCCCTTCTGAGATGCGATGCGATTGGTGTGCAAAATATGATTTAATATGAAATATGATTCCAATTACTATATATTATTTTGTTTTATATTTTATTTTGTTAGAATTGAATTGTGTTTATTTTTGTTGCTCTGATGCTTTAATGCTTAATTTAAATTAAAACGAAAAACTGGTGCAGGCAAAAACGACAAAAACAAACCCTAAAATATGGAAAGAAGAAAGGCAATGATAAGGCAAACCTACATATATACATATAAATATAACTATATATATAAGCACACATATGTATTATGTACAAACATCTATAAAATCGAAATTTCTGCTAATTGGTGTTTCAAAATTAAACTAAAGATCCTCCGGTCCAGCCTGCTGATATACATGCATATATATAGACATACATACATATGTATATACTGCATATACGAGTATATAAAGGTACTGAAAACCGAACCGAATTGTACACAAATGTCCCAAATTAGCCCCAAGCTGTAACTTGTTGTTTTTTCACACTTCGATATACATATATATATATATATATTATGATTTCTGATGGTTGGGACGAACAGATCCGATCCCCAATTCGAGCAGAAACTTGGTATACAATTCTAAACGTTTAATTAGCCTAAAATAAAACCTAAATCAAATGTGTATGAGAGAAAAATACAACAAAATTTATGTAAAAATACATCCAACCACATCATTATTTTATTTGGCAGAGGTAGGACATGCATAAGGCTCTGTTTCATTTACTTTATTTTTCATTATCGTAATACTGGCCAGAGAAGGACATAAGGCATCTCTTCTGATTTATCTTCGCTTGTGCTGCTTGCGACTTCTCCGCTAATATTGAGGTACTAGATAATGCAACACAGGATCCTCTTATTAAGGCTAAGGATCGATCAGACGCTTGGATCTTCCCTAGTTTCCTTCTGTTTTGCCACAAGCTAGTCATAGACTACCAAATCTCAATCTTAAACTCTGTCGCTTCTGCTTTGGCTATTCTCCTGGTTTACAGCTCGATGTCTTCACGAAACATTCCTTCAATACCACAGTGATCTGTGTCCCCGTCGTCGTCAGAATAAGCAGCAGCTAATGCATGGTAGACATCGTGAATCTCATCAAAATCGTGCAGTATCTTTGCCTTTTTCGGTGTATTCGCAGATGCTGGCTCCTCCTCTTCCGATTGGGAATCAGATGCGTTTCCTGTGAGCTCATCATCCGATTCTTTATCTGTAAGGAAAGTGAAATGAATTTCAGGAGTTGCACGCACCTAGAGGACTTGAAAACTTACCACTGTCTATCGTCTCGTAGCCAGCCGGAGGATGCGGCGCATAGGTGACAAAGATGGTAGGGAACTCCACAATAGTCTTGCCGGAGAGATTCTCGCGCAGCGTTTTGTTTGCCTCCAGGTGATAGCAGCGAGTGGCGCTGCGCCGGACGCCCTCGGCCTGCAGCCAAAAGCTCAGGCCACCAATGCCCACCGTTTGATAGCGGACGAGGCCTTTGCGATTCTTGCGGGCCGTCTCCTGCTTGGGATCCACATACTTAAGGAGGAGGGCGGCCAGAGTCAGTTCTTCATCACAGCGAGCATCCACAAAGTGGGCGGACTTCGTCTGGTCATGCTCCTCCTTCTCTTCCTCTGCAGCATTCGCAAACAGCCAATCGATGCGCCAATAGAAGCGATTCCGCTTCCAGTCCAGAAATGTGGTGTTCTCCTTGTGCCGACTGAAGAGCGGCAGCAGCAGGGAAAGCTTAATGTTCCGCTTTTGGGCTGCCGCGCGCATGCGATGCTGCGGCCCTGGCAGGTATCGCTGCTGCTGGGTGTAGCGCTTGGCGTGGTCGCCCTTGCGGTCATCCGCGTACCGTGTGCACTCCTCCAGGAAGTAGTAATCGCTCATCATTTCTCGGGCCGTCATCTCGCTCAGTGGCACGAACTTGGTGCGATCCCGCAGACCATCGCAGTCGAGCTCCCTCTTGTGTATCTGGACGCAGGCCACGCTGCAGGTCTTCACTTCGCACTTGGGGCAGGCATATTGGGCTTCCTTTGCGGCACATACCTCGCAAAGGCCCAGGCGCAGGCTGTCCGAAAATATTACGCCTTGAATTTCACTCAAATTCTCATTGAAATATACCATACCTTTTAACAGAAGTGCCCGCCTTTTCCTCCGACATTTCATTGACTGAGTGTATGTATGATGAATAGCGCGCACGTGCTCTCCATCTTGTTTTACTTTATGATCAGCTGTTCTTCAAATTCGGTGTTGGTTGCTTTTGTGTGTGTATCATCAAGTTGCCTTTGCACAAAATGTTAATCTTGTTCAGATCTGGTGCGTTGACGTCTCTGAAAACAGAATAAATTTTTGTAATTCGAAACTGACGAGTGTGTGTATTGCTTATGATCGAAACAAGGAGACTGGAAAATGTTTATTTTCTGACACACACATGTCTGCTTATTAGCCGCGCTTGTGTGTGTGGGTATTGCGCAGTATTGGCTGCATTGCATGTGCTCGGTGGCGTTGCCACTTGTGATGAAAATGTTGACAAGAGTTATCGCTTGCGTACTCAGCTATCGCAGTCGATAGTCATATGGCGGCAATTTGTTATCTTGCAAAATATTCAAATAACAATTTGTTTATCTATTTATTTCGACTATATATGTATGCACATATAATTTGCCTACGTGTTTCGATTAAGCCACTGGTCTATCTTATCTGTCAATAGACCGCACGCACACGCGCTGTCTAAAGAAATTTGATATTTCAGATCTTGTGTAAACCGTGTTATTACTTATTACTCCCACTTAAGCGTACATATCTGTCGTTCTAACCAGCATAATTGAGACCCGTACCTTTTAAATTGAGTTGTGAGAGACCTGGGTTCTGAGTTAACAGTGGTCTCTATAAATATGACTGTTCGTCGGCTATTGAGCTCAGTACGTGAATACAGCAAGACCGTACGCCGAGCTGCGATAGTGACTGAAATGTCGATGGATGAGATTCGACGGGGGCCAAGGCCCACCAAACAGCTGTGCACATCCCACATCCGCAACAACATTGAGATGCCGACCAAGCTCCCATCGAAAGCAGCAGTAAAGCAGCAGCAGAGCCCAACCCTGGAGAAGCTGGTCTTCGATCCCAAGGGACTGGTCAACAACAACAATGACACCGCAACGGACGACAAGGATGTTAATGCCGAATTTGAGGTTAGTGTGTGTTCTATCTCCTGCTCCTCCTCGCCCTGTCTCCATCTCTCTCTTGGTATATTTTCAGGCGGCCATCAAGCATCTAAACATTCTGCAGTCGAACGATGTTACAATACGCAACTCAATGGATAATCCCAGGGTGAACACAAAGGCGGATACTCTCAAATATCTGGAGCGCAGCGGCCTGCCCCTGACCAAACTCGAGCAGCTGTCCTTCATCCATGTGGCGGGCACCAAGGGCAAGGTAAGCGCTGATAGCTGAGGGAATTTTTGCCTGAACCAGTTTTTTGTTTGTTATCCAACATCCAACATCCAATATCCAACATCAACAGCTGGAGGCCACACAAATTAACAGTTGCTCTCGCACGCTCTCTGCCAGAGACTGAGAGAGCGCTGCACCACAATCAGGTTTCTCAGTCACCTCTCGCAAGGCTAATTTGCCTCATTTGCTGATTAGATTATTTTAGCTTCCAAATTGAAATTTGTTTATAGATTGATCTGTTTTGGTTGTACCTGGTACCCGGTACCCGTTACTCGTTGCTTACTGGCGGGGTATATTGTATTCGCAGAAGCAGAAACAGAGCTCCGAGACCCCATAAACAATATCACTTTTCATTGGGGCTCTCGTTTACCTTCATCTGTTTCGTATCAGATCGTATGGAATTCGTAATTTACAAATACTACAGGCCTAATCTCCCTCAAATATCGTTAACAGACATGGGCATCTATTTACAGTCCTAAAACTTAGTTTTTTGGCAGTGTATTCGTAGCTCATTCATATTCGTTTTTCGACAGTTAAGATCCTTTGCAACTAGACCTATAATAGCCCTGCACCGCACTGCTATAGCGGGTATCATTTAGTCGAAATACCCTACTACGCCTATTATCCATCGCCATTATTTCTTGCCGAGCATTGAGCTTTGGCCGTAAGATAGGAGCATACATACATACATACATACTCGTATATGTACGTGCATGTTGACACATCCTCCTTTGCAGGGCTCAACCTGTGCTCTCACGGAATCCCTGCTGCGTCACAACGGAGTTCACACTGGATTCTTCAGCTCTCCGCACATTGTGTACACCACTGAGCGGATCCGGATCGATGGCCTGCCGCTGGCCAAGGAGAAGTTTACGAAGCAGTTCTGGAAGGTCTACAAGCGGCTGCAGGAGCGGCAGGAGTTCGAGCTGGACATGCCAGCCTATTTCAAGTTCCTCACGATCCTCGCCTTTCACGTGTTCATCGAGGAGCGTGTGGACGTTGCCGTGCTGGAGGTGGGCATCGGAGGGGAGCATGACTGCACCAACATTGTGCGCAATGTCCGCACCGTTGGGATTGCCTCGCTGGGCCTGGAGCACACCGAGCTGCTGGGCAACACGCTCCCGGAGATTGCCTGGCAGAAGGCGGGAATCATCAAGCCGGGTGCCCATGTCTACACGCATGTCAGCCAGCCGGAGTGCCTGCAAGTGATTCGCCAGCGGGCGCAGGAGAATCAGGCCATTCTCCACGAGGTCCCGCCAACCCGGCACTACTTTCAGTCGAATCAGTATGCCCAGCATTGGGACAACTTGAACCAAGTCGTTCAACTCAACGGATCTCTGGCCATTCATTTGGCCACCGACTGGCTGTCCCAGACCAGTGGACCCCTCCACCGCGACTACACCCTCAACGAAGCAAAGCTCGAACCGGAGATCCTGCTGGGACTGCTGAATGCCCACTGGCCTGGCCGCTGTCAGCTGGTGGAGTACCGGGGCATGCGCCTCCACCTAGATGGAGCCCACACCATGGAGAGCATGGCCGTGTGCACAAAATGGTTTGCCGAGAGCATCAGCCAGAGGTGAGTGTGCTCTGATTGTTAAATTACTCTCTGAACTCTTTTAACATTCTTCTTTCGGTCCTGTTTCTGTTGCAGTTCCAGTCCCAGGATTCTCATCTTTAATCGCACTGGAGGCTCGGATATCCGACAGATGCTTAGCCTGGTGAATCGCGCCTGTGCCTACGACATGGTCTGCTTTGTTCCTAATTACGCCACCTCGAATCCTAACGCTCCCAGCCAGGTGATGGTCCGCTTCAGTCCCGAGCAGCGGATGATGCGTGTCCGCGACATTGCCACACAATGGAGTCAGATGTGCACGCAGGAGAAGCAGCCCGATCGCGGTCAGGTGTACAGCACCCTAACGGACGCCTTTACCTCCATCCGGCAGCGCTTTGACACGGACAACGGCCACATAGAGGTGCTCATCACGGGCTCCATCCATTTGCTGGGCGCTGCCATTTCCGCTTTAAGCTACATGGATCAGCCGCAGACCTAAAACCTAACACCCCTCCTTGAGTTCATTGACAATAGCATACCTTTCCTTACAGATCTTTAGACAATAATTATGAATACTATGAAACCTTAAGTTAAAGCGAATAGTGCAACCTATTTTCCCATTTCTAAATCCTTAAAGAATAATTACAAAACTATCAGTTAATCAAAAAAAAAAAAAGAGTCTGTCTCGAATCGTAAAAATCAATCTGTTTTGGTGGAAATATCATCAATCGATGCGATCGGTTTTTAAGCAGACGCTCTAATTTAAATTTTGCAGGAAGGAAAAAAGAAAAAGCCTTGCAGATCATAGTCCCATCGAGTCCATGGCATCGAGAGGATACATTAATCCTATTGGTTCGAATACGTTTTTAAGTTTTTGATCTAAATCTTAAGATCTATGTATTTTATAGTTTCGAAACAGCTTCCCTCTGTGCGTTAAATTATTTGGATATCGATCCTATTTAGCAATATTTATCTTTATTCGTTTATTCTATTAAATTGTATACTTTCAAATTATAAGGAAACCTGTGTAAATCCTATATATATATTCATATAATCAAAGCATACAGTTTTCCGACGGCGAATTACCACTTGCACCGCGTTCACGCTCGCGCCCGCTTGTTACTTGCACACGGGGACACAACAAACAACACACACTCGTGCCACTCGCACTTGCTCCTTGCACTAACTGGCAGTGCATTCAAATGGCGACTGTCGACTGTCTCTGAGGCTGAGCAGAATGAGCCGTGACTCTGTGGAGACTTTTAAGGGTGGTGTCTGGCTCTGGCTTTGGCTTTGGCGGGGGTGGCTTATGCATATGATTATGCTTTTGCCACCGGATGGATGGACTGGCAGTGGCAGTGGCCAATCGGGGAGCGGCAACCCTGGTCTCCGAGGAGCGGGATGGCATCAGTGCGATGCGAGCCGTGCTCTTTGCTCTCTGCGCACTCTCCCGCAAAACGCACGTTGCAAACAAAATGGCTAACGTCGGAACGTAACGGAACGGAAGTTGGCTGTGTGCAAGCGGGATGGCAGCTGGATGACATGACTTATTAAATAACGGTTAAATGGCATGTTAACGGTAACACAAGCAGCAGCAGCAGCGGCCATTGCAAAGTTTCCAAAGCTTCTGCTGCTTCTGCTGCTGCTGCTGCTGCTGTGGACTACGACGACTGGGCTGGCGCTGGCGCTGGCTTCGGCTTCGACTTCGACTTCGAGCGCTAAACTGTCCCGTTTACAGCAACAAATCCACGTAATTCACTTCTGTCACTGTATGTGTGTATGTGTCCCTGTGGCTGAGGGTGGGAGCCTGTGCCCCGTCCTGTGTCTGCTCATGTTCGCTAAAAGGATTAATAAACGTTCAGCATTTCGCATTTCAGTTGTTCATTTGACTCGGCGCTTAGCGGTTCAGCTGCTGCTTCTGCTTCTGCTGCTGTGTGCGTGCTTGTGGCAAGATACATAGATTCAATTCAATTACAACTAAAATACCGTCGAGAAGAAGATTGCAGCACCAAAATTTCCATACATTTTTTGCCGTCGGCTAGCAGCAGGGACTGGGACTGGTACTGGGACTTGACGGGACCCGACCCCCATTCTGAAGCATTCTGAAACATTCCGGGTATTCCGTGCACTCCGCTGTATTGTTTTTGTTCATGTTCAGCTAAGTGCGATCAAAATGTTAGCCAACAGCAAGGCTCTGACGGGGCATTTGCACTTGCAACACAAGTAACTATATTGAAACACAAACGGAAACAACGGAAGCGGAAACGGAAACCGCAACCTAGAAAACCCATCCTATCCT
This sequence comes from Drosophila miranda, assembly GCF_003369915.1. Lineage (NCBI taxonomy): Eukaryota > Metazoa > Arthropoda > Insecta > Diptera > Drosophilidae > Drosophila > Drosophila miranda. The sequence goes on from NC_046674.1 coordinate 26,292,745, forward strand.
ATACATCAAAATGCAAAGTTCGAAATCGTTTTTAATACGCGACCTGCTGGGAGACCTGATCAATCGGCGGCAAACGGCGGATTCGGGTGAGTGTCGCCTCTAGGATATACAGGCATATGAAAAAGGATCAATTATGGTATGGGGCTGCCATGGTGCTTGCTCCACAGCTATCATCATCACCATCATCATCGGTACATTCTTGTTCGATAGACAACGAACGTTAGACGATGGACCACAGACGTTAGTTTGTTAGATATTTTTTAGAAGAGTTCAGCATATTCGTCTCAAGAATTTCGGATATTTTTCAGATATTTAGGTATCCGGTACGAAAATCCATATTTGAGGATTTTTCTTATAAAACCCCTTTCTATCCTGAACCAACGAAAGCTTAAAAGAACGTAATTTTTACGAAATATAACATGTTTTATGTTTTACTTTAAAAACCAACTCAACAAAGTCAAGATCATTTCAAAATAATTATTATTTCTTTTTATAGCAGTCAGTAAAAGCAGTCCTTATAGTCACAATTCCCATGATCATCTTAAGAGAGAAAATTACACAAAAAGGGAACTCCAACAAAAGTAATCTTACTCAAACATGTATTAATGAATATAACTGATTTTACACCTCAAACATTTATCAGCCTTCTTGACAAAATAGATTGAATGTCAGCGATAGATGATCGCATGATTATCTTATCACAAGAAAAAAACAAGATATGAAATGCTCTTTGTTTATTTCTGAAAATAAACAAGACTGCCTGCGATCACTGCGACAAATTCTGACGCCTGGGAAGCACTGATGATTACTCGAGTATTGTCCATGATCATTGATCAGAGCTCTCGCATTTATCAGTCCTGGTTAAATGTCTAACCGCCTTGAGACTTTCCATCAGAATCAGGATATAATCAATCCCAGAAAAGCGCCAAAGAAACCAAAAGTCAAGTCGCTTATGCGAATATTCCCTTAGATTTCATACATGTACATACATATATTTATTAGGTATGCTAAACGTCTTGCTACAGCCGTATATTCCACACATACATATTTATGGCTCTATGTTGGGCCAATTAACTTGTTCCCTGTCTGCATCCCCATCCCCTTTGATGTTTTTGTTGTTTTTCACGGAGGGGGAGTTTCGGCTTAAAACCGCTGACAAATTGCCATTCTCTCGCTCTTTGTCTGCCTCTAGCATTTAAATCTCACACCTCGCTCAATTATCGCAAAACAAAACTTTTAGTCCAAAGGGAGGGGAACGGAGAGGGAGTGGGAGAGGAGAAGAAACGAGAGTGAGAGTACGATGAGGGGATGGTTGAAGGAGGTGTGGGGCAGGAACGGGACACAAACAAACGCTTTGGGCAATAATTTAATTGTGCACTGCTTGCTTTTCCTATACCCTTACAGAGGATATTCTAGTCGATACATACTTATCCTTTGTGAAAGATACATCCACACATTTCGAGAACCTATAACGCTTCCATTTCCCAATCGTATTTTTAAAACTTGTTTCAGTATACGTTGTTTATATCTGAACCTGTCTGAAGGTTGGATCTTTATTAGTTCCTTCGTCCGATAGTCTTCTGATAGTCCTACAATGTTATAGGTGTTTGTCTTCCTGTGCTTCTGATTGTTTCTATGCTAATAAAAACTAAATAATAGGTTTTATATGAATATTTGTGATAAGACAGTCATCAAATAAATCGAAAGTAATATTCCAATAGTTACTGTTCGATTTAAAAAAAATAAAGAAATCAAAAAATATATGATATGAATCTACTGCATATTTACTTATTGGAAATTTCATATTTAAATTAAATATATTTCCTACAAATTTCATAGATTTACGAGTATTATATATAGTTTAAAGTATCTTACTATATATTTAGGGGGAATTCACTTTAATATCACCTACTTAACAGCAGAATATTTAATTTATATACACACTTCATAAATGATTGGTACGCCAGGGTATCTCAAGTTCGGTGCCCAAAAGAGAGTCCTTTCTGCCGTTGCAGTTGTTTGCTGGTAACCTGTGCTCGAGCAATTTGTCACGTACAGGCACTTTGATTGTTTAGCCCCAGTACGGGGAAATGGAAATGTGACTGAAACTGGAACTGGAACTGCAACTGAGAGGGCGGGGAGTGGCAATTGGAGTGTGACTGCAATTGCGAATCCTTTCACAGAGGACTGTCCTGCCCTGCCCCAGGTGCCTGGCTCCACGCGGCTGGCTTTGTTTTGTGCCCTACTGTATCCGTGGGCCTCCCTGTAACGTGTGGCTGTGCTTGTGCTCATGTAATTATCATTTTCCTGTTGTCTTCTAGTTATGCATGACATTAAATAAAGTTTAACTCAACAATTAAAACTATTTAGGGGCTAATTGTCGGCAGTTATGTGCGAGGTGGGATGTGTGATGTGCAACTTTCTTAGCTCCTGGCGGTGGTTTCTTCGGTGCCTGGTCTGGTAGTTGGAGGAACTCCACCTCGGTATCCGTTCTCTGATTAGAAACAGACTTTCTTCCTTCTGGCTATCCTTTTGGTTCTAGTTCTTGTTCTCCCAGGTGTCTCAGCCTTTAAAACACTTAAAACTGAGCAATTGTCTATTATTTGCCATGAATGGATTTCCTTTAAGCGAGAACTGGGCTCTGTTGCCGACCTTACAGTCTAAGTAAAAGACGCATTTAATCTAAACAACAAAAACGAGTCTAAATTGGTGGCACATGCCAGGATATATCTCTCTTGAATTGAATCGTACTTTTCCCTTTACGTACGTACATATAGTATATGTCTGTCGCACTTCAAGTGCCTATTAAATGGCAATTGTGCCGCAAATTGATACGACGTGACTTTTTAAGGAAAAGAAAGAACTCACTCGAGACGCTCCACAGGATGCCCACAGACACATTCACGCACAAAAACATGCACCAACAGGCACAGCACACATACTCGCATATGCATAATTGAATAACCTTTCATCCAGGAACAGGAACAGGACCAGTACCAGGACCAGGACTCTGTCTCTCTCTCTTTCGCTCTGTATGTTTCTGTTGCTGTGCTGTTGCTGGTATAAATAGAATGAAAAGTCGAAACGAATCCCATTTGGGGTTAAAAAACACACACAAATATAGAAATAATTTCCGCAACGGGGAATCTTTACTGAGCGAGAGGGGACACACGTGAGCGCCCCCGGGGCGGACCCTGAGAGGCGAGCGAGATGACGTCAAGGATGAATCTGAATCGTGAACCATGGTCCTGCTGCTGCGAGTGGGAGTGATGGAGCAAACAAAGTACATTCCAATGGGAAGCAATTGAGAGCTCGAGACGACACGTGAATTTAATCAGGCAGCCCCGCAGCGACTGCGACTCAATCGTGGACTCAATCTTGAGACGGGCACAACAGGATATGGGATCAGGATTAGGATATGTGGCGGATATATATAACATGTTGATTGCTGCAAAGTGCAACTCCGCATCCGATAATATTCAATCTGCTTCAATCTGCTCTCCGTTCGCCCTGCCCTGCCCTGCCCTGCCCTGTGCCGTGCCGTGCTGTGCTGTGCTGTGTGTCTTCCTAATGGACCAACGCCCACTTGAGGCAGTGCCTTGTGCTGTGATGCGTTGTCTATTGCTGGACGCCGTTAATGAGTTGACTTTGCCTGGCTCTGGCCCTGAGTCAAAAGTGGCTGCACGCGCCTCTTTCGGGCTACACTTTTAGCTTAAAAAAAAGAAGAAGGATGAAAAGCATTAACGCTGCGCTCAAAAGCAGACTACAGTCTATCCACAGTATCTATATCTTTCTGTTTGCAGTGGTCGTCTCTTCCCTCTCTGCTTTATCCCCTTCTGCGACTTCGAGCGATCAATAAACTTTGAGAGGAACTGGCATAGCGGTTGAATTGAATTGTTTTTTAAAAGCATCCTCACCCTCTCGTATTCTGCTTCTCCACTTGCTTTCCATCTACAATCTAAAATCCCCTTTCCAGAATCAGCTCTCATTCGATTTCGATTGCGAATCTTACAGCTTTACTTCTTTAATAATGGATTATGTTAATGCAATTTTCGGATCCAATTAAATCCTTTACAAATGGCGTTACATATTTCGTTTAGTCCGTTTAGAAAGCCTAGACTCTTATTCTGACTGACCGACCGAAACGAATACCGAATCCCACCGAATCCCACCGAATCGAGTGGGTTGCCTGTTCATGAAGGGCTCTAATGTGTATTCTTTGTTTTGTTCAGAAATCGAGCTCTCCAACGATGATTCGGACATTGATATTGAGGATCGATCCACTCCCGACTCGACGGCGCATGGCTGCCAGCAAGACCTGTTGCTGTCGCACCATCACCATTTCCACCATAATGACGACTCCAGCGTGGAGTCATGCGGCACGGCCACACCGGGTCCTGGGTCCGGTGTCGGAGCGGGGCTGAGTGCCGCAGCGGCTGCGGCGGGCGTGGCAGCCGGTCTTTTGGCGGCGGCGGCGGTTAACGGTGCCAACAGCAGCGATCCAACCGGAGGAGGAGGAGGCGGAGGCCCAGGCAGTGGCGGCGGCAGCTATGCGGAGCACAAGCTGCAGATGAGCAAGAGCGGACGCAAGCCGAGACGACGACGCACGGCCTTCACCCACGCCCAGCTGGCGTATCTGGAACGGAAGTTCCGGTGCCAGAAGTACCTTAGCGTGGCCGATCGCAGCGACGTGGCCGAGACGCTCAATCTGTCCGAGACGCAGGTGAAGACCTGGTACCAAAATCGACGGTAAGTGCCATTCCAAACCAATTCATTCGACCATGGATTTGATTTTGGTTTGAATACAGTTTTCTTTTCATTCAAATTTGTGAAAAGTACCAGATATACTCGAACATATATGGCATTCGTTCTTTAGTCCCATATATCTGCGATCTCTACTATCTCCCCCTGCAAATAATAGAAAAGCTGTCACGTATGAGTGAAATTCTGTTGTTCAGACTTTTTCTTCGTATACAAATATTTACAAGAATTTACGAAATACGAGAATCTACCTGGTAAATAATACGTACCAGGTGTCTTATACATAAGTGGAATATGTACGTGGATACTTGTATGGATATCCGTGCTATTCACCAGAACTGCCTCAGTTTCAAGAGATGTGTGGCTGCCTGAATTCTAGTAGCCAGTGGCTCCGCTTTCCTTCAAAGAGTATCACTTATAATATGTTAACACTCGTATTCGAGGGAAACGCAACAAGCAAACAAATCGAGTGGAGCTTGATCTCTCATATTACGAGTACGAGAGCACCAGGAAGTCGCCAGTCCGCACACGAGTCGACTGTTGCGACAGGTGGACAGGTGTAGCACCTTCTAGATTTCAAAAGTGGGGGGATCTCGAATACCAGAACACCGTCACCGATTGTCATGGATCATGTTTGTGATTGGATTCAATTGGTGTACACGTATTTGGGATTCTTAGTAAATATTTAAGTGGAAAAAGCAACAATGATGTATCTAACGAGTGTTCTCTTTCCGCAGCACCAAATGGAAGCGACAGAACCAGCTGCGTCTGGAGCAGCTGCGCCACCAGGCCACGCTCGAGAAGGACTTTGGTGTGCCGGAGGGCGGCGGTGGTGGTGGGGGCTTGGGCTGCTGCCCCACCGGCCTAAGCAGCTCGTTCAGTGCCGCCGCCGCGGCGGCCGCTGCAGCCAGCAATCCGTGCAATTTCTTGACCTCCGCTGCAGCGGCGGCAATCTTCCGGAATGTGAGCTATGTGCACGGCTGCCCCATGTAGAGAGGCCCCGCCCGCCCCTTTACTGACCCACAGATTCCTCGATTCCCCGATTCCCAGATCCCCAGTGGCCTATGTATATATATATTATGGGAAATATAATGGTTCTTGTGCAATAACATACCCAGATGTGGAGCGGATAACAGAGGATGCTCGTTCTCGTACTTATATACCAAACGTACCCGATATTGCGCACATACATACGTACATATGTATATGTCCTTATATAAACCGATATAATCACGAACTAGGCTTAGTCAATTTACTCTTAACTGTAATATACACCAAACATGAAACCCAATTTTGTTCTCATTTTTTTTGGCCAGAATAAATATTTAATTGCTATATCTTCGGTGTTCTTATTTCAATTGGGGATCACAGAAGGATTGGATGAGTTCCACAATCCACATTCCACAAGGTATGTGAGTATGGGTATCTTTCAGTTAAAGTATGGACTCACCTTGCGACATACCATGTGTATGTGGGACACGTATACTCGTTTGCGGCTAAAGATAAACATTCCCTTGCAAATGATTCATTGGTCGATAGAATCGAGCTGCGGTTCTTATGGATATGGATACATACTATGTATGGTCATTCTCTATGATTCGTCGCTTTCCGTTTTTCTCGAATCTTCAAAATTATGGATGATATTGATGCAGATTTTCGTCTTTTATGGGAGCGGAGTGAATGCGCGCAAAATTTTGAAATATGTACACTTTTAATAGTGATATGATATCCCGGGAGAGGCGTGTGGATATGAATCTGGACGGAGAGACATAACTACATCGATTCGGAAATGAATACTGAATATATATATATATATGTATTCCTTCAGACTCTTACACACAAAACTAATACAAGTATATCACAAAAATCTCTGTGCGTACTGGGTAATGTAAATAAAATATAGTTCGGTATATGCAACCGAATTAGTTTTCATTTCAAATTTAGGCCTGTAGTGTAGATTTTGTTGTCTTTTTATAAACAGACACCGACATGTCAAATAATCTTTTACTGAGAGTATCGAACACATACTCGTAACATCAGAACCCGATATATTTTTGTAATTTATCTTCGGTTTTCCGCATATTCGAATGTTACGGCAATATGCATACTATAAACAATAAGAATCTCAGCATCGAAGAGTTGGGGGAGGTTCACGATTGGCTTCTGCAGAATAAAATGGGAACGCAACGGCTACGGCGCGATTTTTCCGACGTGTTGCCCGTGGCAGAGATATTGAAGCGCTCCTATCCGCGCCTGGTGGATGTCTACAATTACCCGAAGAAGAGCAGTGTACAGCTGAAGATGGCCAACTGGGAGACATTCAATTTCAAGGTGCTGTCCAAGCTGAACATTAAGCTAAGTCGGGAGTTAATTGAACTGCTGTCAAACAACGCACACGGGGCTGCCGAGGTGTTGCTTCATGAAATCATTCGACTGGAGAAGCGGCAGCGCATGCAGGAAGAACGCAGTATAACGATACGTCAGGAGCAAACCTGGGCGGAGAGCGATGAAGTGAAAATGGTTTTGATCAGCAAGCAGGTTGGAGATGCCATTGTTCAAGTCCCGCAGAAAATGATCCTCTACACGCTCTATGAGAAAATGGCTGAAGAGAACATGGCGAAAGATGTCATGTTGGACTCCTACCAGCAGCGACTGACTCACATGGAGAAAATCATCAAAATCAAGACGGAACGTCTCGATGAACTTCTAATGCAGATGGGAAAGCAACCCCCAAAGATGGCTCCTGCTGTGACTTCCAGTTACTTCCTTACTGACGATGGAAAATATCAATCTCTGGCTCCAGCCCCTTCCCTCGCCTCAGACAGTAGAAAATGATGCTAGTTTTAAAATGAAGGCTAATTCCAGCGACGTCCCAAACACCCATACAAGTATTAATTTGTATTTAAGTTATCGTTATACTCGTATCTATCATCCAAAACGATTGAACTTCATGGTTTGTGAACCACCGAAGGATCGGAAATAATAAATTCATTGTTTATTGTAGCTTTCTTTCCAAGGCTCGTTTATTAAGGGCTCTATATATTTTATATGATGCAGCTATTATTATCAATAATTTTAAAATTTTTAGCGGCCTTTTGGTGGGTCTTCTTTTCCAAGTCCTGCGGCGATTTCACAAATGATGCGTTCCAAGGTTTCCTGTCTTCGAAGTTTAGGGATATATTAGATTGGTGTAGATGTGTGTCACAGACAAAAGGAATCGCTTCCGACCCGATAACTTATATATATTCCTGATCAGCATCAATATCCGAGTCAATATAGCCATGTCTGTCTGTCCGTCCCGATGAGCGACTAGATCTCAGAGACAATAAGAGCTAGAGCAACCGGATTTTGTATCCAGAATCCTTTGATAACGAAAATCTGCGGCAACAGAAGCTTCCATGTCTTCGAATTTGTTTATATTTCAGGGAAAGCCAAACAAATCGGTTCGAGACTTGTGGACTACAAAGAAAGGTTTTTAAATTACTCCGCCAAAGAATGCAGTTCGAATTACATATATGTACATAAGATAAGTAAATTGTATTATGCAAAAGTGTTTTCTGGTGAGAAGATTGGAGCCCCTTCGTTGGCGTTTAGGACTACGGATACGTACGTACATATATATGTTTTGTCTGGTGCCCAAAATGAAAGGTCAATAAGAAAAGAATCTATTATCAACTGAATTGAGTAATTACTTGACAGATTAACCCTGGAAGATAGTGCTTATGTTTGTTACATTTAAAAGATACATAGATGACCATCTTCTTGAATCATTGCATTTGTAAGATTCGAACGTGTACGATTCGATTTCCCATGATAATGATTTTAAGAATGTTGTTTGAATATTCTTCTGGGATCTTTCAAATTGCTGAATACTCGTTTTTTATTTAATGAAAGGATCATTTAAATCAGCTTGTACTCCCCACTTTGACCAAAAACGAGTAGTACCAAAATATTTACCCCTGCATATCTGCAATCCCATAGAGTAGAGGCACTGTGTCGAGAGGATGGTAATGGACCATCCCATGCCATCTCTGCACGGCGCCCGCCGCTAGCTGCCACAAAACATATGTACGTATACATATGGTTAAATGCCCCTGCCCCGGATAACCCCTCCGGCGGTCGGTGAGCTGTGAGTCATGCTTGAAAATCAACTTGAGCGAACGGCACAAAACGTTATCAATTTGTCGCTATATAGCAAATAACCCAGGACATATGCATATATACACGTACCCGTACTCTAGTGCCGCCGTCTCTTCCACTATATACACGATTCTATTCATACATATATTAATTCAATGTTGAGTCCAGGAGGCAGAGAGAGACAGGAATAGCGTGAGAGAGAGAGAGAGAGGGCTGGTATAGCGCAGCCAACCGGAAAACAAGCAACAACTCTGGCACGCAATTATAACGGGCCAAAGGAGCGCAAAGAGCGCGCGCGCCCATTTGGTATTGGCATGGGCGTGCGCCAAAATGAGATAGCAACAGTGCAGCAGCATCAGTTGACGTAGCAGTACCGTTGCCGTTACCGTTACCGTTACAGTTACAGTTACATTTTCATGCGCATTTAGCTCGCTTTGGAGGGGGCTACACGAAAAGGAGGAGAAATGTTTAGCTACAAATTGAATCTTCGGTGAGTGAGTTAACGAGCAGGCAGCCTCCATCCCGTCTGTCTATCCATCTGCCTGTGAGTGGGAGTGGGAGTGAGAGTGAGACAGGTGCTGAGAGGAAGAGCAAGAGCAAGAGCAACAGCAAGCCTGGAGTGGGATGGGGTGGGGTGCGGTGGTTCGCTGCGTAGTTTGTTCGAGTGGTGCAGCGCTGCGCTGAGTCGGGGCCGAACAGAACAGAACAGAACGCTAATTAAAAAGATACTTGAAGGGAGCCACCGGAAACAAGTTCGAAGGCAGAGCAGAGTGAACGTAAAAAAGTTCCATTTAAAGAGGAAACGAGGGAAAGAGGGAGAAAAGGCATAGAAAAGCCAGAGATCTACCGAAGCTTTCGATACCTTTGTTTCCATTTATCGTTCCTATGGCAGCATCATCATATGAGAAAACTTCAATAAAGTGATATTATTCATTATGGATGGATTGGGACTACTTGGGAGTACTGACACAGCTACAACGTATATGACATAGGGTTCCGATTCCGAACAAAACTTTCAGGGGTACCTAAATACATATGTATGTATGTACATATGCTAAACCACACAAGAACATAGAAATATGAACATTCCAGCCGATTCCAATTCTCCAATTTGGAGAGGCTTCCTTCTTATAATACCATATTCAAGGGTATACGAAAGCTAAGGAGGGAGGGGAGACACATACATACAAAAAAAGCTAAATCGAGAGAGTCATAAAATGAAAGTTAAAGCAAGACCGAGGGAGGGAGTCGTAGAAAATGCCAACGAGAGAGAATAAAACGAGGCATAAAAAAAATAAAAGCTAAAGAGGGAGAGAGAGAGAGAGATAGAGCGAGGAGTCAAATTAGGAGTCGTATACAAGGTAAAGCGATAGAGGAGGACCCATAGAATAAAGCGGGAATCTAAATGGAAAACCGAGTTAACATTGCCATGAAATCGTCTATGAAATGCGAATGTAATTTAATGAATAAAATCTCACTCCCACTCCACTCGCAGCCCTAGCCCCCTGCCCCCTGCCCCCTGGTCGTGGTCCCGGTCTGCGGCACTTGTCTAGATAGATTCACATTCATGCGGTTCATTTGCGTAGCTATTGAGATCTCAATTGCATTTTTAATTGGTACATTTTACGCTGGCATCCTTTGAGCACAAAGGCGGGTACTGGCACTGGCACTGGCACTAGTACTGGGACTCCCCTTTGAGTCGGGAGTAGCTGGAGGATCTTGCGGGGCCTTTGCCGCAGCATCCACTTTGATTTGTATTTATTTAATGAGTTAATAATTGCATTAAGCTCTCTGCGAGCGCCAACTTTTGCAAACTTTGCAATTAAAAGCAAAGAACAAGAGCCTTTGTGGAGCGGAGCACAAACGCAAACGTCAAAGGAGAGACGAAATAAGGGGCAGACGGAGAGGCGAGACGAGCCGAGCCGAGAGAGAGCAGCCAGCAGATGAGTGGAGAGAGAGACTCCACCTCATGAAAAGAGAGGAAGAGTGGGTGAACCAGAATTACATAAATTTACTGAAGGGATCGATCGCAGAGAGCAGAACAGTGCTCGAAGCTCAAAAGAACACAGAAGAGTGGGTGGTGGATGAAGCCGAAAAATTCGATCGTCCCAGCCCCGAAGCAATAGATACCCCTTCCAGCCCATCTCTCGAGCCTCGAGACTTTAAATAGATAATATTTTGTAAGACCTGTAAGACCGCTTTCGACCTGAAGGCTCTCCATTGCAATGTAAATGAGCGAATGGCAAAAAGCTCCTCGTTCTTATCCTCCGTTTCGATATTCATCCAAAAATACTTCCTTCAAAAGCGATTTCACACCACGTATTTAACGATGTCTTAAGCGTTGGCTTTGTTTGTTTGTTTATTTACAAATTATGAGCAGCACAAGTCACTGGCGAAATATTAATGCTGAAAAGTTCTTAGCATGTGACTTCCCCCAAAATGAGTTCCTATTCCAATTTCGATTTAAATTTGTTGTGTGCCATGCCCCTGCCGGAGGCCAGAAACATCAGCGTAATGATTGCGTATGCGGAGAGGACGATTATGTCATCGTGCCGGGAGGCGGCGGGTGGCTGTTGGAACACAGGACGACTGCCGACACACTTGACTTCCGGATGAGGGCTAAGAGATAAGGACTGAGGACTGAGGGCTGAGGGCTGCCAGGGTCTCAACCACGGGGCGGAGTCGGTGTCGCAGCTGGAGATGTTTACCATATTGTGTGGAAATTTTGTGGGTTTTGCTACCGTCTCCTGCCCGTGCTGCTCCTGTGTCCTTTCATTGGTGGTGGATTCTGGGTTTCGGTTTCATTTTGTGATTAAAATGTTTGTCATTATCCGTTTGGAAAATTGTCAAAAATTGTGTTTGTGCCGCGGGCTGTGCCACACTTGTCTGGCTGAATTTTTGTTCTTTGCCCCCTCTCTCTCTCTCTCTCTCTCGTTTTTTTCTGCTCTCTCTCTGCTGAAGTCCCCAGTCGCACGATGGGGCCCGAACCCACAGCTTTGCCAAGCAAAAGCTTCGAGCCAGAGTCGAGCTTGATCTCAGCTCGATCCATGGATCGATCGGATGGCAGGTGGATCGATCAGTCGAAATCGGTTTATCAGTAGGCATTAAACATGAACCTTTCCGATACTCAACAGTCGTAAGTGTGATTGATTATTCTGTGTTCGGGGAAAAGTTTGTTAGATAATAAAAGTTTGTGCGATATATCTGTATCTAGTACAACGAGAGAATATTCCGCTTGGATATTGGGGAATGGAATTTCAGAGAGTCATCTTTACAGAATGTTTGTTATCCTTTTGTTTTCCTCTTTGATATCTAATGTGTCGCTTGTGTCGCTTGTGTCGCCTTCCCTGCCTCTATTATTTTACATTTTCGGGCTTGGGAAATGTGAAATCCTGAGAAGCATAACAAGTGATTTCTGAATGTGATTTAGACAAGGGGAATACACATTTAGAAATAAAATACCTGTGGAGGAATCACTGCAAAATATCAGCACAAAGAAATAGAGCACCAATGGACTGTAGAAATTTATTTGGCTTTAACATAATTTTGTTTACATTTGTATCCTCTGTGAGGTTGAAAGCGTAAATATAAATCTCCTTAAACTAGTGGTTTCCTCCGATCTGATGTGATTCGTTATCACAGTCTATTGCACACAATCGAAACGGTCGTCCCGCTTTCCCGACTCCACGGACGGGTTTAACTCTTTGTAGATGTTCTTATCATCTACGATTTTTTTGTGTTTGTGTGACAACAGTGGCCTTGCCCGATCAGAGACGATCAGAGACAATGCTGATAACATTGCAGAAGGCGTGCTACTAGAGGGCTCGAAAAACTGATGGGGTCAGCCGTAGTCCAAACGAAGGAGACGCTAATTGGCTTGTAACCCACCTCTCCCGGCCATGACAAGTACCGACAGAATCGGTCAAGGAACGGAGTGAAAGAAATTCGGCCAGTAAGTCCCATAGGAAGCATACCGGAGCCGGTGCTTCGGTTAGTACATCCACCAGATTCCGTGCCCCATCATCTCTTTAAACTGAATTTGAATTGTGGACTACTACTCATCCACTCAACCACTCACCTTTACAGGAGCTTCCAAGAAGATCCTTAAGTATAGCGGGCGCAGAAATTGGAGTGCTGTGACCAAAAGGCTGATCTTTTCCATATTGCTCCATTGGAAAGGATTGATTTCAATGCCGGAAAGAAGCTTGATTATTATGCTTTAGCATACTGTTTATCCATTTGAAGCAGTTGTTCCAATATCAACCGATCCTGCGTATGGCTCCAAGAGGAACCTCGCCCCCGCATTCATTATGCCATTTATGAATGGGATTCATGATTTTGACTCTTTCCTCGGCAAAAATACAGTACCTATGGCTTCTTCCTTAGCGTTGTTCATAAACCCTATTCCTATTCATTCCCATACCATATTTTCCACCTATGAAAGATTTCTTTACCCTTTCTTTGGTTGTACCTTCATACAGACATACATATATATAGAATTGCGATCTTTTGCGATCTTTTGCTTAGTTTCCTTTGACCGTTCAGTTTTCATTTTCCCCGTACAAAAACGCTGGGAATAATAAAGTATTCTGCAAGCCAGGTGTCAGGGGCAATACACATAGTGCAAATAGTAGTTGACTTTTATGTACATAAATTTTCCTTATTTAGTAATTGGATTACCTAAGCAGAATACAATGCATGCCCCCTTTTTATCGCCTTTTAAAGTTATGTAAGCTGAGCCTGTCTACCCATACTGTTTATATTCGAGGGAAACAACCCAAACAAATCGGTTCGAGAGTTGGAGTTGGAGTCTTCTCAAATTACGAGTTGCAGGCACAAGTCGCGACACTTCTTAGATGACAAAAGTTAGCCATAATTCGTTGGGGGATCAGGCTCGATTCCAATTGGACTCGTCCTATTATTTACATAGTACAAACAACAACTTCATTAGCCGTCAACAACAACGCCTACAGCATACTCATACAGCTAAGGGGTGGAGGGCGATCCAGGGCGAAGCCCAAACCCTAATCCAAAACCGAATCCAACGCCACAAATACAAATCAGAACATAATGATATGAAAATCTGTTGGCTTTTGTCAAGCCCCGAGGCCACAAAGCCCGAAAATTCTACAGGCGCTATACCAGGGATGAGACTGATGAGATTGAGAGGCACGTTCAGTGGTAGAGGGGGAGGGGCAGGGGCAGGCATACATTTATTTTAACAATTTGCCTTAAATTAGGCGTAAAATGCACAGATTGGTTACAAACAACAAGCGCCTCATCAGGCCACATCTACATCCACCCACCCCCGAAAATGAAAGGGTAGTGCGCCGTGCCACTTGTCGTCTCTTAGTCCTCTCTTAGAGCCAGCCAGCCAGGCCATTATCATCATTACGATTGTTGTTGCTATTATTATTTTTGGGTTGCGATTGCGGTTGCTGTTGCTGTTGCGATTGTCGGGCCAACCCTCGCTAATTGAGCGCTTTTATCAGTGCTAATTGAAGTGAAGCGACACAGTTCATGAGTTGACATTGATTGCGTCACAAAAGGATGAGAAGGTGCAGGATTCGGGGATGGGATTTCTGTATGTATGTCACTGCACTTGTCCGTGAGATACTCGTACTCGTACTGCTGGCACTGCTTATCCGATCCGATCTGATCTGATCCGATCTGATCCCTATCGAACTGTAAGCTGATTTGCATAATTGGCTCAGCTTTGTGCGGATAGATGCACTGGGCCGTCAACAGGGTGCTGGCATAGAGGTTGCCCTGCTAAGAGGATGGTGTGGATGTGGATGTGGATCGGGGCTCTCACTGGTTCTGCTTCTCTGGTTTCGGATGTGGGGGTTGAATGGGGGGCGTGACTGCTGTACATTTGTAAAATATGCATAATTAAAACAGGAAATGCACAATGGCCATTGGGACCATTGATGTCTTGGCTTGGCTTGGCTTGCTATCTACTACTCGTACAACAAGTTGTTAATCTTTTCATGCGGCCGCATAATTAAAATATGAATATGGAAATTTCAATGGGTTTCTGTTTCTGTCCTCTGCCTGCCACAAATGGGGCAAGCGCCCTAAAATGAACCGCACAGAAAAGGCTGACTTCAGGCGGCCGACGCATATGATACCCTGGCAGCTGCAACGTTTTTCTCAAAACTGATAGGTGGGTAAATGATTTTATTAATTGAATTTCATTGAATCATTGGCAAATGATATGCCGATGTTCCAATATTATTTCTGTCTATGCGTCTGTCTGTACATATAAGATACAGCGGCCACATTGTGATCTCTTTTTTCTGTGTTACGACAAAAAACATTTAGAACTCATTATTGTTGATGTTTCGTTGGATTATCTTCAGTAACAAAATGGGTTTCTCCACAAATAGTGAAAAAGTCAGATGGGCTGAATACAATATGTTTGTTCTCTCAAAACCATACGACTCTCCTTGGCAAAGGGTAGCGATAGCGGTAACGGTAACAGCAAAACACAGACAAGCGGAAGGCAAGAAGAAAAGGCAAAGCACACAGAGAGAAAGAGGGATTCTCACACACGCACCAGAACACTCTCGTTGACAGACTCTCGCGACTTAACAGTAAGGTGGATGTCGGGATGGCACCTAGTGCCATCTCATTCGCGCATTTGCGCTTTTTACCGTTTGTGCGAAGTAATTGCAAAATATGAATGCATAATGAGGAGATATTTTCCCAAGTACGCAAGAAACTTCAGGCAGGCGGGGAGGAGGGCCGGAAGGCAGGAGGGCACGGCAGCAGGAGGAGTCGTAGGAAGAGGATAGGTGACTTTTATGCTAAAATGCGCACATGGCGCGTGCATTTGCATTTTGCCAGTCGTCGTCTTCCACGAAAAGCAGCACAAGGACAAGCTGAGAACAGCACACACACACACACCACCACACACGGCTTTCCTTTCTATCTCCTCTTCTTTTCACCAATTTCCTTGAACACACACACTATGCGCTTTTCACTATAATAAACACAAACACACACAAACAGATTTACAACTTCACATACACGGGTACAGTTATCCCCCTCACTCCCACACTCACCGAACGGAAGCACAATATGGCAGCTTGTATAGCTGACCCGCTCGTGCATGCACGCACCATGTGAAGCTGAAAACATGTCAAAATGTTTGGTATACGGCATAGGGTTCGCTCATTAAAACGCCATTGGCCATTGGAGCATCCATCACCTCCGCCGCCGAACACTGCCCCACTCCCCGCTGATATTGCCCGATGGTGCCTCTTTTTTTCTGTTCATCCAGTGATTCGCTTTGCCCCGCAATCCGTCCCCTGGGTTTCGATCTGCAGGAGCTGCGTTTGGCCATCGAGGTGTCGCCGCTTCGTCATCTGTGCCCCTTCCTGTTTTCCACTGAGAACATCTACGAGGTAAGTAGAGCCTGATGCTGGAATTCCACGCCTGATCTCACACCGGTGTTCCAGATTATGGACGGTTTCAATTCATTGATGAACGGCGAAAGGATCGCATTTGGTGCCGGCCCTCTGGGCACCCTGATGGTGGCCGGGATAATGGTGTATATGCTGAACCACGCCGAGCTGCACAAGAGCCATGTGAAGCGCACCCTGTTCCTGCAGCACTGCTTCAGCTACATGGCCTGCACCGAGGAGACTCACGTAAGTGGTGGTGGACAGCACATGGACAGCATGGATTTTCAGAACTAATTTCAGAACTATTATATCGGCAATAGGTGAACGGTCTATGCGCCGTTATCTTGAACAAGATCAACATCAGAGACTCGGACCACATGCTAAACCTGATCCTTTGCTGCCACCATGCCAGCCCCTTGTGTACCATGGCCCAGTTGGTGTGCAACTGCCTTCTCTGGGCCGTGCTCGACTGGCTTACGGATATGGGCGCCGGCTCACACCGCCTGCGCCCCTACTCTGAGCTGAAGCTGGCCATCAGCCTGGTGAATCCCAGCGTCTGTGTGGAGTCCTATCTGCACGGCCTCAATCTGACTGTGCGCGTCGTCTCTGCACTGCTCGTGGTGGGTCCGTACGGCAGCACCGAGCAGATATGCAACGATGTCGGTGTGGCGCCCACACTGTTCGTGCTGCCGGACGGCGATGCCTCCATCGTGTTCCGCTGGCTGAGCGCCATTGTCAACGAGCTACGCCACAGCATGGGGCAGGGGGATGCTCACATGGAGGAGCGCATTGTGGTGCTGGAGGCAGCCTGCGACCTCATGCTCATGATGCACGAGCATCTGCTAATTATTTATCAGCGCATGCGCGACCTCGACCCAGAGGCAGAAATACTTCCACTGCCCGGCATGCCGCCAGAGCCAGTGGTGGTCGCCGACGTGGTGGCGAACGAGAACAATTCTGTTTAATCTTGTTTCACTCTTCAATCATTTGAATATTTTCACCTTTTAGTTTAATATCTAATCGAAATATAACATAAGCGGCCGCGGGCTTTTCACTTTTCAACCGAAGTGCAAGTCCACGCACACTCAGTATGGTGGGGGGAACGGGGAGGCAGGCGGCACCTACGGCCATTCCAAAACACCGTATTTCCTGAATCTACATCTTAAATCTAAAAATGGCATCTCTATTTTGGGCATTCTTATTTTTTTCTTCAAAAGAGAGATAAAAGGATAAGCCAATCCCAAATTTAGGGACGCGGTAATTTTTATTTTCAAAGGAAAACTTAACAAGCCAAAGATTAGTGCTCCCTGTATACAGGGAACATACATACATGCATATCTACTCATATGTACCAATTATTCGATTTTTTACTCGCCCAGGACATTATCCAGCCAATTCTCCACATCGTTTTTGCTAGCCGCCGACGACGGAGTGGCCGACTGAACCATTGGCATGGGCATCGGCATCGGCATCGGCATGGGCATGGCTATAGGATCAGGGACAATGGTGCTTGGATCCGGCTGAATATTTGTCATGGCCAGCAGCTCCTCCAAATCATCTGCCAGGGCACCCTCCGGAGGTGCAGTAACAACGGGTTGCGGTTTTGCTGGGACCTTGGCGGACTTGGCCGAGGCAGCACGCGACTTTGAGGCACTGCCATTGGCCTCGCGCAGCACACGCTGCTGGTAGAGTGTCTCTGCCCGCTCGGCCGCCTCCGTCTGGGCCACGATTTGCTGGCGTGTGAACATGGAGGCGGGATAGTCCATGCGCTTGTAGAAAGGGATCGTCTGGAGGCCGGCATTCAGGCGGATAAGGTTTAGCGTGAAGTAGCCGCTGGCCGCCTTGGTGTGCAGCTGCGTCTGGCCTTCGGCAATGCTGGTCCACTCCTTCTCGGAACCGAAGGTGAAGTGGCCGCCACCCAGGTTGGGAAACTGCGTCAACTGCTTGTAGTCACCGGCCCGCAGTTGGGCGCGGGCGTTCTCATCGATGGGCGCTCCCGTGTCGATGCCAAGATGGTCCACGTCGTCCGTGTCGCTTGGCAGGACGTCCAGCAGGTCGCGATTCATTTGCGGAGCCAGTGTAGAGCCCCGGGATCCGCCGCCGGACGCCCAGTTGCCCTTGCGGGCAAAGCGAGGCTCGTCGCTGGAGTCGGCCACATCCACGATGCTCCGTACCGCCGTGGTCTGGGGCGAGCTGGAGGAGGTGGTAGTGGTAGTGCCACGGCGCTGCTGCTGGTGCAGCGGCTGCGGTTTGTGATGAGTGTATTGCTTCATGTTCCGCCGCTTCCTGTTTTGGGTAAACATTTTTTAGCAGTGCCAGCAGCGATTACGTGCTACTTACTCCTTGGATCGATCGTCCTTGCCGGACATTCTGCTACGTAGTTGGGGTGGCGGGGGCTTCGCAAAGGTAGTTTGAATTTAAAATCTGGTTTGTTTACACCCTCAGTCAGGTGTTGTTGCTGTGGCAGCCCAATGCTGTAAGTGCGAGTGAAATGGAAACAGTGAAATGGTATCGGTGACAGCTGTGTCTAACAGCGCGCTTCAAATGGAATCATTGCACGTAACAGCACGGCCTATGTTGCGCCTTACAGCACCTTTATTGAGTTGTGCTAAAAGCATTTTCAAATATATATATAGTACAGTGCCACCAAATTGATGCTCAGAACTGTGATTTTGATAACCCTTTTCTGACCTGGCCTTTCACCTCTTAATACAGTAGAAATTTTTTTTTTTTGTATTGAGGCATATTTATTTTTGCATAACCTAGGGGAGAATAGAATTGAGAAAGTGTTTGTCATCCCAGGTTCCAATGAATGCAGAAAATAGGCATTGGTTGCACTTACATTTTGAATTGCATGTGTTGGGGAACAGCTGTCCTTAAACCGCTATTCTGTTACGCGCAGTTACAAGAACAGTCTGTGCTGTTACGCACACATTTATGCTGTTATGCGCAAAAATTTTTTTTTTGCCAACTTTTCAATAACCAAATCGGGCTGCGTCAACTGTTTGCACGAAAAAGAAAAGTGTTGTTACCCTGAACAACTACTTCCGTGCCAAGTTTGAAGTGGGATTTAAAAAAATTATTTATAAGCAAAGCACAAGCTAGTTTATGTAAATGCATCAAAACGTCTTTTTTTTCGTTTGGCAATTAAGAATTGTTTTTTTTTGTATAAAAACGCGATTACTTTTCATTTCGTTTTGAAAACGGAGAAATCCTGCGGATAATGATAACGAGAGCACCAATTAATGTGATTTCAAAAGAAAATTGGATCACTTTTTGAATATAGCTCACACACCATACATATATGTATATTTTTCATAGTATATTCCACTAATTTTTAAAACGAGTTATCGACGCACCGCCTTTTCTAATGCACCAAAGTAGAAATCGTGTAGAAATGCCATTTGGAGCAATCGGATTAGTATTCGTGATCACCAACGAAAACCGTTTGCCTAAACCTTATTTTATAAACAATGCAATAATGATGAGTTCTTAAAATTAACCACATTTGTATCAAATGGATTTGATTGTCGCGTGAAACTATACTTTCAGTGCTGAGGGTCTTAGCTAGCTAGTTATATTCAACCGAATATCAAAATTGAGGAATGTGATAGAATATGAATACAAATAGATCGTCAGTATATTTTTGGTATATTATGAAACTGTGACGTATATTTCGATATATTTTTGAGGGTCAGACCGTTTTTTGTATCTATAAATCCGCGGTCACACTGCCGCCGATGCTGCCAAAAATTTATTTAATTGGTAAGTTTTGGTAGAGACGAGACCGATTCTATCTGCCTCTGGATTTATGGAGTGTATATATAGCTGAACCGTGTTGCCGTGTTTTTTTTGCCGACAGCGGTTGGAGATGTTGTGCTTTCTTAGCTTACGGCTACACCGTAGCCTTACTCGCACCCAGCTGTCAGGCGTTGCCGGCGATATCTTCCGGGCCTTTTTCGCAGACCTGATCACGCCAGACGGACCAAATACAAGTACATATCCCGCCGCCACAGCACAGCTTCACAGCTTCGATTTAGCGTCTAGTAACCAGAATGTAGCCATAGCGCCTTCGGACGATGATGTGTGGATCTTCGGCTACGGGTCGCTGGTGTGGAAGGCGGACTTTCCCTATATCGACCGCCGGCGCGGCTTTGTATGGGGATTCAAAAGGCGCTTCTACCAGCACAGCATCGACCACCGGGGCATGCCCGACAAGCCAGGGCGGGTAGTGACCTTGCTGCCCGGCGATCCCGCTGAGGATCGGGTCTACGGCGTAGCCTACCGCATTGCTGCCGCCCAGAAGGATGCGGTGCTCAATCACTTGGACTACCGCGAGAAGAACGGCTACGAGCGCTGCAGTCTGGAGTTTCACGAGTATCTATCCGCCACGGAACCCATCCAGGTGATCATGTATGTAGCGACGCAAGCCAACGACTCCTATGCCGGCGACGTGTGGCAAGTGCCGTGCATAGCCAGGCAAATCTTCACCTCTGCCGGACCCAGCGGCCCCAATCGAGATTACCTCTTTAACTTGGCCCTAGCCATGGAGAAACTGTTTCCCGGTGCCGTTGACGAACACCTCACTGAGCTGGTGACCTGTGTGAGGCGCCACATCGAGCAGGATGAGCCCGAGCTGCTGCAGCGTGCCCTGCAGGAGGAGATAACCAACATCCTCTGCGAATCTGTCAGGGAGGCGGTCAGGGAGGACGAGCCTCTAGACCATGGGGAGACCTCGCGGCGGCTGGAGGCTCTGCACCGAAACTGCCAGAAATCTGGCTGGCGAGAGCCACTTCTTGACGTGCAGTTGAGACGGCAGAGCCTCTCCACACCTTCCTGACGCCCCGAAGAGCACTTTAATCGCATCAACTAGACAATTTTTTATTTATTATCGTTAAATATTGCATGTGCGTGTTGTTGTGTCCATTCCAAATGTTCCCGTGAATACATGTCGCCTGTTAGGGCGGAAGGTCTGTGTAAATCTGCGTTGATAAGCCGCAACGGATTATTTATGGAAGTCCAGTTTGAATTTATACCAGCCAGCTGACGGATGATTTACAGCAGTCTAGCCCGATAGTTTTACACTTGTCTATCGATGTTTTAATATCTTCAATATTTTGTGACATAGAAATGGCAAAATGCGTGTCAGAGTGAGATATTGCTATCCGTACCTGTCAATTCGTGGTTTGCATCAAAATCATTTGTTTGTTGAAGCCAAAGAAATCAGTCGGAGAAAATCGCGTTGCTATCAGCTACAGCTTTTCGATAAGCTGATAAAATTATGTTGCTAGACGCAACCTCGTTGTGCTAACACACCTTGTAGAATTCATGTAAAAATAATGTGTAACGTAGAAATGTTATTTGAAGGCATCTTCTCGACCTCTACATCATCAATTTCTTCAAATATCATATCATATATCCCACAAAAATTTTTTCACATAACAAATGTTACTTAAAAATGTATTATCAAAAAAATATAGATATATCGATATTTTGGAACATATGGCCACACTTAACTAAAGCTAATAACAATACTGTCGTGTCTGTTTTCTGCGCGTTTTGCGAACGGATTTTCGCCTTTGTTTTTTTGTTTAGCTCGGGCATCGTGGCCAATAGCAATTGCAGAGCAATGCATTAACTAATTGGTTAAGCGTGACGAGTGTCAACGACAACCTGTCTGTCCAGCGCGGCCACCTACGCAGGAAGGAATTCGCCATGAAACAGGTGGGCGCTGTGCGACAGTCGGTCGGTTGTGTAGTGGACTAGGGTGGTCACCTTCAGAGGGGTGTGTAGGTGTTGGATGTGCTCTTCTTTTGTTGTTGGTGCTGATGATATTTTGCTGACGATGATGTTATATTGGGTTTGTTTTTTTAATGTGCATATGCAAATTCTATTGTTTTGTTGCTGACTATAATTGTACGCAATACGTACGTCGTGCATATGGTAGTGTGAGTGCTGGTGTGTGTGAAAGTATGACAACATGTTTGCATTTGCGTATTGAGCGAAGCAACTCTTCAAGCCGGGCCATGCCCTGGCTTACCCTAGCCCACTCCTTCAGATGAATCACTAAAACTAGAGTAGAAGAGTAAATCTTTGACGTTGACATTACACTACGCTACACTACTCACAGCCACATGCACTCTCATTTGCCACCGCTTATCAAACAAGAGCTGGCTGTTATTTACATATATGTGTGTGGACCCCTACTCTCTGTGTATGTGCATATAATGTATATCTTTATCGTTATACGCGCTCTCTGGTGCCCAACAAGTTTCTTATTAGTGGAGATTGGGGAAGATTATGTACATTATTCATATGACGCAAGAGCTTTTCTGCGCGCGTTGTTCCTTTTATTGCATACTTTGCTGAGTTATTGATAATGGCGTCGTCGTCCTGGTGCCTGGCTGCCGCCCCCGTTAGTTTGTGTGTTTGCGTGTGAGTGCGTGCTCGCTTAAAGGACATTTAGCACATTTCCAGGCATAACTCATTTCAATTTCAATGCAAATTTCCACCAACATACATATTTACATATACACTCGAATATATGTATGTGTTTGTAGGTGGGGTGTATTTACATTTTAGCAGATTACATTTTTTAGTATGTACGGGTACGTACACCCCCTTCCACCCTTCTTTAAACAGATATGCCCCGTCTTCCGTCTTCACACTCGCACTCACACACACACACGCACTCCACCCACAACAAGTATCGATTCCTAGGGTTGCCAAGCAGTGCCTAAATCTAGGCCTAGAAATCAAAGCCAGCGGTGACAACCCTTAAACTCTTTGCTGCTGCTTTGCATAACCACCAGGAAGGATGTGTGTGTGTATATGTACCATATACATACACGTGGGGGAAACTGCGCGGAAACCAATTTCCCAACCATTTAGTTCAGTTTTCGGTGAAGAGCGTCCAGACGCGTGTCCCCGTAGCTAGGAGAAAAACCCTCTCAAGAAACATCCATTTGGCCATAAAAACAAAATAAAAAAACCTCCAATTTAAGAGAAAATCGCAAATCAAAGACGTCGCTGCTCTAAACTGTCTCCAGATGTTTCGCAACAGTAAATTGTGTAAATGTCCAGAAACTAGCTGTAATTTGAGCATGGTTGGGTCCAAGTAGTGGGGCAGAGCGAGAGAAGGAGTGTGTGTGTTCTGGTGCTGTGGTGCTGCCTCTGCTGCTGGTTCTGCTCCTGCGCTGCCTCAACAAATTTTACAGTTCTGTGTGTGTGTGTGTGTGTGTGTGTGTGTGTGTGTGTGTGTGTGTTCGTGTCATGTGACCGCGCGCGCAAAACATTTTGCATTGTTTTTGCTACGTTCTGCTCACGTCGCTGTTCCCTCTGCTGCTGCTTTCCTTTCCTGTACGCGAAATTTTGGGGGCGCCTAGCGTAAGCATGCGCAATGGTCCCCACAATCTGGCGCTACTACATAGCGCTCACATGTTAGCTTCTGCTGCTGCTGTCCCAGCACACGTGTGCAGAATAAGTTCACGAGATTATATTTAAGGCAAGGTTTAATTTAATCCAATTTTCGCTGCCGTGAAGTATGGCGCATTAGCAATTGGCCAATTGGAATTCCAGAGGATCAGCCAGTCCATACGGCTGGTGTGTGTGTGCCTGTTCCTGTGCCATTTAGGGATAGTGTGTGTGTGTGTGTGTGTGTCTGAGAGTGTGGGTGCGAGGGAGTGCGATAGGAGTGTGTCCTGTCCTGTCCTCGTCCTAGTGAGCATCCCCTCTGTGTGTCTCTCTCGCGCGCGCTCTCACGGTCGCACTCTCTGGGCAGAAGAGGTGCAAATTCCTTCGCACTGGCAGCACACACTCTGCCAGAAGTAGCAGCAGCAGAGGCAGCAGCAGCAGAATTGGCACCAGCCTCACAGTAGCCAACTGACCAGCTAACCAGAAGCTTACTTTTTGTTGTCTCTCTTGCACGGAGATCCCCTGTAATCTCGCACTGAGAACTAAAGAAACTAGAAATAAAACGGCGATAGAAAAGCTTTAGAATAAGCACCGTTAACGGCGCGCGCGATTCGCTCACTCGATATTTGTTTGTTCGTGTGTGTGTGTGAAGAAAATCAATTGACAGGAATTTTGATTCAATTTTTTGTTAGTTTCTTTCTCTCTGTGAAGTAACACCTTCCGCCCCCGGGCCCCCCGGGCCACACAGATAGATGCTGTAGAACAGACTAGAGCAAAAGAAAAGGCTGCCAAAGTGCGTTCCCCTCACCAATCGTCCACCAATCGAAAGAAAGCGAAAGGAAATAACATTCGTTATTATCGTTACTCTTTTTTCTTGTGGCAGTGCATATTCTACTTCTAGATGTGTGAGTGGCAAGTGTGAGTGCTGCGGGCAACGTGCGCGGAGAGGAGAGATGTAGTTTAAACAAACAACAAATATGTGAGTAGCAACAAGCCAGAAATCAGTAAAGGTAACGGCAACGCTAACGGTACCCCAATGTCCGTGTGTGTAAAAAAATCTGTAAATCGAGGTTATCTATACGCACACATGTACAGTGAGTAAGTGTCGCGTGGGGAGGGATAGGGGGAAGGAGGGAGTCAAGTGAGAGCGAGAGGGATATGCTTACGTACACATATATACATACACAGATTTGAGCAGCAGCATCCTACTCCCCTACTCTCTCTCTCTCTCTCGTTCTCATCGTCTTCGTGTTCCTCTCCCGCACACTCACTCACTCTCACTCCCCCCAACGGTGGCATTTTAATCATCATTAGAAGAGGGGGAGGCGGGTGGGGGGGGGGGGGGAGGAGTACGGCACACTGTCATTATCACCCCCTCACCCACTGGGCTGGAGTATGGGTAGTGGTAGGGGGGTGGGGAGGGGGGGGGTAGGTCTGTCGTCGGTCAGGCGCCATGTGTAAGCTCTCTCTCCTCTCGCTCCCCTCTCAGCGATGTTTGTTTTGCGGGAATTAAATTTAAAGTATGGCAACGATTTGCTTTTCACTTTCCTGTGTGGCTCCCTGTGGCTCCCCCCGATCCTACCCACTCGATTTTTTTTTTTTACTGTTGCGCTCATTTGTCCTGCCGACTCAGCGCTATATACACACACACACACACACACACACAAATATACCACAAGTGTGTGAGTATGCCTACTCAATTGCGTGTGTGTGTGAGTTTGTTTGTCAAAGCGTAAACAATTGCAAAAAAAAAAATATACAAAAAAAGCAAAGAAAAAAGCACAAACAACAGCAAAAATAACGGGGAAAACAAGGAAAAAGGAAAGCTGACTCAAACACGCGACTGTATGTGTGTGTGTGCATGAGAGTGTGCGAAACAAAAAATCGATTTGTGTGCCATCAAAAAGTGCATATATAGGCAGCCCATATATCTACATACATATATCCATATATGGGTATCTATGGCATACACGTGTCTCTCTCTGTGGGTGTGCGGAGGGGTAGCAAGAAGCATTCATACGTTGTGCAACATAATGTTGCAAACAACGAAACGAAACGACTTTCAATTAACGAACAACAATCGTTCGGGGTGGTGATGGGGCGGAGGCCCTTGACAAGGCAGAAATCCATTTAACCTTTGAATTGAATGCAAGTCCCAGATTGATTTCATTCTGGGGCCCCCCCCCCCCCTCCGCCCCCTCCTTGCCCGCAATGCAACACAACGGGTGGGTGCAGTGGGTTACTGTGTGGATGCATGGGAAGCAAAGTGCTGGTGCTCATGGGGCAATCTTAATTAATCAACGTGTCCCTGCCCCGGAGGAAAGAGGAAAGGCAGAAATCAAGGTTTATGTAATCCCCTGGCACTCAACAAAAAAAAAAGAAAAGAATGAACAGAACAGAACAGGAAAGCAAAAACCACTCTCGATAGACAATTGATGTGCAATTGTGTGTGTGTGTATATATGTGTGTGTGTGAGTGTCTTGAATGCTATCGATATCGGATGTGGAAAACGGGATAACTGTAATCCAGAACAGATGATTAATCTATCAAAAGTGGAACATAATTAAGCTCTCTTGAAGCTCACAAACAATCAAAAATATTGAGTGGATCGAAGTTTTGTTGTTGAATCTGATCAATTTACTTATGCCTATGTATCTTTCCGTTTCCTTCTCGATTTCAGCTATCAATTCAACTATTGCTAACCTAGTTTCACTCCCCAACAAAAGAATCAAAGAAAAATCAAATACTACATCGAGATCTACCAAACATTAATTGCCAAAAACAACAACTAATCACTCTCGGAATCCAGATCCAAATCAGAGCAAAAGCAAAAGAAAGGGCCAACATTTTTCGGTACTCCTCGCAAGCTGAATCCTTTCCCTCCAGGCACAACACCTCTACACCAAAAGGCACCAACTCTGTCCACAGCCAGCTCTAGTTCCAGCTTGCAACCTCCGACTCTCACTCACTCAACCCGGTAAAACGCTAGAAATAAAAGGAAACCACTTTCGGAAACCACCTTCCCCTTAGCTAGAAAAAGAAAGAGAGAGAGAGAGCGAGAGAGAGATCCAGAAGATTGCAGAAGTACAGAGAGTACTGAAAGAAGACGAAGGAGTGTGATAGAGGAGGAGAAGGAGGACGACTCATGTTAGAAAAATGAAAAAGTTCACATTCAAAGGAGTTCTAGATGGATTTCGACAAAGCGTTCAGCCCCAAGCCACACGACAGGAGCAGGAGATCCAAGAGCAGCTCAAGGCCGATCATTTCACATTGAAGAAAGTAAGATATCGCCAGAAAACAAACAAACTAATGCTGCCCAACCCAATCATAAGAACCGATCACCCCAAAAAGTGAGCAGACATCGCGACATGGCATCTGTTGCAGCTAGCGGGTGTTTTATCTGGTAGCTGTACCCTTTTGAATCTATCATAAGACACACGCGGCTATGACCGATGCCCAAACCATCCAAGATTCAATAATTAGTAATCAATAATCAGCAATCCCCCCTCCACCGCCCCAGTGGAACTCCCCATCTGGAATCAGCATATATTCATTCCATCTAACGCTCTTAATCTCAACCCTCCCCATCTCTCTTTTCGCAGACCTTTCGCCATGGCTTTCCGTACTCGCCCACATCCTTTGCCTTCGATCCGGTACAGAAACTAATAGCGATTGGGGACAAATCGGGCTACATTCGCATGTGAGTGCCATCCTTATTTTGCTGCTGTGTCTGTATCCTGCCGTCTCTAATTGGAAACACACATCTGTTTCTGTTTCTTTTTCTGTTTCTCCTATATTTATTTATGAATGCTTGAATCGCATGCAGATTGGGAAAACCTGGCGTCGATGCCCATGCCAAACACGAGGGCGAATCCGAGTGCGCCGTGCTCTTTGCCCAGTTCCTGGTCAATGAGGGGGCCCTCGTCACCGTCACCGCCGATGACACCATACACTTGTGGAGCATACGCCAAAAGACGCCGCGCATTGTGCAAAGTCTGAAGTTTCAGCGGGAGCGGTGAGTCCCACCTACGAACCATTGAAGGGATGATTGGATGTTTTAGCTTTTGAATTAACGAGTGAAATATGCCAGTCTATTGGCAATCATCGATGAAACTTGATGGGAAATTTTAAAGTGGTATAGAACACATAGAGCAGTTCTTGGCTGCAGCTATACACCTGCTATACAATTGACCATTGAACTGTAAATCAATTCGAAAGATAAACTCTCCCAGTAACTAGCTGACAAGTCAGTACGAGTACGAGTAGGAGTATTACTGTAGTAATTCCTTCAATTAAAACAAATATCATTATCATTCGAAATATGAACGCGAACCTTAGGTCAATTGATATTGCATTGAATTCGTTTACGAATGAAACATATCGAATTAAGATCATTCTTTAATTGTTCTTTTAATAGTTCATAAAATGTATACATGTATATTCTTTTTCGAATCTATACACAAAGAAAACAGTAACTAATGCATCTCTATTAGTTAGCTACTTAATATTCTATCAATTAGAACTTCAAGAACTGGTAGTTTTTGGGCTCTCAGAGCTCTCATCCTTTTGTGCCTTAGAAACAGTATCGAAAGCAATAATTCAAGGGGGATCCATTAGTAATCATTGATGTCATTCATTATCGAAACGTACGAGTACGAGTATGCTTACGTTTTTACATTACGTTTATTTCCATATTGCAGCGTGACTTGCATACACTTGCCCGTGGGCAGCAAATGGCTGTACGTGGGCACTGAGAAGGGAAACATACACGTTGTTCACATAGATACATTTGCACTTAGTGGATATATTATTAACTGGAATAAAGCAATTGAAGTGTAAGTACGAGTACGAGTACGATACTGATGGGAGTCCTTGATTATATGATTTCCATTTCCGTGCTCTGTGCTCTGTGCGCAGGGTTAGAACTAGTCATCCAGGTGCTGTGATTGCGTTATGTGATAATCCATTGGATGCAAACAAGGTGAGTACTGGCCACAGAACCGTGTACATGGGCCTCCGTACTGATTCTTTTGTTCGAAACCTAGTTGCTTATTGCATTTGAGTGCGGGCTGCTTGTGTTGTGGGATCTGAAGGCGAAATGCGCTGAGATACGATGGCAGGCGGCCGAGGCTGTCAAGTCCCTGGCCTGGCACTACGAGGGCAAGTACTTTGTATCATCGCACACGGATGGCTCCATTTGCTCGTGGCCAACTAGGCCCCAGCCGAAGCCCCAGTCGCAGGTTTGTCCGCACGGTAAGTTCTCCTCACTCCCCCGTCTTGCAGCCACCAAACGATCCTGCCTCCTGTCTCCTGCATCCACTGATTGATCTCTGCTCTCTCTGCTTTAGCAAAAATCAACAAAGATGGCAATGCGGAAAAGTGTAAACCGATCTATAAAGTTGACTTGAAGTCCAGCACAACTGGGTGAGCACTTTTTGCTAAACAATTTGCTTATGCTGCTGCTGCTGCTGCTTTACTATTGATAGTTCATTTCGAATTCATTTTATTTCAGTGAAACTTTCACAATTTTCTCTGGTGGCATGCCGTCGGAGAAGGGCTCAAAGTCGAATTGCATCACCGTGATGGTCGGCAAGGCCACAACGGTGCTAGAGATGGAGCATGCTGTATGCGATTTCATCACCCTCTGCGAGAATCCCTGGCCATGCGGTAAAGTCTCCCATCAGAGGGCATGAGCAGAACGAATCATGGGTTAAACATCAATATGTACATATGCCATTACCTCTGTCTGTTGTTTCCATCTGTTCATCAAAGGGGATCGTCTGCCCGACTAGAATACATACTTTCAAATTGGTTATGCGCTGGTTGCTATGTAGTATTTGCTATAGCTTGCTATAGCAAAGTAATGATGAGTGATTAGATTCATCTGTTTCCATCTATTCCTACAACTTAAACTAGATATGTTTATTATATATTGCCAATACAACTATCATCCTAAGAAAATTGGCAAACTGGCTTAAGATTAGAAAAACATAATTCTCAAGTAGTATTTCCATTTGTGTCTGTTCGCTTATGGGAAATTCGTATAGCGAATGAAATCTACTGCATAGTATGTACATATTTGGAATGTCTGCCTATGCCTTTGAATGAATATCGATCGATTTATTGAACTAATAGTGTTCCTTGTATTTTCCCTTCCGCTTTACAGAGACCCAGGAGCCCTATGCAATAGCTGTGCTGCTTCAATACGACTTAGTATTAATAGACTTATTAACACCCGGTTTTCCCTGTTTTGAATCGCCTTATCCAATGGACTTACACGAATCACCTGTTACATGTTGCACATATTTAACCGATTGCCCATCGGATTTGGTTCCTGCTTTCTATTCAGTGAGTAGTAACCTGCCTCCGCCGCGAGCGTCCCTGGGCCCTGACCCTCAATAATGATATAATGATCTCTCTTGTGTGGTCCATAGGTTGGTCGGACAACGACAAGTAAAAAAAGTTGCTTCTCGGAGCGCGAATGGCCAATATCGGGCGGGGAGTGGTCGCCGGCGTCGTGCAGCTACTCGGAGATTGTCATCACCGGGCACCAGGATGGTAGCCTCAAGTTCTGGGACTCGGGTGCCGGCACACTTCAGATACTCTACAAGCTGAAAACGGCCAAAATGTTCGAGAAGCCGCGCACTCATGCGGCCCAGGCCCACGCGGATGCCGACAATCCACTGGCCGTGCATCTGATATTCCTCTGCTCGGAGTCGCGACGCCTCTGCGTGGCCGGGGCCATGGGGCAGGTGATGTTGTTTAAGTTTCGGAAGGTCGAGTCCACATCGGAGGTCCTCGTGCTGGAAATACCCATACTCTATGAGAATTTTGATGACATTTACGGCACGAGTCCCGAATGCGATTTCCTAACTGGCCATCAGGTGCAGAAAACGGAGTCAAGTGACTCGGACAAGGTACGGTACATGGATCAATTCTCTCCATTCCCAATTGATTGTTTTGCTTCCACTCACAGACGACGGACTGCTCGTTGAAGGTTCGCTTTGGGGCACAGCGGAAGCCGCCGGGCTTTCAGTCGCAGTTGGTCTGCCTCACCACCGGACCCAATCGCCGGAATGTTCAGGTCACATCGCTGTGCATCAGCTCCAGTTATGGCCTGTGAGTAGTGTAGTCCACACACATACGCTTCTCCTGGCTCTCCTCCACTCCTAATGTCATCTCCATCCTGCCACACTCGCCTTAACCATCCATCGATCCATCGATCCATCCATCTAGCCATCCGTCCATCCATCCAGCCACACACGTACACACACCACCAACCACCACTGCCACCTCTACCACCACCAACCCACCAACCAGACACCGGACACGGCAAAAGCGGACTTAAAAGTACCTCAAAGAAACCAAAAGAAAAAGCAAACAAGCAAAAAAAAAAACAAACAAATACTTAGACGTAGTCTAGTTTGTATTCGTATATGCATGACGTTTTCTGAAAGCGCCTGAGACTTAGCCAAAGAAAAAAACAAAACAAACTCGTAACTCTCGTATCGCTCGTATCGCTCGCCGACTATTAAGCCTCCCCCGCCTCTGCCCTAAGCCCCCTAAGCAGCACCGCTTTTGTTGAATTTGTTTACGTTGTGTATTCCGTAGTATGCAACAGTTGCAAGCAGACCGAGAACCGAGTATCGAGAATCCCACTCCCACCTGGGAGGAAAAAACCCCGCCCGAATCACAAACCAGATGAATAGATCAACAGACAGTTAAAGATACCGATAAAAATACGAACGAACACAGATCCCACGATACCCAAATCGAACCGATCATAACTAGACAAAAAACTATAGACTAGTCGAAAAAACGAACCGAGACTGGAACCGAATTGTAGTGCCTGGTGTGTGCGCGTGTGTGAGTGATGCGCATCGACAAAATAATTCATTTATTTGTCTTTAGCTTTAGTTTTTATTAGGATTTTTAGTAATTGTATTTCTTGGTATTCCCGTTTTTTTTTTTTGTTTGAATTGATTTTGTTTTGTATGCACTTTATCGGGATATGCATATACCCCGCGTACCACGTACATATTACGTATATCTTTGTTTTACTTTACTTTCGCACCTTTTTGTTTTTAAAGTCTCGGTATATTTGTTGGTATTTATTAGTAATTTAGGCTATTTCTCTGGTAATTTCATGCTTTTTCATGAGTTTTGATTTCCACATTTAGTCTGTATTAACCCCTTTCTTGCAATCAGTAAAGTATTTATTGTGAAACAGCAGCAGTTTCTTAGAATTTTCCGCATATTTCTTTATTTTATTCATTTGATTATTGATGCAGTTCAACTATAATGCGCTTTGTTTGTACTATTTTCAGCTCAGAATGTTTTTCTTATTGGTTTGATATCATTTTGGTATTTTTCTTGTATTTTTTTATGCTATAATTTTTTGTATCTAATTTGTTTCTAATCTATAACTCTTACGTATTCTATTTATATTTATACTCGCTATTTTTTTCTTTTGAAATTTGTTCATATACATTGGTACTTTCCGTTTTCCGTTTCATTTTCATACATTTTCAGTATTTTCAGTGGTATGTTTTTGGTATCGTGTTGCGATACATACATATATGTATATTGTATACGTATACGTATTGTTTTCGTTTTTGTTTTTGGCGTTGATTAGTATGCAGTTGATTTTTGGAAATATATATGAATATTTTCTGTTTTTAGAATGGCTTATGGTACCGAATATGGACTTGTCATAATTGATATAATCCAAAAAATTTGCCTCTTGAGTGTTGCATGCCCCGATCTGTATGGCGCACATGATCCTTACTCGCGAACACCAAAAAGTCCGAAACGCATTGAGAATAAAGAGGAGCAGAGCCGATCGCCCAGCTCAGATCAGGTAAGTGCCCTCCTCCTCTCTCTCTCACACTCTCTCTCTCTCTCTATCTGATCTCTGATCTCTGCCACCGAGCTAAATAGCCACAGCGAAACCGATTACACCGATTATATATACATACATATATATATACACACAGACACATACACAAGAATACACTGATATATCACGCACACACACAGACAGACATTGACACAGACACAGAAACAGAATATCCGTTAGCGGAAACGGAAACAGAAACAGATACACAGACAGACTGAAAAGTATTCGCCCCCATAAGTATGCTACGGAAATCGAGACCTACACTGAACAACCAGTTTCTTCTCATGCATACATATCTCACCAAAAACATATACATATATACATACATATGTATGTATATCTATATCTACATATATCTATATCTATACCTATACATAACATACTGTATATTTGATCTACATTTAAGCTTTGATTTGTACGAGTAATTACTGCTAACCAAAATTGATTGATTACATTAATCTATAGCTAAACCTTACATATTTGTATGACATAAACGATTTTGTAGACAACAGATTTTGTTTTGGTTTATGTTTTTTTGTTGTTGTGGTTTTTTTTGTTGACCTTTTGTTCCCCTCTCGTTCTCTCTCTCCCTCTGCCTCTCTCTCTCTATCTCTCTCTCTGTCTCACTCATAGTATTTTTTTGGAATTTGTGTGGCATTTTTGAACTGAAAGATTTATAACCGAAACCAATACTTAGACAGACACACACACACACACACACACAAATGCAAGCAAGCAAGCGTATATGTATATCTATTTATATATCTTTATATTTAAACATTTCTATCTAGTCATACTAGCTTAGTGTTTTTATTCTAGTACGAGTATCTGTATCTTTTTGCTAGTGTGTACTGTACGCCCCCTCTGACGCGTGTCGTCCGCGGGCTGCTCTAGCCCCACCTCCTTCTCTAACTCTAACTGTCTATCCATCCTGCTCTCTATTTCTAACTATGGCTACCTATCCATCCTTTTCTAACTCTAAGTACTATCTTTGTATCTATCCGTCCTGCTCTCTTTGTACGGTTTCCTTTCCACTGTTTCTTCCTTGAGTTTGATGCATTTTTCTCTCCCTCTTCCACTCTCTATCTCTCTCTCTCTCTCTCTCTGTGTCTTACCCTATCTCTGTCTTCCTTTCTCTCTCTTTCTTTCTCTCACTCAGTCTCTGTCTCAGAACGCACAAAACGCAGCATGGTAAATCGTACATTAATTGATTGATTGATTTTTTTTTTGGGTTTTTTTTGCACGAAAGCTTGCCTCAATTGATTGATGATTGATTGATTGGTGTTTCTTGATTTCATTTTTGTTTTTTTTTTTTGGCATACATTTGATTGCCACGCCCAGACAGACCATCGCATTGACATGCCTTGAACACTGATTGATGGCTTTGATTGTTGTAAATGTGTTGTGCTCTGCTCTCCAAATCCCCCATCTGATTGATCTGTTGTGTCTGTCAAGCCTAGCGAACACCCAAAAAAATAAATAAAAAAGAAACAACAATAACAACAGCAACTAAAACTACAACAAAGAGAAACAACATTAAAAAAATAAATAAAAAATAAAACAGAAACAACAAAAACTCCTCTCTCTCTCTGTCCCTGTCTGTATCTCTCTCTTTCCCTCTCTCTCTCTCTCTCTCTCTCTCTCTCTCTCTCTCTCTCTGTCACTGTGTACTAACTCATTGATTGATTGGAACGAGTGAAAGTATGCGCGTGTTTTGGCCTTTCTTTCACCTTATGTAACATATTCCACAAATCCACTCTCTCCCACTCAATGTTTGATATACATATACACACATACAAAGCATTTGCATAATATAACATGATTGATTGATTGATGGATTGAAAGTAGTAACTACATTTGAATTTTAACCCCAACCAAACAAATTTCTATTCCAAATCTTAAACCTAAACATAAATCTAATCAAAATAGTTATATTGCCTGTGCGTGTGTGTTCAATCGTTTGTGTATGTGTATGTGCCGTGCGTGCGTGTATAAGTAGCACAAAAACTGCAGCTTAAACTGTTATAAACCCCTTTGTTATACCCGTTGTATAACAGACTAACTAAAACGTTGCCTAAAGTTTAAACCTCTTCTAAAACAAACCCCCAAAAACCAAAAAAATCTAAGCAAACCTTTAACTAACTTGTACATACAATATTGTTGGTACAGTACTCTCCCACCCCAAAACACCCCAAGCCCCTAAAGCCTTAACCCCTGTTCCCCCTGTTAAACCCCACACACACACACACACACACACACACAGAAAAGAGAAACGAAAGCTTTGAGCAAACCAAATATGCAAAGAGGAGAGGAACAACAACAGTGGAGTGAGAAAGCACTCGTTATTCGAGAGGGAGCGAGTGCAATGACTAGCTAAGCTGCACCGGGAGAGAGAGAGCTTACCGTAACATTAACGGGAACTCTGCAGAGTGTGATAAAGACGCCAAAAATACTCCTAGCAGGATGAAACATTCGATTCCCCTTCTTTTGTGTAAGATCTCACTAGATCCAGAGGATTGCTTACCGGGGGAATGTTTTTCCCCTAAGTATCTCAG
The DNA here is from genome assembly GCF_003369915.1 of Drosophila miranda. NCBI lineage: Eukaryota > Metazoa > Arthropoda > Insecta > Diptera > Drosophilidae > Drosophila > Drosophila miranda. The sequence goes on from NC_046674.1 coordinate 26,327,922, forward strand.
ATTCTGCAGTCCCCAAGACTTAGTCTTGATTTCAATTGAAAGCCTTGTGCAATTAAAACGCTTCTCATTCAATGAATTCCCAGCCGTTTCTGGGACTAGCTCAGAGTATGGTCGTCACATCTCGTTAGCATCTCGCTAACAGCTGAAAAAACTCAACGTAAAATGGTGTGTACATGCTGATCGGTTGCTCCTCCCCAAACTGATGTGCTCTTCCTTTTGCCTCTCTTGGTTTGCCGTAAAGAAAATTAAAAATCAAAACAAAAAAAAAACAAAACCAAAATATGTATCTATACCGTGCTACCTCCCTCCCCCCCTAACCCTCAAAACCAAAACCAAAACCAAAACCAAAACCCACCGACAACCAGAACCCCAACGACAACTTTTATTTGATGCCTGATCGAAAACGAAATTATAATTATGCCCCCAACACCCCGCTTAATCTAGCTGAACGACACGACTAGCCCGGACAGTCCATCGATCGAGTTCATACCCGAGGCGACCGAGGCGTATGCCACAGGTGCACCCGCAACCCCGGCGTCGGCTTCGGCGGCCGCCAACGAATCCTCGAGCACCTCGCGGCCCACCTCCCCCAGCAGCGGTCCCGATTCGGCGGCAGCATCAGCAGTGGCAGGGGCAGTGACGGGTACAGGGACCGGGACCGGGACTGGGACTGGGACAGTCGCCTACCCGCAGCAGGTGATCAACAGCAGCCGGGAGACGCTGCTGAGTGGAGCGGCGGCGAGCACGGCCGCCAGTGCCGCCACCGCCATGGCCAAGAGCCCACTGCGCGAGGAAGTGATGGCGGCGCCAGCTCCCAAGGAGCTGCAGGACCGACGCAAGTCGATGTCCTGGAAAACGTTCAATTTGAAGCGTCAATTATCGAAAGTCAATATGAAGATCGGCGGGCTCAACGTCAACACCGATCTCGAGTCCATCAAGAACACCTCTATTTTCTACACCCCCAAGGAGAGCTCCCCGGAGGGTGCCGGCGAGGAGCCAACCACTGTCGCTGGCGCTGGCGATGGCGCAGGGGCTGCCATAGTCGCTGCCGAGGCCCTCGAGTGCCGGGAGGAGGATGCAGGGTTGGCGGCGGCCAGCATGGCGCTCAACAGCGAAGACCCTGAGATGCCGATGCCATCGTCGTCGTCGTCGTCGGCGGCGATGCGCGGCAAGTTCCGCTCCTCCACCACGGACTCGCCGGACGGCTACAGCGGCGAGGTTATTTTAGCGGCGGCTGCATCAGCGGTCAGCGGTAAGCGCGTGGACTTTGAACAGTCTCTGAACAGTGGTGCAGAGGGCGGTGAGCGGCCCAACAACCTGCCCCTCTCCGGCGAGTCGCAGGCGCCGATAAAGCCGACACGGCAGCGGTTCAAGGAGAAGTCGCGCGACCAGCGTCTGCTCTCTGTTCCGAACATCAAGTACCAGCCGCGTGACCTGCGCGGCGGGGTGCGGGCCATGAAGAACGACGTGTCGCCGCTGATGGGCGGCAACCTGAGCAAGAAGATGCGTAAGTATGGCCCCCATCGGGGTCCAGATCCACAGAGAGAGCGAGCCTCTGTCTCTCTGTCTTTGTCTCTCCATCCCCCTCTTTCCCTCGCGGAGAGTGTACCCCCTCCCCCACCCTTTCCCTCTAGCTTACAGAAGAGCGAACGAGCGAGCGGGCGTGCTGTGTGATCGCTAGGCAGCAGGCAGGCAGGCAGCGGCAAAAAGAGAATCCTCTCCAATTTGGCATCCATCCTTCTCACACTCACACACACACACACACACAAACACTCGCTCACATACTCACTCAATCAATCACTCCTTCACTCAATTCATAGACCGGAAGAAAAATGTATCCATACACCACTTTGGATGGGAGATAGAAGTTGCTAGAAGATTTACCATGCCTTGCAACGGAGTTACCCCCCTTCCTACCGGTACCAGTCCCCCCAGCCCCCCTCCTTTTCCCAGTGTTCTGTCGCTGGTTCGCTGTTGAATTTTCCCCCTAGTACCTGCCGCTTTTGGGGCACCTCTTTTCTGCTGCTTCCCATTTTGGGTTTCTCTCTTGGTTTTTCGCTTCTTTCTGTTTTTGTATCTTTGCTTTGTTTCGATCTTTGTTTTCGTTTTGTGCAAGATGTAGTAGACATTAGCCGCCAAAAACATAAGCAACTGTACTTTTAGTACCCTTTAATCTCCTAATTCCAACCACCCTAAACCGACCTCCGACCCTCGACCCCCGACCAACCACCCGCCTCCCTGCGCATTGGTGCCCTATTGTACGGCTAGAGATGTGCATAAATAAGATCGTAAATCGTAAATCCGATATCCAAAATCCAAAATCTAGAGCTGAGAAAACCCTAACCTAACCGAAACCAAAAAAAAAAGAAAAGACAAGATCCTGCTTTTTGTTGTTTTTTGAATAAGAACCAAAGCGCTGAAACAAAATTGCATTTTGTGTATAGAAAAGCTATGTATGTAACATGTATGTACTTTGTAGAGCATACTATTCTAGAGAGCATACAAATCAGTGAAAGATCAGTGTAATGTAAATGTATTCTAATATAATTATAATACTACCTACGATATACTAATATAACGAGTATGAGAATAAGCAACCAAAAACAACAATGTAATGCCACATACATAACATAAGCACTCCAAACAAACAAGCAAACAACAAAGAAACAAACAAACAAACAAACAACAAAACTCTCAAACAATCGACAAATCAAAAATACTTTTGAAATCTCTTATCTATGCTTCTTCTTCTTATCCTCTAAAAACTAGACAACGGCTGCAGAAGAGCTGCAATACAACTGCCTTTATGTGATTGTATGGAAGTTCTTTGGTAAATCATTTAACCACCACAACAACAACAGCAACAAGAAAAACAACAATCACAAGCAACACCAATCACCACACCAGGCACCACACACGCACAGTCGAGTCAATCACTCACACAGCTCACAATACAATCACAATCACAATCAAGCACAAGCACCACCATCACAACACCAGAACACCACAACTCCTCAACTCCACAACACCACAACACCACACCCATATACATACGAGTACAAATGTGTAAAGTAACGTATAAAATTCTGCAAATATCTACATACATACCATACATACACACATATATTTTATAAACGTACCTTTTAAGACTTGATATAGTACATTTAAGATCTGAAAAGTAAGCAAAGGGAGGGAGCTTTCAGGGCATTCACCACAAAACACCACACCACTATACACCTCAGTCTACCTACCACCCTATACCTATGTATGTGTATGCACTGTGCAAAACAAACCTAAAACCTAAAACCCAAAGCCTTAAACTAAAACTGAAAATACGAAATTTAAATGTTGATTGTTGTGCTGTAATACAAGCCCCGTATCCGTATATTCTTAGCGTGTAAGTTCCATCAGTCATCGACGAAACGGCGAAGCATTCTCCCACCCACCCATTCACCACCAACAACTCTACACCACACCACAGCAAAATGACTACTGATCGAGGTGAGCCAGCAGCCGGGTTTTCCAAGCTCCAGGGGCCCAGCTCAGCTTTCCTGTCAACTGTCCATTGTCGCCTGTCCCCTGTCCCCTGTCGCCTGTCCCCTGTTTTTCCTTGGGAATTGCATTTGTTGGTCGCCATTCTAGTTGCAGGTTGAGGATTTTTCTCTGTCCCTAGACCCAACACCACCACCCCGTCCCCCTTGTCCAGCGGGGGATTTGTGGGGAAAACTGTCGATAATAATGGTGATCGATAGCTGTTTGAGTTGAGCATTTCTGCGTTCCGTTCCGTTTTTCGTTGGTTTCTTCCTTTTCATTTCGATTTCGATTTCTCGATTTAATTGTATGTGTGTTCTGGCTATCGATAAGTCGATACATCGCTTGCAAAAGGCTTTCAGCTTTCCCGTTAATCGTTGCTTTTGCGTTTTTTCGTTATCGCCTAGAGCTGCTTTTTCCCCCCCCCAGTTCTTACATCTCACTTGTACATAAAAACCAGAAAAAAACCGATGATTAATAAGAAAAAACAACAAAAATTTATTAAGCTTTAACCATATACTACATAAACTCCACACATACATGCATATATAATATACATATATATATATATATACATACTTTGCTAATTATGAATCGAATATTCACATATAATACACACGCTAATATATACATATACTTAAACATGCATATGTACATATGTATATCACACCCCAAGTACTACATGTGTACGTGTTCTATATATGTTTTATCTCTCGTATGCAGCAGATATACCCATCAGTTTGTTCGATCTGTCGTACATATAAATACCTACACACATATTCTGCATACATATCTGTCTGTCTCCATCTCGCTGTCTATCTCGCCCGTATTTTTTATTTTATGTCTATACACATACACATATGTACATGCAGTATATTTCATTGTGTTGATTGTCGTGATTGTGTTTAATAAATGTTTAAGTATCGTGTCCCGAATCACGTTCCTCGAAACACTGCCCGTCACTGCAATGGACCAGTCCACCCATGTTTTTCTCGCTGTGTACTCGTCCTTACATATACATACATATAACCGTTGCACTCGTAAGAAAAATAAATGTAAGTTACTAGAAACTCACTCAAACACTCACATCTGTGTTGGTCTCTCATTCACACGCACCCCTGTGTCACACTCACAAAACACTCACATCTGTGGGTCGTGTCATTTATTTTCTCACTTTAACGCATATCCCACTGTACTACTGTACTACTGCCTCTCAATCCTCTTTGCCCCCCCATCTGTGATCTTTCCATATCTTGTGTCTCACTCAAGCACACACCCACACAACCACATAGCTGACATCTGTTCGGTCTCCACTCACACCCACACACATGCATACATATATCTGCTGGTCTCTCTCTCACTTTCTCACTCTCTTGATGTTTCGTTTCTTGCACTCGTTTCGTTAACAGTTATGTTAAGCTTTTCGCAGACAGAAAGTATGCTACACATGCTCACTCGCACATACACACACACACACACAAACAAACACTCGACACAGCACAAAAAAAAACCCACAAAAGAAAATCCACAAGCAGAACAAGATGTAGAAGAAGACGAAGAAGAAGAAAGCAAAAGAAACAAAATGATGATCTGTGATCCGATCCATTCAATCATTTAGTGCATTTATCTTTCTCTCTCTCTCTCTCTCTCTCTCTGTCTCTCTTTCTCTCCCACTATGTGTGTGTATCTCTCTCTTTCTCTCTCTCTCGTGTCTCCCCATTATGATTACCGTTTATTTCCGGATTATCTCAGATCAACGGCGGAGCCGGCAATGCGGCGAATGCAAGCGCAGCCGCAAATGCATCGCAGCAGCAGCAGCTTCAGCAGCAGCAGCAGCAGCAGCAGCCCCTACAGCAGACGATAGGCGGCGGTGGCGGCAGCGATCCTTCGTTGCTGTCATCGTCCCCTGGGGCAGCGACAACAGCAGCAGCCTCGTCCTCAGCGTCCTCGTCGTCGACAGCAGCAGCAGCAGCAGCAGCAGCGGCAGCAGCATCAGCATCAGCAGCGGCAGCAGCAGCAGCGGGATCAGTTTACGGTGCAGACGATGCAGGTGCGGGTGTTGCTAGTGTCGGTGTCGGTGTTGGTGTTGGTGGTATTGGTAGTGGCAGTGGCAGTGGTAGTGCCAAAGCTGGCGCAGGTGCGGGCGGCGTTGGCGGCGTTGGCGTCGTTGGCGTCGTTGGCGTCGTTGAACATCATCAGCAGCAGCAGCAACAGATGCAGCAGATACTCGTGCAGCAGCAGCAGTCAAGCTTGAGCTCTACGTTGGCGGCGATGCAGTCCTTTGACGTTGATTCATTCGATTGCGGTGCAGGTGGAGGTGGAGGCGGTGCAGGTGCAGGTGCGCATCAACATCAATATCAGCATCCGCATCCGCATCAGCATCAAACATCCGTAATACAGCAACAGCAGTCAGTGACATCGTACGAGTCCCTAAAAAAGTCCAAATCACAAGGTGGGAGCACAACAGAGCACAGTGTTTACAAACTACAGCAAACAGCAACCAAACTACCGTTAACAGAGCACAGTTTTGTTGGCAGTAAACGGCTAACAGCAAACAGCAAAACTACCGTTAACAGCCAGAACCACATGAACAACAACAAGCAACAACTACAGCAAACAGCAATACTGCAACAACAAATGCACCAACAAATCACAGAAACAACATGCGTTCTCTCTCTCTCTCTCTCTTACACAGACACACACACATACGTGTAGACCCTACCCACCCACTCTCGGTGTCTGACTATCTCCGTCTCACTCTCGCGCGTACACACAGCACAGCACAGGTCACACACACTCTCTGTCTTCCTCTCTGTCTCTCTCTCTCTCTCTCGCTCTCGCTCGTACACTTTCTGTCTCTGTCTCTCTGTCACTTGACACGTTGCTTGTGTGGTTTGCCTTTCGCCAGAGGCACGCCCGCCATCCCCCCCTCTCCCCCTCAGCCAGCCCCCAGCATTTCAGCGGTGTGTGCGTATGCGTATGCGTGTGCGTGTTCGTGTGTGTGTGTGTGTGGTGCTGTCTTTGAATTTGGATTTGAATTTTGATTTGAATTTTGGTTTTTTAATTGGTGCGCGGGGGGCGGTTGGAGTTGGAGCTCTATCTGTCTCTTTTTCTCGCTCGTTCGCTAGCTCGCTCGCTCTCTCTCTCTCTCTCTGTCTGTCTCTCTCTTTGTACCCTTAGATAATTCTAGATAAATATATAACTGCATATGAATATGTTCTCTCTCTCTCTCTCTATCTCTCTCTATCCGTCGCTCGCTAGCTCGCTCGTTCGCTATCTCTCTCTCTCTCTCTCTATCCTCGTTTCTCTCTCTTGCTCTGTTTCTCTGTCTCTTACTATACCTATATATCTTTCACTCTCTCTCTCTCTCTCTGTCGGTATTTGTATTTGCATTTGGCACGCTTTAAAAATGAAATAATAATAAAACAAAAACCAAACAATAACGATTACGATAACGATAACAGCAACAATTAAACCAAGAATTATACTAACTGGAATATACCACCTACTACATATATAGTATAGAGTACAAGCCCCCAGATCGGAATTTGCATTGGCAAAAACTCTCGACTTTTGCATAGTTCACACACACACACACACACCCACGCGCACTCACACTTTCACACACTACCACACATACATATGTACATGCATAGAGCTGCACACAAATGCAAGCAAGATTTTGTTTGGTTTATATTTAGTCAGACGCCTGCCGCTTAACCGATTGCACTCACTCAATCTCAATCCATAGAAAGCTTACCCAGCAAAAGATTACCTTAACCCAAGTACTCGTATACACTTATTCGTAGAAGGAAAACGAAAATGAAACCCTAGAGCGGTGACCCCAAAGAATAGCGTATCAAGTGTTTTTCAAAATCATGAAACCATGGAAAATGTTGAGTATTTATTTGTATATCACTTTGTGTGCCGTTCTAGGGTTAAACGGCCGCCGCCCGTAGAGGTGTACGTACAAGATGCCGTTAACTTTCCTTCAGGGCTGCATTGTGCCCGAAAGAAGAATGAAGACGGCATCATCACACACGCAAACCCATACACACACCCACACACACAAGCATAGAGCAAGAACCGCAATAATTAGGCAGCCTAGCGATTTGATAGTTTTGTGCAAAGCAAAGCAAAGCAAAAAACAAAACAAAAATAGTGCAAAAGAAAGGCAAAAACAGTAATTCTAATTCGAATAGAAAATAAAACAAAAATTCGATTAAATATTTAAGCAAAACTAATTTGCCTACTACCGCCCGCCGCTTTTACTCTCTCTCTCTCTCTCTATTTATCACTCTATATATATCTATTTCTCTATCTGCCTCTCTCTCTCTCTCTGTTTGACTTGATAATATCATAAAATATTTAACAATTTTGATGTCATTTTGTTTATTCTTTTGTCTTTTTTCTGTATCTGTATGCGATCATCAACTAAACAAATTTTGACCCTGAAAACAATGAAAAAAACAAACCCCAAAACTAAATTACAGATAAATTGGATGGAACTTTCTCACGATCCAGATCATCGTCAATGTCCAGCATTGATATGTCTTCCTCTGAATCTGTTACCTGTTTAGCTTTTATCGAGAGTTATGCAAAACGAAATGGTAAAGTAGAAACCAACAAAAGTAGAACAATCAGCAATAAGCTTTAATCTGTATTCTTTGTTCTGTATTCTTTATTCTGTATTAATTGTAGATATTTTGACACTTGTTCCTACTTTGTGGATTGGAACTAGTTTCGGTTCAATACTGACCTTGTTCATAACCATGCCGGAACGAGATGTGCGCAAATCTCAGCCAGTATTGATAACAATAAATGGTAAGAACGAATGGCCGAGTTTACCAGTACAATGTATCATGCCTCAGGTACTGGCTCAACGATTAAGACACATTCCTTACTATCGCGCCGTCGTAAATACAATCGTCTCAGAACCTCAAAATCAGTCACTTCAAATTGGAATAATTCTTCATATGGCTTCATTTTGGCTGTGTTCATTTCATTTTCTTACATAAGTCAGCTATCAATTTAAGACAACAGCACATAAACACATCATGAATCAAGAAAATGGATCGTACTTTGTGTATTTACACTCCATTTCATAATCACTAAGCACAATCGTTATAAATCCATCACCGATCCCTGATCAAGGTGCGATGGTGGACGCGGCCAATCTTTAAATCTCTCTAATCTTCTATCTAAATATAATCTGTTCTGTTCTTTCTGTTGTAGGCGGCCCCGTGGTTCGACTCAAAGGCTCCATAACTTCCATGTCTTTTTTAGACTCATACGGATCGATCATACCCTATACATTTGAGACCTGGCGTGACGAGAAAAGGGACAAGACAGATCGTAATCTATCCCATTCTATATACTACATATATGTATATTACCATCCATTACTCATCCGCATCTGTTGCAGGCACACCCACTAAGAGCAGCAGCCGCACCAGTCCCACTTTCACACCAACAACTGCCAATACAATACCAAACACTTCGGTCGCTGGAGGCGTGGCGGGTAGTGCCGGTGGCGGTGGCATTGGCATTGGCGGTGGTGGCAGCGGTGGAGCAGCCGCTGGAGCAGCAGGAACCGCTGGCGCTGCAGCTGGCAGTGGGGCTGCGGGCAGTGTCAGTGGGGCAGCTGGCGCCGGTGCAGGCAGCAGTGGCGCTGTCGGAGGCGTTATCAGCAGCAGTGCGAGTACCAGCAGCAGCGGCATTATCGGCAGCATCAGCACCGGCCTGGAAACACTCACCGATCGACAATATATCGTTATTGCAAGCGAGAAACAAACAAAAGTCTTCGATGTGGCCAATCAGTGCTGCATTAATCGCATACAATTATCGGAAATGGATTTTGCAGTCAAGGCAGAAACTATCACGATGAAGGGTATGTATAAGAATAAAAAACTCGATCTGCCCCCCTCCCGTCTGGAATAAAACTCTCTCTCTCTCTCTTCCTCTCTGTCCTTTTTTCAGATGGCTCTTGCTTAGCAACCTATCTTTCGAATGGCCATCTAATGGTACATAGTCTTCCTAGTCTAAAACTGTTATTGGATACTGATTTCTTACCGCTTATGGAGTTAAGGTGAGAGCAGAGCTCTGGTCTTGAGACCAAAGAAACCCTTTCGATTGCCATTTCTCTCTCTCTCTCTCTGCAGTTTTCAAACAAAATGTAAACAGGGAATTGTGGATCCAATGCTTTCGATATGGGGTCAACAGATCATTGTTCATGAAGACACAAATCAGTAAGTGGTTGTAGCAAAGGCCTGGTCCCTGCAGACTGATTTCATTTCGTATATTCTTGTATATCCCACACAGAATATCAAAAATTTTTTGCTTTAGTCATAAAGGTCATGGATTGTACATGGCATCGCCCACCGAAATTCAAAAATTCACGATATCATCGGAATTCTGGTAAGCTACCAACTTACAGCCTCTGAATAGTACCCTTATCCTAAAGGTTTTTTTTTTAAATTTTTCAGTCAATTTATTTTGGAGATGATGGGTGAACTATATTCGGTACACGAAATGCCCGAACAACCGAAGGAGGGTTTCTTTAAGGGTCTATTTGGCGGCGGGGCCAAACTCTTGGATCGCGAAGAGCTTTGTAAGTTTCCACAAGAGTAGAGTGGCTAAGAGATTCCCTTCAAAACATTGGACTCCGTTCATTAAAACAATCGCTTCGGTCGCATCGTATTTTTGTTTTCAGTTGGCGAGCAGAGCGGGAAAGCAAATCGTTCGGTTGCACGGCATATACCCGGTCCCAATTTGGAGCAGCTCGGCACACGTGCTTCCACAGCCGCATCGGAGATTAGTCGGGCGCACCAGCTGGCCATGGAGCGCGGCGAGAAGCTCAATCTTTTGGAGGAGCGCGCCGAGCGTATGGCCAATACAGCTCAAGATTTCACCGGTACAGCGCATCAATTAATGCTTAAATATAAAGACAAAAAGTGGTATCAGTTGTAAAATATCTATTTTAGGAGCCAATTCTACCACAGTTATTGTAATATTGCTTTTATAACACTTTCTACTACATTACGAGTAAAGTACACTTATTTAATTTCTGTTTTCAAGTCGTCACGTTATTTACAAAAACAAAAACAACCAAAAACAAAAACAAAACCAACAAAAAAAAGCTGTTTTTAATAAAAATATATAGACCAAAAAAAAAGAAGAATCTTCTTAATGCTGTGGTTTTCCCTTTCGCACAATGTGTCCTCTTCCAAATAAAACTGGGCTTGGAACATGCGCTTTGCTGGCCAAAGGTTGCTGGACAGTTTAGAGGAGGCAGCAGCAGGTCTCTTTGACGTGCAAATATTTTAAATCTTCCGCATCTTTCGGACATTGATTTTTTCACTATTCAAATTATCGATAGTGGAAAAAAACGAGGGGGAACGTTGTGAGTTGCTGCTGCGATCGCAACTCTAAATTAATACTCGATACATAGTCAGTATGGCTAAATTGAGCGACAAAGAGTGCGTGCAGAAAACGTTTCTGAACATGTCTTCGGGCGCTGCGTAGCCACTGCAAATTTATTCCTTCCCAGATTCGACAATCTGGTAGATATGGTCATTCTTTATGATTGTGGGTTTTCTCTCGTATCTTCAATATTGTGGATGCCACAGATTTTCGTCCTTTGCGGAGTCCTTTGTTTGATCTCTGGATGTAGTAGCTGAAAGAGAGTCTCGTTGTTCAAGAATAAGGCCTGAATTAAGCGGTACAAAGAAATAGAGTTGTTTTTTTGTCTTAAAAGGGTACAGAGTTTAGTAGGTGCTCGGATCTTCCTTCTGGCTCGTCCTTCGGGGTAGCCGAGAGGATTGGTTGCGGCGGTTTAAGTGCGCTCCGAAGAGATTATTCGTTGCGGAGGTTTAAGTGCGCTCCGAGGAGAAGGTATGAATATTACTAGCTAGTTAGGATCGTCAGCACTGAACATATACTTTTATACGATTGATGAGTCAATTTTCTACAAGGCTGGCTAATTTAAAGGTGCCAGTCCTTCCACGCTTTAATTAACTTGCTCAAAGACGCTGGTGTCTATGAGGAAGGAATGGCATATGACGCAGTTAAGCAGCTTGCGCCGGCGATGCAATTGTCCACCATGGAACAAATCGAGGAAAACCAGGAGTACCTGCATTTCGAACGTGCCCGCTGTGCGAGCATAGTCTTATTCCTCGCTGGAGCTGCACCAATCGACCATGCTGCCTTCTGTGCTGATGGCTGAGCCCATGGCTGGTGATGTGGCTATTGATGTCTCACAGCGCGATTGCGATAGTCCTCCTGAAGGGTCTGTTCATATGACTGTTAGTACATCACCCCCTCGACTGGAGCCCTTCGGCGGAGCGTCAGAGCTTACCCAAGCGCAGAGCTGACGGGAACAGCCACGCCATCGGTTCGGAGGAAAAGCGTACTAATAGCGTAAAAAAGCGCACTAATAAAACCGTCTGAAGAATTTAAAAATAAAATCAAAGAATTAGAATTAATATTTATACATAATGTAAAAGAACATTTCAATTTAACCACAAATGTCAAGGCAAAATTATTAATGACTGCACAAAATGTAAATATTAACATAGACGTAGAATCATTTGATTTTAAAATTATAATTTATTTTAGAATTAAGAACCTTAACAAAAAAATATCCGTGCAAAGTCAGAAGCAATGTTTGCTTGCAAATGCAAAATTATTAAAACTAACTTTAGTAAAGCATTCGACTCTGCAAACCAGCGCATAAACTTGACCTTTTAGGGTTTCCGCCCAACCTGCTGAGATGGATTTCTAGCTATCTTTGTTCCAGGTCGCCCAGGCCATGGGCGTGCTTGGGTTTATAAAGAGGTGGTCAAAGGAATTTGACAACCCCTATATAACAATGACTCTCTATACGTCGCTTGTTCGTCCGATCTTAGAATACCGCTCCTGTGTATGGTGCCCTCAGTACAAAGTACACCAGGACCGTATAGAATCAGTAGAGAAAAACTTTTTGCTCTGCGGGGCCTTAACTGGGATGAAGGTGTGAGAGTCCCATCTTACTCTAGTAGACTGCTATTATTAAACCTCCCATCCTTAGTTAACCGTAGAAAAAATGCTTGGTGTGATTTTTATGCACAACTTGATCAGGGGTGTCATAGACAGCCCTGATCTGTTAAGCCGCATAAACTTTACGATTCCTATTAGACTTACTGGAAATTTTATACCGTTTTTCCTTCCACTTTTTAGATCGAATTATTCCTTGCATGAACCGTTTAGGGTCTTATGCTCGAATTATAATTCCCTCTACCATATCATATCCACCACTAATTCTCTTCCTCTTATTAAATTACTAATCCTTACACACCTTTCTAGTAATAAGTAATTAGTAATTGTGGTGGTATTTTTATTTCACCTCTTTGATTTCTAAAAGGAAATTTTAAACCCCACGGGCCTGTTAAGGATTAATCAACATCAACATATGCCGTCTCATTCACACTCTCTATACTATGTGCCTTTCACTCGCACTTATTGCTAACATACGTTAAGGGACTGACTTTTACCGACGAGACCACCTTAAATCATCATGTAGCATCATGGCTACGTCAATGTTGCTGGTTAACTGGTTTCAGCTCTCCTTTTTCCGACTCCGGACAGCCGTTCGACATTGCCATAGCATAGCCATTGAAATAGCCAGCGCATGATGCAATTATACAAGGTGGTCTCGTTGGGAGCCGAAGTTCGTTCGTGTTGTCCCTTATCGTTAGTGCGTGTTTGCTTGTTGATGTAGAAGGTTGTTCGCGGACGAATTTTTGTATAAATTCTTAACCCTTACGTGCCACCAACAAAAAATGACATACTGCACTTTTTGCCGAAATCATGTTCCGGGAGTAAAATTTATTCATGCTCCGATACTCATTTCAAAGCTTCCCAGTGGAAGTCTGCACCTAACAAAGGGCAGACTTATAAAAGGAGGAGATTGATTGATAACGCCGTTCCGGATAGAGAGGACGAAAGTTTAAAAGATGGTTTCGTCAATTCGAACACGCAAACAGAGTAAGTTTACCGTGTGAAAATATATAAATAAATGTAAATAATAATGCAAATGCTCTGTAGGGACGAAATGATAAATCATGCAATGTTCAAGGAAAACGAGTGCCTGAGACAAAAGATTCGTGCTATGGAGGTGGAAATGCATCGCGTAAGCCAGCAGCTTGAGGACTCGCGCCAATTAGAAAAGTCTCTTGGGAAAATTTTTACGGATAATCAAATCAAAATATTAAAGAGTGGTGGAAAACGACAAAAATTTAATTCGGAGGATATATCTGCGGCAATTTGCCTTCATACCGCAGGCGCTGGAGCGTACAACCATCTTTATAAAAAAGGATTTCCTTTGCCTAGTCGTGCTACGTTATACAGATGGTTATCTGAAGTAGAAATAAAGACTGGCACCCTGGATGTGGTCATTGACCTTATGGAAAATGAGGAAATGGTTGAGGCCGACAATCTTAACAAATAAATATCCATGGAAAGGCAGAAGCAACGTTTGCTTGCAAATTCAAAACTATTAAATATAAAACCATAAAAAAAACTTCAACACTGTATTATAATAGGAAATTTTAAATCCCACGGGCCTGTTAAGGGTTAATCAACATCAACATATGCCGTCTCACTCACAATCACTATACTATGTGCTTTTCACTCGCACTTATTGCTAGCATACGTTACGGGACTGACTTTTACCGACGAGACCACCTTGTATATTTGCATCATGAGCCAGCGGAGGTGGTGTGGCAACAGCGGCCCCAGTGGCGGGGAACAAGGACTGTATACCCGCCTCCTGGTGCTGTGACGGCGGAAATGACTGCCCGGCGGATCAGTTCATCTGCCAGTCCGGCGAGTGCCGCGACAAGGTTCTGGTTTCCGATGGTACCACCAACTGTGACTAATGTCCACGATGAGACCGGCTGCTGCCAGCGGAAAGAAACGATATGTGCCCAAATTCTTAAGCTAACAATACCTACTCCCTCTTCCCACAGCGTTGCATATCAGCCTTCCTGCTCTGGGAGAACTGTGCCGACATTTTCTTGTAGCGGCGCATGACTCACGCCTCGGATAATTGGTCATTTATGAATCATAAATGATAATTTATGAAAACTCTGCTTGAAAACAGCCTGTCCCTCGGACTAGTCCGCGGCGGATCAACGTCGATGCAAGCCGGACAACCGATTACCGAAAAAACGGGACTCGTACAATCTAATACTGAAACAGCACAGAGCTGGTGAAGGAAATCAGAAAAAAATCATGTTTGTGAACATGTCCGCTTTCCCGGTAGCGCAGCAGTGGAAACGTAAGTGAAAACGAGACGGCAACATGTGGCAGTCTGTTTTTGCCATGCTTTGACTTCTAATTCTTAAATTTGTTGGTCATTTGCTGCTTCATCAGTGCTGCCGACTTTTTATCAAAAATAAAGCTATTTCTAATTTGAAGAAAAGAAAAAAATGCTGAAAATTATTAAAAAAAATTGTGAAAAAAGCCTAATTAATGGTATTAACAATTTTGTATTAAAGTGATATTTAAAATGTATTTTATATAATTTTCATTAACTCATCCAGCTCTGTGGGGCTAGCTTCTGATTCGCATTCGTACGGCATGGTCGTACCAATCATGCATATTCGTTAGTTTTGTTTTGATATTGCAATATTTATCTTTTTCGTTCCCTCCTTTGTACTCATTTCGATAGCATTTGCAGAGCAACAGCTGACAGCTTAAGAAATCAGCTGTTTTCACTAGAATCTTTATAGAAATAAGCATCCAAAACCTAGTGCTGTCGCTGATATTTTCTCTCTTTATTAAATTAATATCGCTATATTTGCATTCAATTTCTGAATATTTTCAACTTAAAGGTAATCCAAAATTTAGCTAATTCCATTTTTCTTAACGAACAATATTTTGTTGACGGAAAAAGGTCAACCTATTTTAGAATTTCTAAATTATCTGGTAAACTGGCAAATATCGTTAAAAAATAATAACATTTTCTTATCTTACGTTTTATGTAAGCGGTGGCAACATCAAAAAAGCTGATCTGATGGGAAAAAAGCTTAATCGGCAGCACTGAATCTAGCTAATGGCAACTCTCGAAATCTGTCAACACTGGTGTACGACCGCAGCGAAATACTATAAATACAGCTCAGCAGCTAGCCCTGCCTTCATTTATTTTTTCTGACCTTCGTGGCAGCATCAAATTTTCATATATTTCAGTTTTATAAGTTACTCAGCTGGTTGTAGTTGATCTTTTCTTGGCATCCGGGTTGCCGGTTGCTGATGGTTGTTGGCTGATTTGGTGCTTGGTGCGGAGGTTGTTCGCAACATAGATTTCACCACGCCGCTCGGTGCGGCAATACTGCAACTTCTTCTTGGGGAAGAGCTGTTAATTCCAAAAATTTCGAAGCAATGATCAGCCTGTCGAAATTGGCACCTCCGCACCAAATTGTCCAACGCTTTCTCGCTGGTTATGTGCATGTCATATCGCCCAGTATTATGACGACCACGGGCGTTACGACACTTTTAAAAGCGCACTATAAAACTATAAGAATGTCGCATTTTTTCTGGAGGACTTCTGTCGTTTGAAAGCGTCATATCTCCGGCGATTTTAAGCAAATTATGCCGATACACAAACAAAAATACAAAAAAAAAAAACATTTTCTTAATTGAGCAAATATAGCTACTGCATGATTTATGAATAGCGTTTTTATTGGGAAGTTAATTTCATTAAGCAAAAATTATGAAAGTATTCCGTGCTGTATTTAAAATTATATAAACGTATTATTTAATATGTAAATATGTAGATAATTTATTGTTATTGAACATGTGTATAGAATATAATGTTATAGATAATTTTTTCGGTGCAATAGGCAAAGCGTGTGAGGCGTTAAAAGGCATGCATCCCAGTTGCTTTCAATTTACTCAAGCATACAAGAAAAATGACAAGCAATCGATTTGTTTTGAGAATACGCTAAAAAAGCAATACGAAATCTTACTTTTACCAAAAAGCAAAATTGTCGAAGGATTTAACCTTCTAAAATGCGAAGCAATAACCTTAAACGAGAAGCTCTTTTCTACATTTTTAAAATATTTTAATAGACAGTGGATTAAAAAGGTGTATTTTATTTATTGTTTAATAATTGAGTTGTATTTTACTTATTAATGGTTAACCATAATTTTTATATCCGTGTTTGAGCGGTCAACTAGAACCACGGCTCAGTAGAAGCTTATAATTTGAATTTTGGAAATAAAATCCGAGCAAATGGGCACTTTTTTAAATTTGTTCAATGTCTTATTGATGCAGAATATGAAAAAGTCGCAAGTTTGCTTTACTAGCTAAGTTAATCATTCAAAATAATATGTTAGCTCAATTATTTTTGTCTTCAGGATCGCCCAAAAAAAATAATGAGCGCAATGAATCTTTTTGAAAGAGGTGAAATAAATATACAGGGTTTTCTGACATGCACTGTTTCCTTAGCTGACCGCTTTTCAAAGCAGGGCTTCCTTGAAAGGGTGGATATTGAAGGCAATTTAACTGAAATGTCTTCCGTAAACATTTGTGGTACATGTTGGGATCAAATTGTGGCCCACATCCAAGCAAAAAACGTCTTGGAAGAAAAAGAAAATATAAAGTCTAAATGTCCCAGCTGCAACCAAGACGAGGCGAATCCGGGAACACATAGTAGACTTATCATCAAGTTCGTTGGTGTCCCAGCTGGGAAAGACCCTTAGGTCTTAGATATTGCATCAAAAATTTAATTTATTTACCAATAGACGTCCAATAAAGGCGCAATTCCGCAGGTGAAGCAACTCCGGTAGGTTACGGTGCGCCAAAGTCGAAAAGTCCTATCGCCACGATGATGTGAAATCGTTAACAAGACCCATGGCCTGATAACGAGCACCAGATGCGTATCAATTTGGCAGGCGTCAGCAGATCATCGGCGGCTGAGCGTTCTTCTCCCGAGCGACTCAACGAACCTTGCGAACATGGGATGCCTTAGTTTTCCAAACTGAAGACCTTGATGGAGATGCGCTTGTTGCGTGTAAGAGCTTTGTAAGTTTCCACAAGAGTAGAGTGGCTAAGAGATTCCCTTCAAAACATTGGACTCCGTTCATTAAAACAATCGCTTCGGTCGCATCGTATTTTTGTTTTCAGTTGGCGAGCAGAGCGGGAAAGCAAATCGTTCGGTTGCACGGCATATACCCGGTCCCAATTTGGAGCAGCTCGGCACACGTGCTTCCACAGCCGCATCGGAGATTAGTCGGGCGCACCAGCTGGCCATGGAGCGCGGCGAGAAGCTCAATCTTTTGGAGGAGCGCGCCGAGCGTATGGCCAATACAGCTCAAGATTTCACCGGTACAGCCCATCAATTAATGCTTAAATATAAAGACAAAAAGTGGTATCAGCTGTAAAATATCTATTTTAGGAGCCAATTCTACCACAGTTATTGTAATATTGCTTTTATAACACTTTCTACTACATAACGAGTAAAGTAAACTTATTTAATTTCTGTTTTCAAGTCGTCACGTTATTTACAAAAACAAAAACAACCAAAAAAAAAAACAAAACCAACAAAAAAAAGCTGTTTTTAATAAAAATATATAGACCAAAAAAAAAAGAAGAATCTTCTTAATGCTGTGGTTTTCCCTTTCGCACAATGTGTCCTCTTCCAAATAAAACTGGGCTTGGAACATGCGCTTTGCTGGCCAAAGGTTGCTGGACAGTTTAGAGGAGGCAGCAGCAGGTCTCTTTGACGTGCAAATATTTTAAATCTTCCGCATCTTTCGGACATTGATTTTTTCACTATTCAAATTATCGATAGTGGAAAAAAACGAGGGGGAACGTTGTGAGTTGCTGCTGCGATCGCAACTCTAAATTAATACTCGATACATAGTCAGTATGACTAAATTGAGCGACAAAGAGTGCGTGCAGAAAACGTTTCTGAACATGTCTTCGGGCGCTGCGTAGCCACTGCAAATTTATTCCTTCCCAGATTCGACAATCTGGTAGATATGGTCATTCTTTATGATTGTGGGTTTTCTCTCGTATCTTCAATATTGTGGATGCCACAGATTTTCGTCCTTTGCGGAGTCCTTTGTTTGATCTCTGGATGTAGTAGCTGAAAGAGAGTCTCGTTGTTCAAGAATAAAGCCTGAATTAAGCGGTACAAAGAAATAGAGCTGTTTTTATACCCGATACTCAAAATGAGTATTGGGGTATATTAGATTTGTGGTAAAAGTTGATGTGTGTAACGTCCAGAAGGAATCGTTTCCGACCCCATAAAGTATATATATTCTTGATCAGCATCAATAGCCGAGTCGATTGAGCCATGTCTGTCTGTCCGTCCGTCCGTCTGTCCGTCTGTCCGTCCGTCCGTCTGTCCGTCCCCTTCAGCGCCTAGTGCTCAAAGACTATAAGAGCTAGAGCAACGATGTTTTGGATCCAGACTTCTGTGATATGTCACTGCTACAAAAATATTTCAAAACTTCGCCCCGCCCACTTCCGCCCCCACAAAGGACGAAAATCTGTGGCATCCACATTTTTTAAGATACGATAAAACCAAAAACGCAGAATCGTAGAGGATGACTATATGTTCTAGAGTGTAAAATCTCAACCAGATCGTATAATTATTATAGCCAGAATCAAGAAAACAATTTCATTCTTTCTCGCTCTGTCTCTCTCTAACACACAGGTTTCATGGTCTGTTTTGCCAATTGCAAAATATGAGCTCAAGGATCTCAGAACCTATAAGAGCCAGAGCAACCAAATTTGGTATCCACACTCCTGTGATATCGGACCTTGACCGTTTCGTGTCCAAATTTCGCCACACCCCCTTCCGCCCCCGCAAAGGACGAAAATCTGGGGCATCCACAAATCTCAGAGACTATTAAGGCTAGAGTAACCAAATTTGGTATCGGCACTTCTGTTAGATCTCACTATAAAACGTATATCTCAGAATTTCGCCCCACCCCCTTCCGCCCCCACAAAGGACGAAAATCTGTTGCATCCACAATATTGCACATTCGAGAAAACTAAAAACGCAAAATCATAGATAATGACCATATCTATCAGATTGCTGAATCTGGATCAGATCGGATCATTTTTGTAGCCAAAAGCACGAAATCAATTTGCAGTGGCTACGCAGCGCCCGACGTCATGCTCAGACTGATTTCTGTCTCTCTCGCACGCACTCTTTGTCGTGTCGCTTAATATTAGCGGCGTCTGCCGGAGGAGAGCCATACAGACTAAGTATCGGGTATAAATGTAGAGTTGCGGTCTCCGCGGCAACTCACAACGCTTCCCCTCGTTTTATCTTAAAAGGGTACAGAGTTTAGTAGGTGCTCGGATCTTCCTTCTGGCTCGTCCTTCGGGGTCGTCTTTCGGGGTGGCCGCACGTGGCGGATAGTTGCGGAGGTATAAGTTTGCTCCGAGGAGAAGTTCGGATGCGGGGGTTTAAGTGCTCTCCGAGAGGCGGGAGGATTGGTTGCGGCGGTTTAAGTGCGCTCCGAAGAGATGATTTGTCGCGGAGGTTTAAGTGCGCTCCGAGGAGAAGGTGCGTTGCGGAGGTTTAAGTGCGCTCCGAGGAGAAGGTATGAATATTACTAGCTAGTTAGGATCGTCAGCACTGAACATATACTTTTATACGATTGATGAGTCAATTTTCTACAAGGCTGGCTAATTTAAAGGTGCTCCCTTTGGATTGATTGTATCTCAAATAAGGTTTAAACTAAAAAGGTCAAATCATGATTTTTCTAAATAAAAAGGAAATGGAATTGCGCAGCCAGTCCTTCCACGCCTTAATTAACTTGCTCAAAGACGCTGGTGTCTATGAGAAAGGAATGGCATATGACGAAGTTAAGGAGCTTGCGCAGGTGATGCAATTGTCCACCATGGAACAAATCGAGGAAAACCAGGAGTACCTGCATTTCGAACGTGCCCGCTGTGCGAGCATAGTCTTATTCCTCGCTGGAGCTGCACCAATCGACCATGCTGCCTTCTGTGCTGATGGCTGAGCCCATGGCTGGTGATGTGGCTATTGATGTCTCACAGCGCGATTGCGATAGTCCTCCTGAAGGGCCTGTTCATATGACTGTTCGTGCAATAGTACATCACCCCCTCGACAGGAGCCCTTCGGCCGAGCGTCAGAGCTTACCCAAGCGCAGAGCTGACGGGAACAGCCACGCCATCGGTTCGGAGGAAAAGCGTACTAATAGCGTAAAAAAGCGCACTAATAAAACCGTCTGAAGAATTTAAAAATAAAATCAAAGAATTAGAATTAATATTTATACATAATGTAAAAGAACATATCAATTTAACCACAAATGTCAAGGCAAAATTATTAATGGCTGCACAAAATGTAAATATTAACATAGACGTAAAATCATTTTATTTTAAAATTATAATTTATTTTAGAATTAAGAAGCTTAACAAAAAAATATCCGTGCAAAATCAGAAGCAATGTTTGCTTGCAAATGCAAAATTATTAAAACTAACTTTAGTAAAGCATTCGACTCTGCAAACCAGCGCATAAACTTGACCTTTTAGGGTTTCCGCCCAACCTGCTGAGATGGATTTCTAGCTATCTTTGTTCCAGGTCGCAAAGAGTCCTCTTCAAAAACTCCCTCTCTTTACCAGTAAAGGTTTCTTCGGGAGTACCACAGGGCAGCCATCTAGGCCCCTTACTCTTCACACTCTTTATTAATGGTATTACTTGCCTTCGGTATTAACACACTATCGAGTACTTATGTACTTAAGGACATTTCATTTCATTCTCGCTTGCGATCCGATCTCAATAACTTTCAGTCATGGTGTTGTGAAAACTTGTTACACCTTAATGGCTCGAAATGCAAAGTTATGACATTTCATCGTTCTAGCCCCTTGTTGGATCCCTATACCCTATTTGGTGGTTCTCTTGAGAGAATTACCCTGGTGGATGATCTGGGTGTTATGTTAGACCCCCCCAAGTTAAAGTTTTCCGAACACATTTCTACCATGGTAAATAAGGCCATGGGCGTGCTTGGGTTTATAAAGAGGTGGTCAAAGGAATTTGACAACCCCTATATAACAATGACTCTCTATACGTCGCTTGTTCGTCCGATCTTAGAATACCGCTCCTGTGTATGGTGCCCTCAGTACAAAGTACACCAGGACCGTATAGAATCAGTAGAGAAAAACTTTTTGCTCTGCGGGGCCTTAACTGGGATGAAGGTGTGAGACTCCCATCTTACTCTAGTAGACTGCTATTATTAAACCTCCCATCCTTAGTTAACCGTAGAAAAAATGCTTGGTGTGATTTTTATGCACAACTTGATCAGGGGTGTCATAGACAGCCCTGATCTGCTAAGCCGCATAATCTTTACGATTCCTATTAGACTTACTGGAAATTTTATACCGTTTTTCCTTCCACTTTTTAGATCGAATTATTCCTTGCATGAACCGTTTAGGGTCTTATGCTCGAATTATAATTCCCTCTACCATATCATATCCACCACTAATTCTCTTCCTCTTATTAAATTACTAATCCTTACACACCTTTCTAGTAATAAGTAATTAGTAATTGTGGTGGTATTTTTATTTCACCTCTTTGATTTCTAAAAGGAAATTTTAAACCCCACGGGCCTGTTAAGGATTAATCAACATCAACATATGCCGTCTCATTCACACTCACTATACTATGTGCCTTTCACTCGCACTTATTGCTAACATACGTTAAGGGACTGACTTTTACCAACGAGACCACCTTAAATCATCATGTAGCATCATGGCTACGTCAATGTTGCTGGTTAACTGGTTTCAGCTCTCCTTTTTCCGACTCCGGACAGCCCTTCGACATTGCCATAGCATAGCCATTGAAATAGCCAGCGCATGATGCAATTATACAAGGTGGTCTCGTTGGGAGCCGAAGTTCGTTCGTGTTGTCCCTTATCGTTAGTGCGTGTTTGCTTGTTGATGTAGAAGGTTGTTCGCGGACGAATTTTTGTATAAAGTCTTAACCCTTACGTGCCACCAACAAAAAATGACATACTGCACTTTTTGCCGAAATCATGTTCCGGGAGTAAAATTTATTCATGCTCCGAAATGTGCAGTGAAGCGGAAGTTGTGGGAGCAAAGCCTCGGGTGCAGCCTTGGCGCTCATTCTAAAATTTGCGATACTCATTTCAAAGCTTCCCAGTGGAAGTCTGCACCTAACAAAGGGCAGACTTATAAAAGGAGGAGATTGATTGATAACGCCGCTCCGGATAGAGAGGACGAAAGTTTAAAAGATGGTTTCGTCAATTCGAACACGCAAACAGAGTAAGTTTACCGTGTGAAAATATATAAATAAATGTAAATAATAATGCAAATGCTCTGTAGGGACGAAATGATAAATCATGCAATGTTCAAGGAAAACGAGTGCCTGAGACAAAAGATTCGTGCTATGGAGGTGGAAATGCATCGCGTAAGCCAGCAGCTTAAGGACTCGCGCCAATTAGAAAAGTCTCTTGGGGAAAATTTTTACGGATAATCAAATCAAAATATTAAAGAGTGGTGGAAAACGACAAAAATTTAATTCGGAGGACATATCTGCGGCAATTTGCCTTCATACCGCAGGCGCTGGAGCGTACAACCATCTTTATAAAAAAGGATTTCCTTTGCCTAGTCGTGCTACGTTATACAGATGGTTATCTGAAGTAGAAATAAAGACTGGCACCCTGGATGTGGTCATTGACCTTATGGAAAATGAGGAAATGGTTGAGGCCGACAATCTTAACAAATAAATATCCATGGAAAGGCAGAAGCAACGTTTGCTTGCAAATTCAAAACTATTAAATATAAAACCATAAAAAAAACTTCAACACTGTATTATAATAGGAAATTTTAAATCCCACGGGCCTGTTAAGGGTTAATCAACATCAACATATGCCGTCTCACTCACAATCACTATACTATGTGCTTTTCACTCGCACTTATTGCTAGCATACGTTACGGGACTGACTTTTACCGACGAGACCACCTTGTATATTTGCATCATGAGCCAGCGGAGGTGGTGTGGCAACAGCGGCCCCAGTGGCGGGGAACAAGGACTGTATACCCGCCTCCTGGTGCTGTGACGGCGGAAATGACTGCCCGGCGGATCAGTTCATCTGCCAGTCCGGCGAGTGCCGCGACAAGGTTCTGGTTTCCGATGGTACCACCAACTGTGACTAATGTCCACGATGAGACCGGCTGCTGCCAGCGGAAAGAAACGATATGTGCCCAAATTCTTAAGCTAACAATACCTACTCCCTCTTCCCACAGCGTTGCATATCAGCCTTCCTGCTCTGGGAGAACTGTGCCGACATTTTCTTGTAGCGGCGCATGACAATTTATGAAAACTCTGCTTGAAAACAGCCTGTCCCTCGGACTAGTCCGCGGCGGATCAACGTCGATGCAAGCCGGACAACCGATTACCGAAAAAACGGGACTCGTACAATCTAATACTGAAACAGCACAGAGCTGGTGAAGGAAATCAGAAAAAAATCATGTTTGTGGACATGTCCGCTTTCCCGGTAGCGCAGCAGTGGAAACGTAAGTGAAAACGAGACGGCAACATGTGGCAGTCTGTTTTTGCCATGCTTTGACCTCTAATTCTTAAATTTGTTTGTCATTTGCTGCTTCATCAGTGCTGCCGACTTTTTATCAAAAATAAAGCTATTTCTAATTTGAAGAAAAGAAAAAAATGCTGAAAATTATAAAAAAAATTGTGAAAAAAGCGTAATTAATGGTATTAACAATTTTGTATTAAAGTGATATTTAAAATGTATTTTATATAATTTTCATTAACTCATCCAGCTCTGTGGGGCTAGCTTCTGATTCGCATTCGTACGGCATGGTCGTACCAATCATGCATATTCGTTAGTTTTGTTTTGATAGATATTGCAATATTTATCTTTTTCGTTCCCTCCTTTGTACTCATTTCGATAGCATTTGCAGAGCAACAGCTGACAGCTTAAGAAATCAGCTGTCTTCACTAGAATCTTTATAGAAATAAGCATCCAAAACCTAGTGCTGTCGCTGATATTTTCTCTCTTTATTAAATTAATATCGCTATATTTGCATTCAATTTCTGAATATTTTCAACTTAAAGGTAATCCAAAATTTAGCTAATTCCATTTTTCTTAACGAACAATATTTTGTTGACGGAAAAAGGTCAACCTATTTTAGAATTTCTAAATTATCTGGTAAACTGGCAAATATCGTTAAAAAATAATAACATTTTCTTATCTTACGTTTTATGTAAGCGGTGGCAACATCAAAAACGCTGATCTGACGGGAAAAAAGCTTAATCGGCAGCACTGAATCTAGCTAATGGCAACTCTCGAAATCTGTCAACACTGGTGTACGACCGCAGCGAAATACTATAAATACAGCTCAGCCCTGCCTTCATTTATTTTTTCTGACCTTCGTGGCAGCATCAAATTTTCATATATTTAAGTTTTATAAGTTACTCAGCTGGTTGTAGTTGATCTTTTCTTGGCATCCGGGTTGCGGATGGTTGTTGGCTGATTTGGTGCTTGGTGCGGGGGTTGTTCGCAACATAGATTTCACCACGCCGCTCGGTGCGGCAATACTGCAACTTCTCCATGGGGAAGAGCTGTTAATTCCAAAAATTTCGAAGCAATGATCAGCCTGTCGAAATTGGCTCCTCCGCACCAAATTGTCCAACGCTTTCTCGCTGGTTATGTGCATGTCATATCGCCCAGTATTATGACGCCCACGGTCGTTACGATGCTTTTAAAAGCGCACTATAAAACTATAAGAATGTCGCTTTTTTTCTGGAGGACTTCTGTCGTTTGAAAGCGTCATATCTCCGGCGATTTTAAGCAAATTATGCCGATACACAAACAAAAATACAAAAAAAAAAACATTTTCTTAATTGAGAAAATATAGCTACTGCATGATTTATGAATAGCGTTTTTATTGGGAAGTTAATTTCATTAAGCAAAAATTATGAAAGTATTCCGTGCTGTATTTAAAATTATATAAAAGTATTATTTAATATGTAAATATGTAGATAATTTATTGTTATTGAACATGTGTATAGAATATAATGTTATAGATAATTTTTTCGGTGCAATAGGCAAAGCGTGTGAGGCGTTAAAAGGCATGCATCCCAGTTGCTTTCAATTTACTCAAGCATACAAGAAAAATGACAAGCAATCGATTTGTTTTGAGAATACGCTAAAAAAGCAATACGAAATCTTACTTTTACCAAAAAGCAAAATTGTCGAAGGATTTAACCTTCTAAAATGCGAAGCAATAACCTTAAACGAGAAGCTCTTTTCTACATTTTTAAAATATTTTAATAGACAGTGGATTAAAAAGGTGTATTTTATTTATTGTTTAATAATTGAGTTGTATTTTACTTATTAATGGTTAACCATAATTTTTATATCCGTGTTTGAGCGGTCAACTAGAACCACGGCTCAGTAGAAGCTTATAATTTGAATTTTGGAAATAAAATCCGAGCAAATGGGCACTTTTTTAAATTTGTTCAATGTCTTATTGATGCAGAATATGAAAAAGTCGCAAGTTTGCTTTACTAGTTAAGTTAATCATTCAAAATAATATGTTAGCTAAATTGTAGCCAAAAGCACGAAATCAATTTGCAGTGGCTACGCAGCGCCCGACGTCATGCTCAGACTGATTTCTGTCTCTCTCGCACGCACTCTTTGTCGTGTCGCTTAATATTAGCGGCGTCTGCCGGAGGAGAGCCATACAGACTAAGTATCGGGTATAAATGTAGAGTTGCGGTCTCCGCGGCAACTCACAACGCTTCCCCTCGTTTTATCTTAAAAGGGTACAGAGTTTAGTAGGTGCTCGGATCTTCCTTCTGGCTCGTCCTTCGGGGTCGTCTTTCGGGGTGGCCGCACGTGGCGGATAGTTGCGGAGGTATAAGTTTGCTCCGAGGAGAAGTTCGGATGCGGGGGTTTAAGTGCTCTCCGAGAGGCGGGAGGATTGGTTGCGGCGGTTTAAGTGCGCTCCGAAGAGATGATTTGTCGCGGAGGTTTAAGTGCGCTCCGAGGAGAAGGTGCGTTGCGGAGGTTTAAGTGCGCTCCGAGGAGAAGGTATGAATATTACTAGCTAGTTAGGATCGTCAGCACTGAACATATACTTTTATACGATTGATGAGTCAATTTTCTACAAGGCTGGCTAATTTAAAGGTGCTCCCTTTGGATTGATTGTATCTCAAATAAGGTTTAAACTAAAAAGGTCAAATCATGATTTTTCTAAATAAAAAGGAAATGGAATTGCGCAGCCAGTCCTTCCACGCCTTAATTAACTTGCTCAAAGACGCTGGTGTCTATGAGAAAGGAATGGCATATGACATATGAAGTTAAGGAGCTTGCGCAGGTGATGCAATTGTCCACCATGGAACAAATCGAGGAAAACCAGGAGTACCTGCATTTCGAACGTGCCCGCTGTGCGAGCATAGTCTTATTCCTCGCTGGAGCTGCACCAATCGACCATGCTGCCTTCTGTGCTGATGGCTGAGCCCATGGCTGGTGATGTGGCTATTGATGTCTCACAACAGTCGTTCGTGCAATAGTACATCACCCCCTCGACAGGAGCCCTTCGGCCGAGCGTCAGAGCTTACCCAAGCGCAGAGCTGACGGGAACAGCCACGCCATCGGTTCGGAGGAAAAGCGTACTAATAGCGTAAAAAAGCGCACTAATAAAACCGTCTGAAGAATTTAAAAATAAAATCAAAGAATTAGAATTAATATTTATACATAATGTAAAAGAACATATCAATTTAACCACAAATGTCAAGGCAAAATTATTAATGGCTGCACAAAATGTAAATATTAACATAGACGTAAAATCATTTTATTTTAAAATTATAATTTATTTTAGAATTAAGAAGCTTAACAAAAAAATATCCGTGCAAAATCAGAAGCAATGTTTGCTTGCAAATGCAAAATTATTAAAACTAACTTTAGTAAAGCATTCGACTCTGCAAACCAGCGCATAAACTTGACCTTTTAGGGTTTCCGCCCAACCTGCTGAGATGGATTTCTAGCTATCTTTGTTCCAGGTCGCAAAGAGTCCTCTTCAAAAACTCCCTCTCTTTACCAGTAAAGGTTTCTTCGGGAGTACCACAGGGCAGCCATCTAGGCCCCTTACTCTTCACACTCTTTATTATTGGTATTACTTGCCTTCGGTATTAACACACTATCGAGTACTTATGTACTTAAGGACATTTCATTTCATTCTCGCTTGCGATCCGATCTCAATAACTTTCAGTCATGGTGTTGTGAAAACTTGTTACACCTTAATGGCTCGAAATGCAAAGTTATGACATTTCATCGTTCTAGCCCCTTGTTGGATCCCTATACCCTATTTGGTGGTTCTCTTGAGAGAATTACCCTGGTGGATGATCTGGGTGTTATGTTAGACCCCCCCAAGTTAAAGTTTTCCGAACACATTTCTACCATGGTAAATAAGGCCATGGGCGTGCTTGGGTTTATAAAGAGGTGGTCAAAGGAATTTGACGACCCCTATATAACAATGACTCTCTATACGTCGCTTGTTCGTCCGATCTTAGAATACCGCTCCTGTGTATGGTGCCCTCAGTACAAAGTACACCAGGACCGTATAGAATCAGTAGAGAAAAACTTTCTACTTTTTGCTCTGCGGGGCCTTAACTGGGATGAAGGTGTGAGACTCCCATCTTACTCTAGTAGACTGCTATTATTAAACCTCCCATCCTTAGTTAACCGTAGAAAAAATGCTTGGTGTGATTTTTATGCACAACTTGATCATAGACAGCCCTGATCTGTTAAGCCGCATAAACTTTACGATTCCTATTAGACTTACTGGAAATTTTATACCGTTTTTCCTTCCACTTTTTAGATCGAATTATTCCTTGCATGAACCGTTTAGGGTCTTATGCTCGAATTATAATTCCCTCTACCATATCATATCCACCACTAATTCTCTTCCTCTTATTAAATTACTAATCCTTACACACCTTTCTAGTAATAAGTAATTAGTAATTGTGGTGGTATTTTTATTTCACCTCTTTGATTTCTAAAAGGAAATTTTAAACCCCACGGGCCTGTTAAGGATTAATCAACATCAACATATGCCGTCTCATTCACACTCACTATACTATGTGCCTTTCACATACGTTAAGGGACTGACTTTTACCGACGAGACCACCTTAAATCATCATGTAGCATCATGGCTACGTCAATGTTGCTGGTTAACTGGTTTCAGCTCTCCTTTTTCCGACTCCGGACAGCCCTTCGACATTGCCATAGCATAGCCATTGAAATAGCCAGCGCATGATGCAATTATACAAGGTGGTCTCGTTGGGAGCCGAAGTTCGTTCGTGTTGTCCCTTATCGTTAGTGCGTGTTTGCTTGTTGATGTAGAAGGTTGTTCGCGGACGAATTTTTGTATAAAGTCTTAACCCTTACGTGCCACCAACAAAAAATGACATACTGCACTTTTTGCCGAAATCATGTTCCGGGAGTAAAATTTATTCATGCTCCGAAATGTGCAGTGAAGCGGAAGTTGTGGGAGCAAAGCCTCGGGTGCAGCCTTGGCGCTCATTCTAAAATTTGCGATACTCATTTCAAAGCTTCCCAGTGGAAGTCTGCACCTAACAAAGGGCAGACTTATAAAAGGAGGAGATTGATTGATAACGCCGTTCCGGATAGAGAGGACGAAAGTTTAAAAGATGGTTTCGTCAATTCGAACACGCAAACAGAGTAAGTTTACCGTGTGAAAATATATAAATAAATGTAAATAATAATGCAAATGCTCTGTAGGGACGAAATGATAAATCATGCAATGTTCAAGGAAAACGAGTGCCTGAGACAAAAGATTCGTGCTATGGAGGTGGAAATGCATCGCGTAAGCCAGCAGCTTGAGGACTCGCGCCAATTAGAAAAGTCTCTTGGGAAAATTTTTACGGATAATCAAATCAAAATATTAAAGAGTGGTGGAAAACGACAAAGATTTAATTCGGAGGACATATCTGCGGCAATTTGCCTTCATACCGCAGGCGCTGGAGCGTACAACCATCTTTATAAAAAAGGATTTCCTTTGCCTAGTCGTGCTACGTTATACAGATGGTTATCTGAAGTAGAAATAAAGACTGGCACCCTGGATGTGGTCATTGACCTTATGGAAAATGAGGAAATGGTTGAGGCCGACAATCTTAACAAATAAATATCCATGGAAAGGCAGAAGCAACGTTTGCTTGCAAATTCAAAACTATTAAATATAAAACCATAAAAAAAACTTCAACACTGTATTATAATAGGAAATTTTAAATCCCACGGGCCTGTTAAGGGTTAATCAACATCAACATATGCCGTCTCACTCACAATCACTATACTATGTGCTTTTCACTCGCACTTATTGCTAGCATACGTTACGGGACTGACTTTTACCGACGAGACCACCTTGTATATTTGCATCATGAGCCAGCGGAGGTGGTGTAGCAACAGCGGCCCCAGTGGCGGGGAACAAGGACTGTATACCCGCCTCCTGGTGCTGTGACGGCGGAAATGACTGCCCGGCGGATCAGTTCATCTGCCAGTCCGGCGAGTGCCGCGACAAGGTTCTGGTTTCCGATGGTACCACCAACTGTGACTAATGTCCACGATGAGACCGGCTGCTGCCAGCGGAAAGAAACGATATGTGCCCAAATTCTTAAGCTAACAATACCTACTCCCTCTTCCCACAGCGTTGCATATCAGCCTTCCTGCTCTGGGAGAACTGTGCCGACATTTTCTTGTAGCGGCGCATGACTCCCGCCTCGGATAATTGGTCATTTATGAATAAATAAATGATAATTTATGAAAACTCTGCTTGAAAACAGCCTGTCCCTCGGACTAGTCCGCGGCGGATCAACGTCGATGCAAGCCGGACAACCGATTACCGAAAAAACGGGACTCGTACAATCTAATACTGAAACAGCACAGAGCTGGTGAAGGAAATCAGAAAAAAATCATGTTTGTGGACATGTCCGCTTTCCCGGTAGCGCAGCAGTGGAAACGTAAGTGAAAACGAGACGGCAACATGTGGCAGTCTGTTTTTGCCATGCTTTGACTTCTAATTCTTAAATTTGTTGGTCATTTGCTGCTTCATCAGTGCTGCCGACTTTTTATCAAAAATAAAGCTATTTCTAATTTGAAGAAAAGAAAAAAATGCTGAAAATTATTAAAAAAAATTGTGAAAAAAGCCTAATTAATGGTATTAACAATTTTGTATTAAAGTGATATTTAAAATGTATTTTATATAATTTTCATTAACTCATCCAGCTCTGTGGGGCTAGCTTCTGATTCGCATTCGTACGGCATGGTCGTACCAATCATGCATATTCGTTAGTTTTGTTTTGATAGATATTGCAATATTTATCTTTTTCGTTCCCTCCTTTGTACTCATTTCGATAGCATTTGCAGAGCAACAGCTGACAGCTTAAGAAATCAGCTGTCTTCACTAGAATCTTTATAGAAATAAGCATCCAAAACCTAGTGCTGTCGCTGATATTTTCTCTCTTTATTAAATTAATATCGCTATATTTGCATTCAATTTCTGAATATTTTCAACTTAAAGGTAATCCAAAATTTAGCTAATTCCATTTTTCTTAACGAACAATATTTTGTTGACGGAAAAAGGTCAACCTATTTTAGAATTTCTAAATTATCTGGTAAACTGGCAAATATCGTTAAAAAATAATAACATTTTCTTATCTTACGTTTTATGTAAGCGGTGGCAACATCAAAAACGCTGATCTGACGGGAAAAAAGCTTAATCGGCAGCACTGAATCTAGCTAATGGCAACTCTCGAAATCTGTCAACACTGGTGTACGACCGCAGCGAAATACTATAAATACAGCTCAGCAGCTAGCCCTGCCTTCATTTATTTTTTCTGACCTTCGTGGCAGCATCAAATTTTCATATATTTAAGTTTTATAAGTTACTCAGCTGGTTGTAGTTGATCTTTTCTTGGCATCCGGGTTGCCGGCTGCGGATGGTTGTTGGCTGATTTGGTGCTTGGTGCGGGGGTTGTTCGCAACATAGATTTCACCACGCCGCTCGGTGCGGCAATACTGCAACTTCTCCATGGGGAAGAGCTGTTAATTCCAAAAATTTCGAAGCAATGATCAGCCTGTCGAAATTGGCACCTCCGCACCAAATTGTCCAACGCTTTCTCGCTGGTTATGTGCATGTCATATCGCCCAGTACTATGACGCCCACGGTCGTTACGATGCTTTTAAAAGCGCACTATAAAACTATAAGAATGTCGCTTTTTTTCTGGAGGACTTCTGTCGTTTGAAAGCGTCATATCTCCGGCGATTTTAAGCAAATTATGCCGATACACAAACAAAAATACAAAAAAAAAAACATTTTCTTAATTGAGAAAATATAGCTACTGCATGATTTATGAATAGCGTTTTTATTGGGAAGTTAATTTCATTAAGCAAAAATTATGAAAGTATTCCGTGCTGTATTTAAAATTATATAAACGTATTATTTAATATGTAAATATGTAGATAATTTATTGTTATTGAACATGTGTATAGAATATAATGTTATAGATAATTTTTTCGGTGCAATAGGCAAAGCGTGTGAGGCGTTAAAAGGCATGCATCCCAGTTGCTTTCAATTTACTCAAGCATACAAGAAAAATGACAAGCAATCGATTTGTTTTGAGAATACGCTAAAAAAGCAATACGAAATCTTACTTTTACCAAAAAGCAAAATTGTCGAAGGATTTAACCTTCTAAAATGCGAAGCAATAACCTTAAACGAGAAGCTCTTTTCTACATTTTTAAAATATTTTAATAGACAGTGGATTAAAAAGGTGTATTTTATTTATTGTTTAATAATTGAGTTGTATTTTACTTATTAATGGTTAACCATAATTTTTATATCCGTGTTTGAGCGGTCAACTAGAACCACGGCTCAGTAGAAGCTTATAATTTGAATTTTGGAAATAAAATCCGAGCAAATGGGCACTTTTTTAAATTTGTTCAATGTCTTATTGATGCAGAATATGAAAAAGTCGCAAGTTTGCTTTACTAGTTAAGTTAATCATTCAAAATAATATGTTAGCTCAATTGTAGCCAAAAGCACGAAATCAATTTGCAGTGGCTACGCAGCGCCCGACGTCACGCTCAGACTGATTTCTGTCTCTCTCGCACGCACTCTTTGTCGTGTCGCTTAATATTAGCGGCGTCTGCCGGAGGAGAGCCATACAGACTAAGTATCGGGTATAAATGTAGAGTTGCGGTCTCCGCGGCAACTCACAACGCTTCCCCTCGTTTTATCTTAAAAGGGTACAGAGTTTAGTAGGTGCTCGGATCTTCCTTCTGGCTCGTCCTTCGGGGTCGTCTTTCGGGGTGGCCGCACGTGGCGGATAGTTGCGGAGGTATAAGTTTGCTCCGAGGAGAAGTTCGGATGCGGGGGTTTAAGTGCTCTCCGAGAGGCGGGAGGATTGGTTGCGGCGGTTTAAGTGCGCTCCGAAGAGATGATTTGTCGCGGAGGTTTAAGTGCGCTCCGAGGAGAAGGTGCGTTGCGGAGGTTTAAGTGCGCTCCGAGGAGAAGGTATGAATATTACTAGCTAGTTAGGATCGTCAGCACTGAACATATACTTTTATACGATTGATGAGTCAATTTTCTACAAGGCTGGCTAATTTAAAGGTGCTCCCTTTGGATTGATTGTATCTCAAATAAGGTTTAAACTAAAAAGGTCAAATCATGATTTTTCTAAATAAAAAGGAAATGGAATTGCGCAGCCAGTCCTTCCACGCCTTAATTAACTTGCTCAAAGACGCTGGTGTCTATGAGAAAGGAATGGCATATGACATATGAAGTTAAGGAGCTTGCGCAGGTGATGCAATTGTCCACCATGGAACAAATCGAGGAAAACCAGGAGTACCTGCATTTCGAACGTGCCCGCTGTGCGAGCATAGTCTTATTCCTCGCTGGAGCTGCACCAATCGACCATGCTGCCTTCTGTGCTGATGGCTGAGCCCATGGCTGGTGATGTGGCTATTGATGTCTCACAGCGCGATTGCGATAGTCCTCCTAAAGGGCCTGTTCATATGACTGTTCGTGCAATAGTACATCACCCCCTCGACAGGAGCCCTTCGGCCGAGCGTCAGAGCTTACCCAAGCGCAGAGCTGACGGGAACAGCCACGCCATCGGTTCGGAGGAAAAGCGTACTAATAGCGTAAAAAAGCGCACTAATAAAACCGTCTGAAGAATTTAAAAATAAAATCAAAGAATTAGAATTAATATTTATACATAATGTAAAAGAACATATCAATTTAACCACAAATGTCAAGGCAAAATTATTAATGGCTGCACAAAATGTAAATATTAACATAGACGTAAAATCATTTTATTTTAAAATTATAATTTATTTTAGAATTAAGAACCTTAACAAAAAAATATCCGTGCAAAATCAGAAGCAATGTTTGCTTGCAAATGCAAAATTATTAAAACTAACTTTAGTAAAGCATTCGACTCTGCAAACCAGCGCATAAACTTGACCTTTTAGGGTTTCCGCCCAACCTGCTGAGATGGATTTCTAGCTATCTTTGTTCCAGGTCGCAAAGAGTCCTCTTCAAAAACTCCCTCTCTTTACCAGTAAAAGTTTCTTCGGGAGTACCACAGGGCAGCCATCTAGGCCCCTTACTCTTCACACTCTTTAATAATGGTATTACTTGCCTTCGGTATTAACACACTATCGAGTACTTATGTACTTAAGGACATTTCATTTCATTCTCGCTTGCGATCCGATCTCAATAACTTTCAGTCATGGTGTTGTGAAAACTTGTTACACCTTAATGGCTCGAAATGCAAAGTTATGACATTTCATCGTTCTAGCCCCTTGTTGGATCCCTAAACCCTATTTGGTGGTTCTCTTGAGAGAATTACCCTGGTGGATGATCTGGGTGTTATGTTAGACCCCCCCAAGTTAAAGTTTTCCGAACACATTTCTACCATGGTAAATAAGGCCATGGGCGTGCTTGGGTTTATAAAGAGGTGGTCAAAGGAATTTGACGACCCCTATATAACAATGACTCTCTATACGTCGCTTGTTCGTCCGATCTTAGAATACCGCTCCTGTGTATGGTGCCCTCAGTACAAAGTACACCAGGACCGGATAGAATCAGTACAGAAAAACTTTTTACTTTTTGCTCTGCGGGGCCTTAACTGGGATGAAGGTGTGAGAGTCCCATCTTACTCTAGTAGACTGCTATTATTAAGCCTCCCATCCTTAGTTAACCGTAGAAAAAATGCTTGGTGTGATTTTTATGCACAACTTGATCAGGGGTGTCATAGACAGCCCTGATCTGTTAAGCCGCATAAACTTTACGATTCCTATTAGACTTACTGGAAATTTTATACCGTTTTTCCTTCCACTTTTTAGATCGAATTATTCCTTGCATGAACCGTTTAGGGTCTTATGCTCGAATTATAATTCCCTCTACCATATCATATCCACCACTAATTCTCTTCCTCTTATTAAATTACTAATCCTTACACACCTTTCTAGTAATAAGTAATTAGTAATTGTGGTGGTATTTTTATTTCACCTCTTTGATATCTAAAAGGAAATTTTAAACCCCACGGGCCTGTTAAGGATTAATCAACATCAACATATGCCGTCTCATTCACACTCACTATACTATGTGCCTTTCACTCGCACTTATTGCTAACATACGTTAAGGGACTGACTTTTACCGCCGAGACCACCTTAAATCATCATGTAGCATCATGGCTACGTCAATGTTGCTGGTTAACTGGTTTCAGCTCTCCTTTTTCCGACTCCGGACAGCCGTTCGACATTGCCATAGCATAGCCATTGAAATAGCCAGCGCATGATGCAATTATACAAGGTGGTCTCGTTGGGAGCCGAAGTTCGTTCGTGTTGTCCCTTATCGTTAGTGCGTGTTTGCTTGTTGATGTAGAAGGTTGTTCGCGGACGAATTTTTGTATAAAGTCTTAGCCCTTACGTGCCACCAACAAAAAATGACATACTGCACTTTTTGCCGAAATCATGTTCCGGGAGTAAAATTTATTCATGCTCCGATACTCATTTCAAAGCTTCCCAGTGGAAGTCTGCACCTAACAAAGGGCAGACTTATAAAAGGAGGAGATTGATTGATAACGCCGTTCCGGATAGAGAGGACGAAAGTTTAAAAGATGGTTTCGTCAATTCGAACACGCAAACAGAGTAAGTTTACCGTGTGAAAATATATAAATAAATGTAAATAATAATGCAAATGCTCTGTAGGGACGAAATGATAAATCATGCAATGTTCAAGGAAAACGAGTGCCTGAGACAAAAGATTCGTGCTATGGAGGTGGAAATGCATCGCGTAAGCCAGCAGCTTGAGGACTCGCGCCAATTAGAAAAGTCTCTTGGGAAAATTTTTACGGATAATCAAATCAAAATATTAAAGAGTGGTGGAAAACGACAAAAATTTAATTCGGAGGATATATCTGCGGCAATTTGCCTTCATACCGCAGGCGCTGGAGCGTACAACCATCTTTATAAAAAAGGATTTCCTTTGCCTAGTCGTGCTACGTTATACAGATGGTTATCTGAAGTAGAAATAAAGACTGGCACCCTGGATGTGGTCATTGACCTTATGGAAAATGAGGAAATGGTTGAGGCCGACAATCTTAACAAATAAATATCCATGGAAAGGCAGAAGCAACGTTTGCTTGCAAATTCAAAACTATTAAATATAAAACCATAAAAAAAACTTCAACACTGTATTATAATAGGAAATTTTAAATCCCACGGGCCTGTTAAGGGTTAATCAACATCAACATATGCCGTCTCACTCACAATCACTATACTATGTGCTTTTCACTCGCACTTATTGCTAGCATACGTTACGGGACTGACTTTTACCGACGAGACCACCTTGTATATTTGCATCATGAGCCAGCGGAGGTGGTGTGGCAACAGCGGCCCCAGTGGCGGGGAACAAGGACTGTATACCCGCCTCCTGGTGCTGTGACGGCGGAAATGACTGCCCGGCGGATCAGTTCATCTGCCAGTCCGGCGAGTGCCGCGACAAGGTTCTGGTTTCCGATGGTACCACCAACTGTGACTAATGTCCACGATGAGACCGGCTGCTGCCAGCGGAAAGAAACGATATGTGCCCAAATTCTTAAGCTAACAATACCTACTCCCTCTTCCCACAGCGTTGCATATCAGCCTTCCTGCTCTGGGAGAACTGTGCCGACATTTTCTTGTAGCGGCGCATGACTCACGCCTCGGATAATTGGTCATTTATGAATCATAAATGATAATTTATGAAAACTCTGCTTGAAAACAGCCTGTCCCTCGGACTAGTCCGCGGCGGATCAACGTCGATGCAAGCCGGACAACCGATTACCGAAAAAACGGGACTCGTACAATCTAATACTGAAACAGCACAGAGCTGGTGAAGGAAATCAGAAAAAAATCATGTTTGTGAACATGTCCGCTTTCCCGGTAGCGCAGCAGTGGAAACGTAAGTGAAAACGAGACGGCAACATGTGGCAGTCTGTTTTTGCCATGCTTTGACTTCTAATTCTTAAATTTGTTGGTCATTTGCTGCTTCATCAGTGCTGCCGACTTTTTATCAAAAATAAAGCTATTTCTAATTTGAAGAAAAGAAAAAAATGCTGAAAATTATAAAAAAAAATTGTGAAAAAAGCGTAATTAATGGTATTAACAATTTTGTATTAAAGTGATATTTAAAATGTATTTTATATAATTTTCATTAACTCATCCAGCTCTGTGGGGCTAGCTTCTGATTCGCATTCGTACGGCATGGTCGTACCAATCATGCATATTCGTTAGTTTTGTTTTGATAGATATTGCAATATTTATCTTTTTCGTTCCCTCCTTTGTACTCATTTTGATAGCATTTGCAGAGCAACAGCTGACAGCTTAAGAAATCAGCTGTCTTCACTAGAATCTTTATAGAAATAAGCATCCAAAACCTAGTGCTGTCGCTGATATTTTCTCTCTTTATTAAATTAATATCGCTATATTTGCATTCAATTTCTGAATATTTTCAACTTAAAGGTAATCCAAAATTTAGCTAATTCCATTTTCTTAACGAACAATATTTTGTTGACGGAAAAAGGTCAACCTATTTTAGAATTTCTAAATTATCTGGTAAACTGGCAAATATCGTTAAAAAATAATAACATCTTCTTATCTTACGTTTTATGTAAGCGGTGGCAACATCAAAAAAGCTGATCTGATGGGAAAAAAGCTTAATCGGCAGCACTGAATCTAGCTAATGGCAACTCTCGAAATCTGTCAACACTGGTGTACGACCGCAGCGAAATACTATAAATACAGCTCAGCAGCTAGCCCTGCCTTCATTTATTTTTTCTGACCTTCGTGGCAGCATCAAATTTTCATATATTTAAGTTTTATAAGTTACTCAGCTGGTTGTAGTTGATCTTTTCTTGGCATCCGGGTTGCCGGTTGCGGATGGTTGTTGGCTGATTTGGTGCTTGGTGCGGGGGTTGTTCGCAACATAGATTTCACCACGCCGCTCGGTGCGGCAATACTGCAACTTCTCCATGGGGAAGAGCTGTTAATTCCAAAAATTTCGAAGCAATGATCAGCCTGTCGAAATTGGCACCTCCGCACCAAATTGTCCAACGCTTTCTCGCTGGTTATGTGCATGTCATATCGCCCAGTATTATGACGACCACGGTCGTTACGATGCTTTTAAAAGCGCACTATAAAACTATAAGAATGTCGCTTTTTTTCTGGAGGACTTCTGTCGTTTGAAAGCGTCATATCTCCGGCGATTTTGAGCAAATTATGCCGATACACAAACAAAAATACAAAAAAAAAACATTTTCTTAATTGAGAAAATATAGCTACTGCATGATTTATGAATAGCGTTTTTATTGGGAAGTTAATTTCATTAAGCAAAAATTATGAAAGTATTCCGTGCTGTATTTAAAATTATATAAACGTATTATTTAATATGTAAATATGTAGATAATTTATTGTTATTGAACATGTGTATAGAATATAATGTTATAGATAATTTTTTCGGTGCAATAGGCAAAGCGTGTGAGGCGTTAAAAGGCATGCATCCCAGCATGAGTTTTTACGCCAGTTGCTTTCAATTTACTCAAGCATACAAGAAAAATGACAAGCAATCGATTTGTTTTGAGAATACGCTAAAAAAGCAATACGAAATCTTACTTTTACCAAAAAGCAAAATTGTCGAAGGATTTAACCTTCTAAAATGCGAAGCAATAACCTTAAACGAAAAGCTCTTTTCTACATTTTTAAAATATTTGAATAGACAGTGGATTAAAAAGGTGTATTTTATTTATTGTTTAATAATTGAGTTGTATTTTACTTATTAATGGTTAACCATAATTTTTATATCCGTGTTTGAGCGGTCA
Source organism: Drosophila miranda (assembly GCF_003369915.1). Lineage (NCBI taxonomy): Eukaryota > Metazoa > Arthropoda > Insecta > Diptera > Drosophilidae > Drosophila > Drosophila miranda. The sequence continues at coordinate 26,366,906 of NC_046674.1, forward strand.
ACTAGAACCACGGCTCAGTAGAAGCTTATAATTTGAATTTTGGAAATAAAATCCGAGCAAATGGGCACTTTTTTAAATTTTTTCAATGTCTTATTGATGCAGAATATGAAAAAGTCGCAAGTTTGCTTTACTAGTTAAGTTAATCATTCAAAATAATATGTTAGCTCAATTGTAGCCAAAAGCACGAAATCAATTTGCAGTGGCTACGCAGCGCCCGACGTCACGCTCAGACTGATTTCTGTCTCTCTCGCACGCACTCTTTGTCGTGTCGCTTAATATTAGCGGCGTCTGCCGGAGGAGAGCCATACAGACTAAGTATCGGGTATAAATGTAGAGTTGCGGTCTCCGCGGCAACTCACAACGCTTCCCCTCGTTTTATCTTAAAAGGGTACAGAGTTTAGTAGGTGCTCGGATCTTCCTTCTGGCTCGTCCTTCGGGGTCGTCTTTCGGGGTGGCCGCACGTGGCGGATAGTTGCGGAGGTATAAGTTTGCTCCGAGGAGAAGTTCGGATGCGGGGGTTTAAGTGCTCTCCGAGAGGCGGGAGGATTGGTTGCGGCGGTTTAAGTGCGCTCCGAAGAGATGATTTGTCGCGGAGGTTTAAGTGCGCTCCGAGGAGAAGGTGCGTTGCGGAGGTTTAAGTGCGCTCCGAGGAGAAGGTATGAATATTACTAGCTAGTTAGGATCGTCAGCACTGAACATATACTTTTATACGATTGATGAGTCAATTTTCTACAAGGCTGGCTAATTTAAAGGTGCTCCCTTTGGATTGATTGTATCTCAAATAAGGTTTAAACTAAAAAGGTCAAATCATGATTTTTCTAAATAAAAAGGTCTGTGGTGCTGTGACGGCGGAAATGACTGCCCGGCGGATCAGTTCATCTGCCAGTCCGGCGAGTGCCGCGACAAGGTTCTGGTTTCCGATGGTACCACCAACTGTGACTAATGTCCACGATGAGACCGGCTGCTGCCAGCGGAAAGAAACGATATGTGCCCAAATTCTTAAGCTAACAATACCTACTCCCTCTTCCCACAGCGTTGCATATCAGCCTTCCTGCTCTGGGAGAACTGTGCCGACATTTTCTTGTAGCGGCGCATGACTCACGCCTCGGATAATTGGTCATTTATGAATCATAAATGATAATTTATGAAAACTCTGCTTGAAAACAGCCTGTCCCTCGGACTAGTCCGCGGCGGATCAACGTCGATGCAAGCCGGACAACCGATTACCGAAAAAACGGGACTCGTACAATCTAATACTGAAACAGCACAGAGCTGGTGAAGGAAATCAGAAAAAAATCATGTTTGTGAACATGTCCGCTTTCCCGGTAGCGCAGCAGTGGAAACGTAAGTGAAAACGAGACGGCAACATGTGGCAGTCTGTTTTTGCCATGCTTTGACTTCTAATTCTTAAATTTGTTGGTCATTTGCTGCTTCATCAGTGCTGCCGACTTTTTATCAAAAATAAAGCTATTTCTAATTTGAAGAAAAGAAAAAAATGCTGAAAATTATAAAAAAAAATTGTGAAAAAAGCGTAATTAATGGTATTAACAATTTTGTATTAAAGTGATATTTAAAATGTATTTTATATAATTTTCATTAACTCATCCAGCTCTGTGGGGCTAGCTTCTGATTCGCATTCGTACGGCATGGTCGTACCAATCATGCATATTCGTTAGTTTTGTTTTGATAGATATTGCAATATTTATCTTTTTCGTTCCCTCCTTTGTACTCATTTTGATAGCATTTGCAGAGCAACAGCTGACAGCTTAAGAAATCAGCTGTCTTCACTAGAATCTTTATAGAAATAAGCATCCAAAACCTAGTGCTGTCGCTGATATTTTCTCTCTTTATTAAATTAATATCGCTATATTTGCATTCAATTTCTGAATATTTTCAACTTAAAGGTAATCCAAAATTTAGCTAATTCCATTTTCTTAACGAACAATATTTTGTTGACGGAAAAAGGTCAACCTATTTTAGAATTTCTAAATTATCTGGTAAACTGGCAAATATCGTTAAAAAATAATAACATCTTCTTATCTTACGTTTTATGTAAGCGGTGGCAACATCAAAAAAGCTGATCTGATGGGAAAAAAGCTTAATCGGCAGCACTGAATCTAGCTAATGGCAACTCTCGAAATCTGTCAACACTGGTGTACGACCGCAGCGAAATACTATAAATACAGCTCAGCCCTGCCTTCATTTATTTTTTCTGACCTTCGTGGCAGCATCAAATTTTCATATATTTAAGTTTTATAAGTTACTCAGCTGGTTGTAGTTGATCTTTTCTTGGCATCCGGGTTGCGGATGGTTGTTGGCTGATTTGGTGCTTGGTGCGGGGGTTGTTCGCAACATAGATTTCACCACGCCGCTCGGTGCGGCAATACTGCAACTTCTCCATGGGGAAGAGCTGTTAATTCCAAAAATTTCGAAGCAATGATCAGCCTGTCGAAATTGGCACCTCCGCACCAAATTGTCCAACGCTTTCTCGCTGGTTATGTGCATGTCATATCGCCCAGTATTATGACGACCACGGTCGTTACGATGCTTTTAAAAGCGCACTATAAAACTATAAGAATGTCGCTTTTTTTCTGGAGGACTTCTGTCGTTTGAAAGCGTCATATCTCCGGCGATTTTGAGCAAATTATGCCGATACACAAACAAAAATACAAAAAAAAAACATTTTCTTAATTGAGAAAATATAGCTACTGCATGATTTATGAATAGCGTTTTTATTGGGAAGTTAATTTCATTAAGCAAAAATTATGAAAGTATTCCGTGCTGTATTTAAAATTATATAAACGTATTATTTAATATGTAAATATGTAGATAATTTATTGTTATTGAACATGTGTATAGAATATAATGTTATAGATAATTTTTTCGGTGCAATAGGCAAAGCGTGTGAGGCGTTAAAAGGCATGCATCCCAGCATGAGTTTTTACGCCAGTTGCTTTCAATTTACTCAAGCATACAAGAAAAATGACAAGCAATCGATTTGTTTTGAGAATACGCTAAAAAAGCAATACGAAATCTTACTTTTACCAAAAAGCAAAATTGTCGAAGGATTTAACCTTCTAAAATGCGAAGCAATAACCTTAAACGAAAAGCTCTTTTCTACATTTTTAAAATATTTGAATAGACAGTGGATTAAAAAGGTGTATTTTATTTATTGTTTAATAATTGAGTTGTATTTTACTTATTAATGGTTAACCATAATTTTTATATCCGTGTTTGAGCGGTCAACTAGAACCACGGCTCAGTAGAAGCTTATAATTTGAATTTTGGAAATAAAATCCGAGCAAATGGGCACTTTTTTAAATTTTTTCAATGTCTTATTGATGCAGAATATGAAAAAGTCGCAAGTTTGCTTTACTAGTTAAGTTAATCATTCAAAATAATATGTTAGCTCAATTGTAGCCAAAAGCACGAAATCAATTTGCAGTGGCTACGCAGCGCCCGACGTCACGCTCAGACTGATTTCTGTCTCTCTCGCACGCACTCTTTGTCGTGTCGCTTAATATTAGCGGCGTCTGCCGGAGGAGAGCCATACAGACTAAGTATCGGGTATAAATGTAGAGTTGCGGTCTCCGCGGCAACTCACAACGCTTCCCTCGTTTTATCTTAAAAGGGTACAGAGTTTAGTAGGTGCTCGGATCTTCCTTCTGGCTCGTCCTTCGGGGTCGTCTTTCGGGGTGGCCGCACGTGGCGGATAGTTGCGGAGGTATAAGTTTGCTCCGAGGAGAAGTTCGGATGCGGGGGTTTAAGTGCTCTCCGAGAGGCGGGAGGATTGGTTGCGGCGGTTTAAGTGCGCTCCGAAGAGATGATTTGTCGCGGAGGTTTAAGTGCGCTCCGAGGAGAAGGTGCGTTGCGGAGGTTTAAGTGCGCTCCGAGGAGAAGGTATGAATATTACTAGCTAGTTAGGATCGTCAGCACTGAACATATACTTTTATACGATTGATGAGTCAATTTTCTACAAGGCTGGCTAATTTAAAGGTGCTCCCTTTGGATTGATTGTATCTCAAATAAGGTTTAAACTAAAAAGGTCAAATCATGATTTTTCTAAATAAAAAGGAAATGGAATTGCGCAGCCAGTCCTTCCACGCCTTAATTAACTTGCTCAAAGACGCTGGTGTCTATGAGAAAGGAATGGCATATGACGAAGTTAAGGAGCTTGCGCAGGTGATGTAATTGTCCACCATAGAACAAATCGAGGAAAACCAGGAGTACCTGCATTTCGAACGTGCCCGCTGTGCGAGCATAGTCTTATTCCTCGCTGGAGCTGCACCAATCGACCATGCTGCCTTCTGTGCTGATGGCTGAGCCCATGGCTGGTGATGTGGCTATTGATGTCTCACAGCGCGATTGCGATAGTCCTCCTGAAGGGCCTGTTCATATGACTGTTCGTGCAATAGTACATCACCCCCTCGACAGGAGCCCTTCGGCCGAGCGTCAGAGCTTACCCAAGCGCAGAGCTGACGGGAACAGCCACGCCATCGGTTCGGAGGAAAAGCGTACTAATAGCGTAAAAAAGCGCACTAATAAAACCGTCTGAAGAATTTAAAAATAAAATCAAAGAATTAGAATTAATATTTATACATAATGTAAAAGAACATATCAATTTAACCACAAATGTCAAGGCAAAATTATTAATGGCTGCACAAAATGTAAATATTAACATAGACGTAAAATCATTTTATTTTAAAATTATAATTTATTTTAGAATTAAGAACCTTAACAAAAAAATATCCGTGCAAAATCAGAAGCAATGTTTGCTTGCAAATGCAAAATTATTAAAAATAACTTTAGTAAAGCATTCGACTCTGCAAACCATTCCCTTTTAGCGCATAAACTTGACCTTTTAGGGTTTCCACCCAACCCCCTGAGATGGATTTCCAGCTATTTCTAACTTTCAGTCATGGTGTTGTGCAAACTTGTTACACCTTAATGCCTCGAAATGCAAAGTTATGACATTTCATCGTTCTAGCCCTTTGTTGGCTCCCTATACCCTATTTGCTATTTCCGAACACATTTCTACCATGGTAAATAAGGCCATGGGCGTGCTTGGGTTTATAAAGAGGTGGTCAAAGGAATTTGACGACCCCTATATAACAATGACTCTCTATACGTCGCTTGTTCGTCCGATCTTAGAATACCGCTCCTGTGTATGGTGCCCTCAGTACAAAGTACACCAGGACCGTATAGAATCAGTAGAGAAAAACTTTCTACTTTTTGCTCTGCGGGGCCTTAACTGGGATGAAGGTGTGAGACTCCCATCTTACTCTAGTAGACTGCTATTATTAAACCTCCCATCCTTAGTTAACCGTAGAAAAAATGCTTGGTGTGATTTTTATGCACAACTTGATCATAGACAGCCCTGATCTGTTAAGCCGCATAAACTTTACGATTCCTATTAGACTTACTGGAAATTTTATACCGTTTTTCCTTCCACTTTTTAGATCGAATTATTCCTTGCATGAACCGTTTAGGGTCTTATGCTCGAATTATAATTCCCTCTACCATATCATATCCACCACTAATTCTCTTCCTCTTATTAAATTACTAATCCTTACACACCTTTCTAGTAATAAGTAATTAGTAATTGTGGTGGTATTTTTATTTCACCTCTTTGATTTCTAAAAGGAAATTTAAAACCCCACGGGCCTGTTAAGGGTTAATCAACATCAACATATGCCGTCTCATTCACACTCACTATACTATGTGCCTTTCACTCGCACTTATTGCTAACATACGTTAAGGGACTGACTTTTACCGACGAGACCACCTTAAATCATCATGTAGCATCATGGCTACGTCAATGTTGCTGGTTAACTGGTTTCAGCTCTCCTTTTTCCGACTCCGGACAGCCCTTCGACATTGCCATAGCATAGCCATTGAAATAGCCAGCGCATGATGCAATTATACAAGGTGGTCTCGTTGGGAGCCGAAGTTCGTTCGTGTTGTCCCTTATCGTTAGTGCGTGTTTGCTTGTTGATGTAGAAGGTTTTTCGCGGACGAATTTTTGTATAAAGTCTTAACCCTTACGTGCCACCAACAAAAAATGACATACTGCACTTTTTGCCGAAATCATGTTCCGGGAGTAAAATTTATTCATGCTCCGATACTCATTTCAAAGCTTGCCAGTGGAAGTCTGCACCTAACAAAGGGCAGACTTATAAAAGGAGGAGATTGATTGATAACGCCGTTCCGGATAGAGAGGACGAAAGTTTAAAAGATGGTTTCGTCAATTCGAACACGCAAACAGAGTAAGTTTACCGTGTGAAAATATATAAATAAATGTAAATAATAATGCAAATGCTCTGTAGGGACGAAATGATAAATCATGCAATGTTCAAGGAAAACGAGTGCCTGAGACAAAAGATTCGTGCTATGGAGGTGGAAATGCATCGCGTAAGCCAGCAGCTTGAGGACTCGCGCCAATTAGAAAAGTCTCTTGGGAAAATTTTTACGGATAATCAAATCAAAATATTAAAGAGTGGTGGAAAACGACAAAGATTTAATTCGGAGGACATATCTGTGGCAATTTGCCTTCATACCGCAGGCGCTGGAGCGTACAACCATCTTTATAAAAAAGGATTTCCTTTGCCTAGTCGTGCTACGTTATACAGATGGTTATCTGAAGTAGAAATAAAGACTGGCACCCTGGTTGTGGTCATTGACCTTATGGAAAATGAGGAAATGGTTGAGGCCGACAATCTTAACAAATAAATATCCATGGAAAGGCAGAAGCAACGTTTGCTTGCAAATTCAAAACTATTAAATATAAAACCATAAAAAAAACTTCAACACTGTATTATAATAGGAAATTTTAAATCCCACGGGCCTGTTAAGGGTTAATCAACATCAACATATGCCGTCTCACTCACAATCACTATACTATGTGCTTTTCACTCGCACTTATTGCTAGCATACGTTACGGGACTGACTTTTACCGACGAGACCACCTTGTATATTTGCATCATGAGCCAGCGGAGGTGGTGTGGCAACAGCGGCCCCAGTGGCGGGGAACAAGGACTGTATACCCGCCTCCTGGTGCTGTGACGGCGGAAATGACTGCCCGGCGGATCAGTTCATCTGCCAGTCCGGCGAGTGCAGCGACAAGGTTCTGGTTTCCGATGGTACCACCAACTGTGACTAATGTCCACGATGAGACCGGCTGCTGCCAGCGGAAAGAAACGATATGTGCCCAAATTCTTAAGCTAACAATACCTACTCCCTCTTCCCACAGCGTTGCATATCAGCCTTCCTGCTCTGGGAGAACTGTGCCGACATTTTCTTGTAGCGGCGCATGACTCCCGCCTCGGATAATTGGTCATTTATGAATAAATAAATGATAATTTATGAAAACTCTGCTTGAAAACAGCCTGTCCCTCGGACTAGTCCGCGGCGGATCAACGTCGATGCAAGCCGGACAACCGATTACCAAAAAAACGGGACTCGTACAATCTAAAACTGAAACAGCACAGAGCTGGTGAAGGAAATCAGAAAAAAATCATGTTTGTGGACATGTCCGCTTTCCCGGTAGCGCAGCAGTGGAAACGTAAGTGAAAACGAGACGGCAACATGTGGCAGTCTGTTTTTGCCATGCTTTGACTTCTAATTCTTAAATTTGTTGGTCATTTGCTGCTTCATCAGTGCTGCCGACTTTTTATCAAAAATAAAGCTATTTCTAATTTGAAGAAAAGAAAAAAATGCTGAAAATTATAAAAAAAAATTGTGAAAAAAGCGTTATTAATGGTATTAACAATTTTGTATTAAAGTGATATTTAATATATATTTGATATAATTTTCATTAACTCATCCAGCTCTGTGGGGCTTCTGATTCGCATTCGTACGGCATGGTCGTACCAATCATGCATATTCGTTAGTTTTGTTTTGATAGATATTGCAATATTTATCTTTTTCGTTCCCTCCTTTGTACTCATTTCGATAGCATTTGCAGAGCAACAGCTGACAGCTTAAGAAATCAGCTGTCTTCACTAGAATCTTTATAGAAATAAGCATCCAAAACCTAGTGCTGTCGCTGATATTTTCTCTCTTTATTAAATTAATATCGCTATATTTGCATTCAATTTCTGAATATTTTCAACTTAAAGGTAATCCAAAATTTAGCTAATTCCATTTTTCTTAACGAACAATATTTTGTTGACGGAAAAAGGTCAACCTATTTTAGAATTTCTAAATTATCTGGTAAACTGGCAAATATCGTTAAAAAATAATAACATTTTCTTATCTTACGTTTTATGTAAGCGGTGGCAACATCAAAAACGCTGATCTGACGGGAAAAAAGCTTAATCGGCAGCACTGAATCTAGCTAATGGCAACTCTCGAAATCTGTCAACACTGGTGTACGACCGCAGCGAAATACTATAAATACAGCTCAGCCCTGCCTTCATTTATTTTTTCTGACCTTCGTGGCAGCATCAAATTTTCATATATTTAAGTTTTATAGGTTACTCAGCTGGTTGTAGTTGATCTTTTCTTGGCATCCGGGTTGCCGGCTGCGGATGGTTGTTGGCTGATTTGGTGCTTGGTGCGGGGGTTGTTCGCAACATAGATTTCACCACGCCGCTCGGTGCGGCAATACTGCAACATCTCCATGGGGAAGAGCTGTTAATTCCAAAAATTTCGAAGCAATGATCAGCCTGTCGAAATTGGCACCTCCGCACCAAATTGTCCAACGCTTTCTCGCTGGTTATGTGCATGTCATATCGCCCAGTATTATGACGACCACGGTCGTTACGATGCTTTTAAAAGCGCACTATAAAACTATAAGAATGTCGCTTTTTTTCTGGAGGACTTCTGTCGTTTGAAAGCGTCATATCTCCGGCGATTTTGAGCAAATTATGCCGATACACAAAAAAAAAACATTTTCTTAATTGAGAAAATATAGCTACTGCATGATTTATGAATAGCGTTTTTATTGGGAAGTTAATTTCATTAAGCAAAAATTATGAAAGTATTCCGTGCTGTATTTAAAATTATATAAACGTATTATTTAATATGTAAATATGTAGATAATTTATTGTTATTGAACATGTGTATAGAATATAATGTTATAGATAATTTTTTCGGTGCAATAGGCAAAGCGTGTGAGGCGTTAAAAGGCATGCATCCCAGCATGAGTTTTTACGCCAGTTGCTTTCAATTTACTCAAGCATACAAGAAAAATGACAAGCAATCGATTTGTTTTGAGAATACGCTAAAAAAGCAATACGAAATCTTACTTTTACCAAAAAGCAAAATTGTCGAAGGATTTAACCTTCTAAAATGCGAAGCAATAACCTTAAACGAAAAGCTCTTTTCTACATTTTTAAAATATTTGAATAGACAGTGGATTAAAAAGGTGTATTTTATTTATTGTTTAATAATTGAGTTGTATTTTACTTATTAATGGTTAACCATAATTTTTATATCCGTGTTTGAGCGGTCAACTAGAACCACGGCTCAGTAGAAGCTTATAATTTGAATTTTGGAAATAAAATCCGAGCAAATGGGCACTTTTTTAAATTTTTTCAATGTCTTATTGATGCAGAATATGAAAAAGTCGCAAGTTTGCTTTACTAGTTAAGTTAATCATTCAAAATAATATGTTAGCTCAATTGTAGCCAAAAGCACGAAATCAATTTGCAGTGGCTACGCAGCGCCCGACGTCACGCTCAGACTGATTTCTGTCTCTCTCGCACGCACTCTTTGTCGTGTCGCTTAATATTAGCGGCGTCTGCCGGAGGAGAGCCATACAGACTAAGTATCGGGTATAAATGTAGAGTTGCGGTCTCCGCGGCAACTCACAACGCTTCTCCTCGTTTTATCTTAAAAGGGTACGGAGTTTAGTAGGTGCTCGGATCTTCCTTCTGGCTCGTCCTTCGGGGTCGTCTTTCGGGGTGGCCGCACGTGGCGGATAGTTGCGGAGGTATAAGTTTGCTCCGAGGAGAAGTTCGGATGCGGGGGTTTAAGTGCTCTCCGAGAGGCGGGAGGATTGGTTGCGGCGGTTTAAGTGCGCTCCGAAGAGATGATTTGTCGCGGAGGTTTAAGTGCGCTCCGAGGAGAAGGTGCGTTGCGGAGGTTTAAGTGCGCTCCGAGGAGAAGGTATGAATATTACTAGCTAGTTAGGATCGTCAGCACTGAACATATACTTTTATACGATTGATGAGTCAATTTTCTACAAGGCTGGCTAATTTAAAGGTGCTCCCTTTGGATTGATTGTATCTCAAATAAGGTTTAAACTAAAAAGGTCAAATCATGATTTTTCTAAATAAAAAGGAAATGGAATTGCGCAGCCAGTCCTTCCACGCCTTAATTAACTTGCTCAAAGACGCTGGTGTCTATGAGAAAGGAATGGCATATGACGAAGTTAAGGAGCTTGCGCAGGTGATGTAATTGTCCACCATGGAACAAATCGAGGAAAACCAGGAGTACCTGCATTTCGAACGTGCCCGCTGTGCGAGCATAGTCTTATTCCTCGCTGGAGCTGCACCAATCGACCATGCTGCCTTCTGTGCTGATGGCTGAGCCCATGGCTGGTGATGTGGCTATTGATGTCTCACAGCGCGATTGCGATAGTCCTCCTGAAGGGCCTGTTCATATGACTGTTCGTGCAATAGTACATCACCCCCTCGACAGGAGCCCTTCGGCCGAGCGTCAGAGCTTACCCAAGCGCAGAGCTGACGGGAACAGCCACGCCATCGGTTCGGAGGAAAAGCGTACTAATAGCGTAAAAAAGCGCACTAATAAAACCGTCTGAAGAATTTAAAAATAAAATCAAAGAATTAGAATTAATATTTATACATAATGTAAAAGAACATATCAATTTAACCACAAATGTCAAGGCAAAATTATTAATGGCTGCACAAAATGTAAATATTAACATAGACGTAAAATCATTTTATTTTAAAATTATAATTTATTTTAGAATTAAGAACCTTAACAAAAAAATATCCGTGCAAAATCAGAAGCAATGTTTGCTTGCAAATGCAAAATTATTAAAAATAACTTTAGTAAAGCATTCGACTCTGCAAACCATTCCCTTTTAGCGCATAAACTTGACCTTTTAGGGTTTCCACCCAACCCCCTGAGATGGATTTCCAGCTATTTCTAACTTTCAGTCATGGTGTTGTGCAAACTTGTTACACCTTAATGCCTCGAAATGCAAAGTTATGACATTTCATCGTTCTAGCCCTTTGTTGGCTCCCTATACCCTATTTGCTGGTTCTCTTGAGAGAATTACCCTGGTGGATGATCTGGGTGTTATGTTAGACCCCAAGTTAAAGATTTCCGAACACATTTCTACCATGGTAAATAAGGCCATGGGCGTGCTTGGGTTTATAAAGAGGTGGTCAAAGGAATTTGACGACCCCTATATAACAATGACTCTCTATACGTCGCTTGTTCGTCCGATCTTAGAATACCGCTCCTGTGTATGGTGCCCTGAGTACAAAGTACACCAGGACCGTATAGAATCAGTAGAGAAAAACTTTTTACTTTTTGCTCTGCGGGGCCTTAACTGGGATGGAGGTGTGAGACTCCCATCTTACTCTAGTAGACTGCTATTATTAAACCTCCCATCCTTAGTTAACCGTAGAAAAAATGCTTGGTGTGATTTTTATGCACAACTTGATCATAGACAGCCCTGATCTGTTAAGCCGCATAAACTTTACGATTCCTATTAGACTTACTGGAAATTTTATACCGTTTTTCCTTCCACTTTTTAGATCGAATTATTCCTTGCATGAACCGTTTAGGGTCTTATGCTCGAATTATAATTCCCTCTACCATATCATATCCACCACTAATTCTCTTCCTCTTATTAAATTACTAATCCTTACACACCTTTCTAGTAATAAGTAATTAGTAATTGTGGTGGTATTTTTATTTCACCTCTTTGATTTCTAAAAGGAAATTTAAAACCCCACGGGCCTGTTAAGGGTTAATCAACATCAACATATGCCGTCTCATTCACACTCACTATACTATGTGCCTTTCACTCGCACTTATTGCTAACATACGTTAAGGGACTGACTTTTACCGACGAGACCACCTTAAATCATCATGTAGCATCATGGCTACGTCAATGTTGCTGGTTAACTGGTTTCAGCTCTCCTTTTTCCGACTCCGGACAGCCCTTCGACATTGCCATAGCATAGCCATTGAAATAGCCAGCGCATGATGCAATTATACAAGGTGGTCTCGTTGGGAGCCGAAGTTCGTTCGTGTTGTCCCTTATCGTTAGTGCGTGTTTGCTTGTTGATGTAGAAGGTTGTTCGCGGACGAATTTTTGTATAAAGTCTTAGCCCTTACGTGCCACCAACAAAAAATGACATACTGCACTTTTTGCCGAAATCATGTTCCGGGAGTAAAATTTATTCATGCTCCGATACTCATTTCAAAGCTTCCCAGTGGAAGTCTGCACCTAACAAAGGGCAGACTTATAAAAGGAGGAGATTGATTGATAACGCCGTTCCGGATAGAGAGGACGAAAGTTTAAAAGATGGTTTCGTCAATTCGAACACGCAAACAGAGTAAGTTTACCGTGTGAAAATATATAAATAAATGTAAATAATAATGCAAATGCTCTGTAGGGACGAAATGATAAATCATGCAATGTTCAAGGAAAACGAGTGCCTGAGACAAAAGATTCGTGCTATGGAGGTGGAAATGCATCGCGTAAGCCAGCAGCTTGAGGACTCGCGCCAATTAGAAAAGTCTCTTGGGAAAATTTTTACGGATAATCAAATCAAAATATTAAAGAGTGGTGGAAAACGACAAAGATTTAATTCGGAGGACATATCTGCGGCAATTTGCTTCATACCGCAGGCGCTGGAGCGTACAACCATCTTTATAAAAAAGGATTTCCTTTGCCTAGTCGTGCTACGTTATACAGATGGTTATCTGAAGTAGAAATAAAGACTGGCACCCTGGTTGTGGTCATTGACCTTATGGAAAATGAGGAAATGGTTGAGGCCGACAATCTTAACAAATAAATATCCATGGAAAGGCAGAAGCAACGTTTGCTTGCAAATTCAAAACTATTAAATATAAAACCATAAAAAAAACTTCAACACTGTATTATAATAGGAAATTTTAAATCCCACGGGCCTGTTAAGGGTTAATCAACATCAACATATGCCGTCTCACTCACAATCACTATACTATGTGCTTTTCACTCGCACTTATTGCTAGCATACGTTACGGGACTGACTTTTACCGACGAGACCACCTTGTATATTTGCATCATGAGCCAGCGGAGGTGGTGTGGCAACAGCGGCCCCAGTGGCGGGGAACAAGGACTGTATACCCGCCTCCTGGTGCTGTGACGGCGGAAATGACTGCCCGGCGGATCAGTTCATCTGCCAGTCCGGCGAGTGCAGCGACAAGGTTCTGGTTTCCGATGGTACCACCAACTGTGACTAATGTCCACGATGAGACCGGCTGCTGCCAGCGGAAAGAAACGATATGTGCCCAAATTCTTAAGCTAACAATACCTACTCCCTCTTCCCACAGCGTTGCATATCAGCCTTCCTGCTCTGGGAGAACTGTGCCGACATTTTCTTGTAGCGGCGCATGACTCACGCCTCGGATAATTGGTCATTTATGAATCATAAATGATAATTTATGAAAACTCTGCTTGAAAACAGCCTGTCCCTCGGACTAGTCCGCGGCGGATCAACGTCGATGCAAGCCGGACAACCGATTACCAAAAAAACGGGACTCGTACAATCTAAAACTGAAACAGCACAGAGCTGGTGAAGGAAATCAGAAAAAAATCATGTTTGTGGACATGTCCGCTTTCCCGGTAGCGCAGCAGTGGAAACGTAAGTGAAAACGAGAAGGCAACATGTGGCAGTCTGTTTTTGCCATGCTTTGACTTCTAATTCTTAAATTTGTTGGTCATTTGCTGCTTCATCAGTGCTGCCGACTTTTTATCAAAAATAAAGCTATTTCTAATTTGAAGAAAAGAAAAAAATGCTGAAAATTATAAAAAAAAATTGTGAAAAAAGCGTTATTAATGGTATTAACAATTTTGTATTAAAGTGATATTTAATATATATTTGATATAATTTTCATTAACTCATCCAGCTCTGTGGGGCTTCTGATTCGCATTCGTACGGCATGGTCGTACCAATCATGCATATTCGTTAGTTTTGTTTTTATAGATATTGCAATATTTATCTTTTTCGTTCCCTCCTTTGTACTCATTTCGATAGCATTTGCAGAGCAACAGCTGACAGCTTAAGAAATCAGCTGTCTTCACTAGAATCTTTATAGAAATAAGCATCCAAAACCTAGTGCTGTCGCTGATATTTTCTCTCTTTATTAAATTAATATCGCTATATTTGCATTCAATTTCTGAATATTTTCAACTTAAAGGTAATCCAAAATTTAGCTAATTCCATTTTCTTAACGAACAATATTTTGTTGACGGAAAAAGGTCAACCTATTTTAGAATTTCTAAATTATCTGGTAAACTGGCAAATATCGTTAAAAAATAATAACATTTTCTTATCTTACGTTTTATGTAAGCGGTGGCAACATCAAAAACGCTGATCTGACGGGAAAAAAGCTTAATCGGCAGCACTGAATCTAGCTAATGGCAACTCTCGAAATCTGTCAACACTGGTGTACGACCGCAGCGAAATACTATAAATACAGCTCAGCCCTGCCTTCATTTATTTTTTCTGACCTTCGTGGCAGCATCAAATTTTCATATATTTAAGTTTTATAGGTTACTCAGCTGGTTGTAGTTGATCTTTTCTTGGCATCCGGGTTGCCGGCTGCGGATGGTTGTTGGCTGATTTGGTGCTTGGTGCGGGGGTTGTTCGCAACATAGATTTCACCACGCCGCTCGGTGCGGCAATACTGCAACATCTCCATGGGGAAGAGCTGTTAATTCCAAAAATTTCGAAGCAATGATCAGCCTGTCGAAATTGGCACCTCCGCACCAAATTGTCCAACGCTTTCTCGCTGGTTATGTGCATGTCATATCGCCCAGTATTATGACGACCACGGTCGTTACGATGCTTTTAAAAGCGCACTATAAAACTATAAGAATGTCGCTTTTTTTCTGGAGGACTTCTGTCGTTTGAAAGCGTCATATCTCCGGCGATTTTGAGCAAATTATGCCGATACACAAACAAAAATACAAAAAAAAAAACATTTTCTTAATTGAGAAAATATAGCTACTGCATGATTTATGAATAGCGTTTTTATTGGGAAGTTAATTTCATTAAGCAAAAATTATGAAAGTATTCCGTGCTGTATTTAAAATTATATAAACGTATTATTTAATATGTAAATATGTAGATAATTTATTGTTATTGAACATGTGTATAGAATATAATGTTATAGATAATTTTTTCGGTGCAATAGGCAAAGCGTGTGAGGCGTTAAAAGGCATGCATCCCAGCATGAGTTTTTACGCCAGTTGCTTTCAATTTACTCAAGCATACAAGAAAAATGACAAGCAATCGATTTGTTTTGAGAATACGCTAAAAAAGCAATACGAAATCTTACTTTTACCAAAAAGCAAAATTGTCGAAGGATTTAACCTTCTAAAATGCGAAGCAATAACCTTAAACGAAAAGCTCTTTTCTACATTTTTAAAATATTTGAATAGACAGTGGATTAAAAAGGTGTATTTTATTTATTGTTTAATAATTGAGTTGTATTTTACTTATTAATGGTTAACCATAATTTTTATATCCGTGTTTGAGCGGTCAACTAGAACCACGGCTCAGTAGAAGCTTATAATTTGAATTTTGGAAATAAAATCCGAGCAAATGGGCACTTTTTTAAATTTTTTCAATGTCTTATTGATGCAGAATATGAAAAAGTCGCAAGTTTGCTTTACTAGTTAAGTTAATCATTCAAAATAATATGTTAGCTCAATTGTAGCCAAAAGCACGAAATCAATTTGCAGTGGCTACGCAGCGCCCGACGTCACGCTCAGACTGATTTCTGTCTCTCTCGCACGCACTCTTTGTCGTGTCGCTTAATATTAGCGGCGTCTGCCGGAGGAGAGCCATACAGACTAAGTATCGGGTATAAATGTAGAGTTGCGGTCTCCGCGGCAACTCACAACGCTTCCCCTCGTTTTATCTTAAAAGGGTACAGAGTTTAGTAGGTGCTCGGATCTTCCTTCTGGCTCGTCCTTCGGGGTCGTCTTTCGGGGTGGCCGCACGTGGCGGATAGTTGCGGAGGTATAAGTTTGCTCCGAGGAGAAGTTCGGATGCGGGGGTTTAAGTGCTCTCCGAGAGGCGGGAGGATTGGTTGCGGCGGTTTAAGTGCGCTCCGAAGAGATGATTTGTCGCGGAGGTTTAAGTGCGCTCCGAGGAGAAGGTGCGTTGCGGAGGTTTAAGTGCGCTCCGAGGAGAAGGTATGAATATTACTAGCTAGTTAGGATCGTCAGCACTGAACATATACTTTTATACGATTGATGAGTCAATTTTCTACAAGGCTGGCTAATTTAAAGGTGCTCCCTTTGGATTGATTGTATCTCAAATAAGGTTTAAACTAAAAAGGTCAAATCATGATTTTTCTAAATAAAAAGGAAATGGAATTGCGCAGCCAGTCCTTCCACGCCTTAATTAACTTGCTCAAAGACGCTGGTGTCTATGAGAAAGGAATGGCATATGACGAAGTTAAGGAGCTTGCGCAGGTGATGTAATTGTCCACCATGGAACAAATCGAGGAAAACCAGGAGTACCTGCATTTCGAACGTGCCCGCTGTGCGAGCATAGTCTTATTCCTCGCTGGAGCTGCACCAATCGACCATGCTGCCTTCTGTGCTGATGGCTGAGCCCATGGCTGGTGATGTGGCTATTGATGTCTCACAGCGCGATTGCGATAGTCCTCCTGAAGGGCCTGTTCATATGACTGTTCGTGCAATAGTACATCACCCCCTCGACAGGAGCCCTTCGGCCGAGCGTCAGAGCTTACCCAAGCGCAGAGCTGACGGGAACAGCCACGCCATCGGTTCGGAGGAAAAGCGTACTAATAGCGTAAAAAAGCGCACTAATAAAACCGTCTGAAGAATTTAAAAATAAAATCAAAGAATTAGAATTAATATTTATACATAATGTAAAAGAACATATCAATTTAACCACAAATGTCAAGGCAAAATTATTAATGGCTGCACAAAATGTAAATATTAACATAGACGTAAAATCATTTTATTTTAAAATTATAATTTATTTTAGAATTAAGAACCTTAACAAAAAAATATCCGTGCAAAATCAGAAGCAATGTTTGCTTGCAAATGCAAAATTATTAAAAATAACTTTAGTAAAGCATTCGACTCTGCAAACCATTCCCTTTTAGCGCATAAACTTGACCTTTTAGGGTTTCCACCCAACCCCCTGAGATGGATTTCCAGCTATTTCTAACTTTCAGTCATGGTGTTGTGCAAACTTGTTACACCTTAATGCCTCGAAATGCAAAGTTATGACATTTCATCGTTCTAGCCCTTTGTTGGCTCCCTATACCCTATTTGCTGGTTCTCTTGAGAGAATTACCCTGGTGGATGATCTGGGTGTTATGTTAGACCCCAAGTTAAAGATTTCCGAACACATTTCTACCATGGTAAATAAGGCCATGGGCGTGCTTGGGTTTATAAAGAGGTGGTCAAAGGAATTTGACGACCCCTATATAACAATGACTCTCTATACGTCGCTTGTTCGTCCGATCTTAGAATACCGCTCCTGTGTATGGTGCCCTCAGTACAAAGTACACCAGGACCGTATAGAATCAGTAGAGAAAAACTTTTTACTTTTTGCTCTGCGGGGCCTTAACTGGGATGGAGGTGTGAGACTCCCATCTTACTCTAGTAGACTGCTATTATTAAACCTCCCATCCTTAGTTAACCGTAGAAAAAATGCTTGGTGTGATTTTTATGCACAACTTGATCATAGACAGCCCTGATCTGTTAAGCCGCATAAACTTTACGATTCCTATTAGACTTACTGGAAATTTTATACCGTTTTTCCTTCCACTTTTTAGATCGAATTATTCCTTGCATGAACCGTTTAGGGTCTTATGCTCGAATTATAATTCCCTCTACCATATCATATCCACCACTAATTCTCTTCCTCTTATTAAATTACTAATCCTTACACACCTTTCTAGTAATAAGTAATTAGTAATTGTGGTGGTATTTTTATTTCACCTCTTTGATTTCTAAAAGGAAATTTAAAACCCCACGGGCCTGTTAAGGGTTAATCAACATCAACATATGCCGTCTCATTCACACTCACTATACTATGTGCCTTTCACTCGCACTTATTGCTAACATACGTTAAGGGACTGACTTTTACCGACGAGACCACCTTAAATCATCATGTAGCATCATGGCTACGTCAATGTTGCTGGTTAACTGGTTTCAGCTCTCCTTTTTCCGACTCCGGACAGCCCTTCGACATTGCCATAGCATAGCCATTGAAATAGCCAGCGCATGATGCAATTATACAAGGTGGTCTCGTTGGGAGCCGAAGTTCGTTCGTGTTGTCCCTTATCGTTAGTGCGTGTTTGCTTGTTGATGTAGAAGGTTTTTCGCGGACGAATTTTTGTATAAAGTCTTAACCCTTACGTGCCACCAACAAAAAATGACATACTGCACTTTTTGCCGAAATCATGTTCCGGGAGTAAAATTTATTCATGCTCCGATACTCATTTCAAAGCTTCCCAGTGGAAGTCTGCACCTAACAAAGGGCAGACTTATAAAAGGAGGAGATTGATTGATAACGCCGTTCCGGATAGAGAGGACGAAAGTTTAAAAGATGGTTTCGTCAATTCGAACACGCAAACAGAGTAAGTTTACCGTGTGAAAATATATAAATAAATGTAAATAATAATGCAAATGCTCTGTAGGGACGAAATGATAAATCATGCAATGTTCAAGGAAAACGAGTGCCTGAGACAAAAGATTCGTGCTATGGAGGTGGAAATGCATCGCGTAAGCCAGCAGCTTGAGGACTCGCGCCAATTAGAAAAGTCTCTTGGGAAAATTTTTACGGATAATCAAATCAAAATATTAAAGAGTGGTGGAAAACGACAAAGATTTAATTCGGAGGACATATCTGCGGCAATTTGCCTTCATACCGCAGGCGCTGGAGCGTACAACCATCTTTATAAAAAAGGATTTCCTTTGCCTAGTCGTGCTACGTTATACAGATGGTTATCTGAAGTAGAAATAAAGACTGGCACCCTGGTTGTGGTCATTGACCTTATGGAAAATGAGGAAATGGTTGAGGCCGACAATCTTAACAAATAAATATCCATGGAAAGGCAGAAGCAACGTTTGCTTGCAAATTCAAAACTATTAAATATAAAACCATAAAAAAAACTTCAACACTGTATTATAATAGGAAATTTTAAATCCCACGGGCCTGTTAAGGGTTAATCAACATCAACATATGCCGTCTCACTCACAATCACTATACTATGTGCTTTTCACTCGCACTTATTGCTAGCATACGTTACGGGACTGACTTTTACCGACGAGACCACCTTGTATATTTGCATCATGAGCCAGCGGAGGTGGTGTGGCAACAGCGGCCCCAGTGGCGGGGAACAAGGACTGTATACCCGCCTCCTGGTGCTGTGACGGCGGAAATGACTGCCCGGCGGATCAGTTCATCTGCCAGTCCGGCGAGTGCAGCGACAAGGTTCTGGTTTCCGATGGTACCACCAACTGTGACTAATGTCCACGATGAGACCGGCTGCTGCCAGCGGAAAGAAACGATATGTGCCCAAATTCTTAAGCTAACAATACCTACTCCCTCTTCCCACAGCGTTGCATATCAGCCTTCCTGCTCTGGGAGAACTGTGCCGACATTTTCTTGTAGCGGCGCATGACTCCCGCCTCGGATAATTGGTCATTTATGAATAAATAAATGATAATTTATGAAAACTCTGCTTGAAAACAGCCTGTCCGTCGGACTAGTCCGCGGCGGATCAACGTCGATGCAAGCCGGACAACCGATTACCAAAAAAACGGGACTCGTACAATCTAAAACTGAAACAGCACAGAGCTGGTGAAGGAAATCAGAAAAAAATCATGTTTGTGGACATGTCCGCTTTCCCGGTAGCGCAGCAGTGGAAACGTAAGTGAAAACGAGACGGCAACATGTGGCAGTCTGTTTTTGCCATGCTTTGACTTCTAATTCTTAAATTTGTTGGTCATTTGCTGCTTCATCAGTGCTGCCGACTTTTTATCAAAAATAAAGCTATTTCTAATTTGAAGAAAAGAAAAAAATGCTGAAAATTATAAAAAAAAATTGTGAAAAAAGCGTTATTAATGGTATTAACAATTTTGTATTAAAGTGATATTTAATATATATTTGATATAATTTTCATTAACTCATCCAGCTCTGTGGGGCTTCTGATTCGCATTCGTACGGCATGGTCGTACCAATCATGCATATTCGTTAGTTTTGTTTTGATAGATATTGCAATATTTATCTTTTTCGTTCCCTCCTTTGTACTCATTTCGATAGCATTTGCAGAGCAACAGCTGACAGCTTAAGAAATCAGCTGTCTTCACTAGAATCTTTATAGAAATAAGCATCCAAAACCTAGTGCTGTCGCTGATATTTTCTCTCTTTATTAAATTAATATCGCTATATTTGCATTCAATTTCTGAATATTTTCAACTTAAAGGTAATCCAAAATTTAGCTAATTCCATTTTCTTAACGAACAATATTTTGTTGACGGAAAAAGGTCAACCTATTTTAGAATTTCTAAATTATCTGGTAAACTGGCAAATATCGTTAAAAAATAATAACATTTTCTTATCTTACGTTTTATGTAAGCGGTGGCAACATCAAAAAAGCTGATCTGACGGGAAAAAAGCTTAATCGGCAGCACTGAATCTAGCTAATGGCAACTCTCGAAATCTGTCAACACTGGTGTACGACCGCAGCGAAATACTATAAATACAGCTCAGCAGCTAGCCCTGCCTTCATTTATTTTTTATGACCTTCGTGGCAGCATCAAATTTTCATATATTTAAGTTTTATAGGTTACTCAGCTGGTTGTAGTTGATCTTTTCTTGGCATCCGGGTTGCCGGCTGCGGATGGTTGTTGGCTGATTTGGTGCTTGGTGCGGGGGTTGTTCGCAACATAGATTTCACCACGCCGCTCGGTGCGGCAATACTGCAACATCTCCATGGGGAAGAGCTGTTAATTCCAAAAATTTCGAAGCAATGATCAGCCTGTCGAAATTGGCACCTCCGCACCAAATTGTCCAACGCTTTCTCGCTGGTTATGTGCATGTCATATCGCCCAGTATTATGACGACCACGGTCGTTACGATGCTTTTAAAAGCGCACTATAAAACTATAAGAATGTCGCTTTTTTTCTGGAGGACTTCTGTCGTTTGAAAGCGTCATATCTCCGGCGATTTTGAGCAAATTATGCCGATACACAAACAAAAATAAAAAAAAAAAACATTTTCTTAATTGAGAAAATATAGCTACTGCATGATTTATGAATAGCGTTTTTATTGGGAAGAGATGATTTGTCGCGGAGGTTTAAGTGCGCTCCGAGGAGAAGGTGCGTTGCGGAGGTTTAAGTGCGCTCCGAGGAGAAGGTAGCTAGTTAGGATCGTCAGCACTGAACATATACTTTTATACGATTGATGAGTCAATTTTCTACAAGGCTGGCTAATTTAAAGGTGCTCCCTTTGGATTTATTGTATCTCAAATAAGGTTTAAACTAAAAAGGTCAAATCATGATTTTTCTAAATAAAAAGGAAATGGAATTGCGCAGCCAGTCCTTCCACGCCTTAATTAACTTGCTCAAAGACGCTGGTGTCTATGAGAAAGGAATGGCATATGACGAAGTTAAGGAGCTTGCGCAGGTGATGTAATTGTCCACCATGGAACAAATCGAGGAAAACCAGGAGTACCTGCATTTCGAACGTGCCCGCTGTGCGAGCATAGTCTTATTCCTCGCTGGAGCTGCACCAATCGACCATGCTGCCTTCTGTGCTGATGGCTGAGCCCATGGCTGGTGATGTGGCTATTGATGTCTCACAGCGCGATTGCGATAGTCCTCCTGAAGGGCCTGTTCATATGACTGTTCGTGCAATAGTACATCACCCCCTCGACAGGAGCCCTTCGGCCGAGCGTCAGAGCTTACCCAAGCGCAGAGCTGACGGGAACAGCCACGCCATCGGTTCGGAGGAAAAGCGTACTAATAGCGTAAAAAAGCGCACTAATAAAACCGTCTGAAGAATTTAAAAATAAAATCAAAGAATTAGAATTAATATTTATACATAATGTAAAAGAACATATCAATTTAACCACAAATGTCAAGGCAAAATTATTAATGGCTGCACAAAATGTAAATATTAACATAGACGTAAAATCATTTTATTTTAAAATTATAATTTATTTTAGAATTAAGAACCTTAACAAAAAAATATCCGTGCAAAATCAGAAGCAATGTTTGCTTGCAAATGCAAAATTATTAAAACTAACTTTAGTAAAGCATTCGACTCTGCAAACCAGCGCATAAACTTGACCTTTTAGGGTTTCCGCCCAACCTGCTGAGATGGATTTCTAGCTATCTTTGTTCCAGGTCGCAAAGAGTCCTCTTCAAAAACTCCCTCTCTTTACCAGTAAAGGTTTCTTCGGGAGTACCACAGGGCAGCCATCTAGGCCCCTTACTCTTCACACTCTTTATTAATGGTATTACTTGCCTTCGGTATTAACACACTATCGAGTACTTATGTACTTAAGGACATTTCATTTCATTCTCGCTTGCGATCCGATCTCAATAACTTTCAGTCATGGTGTTGTGAAAACTTGTTACACCTTAATGGCTCGAAATGCAAAGTTATGACATTTCATCGTTCTAGCCCCTTGTTGGATCCCTATACCCTATTTGGTGGTTCTCTTGAGAGAATTACCCTGGTGGATGATCTGGGTGTTATGTTAGACCCCCCAAGTTAAAGTTTTCCGAACACATTTCTACCATGGTAAATAAGGCCATGGGCGTGCTTGGGTTTATAAAGAGGTGGTCAAAGGAATTTGACAACCCCTATATAACAATGACTCTCTATACGTCGCTTGTTCGTCCGATCTTAGAATACCGCTCCTGTGTATGGTGCCCTCAGTACAAAGTACACCAGGACCGTATAGAATCAGTAGAGAAAAACTTTTTGCTCTGCGGGGCCTTAACTGGGATGAAGGTGTGAGACTCCCATCTTACTCTAGTAGACTGCTATTATTAAACCTCCCATCCTTAGTTAACCGTAGAAAAAATGCTTGGTGTGATTTTTATGCACAACTTGATCAGGGGTGTCATAGACAGCCCTGATCTGCTAAGCCGCATAAACTTTACGATTCCTATTAGACTTACTGGAAATTTTATACCGTTTTTCCTTCCACTTTTTAGATCGAATTATTCCTTGCATGAACCGTTTAGGGTCTTATGCTCGAATTATAATTCCCTCTACCATATCATATCCACCACTAATTCTCTTCCTCTTATTAAATTACTAATCCTTACACACCTTTCTAGTAATAAGTAATTAGTAATTGTGGTGGTATTTTTATTTCACCTCTTTGATTTCTAAAAGGAAATTTTAAACCCCACGGGCCTGTTAAGGATTAATCAACATCAACATATGCCGTCTCATTCACACTCACTATACTATGTGCCTTTCACTCGCACTTATTGCTAACATACGTTAAGGGACTGACTTTTACCGACGAGACCACATAAATCATCATGTAGCATCATGGCTACGTCAATGTTGCTGGTTAACTGGTTTCAGCTCTCCTTTTTCCGACTCCGGACAGCCCTTCGACATTGCCATAGCATAGCCATTGAAATAGCCAGCGCATGATGCAATTATACAAGGTGGTCTCGTTGGGAGCCGAAGTTCGTTCGTGTTGTCCCTTATCGTTAGTGCGTGTTTGCTTGTTGATGTAGAAGGTTGTTCGCGGACGAATTTTTGTATAAAGTCTTAACCCTTACGTGCCACCAACAAAAAATGACATACTGCACTTTTTGCCGAAATCATGTTCCGGGAGTAAAATTTATTCATGCTCCGAAATGTGCAGTGAGGCGGAAGTTGTGGGAGCAAAGCCTCGGGTGCAGCCTTGGCGCTCATTCTAAAATTTGCGATACTCATTTCAAAGCTTCCCAGTGGAAGTCTGCACCTAACAAAGGGCAGACTTATAAAAGGAGGAGATTGATTGATAACGCCGTTCCGGATAGAGAGGACGAAAGTTTAAAAGATGGTTTCGTCAATTCGAACACGCAAACAGAGTAAGTTTACCGTGTGAAAATATATAAATAAATGTAAATAATAATGCAAATGCTCTGTAGGGACGAAATGATAAATCATGCAATGTTCAAGGAAAACGAGTGCCTGAGACAAAAGATTCGTGCTATGGAGGTGGAAATGCATCGCGTAAGCCAGCAGCTTGAGGACTCGCGCCAATTAGAAAAGTCTCTTGGGAAAATTTTTACGGATAATCAAATCAAAATATTAAAGAGTGGTGGAAAACGACAAAAATTTAATTCGGAGGATATATCTGCGGCAATTTGCCTTCATACCGCAGGCGCTGGAGCGTACAACCATCTTTATAAAAAAGGATTTCCTTTGCCTAGTCGTGCTACGTTATACAGATGGTTATCTGAAGTAGAAATAAAGACTGGCACCCTGGATGTGGTCATTGACCTTATGGAAAATGAGGAAATGGTTGAGGCCGACAATCTTAACAAATAAATATCCATGGAAAGGCAGAAGCAACGTTTGCTTGCAAATTCAAAACTATTAAATATAAAACCATAAAAAAAACTTCAACACTGTATTATAATAGGAAATTTTAAATCCCACGGGCCTGTTAAGGGTTAATCAACATCAACATATGCCGTCTCACTCACAATCACTATACTATGTGCTTTTCACTCGCACTTATTGCTAGCATACGTTACGGGACTGACTTTTACCGACGAGACCACCTTGTATATTTGCATCATGAGCCAGCGGAGGTGGTGTGGCAACAGCGGCCCCAGTGGCGGGGAACAAGGACTGTATACCCGCCTCCTGGTGCTGTGACGGCGGAAATGACTGCCCGGCGGATCAGTTCATCTGCCAGTCCGGCGAGTGCAGCGACAAGGTTCTGGTTTCCGATGGTACCACCAACTGTGACTAATGTCCACGATGAGACCGGCTGCTGCCAGCGGAAAGAAACGATATGTGCCCAAATTCTTAAGCTAACAATACCTACTCCCTCTTCCCACAGCGTTGCATATCAGCCTTCCTGCTCTGGGAGAACTGTGCCGACATTTTCTTGTAGCGGCGCATGACAATTTATGAAAACTCTGCTTGAAAACAGCCTGTCCCTCGGACTAGTCCGCGGCGGATCAACGTCGATGCAAGCCGGACAACCGATTACCGAAAAAACGGGACTCGTACAATCTAATACTGAAACAGCACAGAGCTGGTGAAGGAAATCAGAAAAAAATCATGTTTGTGGACATGTCCGCTTTCCCGGTAGCGCAGCAGTGGAAACGTAAGTGAAAACGAGACGGCAACATGTGGCAGTCTGTTTTTGCCATGCTTTGACTTCCAATTCTTAAATTTGTTGGTCATTTGCTGCTTCATCAGTGCTGCCGACTTTTTATCAAAAATAAAGCTATTTCTAATTTGAAGAAAAGAAAAAAATGCTGAAAATTATAAAAAAAAATTGTGAAAAAAGCGTAATTAATGGTATTAACAATTTTGTATTAAAGTGATATTTAATATATATTTGATATAATTTTCATTAACTCATCCAGCTCTGTGGGGCTAGCTTCTGATTCGCATTCGTACGGCATGGTCGTACCAATCATGCATATTCGTTAGTTTTGTTTTGATCGATATTGCAATATTTATCTTTTTCGTTCCCTCCTTTGTACTCATTTCGATAGCATTTGCAGAGCAACAGCTGACAGCTTAAGAAATCAGCTGTCTTCACTAGAATCTTTATAGAAATAAGCATCCAAAACCTAGTGCTGTCGCTGATATTTTCTCTCTTTATTAAATTAATATCGCTATATTTGCATTCAATTTCTGAATATTTTCAACTTAAAGGTAATCCAAAATTTAGCTAATTCCATTTTCTTAACGAACAATATTTTGTTGACGGAAAAAGGTCAACCTATTTTAGAATTTCTAAATTATCTGGTAAACTGGCAAATATCGTTAAAAAATAATAACATTTTCTTATCTTACGTTTTATGTAAGCGGTGGCAACATCAAAAAAGCTGATCTGACGGGAAAAAAGCTTAATCGGCAGCACTGAATCTAGCTAATGGCAACTCTCGAAATCTGTCAACACTGGTGTACGACCGCAGCGAAATACTATAAATACAGCTCAGCAGCTAGCCCTGCCTTCATTTATTTTTTCTGACCTTCGTGGCTGCATCAAATTTTCATATATTTAAGTTTTATAGGTTACTCAGCTGGTTGTAGTTGATCTTTTCTTGGCATCCGGGTTGCCGGCTGCGGATGGTTGTTGGCTGATTTGGTGCTTGGTGCGGGGGTTGTTCGCAACATAGATTTCACCACGCCGCTCGGTGCGGCAATACTGCAACATCTCCATGGGGAAGAGCTGTTAATTCCAAAAATTTCGAAGCAATGATCAGCCTGTCGAAATTGGCACCTCCGCACCAAATTGTCCAACGCTTTCTCGCTGGTTATGTGCATGTCATATCGCCCAGTATTATGACGCCCACGGTCGTTACGATGCTTTTAAAAGCGCACTATAAAACTATAAGAATGTCGCTTTTTTTCTGGAGGACTTCTGTCGTTTGAAAGCGTCATATCTCCGGCGATTTTGAGCAAATTATGCCGATACACAAACAAAAATACAAAAAAAAAACATTTTCTTAATTGAGAAAATATAGCTACTGCATGATTTATGAATAGCGTTTTTATTGGGAAGAGATGATTTGTCGCGGAGATTTAAGTGCGCTCCGAGGAGAAGGTGCGTTGCGGAGGTTTAAGTGCGCTCCGAGGAGAAGGTAGCTAGTTAGGATCGTCAGCACTGAACATATACTTTTATACGATTGATGAGTCAATTTTCTACAAGGCTGGCTAATTTAAAGGTGCTCCCTTTGGATTGATTGTATCTCAAATAAGGTTTAAACTAAAAAGGTCAAATCATGATTTTTCTAAATAAAAAGGAAATGGAATTGCGCAGCCAGTCCTTCCACGCCTTAATTAACTTGCTCAAAGACGCTGGTGTCTATGAGAAAGGAATGGCATATGACGAAGTTAAGGAGCTTGCGCAGGTGATGTAATTGTCCACCATGGAACAAATCGAGGAAAACCAGGAGTACCTGCATTTCGAACGTGCCCGCTGTGCGATCATAGTCTTATTCCTCGCTGGAGCTGCACCAATCGACCATGCTGCCTTCTGTGCTGATGGCTGAGCCCATGGCTGGTGATGTGGCTATTGATGTCTCACAGCGCGATTGCGATAGTCCTCCTGAAGGGCCTGTTCATATGACTGTTCGTGCAATAGTACATCACCCCCTCGACAGGAGCCCTTCGGCCGAGCGTCAGAGCTTACCCAAGCGCAGAGCTGACGGGAACAGCCACGCCATCGGTTCGGAGGAAAAGCGTACTAATAGCGTAAAAAAGCGCACTAATAAAACCGTCTGAAGAATTTAAAAATAAAATCAAAGAATTAGAATTAATATTTATACATAATGTAAAAGAACATATCAATTTAACCACAAATGTCAAGGCAAAATTATTAATGGCTGCACAAAATGTAAATATTAACATAGACGTAAAATCATTTTATTTTAAAATTATAATTTATTTTAGAATTAAGAACCTTAACAAAAAAATATCCGTGCAAAATCAGAAGCAATGTTTGCTTGCAAATGCAAAATTATTAAAACTAACTTTAGTAAAGCATTCGACTCTGCAAACCAGCGCATAAACTTGACCTTTTAGGGTTTCCGCCCAACCTGCTGAGATGGATTTCTAGCTATCTTTGTTCCAGGTCGCAAAGAGTCCTCTTCAAAAACTCCCTCTCTTTACCAGTAAAGGTTTCTTCGGGAGTACCACAGGGCAGCCATCTAGGCCCCTTACTCTTCACACTCTTTATTAATGGTATTACTTGCCTTCGGTATTAACACACTATCGAGTACTTATGTACTTAAGGACATTTCATTTCATTCTCGCTTGCGATCCGATCTCAATAACTTTCAGTCATGGTGTTGTGAAAACTTGTTACACCTTAATGGCTCGAAATGCAAAGTTATGACATTTCATCGTTCTAGCCCCTTGTTGGATCCCTATACCCTATTTGGTGGTTCTCTTGAGAGAATTACCCTGGTGGATGATCTGGGTGTTATGTTAGACCCCCCCAAGTTAAAGTTTTCCGAACACATTTCTACCATGGTAAATAAGGCCATGGGCGTGCTTGGGTTTATAAAGAGGTGGTCAAAGGAATTTGACAACCCCTATATAACAATGACTCTCTATACGTCGCTTGTTCGTCCGATCTTAGAATACCGCTCCTGTGTATGGTGCCCTCAGTACAAAGTACACCAGGACCGTATAGAATCAGTAGAGAAAAACTTTTTGCTCTGCGGGGCCTTAACTGGGATGAAGGTGTGAGACTCCCATCTTACTCTAGTAGACTGCTATTATTAAACCTCCCATCCTTAGTTAACCGTAGAAAAAATGCTTGGTGTGATTTTTATGCACAACTTGATCAGGGGTGTCATAGACAGCCCTGATCTGCTAAGCCGCATAAACTTTACGATTCCTATTAGACTTACTGGAAATTTTATACCGTTTTTCCTTCCACTTTTTAGATCGAATTATTCCTTGCATGAACCGTTTAGGGTCTTATGCTCGAATTATAATTCCCTCTACCATATCATATCCACCACTAATTCTCTTCCTCTTATTAAATTACTAATCCTTACACACCTTTCTAGTAATAAGTAATTAGTAATTGTGGTGGTATTTTTATTTCACCTCTTTGATTTCTAAAAGGAAATTTTAAACCCCACGGGCCTGTTAAGGATTAATCAACATCAACATATGCCGTCTCATTCACACTCACTATACTATGTGCCTTTCACTCGCACTTATTGCTAACATACGTTAAGGGACTGACTTTTACCGACGAGACCACATAAATCATCATGTAGCATCATGGCTACGTCAATGTTGCTGGTTAACTGGTTTCAGCTCTCCTTTTTCCGACTCCGGACAGCCCTTCGACATTGCCATAGCATAGCCATTGAAATAGCCAGCGCATGATGCAATTATACAAGGTGGTCTCGTTGGGAGCCGAAGTTCGTTCGTGTTGTCCCTTATCGTTAGTGCGTGTTTGCTTGTTGATGTAGAAGGTTGTTCGCGGACGAATTTTTGTATAAAGTCTTAACCCTTACGTGCCACCAACAAAAAATGACATACTGCACTTTTTGCCGAAATCATGTTCCGGGAGTAAAATTTATTCATGCTCCGAAATGTGCAGTGAGGCGGAAGTTGTGGGAGCAAAGCCTCGGGTGCAGCCTTGGCGCTCATTCTAAAATTTGCGATACTCATTTCAAAGCTTCCCAGTGGAAGTCTGCACCTAACAAAGGGCAGACTTATAAAAGGAGGAGATTGATTGATAACGCCGTTCCGGATAGAGAGGACGAAAGTTTAAAAGATGGTTTCGTCAATTCGAACACGCAAACAGAGTAAGTTTACCGTGTGAAAATATATAAATAAATGTAAATAATAATGCAAATGCTCTGTAGGGACGAAATGATAAATCATGCAATGTTCAAGGAAAACGAGTGCCTGAGACAAAAGATTCGTGCTATGGAGGTGGAAATGCATCGCGTAAGCCAGCAGCTTGAGGACTCGCGCCAATTAGAAAAGTCTCTTGGGAAAATTTTTACGGATAATCAAATCAAAATATTAAAGAGTGGTGGAAAACGACAAAAATTTAATTCG
The DNA here is from genome assembly GCF_003369915.1 of Drosophila miranda. NCBI lineage: Eukaryota > Metazoa > Arthropoda > Insecta > Diptera > Drosophilidae > Drosophila > Drosophila miranda. The sequence goes on from NC_046674.1 coordinate 26,396,896, forward strand.
GAGGATATATCTGCGGCAATTTGCCTTCATACCGCAGGCGCTGGAGCGTACAACCATCTTTATAAAAAAGGATTTCCTTTGCCTAGTCGTGCTACGTTATACAGATGGTTATCTGAAGTAGAAATAAAGACTGGCACCCTGGATGTGGTCATTGACCTTATGGAAAATGAGGAAATGGTTGAGGCCGACAATCTTAACAAATAAATATCCATGGAAAGGCAGAAGCAACGTTTGCTTGCAAATTCAAAACTATTAAATATAAAACCATAAAAAAAACTTCAACACTGTATTATAATAGGAAATTTTAAATCCCACGGGCCTGTTAAGGGTTAATCAACATCAACATATGCCGTCTCACTCACAATCACTATACTATGTGCTTTTCACTCGCACTTATTGCTAGCATACGTTACGGGACTGACTTTTACCGACGAGACCACCTTGTATATTTGCATCATGAGCCAGCGGAGGTGGTGTGGCAACAGCGGCCCCAGTGGCGGGGAACAAGGACTGTATACCCGCCTCCTGGTGCTGTGACGGCGGAAATGACTGCCCGGCGGATCAGTTCATCTGCCAGTCCGGCGAGTGCAGCGACAAGGTTCTGGTTTCCGATGGTACCACCAACTGTGACTAATGTCCACGATGAGACCGGCTGCTGCCAGCGGAAAGAAACGATATGTGCCCAAATTCTTAAGCTAACAATACCTACTCCCTCTTCCCACAGCGTTGCATATCAGCCTTCCTGCTCTGGGAGAACTGTGCCGACATTTTCTTGTAGCGGCGCATGACTCCCGCCTCGGATAATTGGTCATTTATGAATAAATAAATGATAATTTATGAAAACTCTGCTTGAAAACAGCCTGTCCCTCGGACTAGTCCGCGGCGGATCAACGTCGATGCAAGCCGGACAACCGATTACCGAAAAAACGGGACTCGTACAATCTAAAACTGAAACAGCACAGAGCTGGTGAAGGAAATCAGAAAAAAATCATGTTTGTGAACATGTCCGCTTTCCCGGTAGCGCAGCAGTGGAAACGTAAGTGAAAACGAGACGGCAACATGTGGCAGTCTGTTTTTGCCATGCTTTGACTTCTAATTCTTAAATTTGTTTGTCATTTGCTGCTTCATCAGTGCTGCCGACTTTTTATCAAAAATAAAGCTATTTCTAATTTGAAGAAAAGAAAAAAATGCTGAAAATTATAAAAAAAAATTGTGAAAAAAGCGTAATTAATGGTATTAACAATTTTGTATTAAAGTGATATTTAAAATGTATTTTATATAATTTTCATTAACTCATCCAGCTCTGTGGGGCTAGCTTCTGATTCGCATTCGTACGGCATGGTCGTACCAATCATGCATATTCGTTAGTTTTGTTTTGATAGATATTGCAATATTTATCTTTTTCGTTCCCTCCTTTGTACTCATTTCGATAGCATTTGCAGAGCAACAGCTGACAGCTTAAGAAATCAGCTGTCTTCACTAGAATCTTTATAGAAATAAGCATCCAAAACCTAGTGCTGTCGCTGATATTTTCTCTCTTTATTAAATTAATATCGCTATATTTGCATTCAATTTCTGAATATTTTCAACTTAAAGGTAATCCAAAATTTAGCTAATTCCATTTTTCTTAACGAACAATATTTTGTTGACGGAAAAAGGTCAACCTATTTTAGAATTTCTAAATTATCTGGTAAACTGGCAAATATCGTTAAAAAATAATAACATTTTCTTATCTTACGTTTTATGTAAGCGGTGGCAACATCAAAAAAAGCTGATCTGATGGGAAAAAAGCTTAATCGGCAGCACTGAATCTAGCTAATGGCAACTCTCGAAATCTGTCAACACTGGTGTACGACCGCAGCGAAATACTATAAATACAGCTCAGCAGCTAGCCCTGCCTTCATTTATTTTTTCTGACCTTCGTGGCAGCATCAAATTTTCATATATTTAAGTTTTATAAGTTACTTAGCTGGTTGTAGTTGATCTTTTCTTGGCATCCGGGTTGCCGGTTGCGGATGGTTGTTGGCTGATTTGGTGCTTGGTGCGGGGGTTGTTCGCAACATAGATTTCACCACGCCGCTCGGTGCGGCAATACTGCAACTTCTCCATGGGGAAGAGCTGTTAATTCCAAAAATTTCGAAGCAATGATCAGCCTGTCGAAATTGGCACCTCCGCACCAAATTGTCCAACGCTTTCTCGCTGGTTATGTGCATGTCATATCGCCCAGTATTATGACGCCCACGGTCGTTACGATGCTTTTAAAAGCGCACTTTAAAACTATAAGAATGTCGCTTTTTTTCTGGAGGACTTCTGTCGTTTGAAAGCGTCATATCTCCGGCGATTTTGAGCAAATTATGCCGATACACAAACAAAAATACAAAAAAAAAACATTTTCTTAATTGAGAAAATATAGCTACTGCATGATTTATGAATAGCGTTTTTATTGGGAAGTTAATTTCATTAAGCAAAAATTATGAAAGTATTCCGTGCTGTATTTAAAATTATATAAACGTATTATTTAATATGTAAATATGTAGATAATTTATTGTTATTGAACATGTGTATAGAATATAATGTTATAGATAATTTTTTCGGTGCAATAGCAAAGCGTGTGAGGCGTTAAAAGGCATGCATCCCAGTTGCTTTCAATTTACTCAAGCATACAAGAAAAATGACAAGCAATCGATTTGTTTTGAGAATACGCTAAAAAAGCAATACGAAATCTTACTTTTACCAAAAAGCAAAATTGTCGAAGGATTTAACCTTCTAAAATGCGAAGCAATAACCTTAAACGAGAAGCTCTTTTCTACATTTTTAAAATATTTTAATAGACAGTGGATTAAAAAGGTGTATTTTATTTATTGTTTAATAATTGAGTTGTATTTTACTTATTAATAGTTAACCATAATTTTTATATCCGTGTTTGAGCGGTCAACTAGAACCACGGCTCAGTAGAAGCTTATAATTTGAATTTTGGAAATAAAATCCGAGCAAATGGGCACTTTTTTAAATTTTTTCAATGTCTTATTGATGCAGAATATGAAAAAGTCGCAAGTTTGCTTTACTAGTTAAGTTAATCATTCAAAATAATATGTTAGCTCAATTATTTTTGTCTTCAGGATCGCCCAAAAAAAATAATGAGCGCAATGGATCTTTTTGAAAGAGGTGAAATAAATATACAGGGTTTTCTGACATGCACTGTTTCCTTAGCTGACCGCTTTTCAAAGCAGGGCTTCCTTGAAAGGGTGGATATTGAAGGCAATTTAACTGAAATGTCTTCCGTAAACATTTGTGGTACATGTTGGGATCAAATTGTGGCCCACAACCAAGCAAAAAACGTCTTGGAAGAAAAAGAAAATATAAAGTCTAAATGTCCCAGCTGCAACCAAGACCAGGCGAATCCGGGAACACATAGTAGACTTATCATCAAGTTCGTTGGTGTCCCAGCTGGGAAAGACCCTTAGGTCTTAGATATTGCATCAAAAATTTAATTTATTTACCAATAGACGTCCAATAGAGGCGCAATTCCGCAGGTGAAGCAACTCCGGTAGGTTACGGTGCGCCAAAGTCGAAAAGTCCTATCGCCACGATGATGTGAAATCGTTAACAAGACCCATGGCCTGATAACGAGCACCAGATGCGTATCAATTTGGCAGGCGTCAGCAGATCATCGGCGGCTGAGCGTTCTTCTCCCGAGCGACTCAACGAACCTTGCGAACATGGGATGCCTTAGTTTTCCAAACTGAAGACCTTGATGGAGATGCGCTTGTTGCGTGTCACCTGCTGGTGTACGCGAGCCACTGGGGGTGCTCCGACTAGCCCGCCCGGAGTTGTCGCTGCACTCCTGCATCTCAGCCTTCATTTGTTCGCCTCACAAGCTACTGTTACAGTTGGCGTGAGCGAGCGCCCCAAATAAAGTAGAAAACGAAGGTAAAAACCCCGTTTTATGAATGTTTGAATTTGTGTATCGAGCTAAAATCAGCTGAGAAAAACCTTTTATCGATTTCGGACTTTAGTATTTCACAGCATGTGAATGTTTTTATACGGTCACACTGATTTTCTTGCCGTCACACTGATATCATCCCTAGCAAAAGCATTTTTGCTGGAGTCTACCATTTTTATTTTAGTTAATAAAATATAAATATTTCCTCTCCTTATTTCGGTTGTGCGCGTACATAAACTGCTAAAGAACTATCTTTCTAACGTTGTCCGGGTGTTGAAGAGCCAGCTTGCTGCGAGAAACGACCAATTTCCAACGCGATTTTCCCATTTAATTTTTTTCCACCGTACAAAATTTTTTGCGAGTGAAGAGCCAACCTTGAGAAACACCCAGCACAGCAGTTCCAATAGTTTCGCTTGCTCAATTGCTCATCTGTGGTAAGATTTTCTGCCAAAAAATGTCAGCCAACGATTTTGGATGAATATTTTACGTGTGTCTTTGCGGAATATACATTTTCATCCAGTTAAAATGCGTGCTAAGTGCGACTGTGTGGTGTGTGTGAGTGTGTGTGTGTGTGTAGCGCAGTGGTAGTATGTGTGCGAGTGCCTGGCTCGAAATTTTCTTTTGTGTAAAACATTTGTAAGGTGCAACTGTGCATGCAGCTGTATGCGTATGTGGCTGTATTAGTGCGCCATCCGCATGTGTTAGTGGCCTGACTGCGGCTACGGCTGCTGCTTGTTGTCTTTGCTGTTGTTGTGCGTCATAGTGTTGATTGGATGAGAGTATGTGTTGTCCAGTGTGTGTGCGTGTAGTTGAGTGTGTGTGCGCGTAATATGCATTCCAACGGGGTAAAATGAGGGAAAAAGAAGAGGAAGAAGAAGCCTGTCCCGTCCCGTTTCTATGTGGCGCCCACCGACGCCTTGTTTATTTAGAAATCTTTCCATGACAAAAATAATAAAAATAATCATGCATACACTCTCGTATTACCCGCCAATAAACGAAAGACGCGCCTCCTCGAATTGGGGAGGCATATCCATAGGATCCCGGACCTCCGACTCTCTTGCGATCTTCTGTCTGTCCGTAAATCGATGATGAAATTCTATAGATTTAATGCCAACTTGGTTATGAAAATGCGCATTTCGGTTGACAGCGGGGAAAAGCAAACCCCAAAGCGACAAAGGGACAAGGGGGCCGCACAACCAGCGCCAAAGAGAAACGGGGGCAAAAAGAAAGTGACCGAAGACTGAAGATTAACGTGAGACCAGACCTAACTCTGCTTTGTACTTCCTGATATTACAGAAATCGTGCTCACGAACGAACATACTATATTGTTAAGTCGACGAGGCCTGCAAGGGGAACGCCTCCATCATGGACAAGATGCGTATACTGAAGGAAAGTCGCCCCGAAATAATTGTCGGTGGCAAATATCGGGTCATACGCAAGATAGGTGAGTGCCTGCCCTGCCACAGATGCAGATCCAGATCCAGATCCACCGCCCGAATGCAGATCCCCGACTAATGCAATCCAAATACTTCTTCTGCTCTCCAGGCAGCGGCTCTTTCGGTGACATCTATCTGGGCATGAGCATCCAGAGCGGCGAGGAGGTGGCCATCAAGATGGAGAGTGCCCATGCCCGCCATCCCCAGCTGTTGTACGAGGCCAAGCTGTACCGCATTCTGAGCGGCGGCGTTGGCTTCCCACGCATCCGCCACCACGGCAAGGAGAAGAACTTCAATACGCTGGTGATGGACCTGCTGGGGCCCTCGCTGGAGGATCTGTTCAATTTCTGTACGCGCCACTTCACCATCAAGACGGTGCTGATGCTGGTCGACCAGATGATCGGTCGCCTTGAATATATCCATCTCAAGTGCTTTATCCATCGCGACATCAAGCCGGACAACTTCCTCATGGGCATCGGCCGGCATTGCAACAAGCTATTCTTGATCGACTTTGGTCTGGCCAAGAAGTACCGCGACCCCCACACGCGCCACCACATCTTGTACAGGGAGGACAAGAATTTGACGGGAACCGCCCGATATGCTTCGATCAATGCCCATCTGGGCATCGAGCAGTCTCGCCGCGACGACATGGAGTCCCTCGGCTATGTGATGATGTACTTTAATCGCGGCGTCCTGCCCTGGCAGGGCATGAAGGCCAACAACAAGCAGCAGAAGTACGAGAAAATCTCAGAGAAGAAGATGTCAACGCCCATCGAGGTGCTGTGCAAGGGTTCGCCGGCCGAGTTCTCCATGTACTTGAACTATTGCCGCAGCTTGCGTTTCGAGGAACAGCCAGACTACATGTACCTACGTCAATTGTTCCGGTATGTGGATATCCATAATCATTCTCTCTATAGATCAACATAAATAGATACCTTTATCATGTTGTATTCGTTTCTATATCTTCTGTGCTCTACACAGCATACTGTTTAGAACGCTGAACCATCAGTATGACTACATTTACGACTGGACAATGCTAAAGCAGAAGACCCACCAGGGTCAGGCGAATCCTGCAATACTCTTGGAGCAATTGGACAAGGACAAAGATAAGCAGAACGGCAAGCCGCTGATCACGGACTAGGGCGATGACGGATATCGCGGGAGGTTGTTGAATAAAAAATGAAAGGGGGGGAAACATACAAAACACACACACTATAAGAGAAATGAATAAGAAATGAACGCGGAACGGAGAGCGGAGTGGAGTTGAGTTGGCCAAGGAGCGGAATGGATAACGATAGAGAAATACACTGCGAAGCGAAATAAGAAAGAGGAATCATAGGAACAAAAGCAGAATCCGAAACAGAAACGAGTAAAAAACAAAAATGGAGAAACGAAGTAATACACATTCGGGACATAGGATGTTTCGTAATTAATTAATTTAAATTCAATACTAAAAGAATAAGGAACAAGCCAGACACATACACACACACACATTCACACACCCACACGCAGTACAACAGTCCCAGAGAAAATACAGATAAAGACGAGATGACGATGGTTCCAAGAAGTGAACCATCAGCAGACCAGGATCCACAGATTGCACAGATCATAATGCATACACACTCACGCATAAGCATACACCACAAGCTCACACACCCACAACCACACCCACTACACAACAACAACAAGCACACTTAGTATAACAAATTTACCAGATTTAATGTAGAAGCGGAACAAAAATCGTAAGCAATTTCGTGTATATACATATATATGTACATAGGCATATATGTAGACCAGATATGTGCTCATACTATATATATATATACATATATATGTATGCAGGTAGACCCATTTTAAATTGTAATTGAAAATTGATTGATTCGATATCGAATTCTCTCGCACCATTGCTGCTTGTTGATTCAACAAAGATTGAAATCGCATCCAATCCCATATATACCATCCCATATATATCATGCGATAACGATAGCGATGTATCCCCGCATGTATATGGAAACGATACGATACGATATATAACAATATTTGATTTCAATCAATTTCCACGCCACTGCTTGATTATGGCTGCGAATCAGACTCAATAACTAATTGAAATCGCATCAATAAATAAGCAGAGAATAAAACAGAAAACAAAACAACACAAAAAGAAGGGAAATCGAACGATAAAAGATTTAAAAAACGTAAAAAACAAAGTTGCCGCCAGGAAGCACAGCAAAGCCAACTGGGTCGACGAGGGGGGAAAACAGTAATAAATACAGCAAAAGATGAGTAAAAACAAAACAAAACAAACAAAAACAAGAAAAAACATCAAATAATAATAATACAATAAAAAACAAACAAAAAAAAACAATGAAAAAGCCGAACGCAAAACTGCAAAGTAATTTTGCATAGTAAGCAGTAATAATTATAAACATAACTTATATTTAATTTTTTGAATTACATCAATAAATATGTTGAAATTATGTACATCGCTCTGTCGATCGGATCGATGGGACGCCCCGATGCCCCGGATTTCTGTAACTTCGCGACGTAACCTTCGAATGACACCTCGCCACTGAATAGACAGAGAGAGGTAGAGATGGTGCGAGGATAGAAGAACAGCAAGAAGTCGATGCAGGAAAACGTCAGGCACAGCCTTTAATCAATCGATCGTAGATCTAAAAAACTATAGAGAATTACATACCTATATATAAACAAATTCAAAATCTGAAAATCGTGCAATTTCGAGGAAGAAAACTACCGACACATAAATTTCTTTGAAATGTCTGAAAATATACATAATAGTAAATCCCAAACATTTATAAAGATTATCTATCAATCCATAAATGAGGCATCCAAAGGCATCCCGTAATAGTCATTCAAAACTCAAAAGAAAACATTACGATTCGCGCTAAGAATCAAAAATGTTATAGGATGTTGTTGTGTTGAAAATGCATACCACTTTGAGTGAGGGTAGTAGCTATTGTTTTGAGATCTAATTGTCGAAGGAATGGAATGGAATGGTTTCGACCGATCCTATAATTTAACGACATTTTGAACCCGTTTCTAGCTCTGACCCATCGAGTATTATGATATTATGTGCAGGGAGGGGGAGTGGAGCTCTTCTTTAACAGGAAGACCAGCAAATACATTTTCATCGGAAAACAAAATAAAGGATTCTATTCTGAAGCCATTCACGACCGACCTGCCGTTGCCTGGGTTTCCATCTATTTTGGATACTATCATAGTACAAGGATTCGGTACCACTGAAATTTTCGGACCTATTCACAAATAAAGATTACAGATAAAGATTGCATACAATTCACACAGGTAAAATGAAAACTTTTTCGACTATTAATTAACGATTACATTTACAGATGGAAGCATGGAAGGATAATGCATACGTAGACAGCCCCTATAGAATGTATATAGAGAAAAGAAGTCATTCCTTTTTGGTTCTCAATGCCACTGCATTCTAATACTCGCGGATTACTTGGGACATCCTCGAATGACAGTTCGTTTTGCTTGCCATTTACTACTTCTACTCGGACACTAACGTTTTTGGATTTATTATTTATTAACTGTTATTTTGGCCACTTTTCTGTTTCTTTGTTCTTAATTTGTGAATCTGCATACATACAAATATGAACATTTTTATTTCCTTTCTTTTTATATATATATTTTATTTTTATATTTACGAAAGAAATACAAACTAATTCGTACAAAACTGAGAACTAAATTGAGAATGGAATACATCATGCGCATACCATTAAGGCAAAAGCAATTGCAACTGCAAATAAAATACGAGGGGGAACGTTGTGAGTTGCTGCGTACACCGCAACTCTACAGTTATACCCGATACTAAGTCAGTATGGCTCTCCTGCGGCAGACGCCGCTAATATTGAACCACACGACAAAGAGTGCGTGCGAGAGAGACAGAAAATCAGTCTGAGCGAGACGTCGGGCGCTGCGTGGCCACTGCAAATTGATTTCTTGCTTTTGGCTACAAAAATGATCCGATCTGATCCAGATTCAGCAATCTGATAGATATAGTCATTATCTATGATTTTGCGTTTTTAGTTTTCTCGAATGTGTAATATTGTGGATGCTACAGATTTTCGTCCTTTGTGGGGGCGGAAGGGGGTGGGGCGAAATTCTGAGTTATACGTTTTATAGTGAGATCTAACAGAAGTGCGGATACCAAATTTGGTTACTCTAGCTTTAATAGTCTCTGAGATTTGTGGATGCCCCAGATTTTCGTCCTTTGCGGGGGCGGAAAGGGGTGTGGCGAAATTTGGACACGAAACGGTCAAGGTCCGATATCACAGGAGTGTGGATACCAAATTTGGTTGCTCTGGCTCTTATAGGTTCTGAGATCCTTGAACTCATATTTTGCAATTGGCAAAGCCGACCCTGAAACCTGTGTGTTAGAGAGAGACAGAGCGAGAAAGAATGAAATTGTTTCCTTGATTCTGGCTATAATAATTATACGATCTGGTTGAGATTTTACACTCTAGAACATATAGTCATCCTCTACGATTCTGCGTTTTTGGCTTTATCGTATCTTTAAAAATGTGGATGCCACAGATTTTCGTCCTTTGTGGGGGCGGAAGTGGGCGGGGCGAAGTTTTGAAATATTTTTGTAGCAGTGACATATCACAGAAGTCTGGATACAAAACATCGTTGCTCTAGCTCTTATAGTCTTTGAGCACTAGGCGCTGAAGGGGACGGACGGACGGACGGACAGACAGACAGGGCTCAATCGACTCGGCTGTTGATGCTGATCAAGAATATATATACTTTATGGGGTCGGAAACGATTCCTTCTGGACGTTACACACATCCACTTTTACCACAAATCTAATATACCCCAATACTCATTTTGAGTATCGGGTATAATAAGCTCAAACATAAACATACATTTTTTGAAAAAGCCCGCGCCATGTCGCAGTCAGTGCCTTAATCGTTATCAATAGTCGGTCGATTTCGATTGCCCCCCTCAAGGAATATTTATGATTTATTTTCTGAATTAATTAATTAAATGGATTAATAAATACAATTTGTAAAAATTACAGTGCTTATAGTTTCTGTGCGGCGCTTACCAACACTGCTCACCACTCGGCTCTTTTTCGCTCTCTCTTAATCGGTTAAGGGCTCTCTTTGAACCGGTAGGAAACAATGAGTTCCGTACTTTTAAATGATGTACTTTAATAACTGTACTTGGATCCATATGGGAAATTTATTGAAAAGGTGAACAGGGAAATATACAGATCTTGTTTAGGAGGTGGAGCGATTCGGTGATATTCGGGGAAAATTGGCCCTGAATGGTATAAGGCTGAGCCACTTTAATAGCCGAAAGCTGGTGAAAGCTGCTGCAATTATTGGAGAATATTAACACGACACATCCGGACATTCTATCGCGGCCGTTTCCTGCCATCATGCAGTCCATCATTCAGCAGGCCAACAGCAGCCATGTTGGTCACTTTAACGGAGCCCAGGGTCTAGTATTAAAATTGTTATTGATAAGTTAGTTTTAATAAGTATTTGATATATGTACACCACATATAATGTATCCATATAAACTTAGTTTCTCATGTGTTGGGTTTGAAAATACCGCCACACTACGAAACGGTTAAAAAGGTGAACGGCGTGATTTTGCTTTCGGCCAATGAAATCGTCAAAAATGCATTTTTTACGATTTTCATTGGTTAAAAGAAATTTTGCTACATCATCATGCAAAAAAGTTGCTGAAGCGGGATGCGCAACATTCGGCATACAGGGGGGGCATACTATCCTTTTGTATAGAATTGCAGAAATGTTTGTCATCCCAGGCTTAATGAATGCAAAAACTAGTCAGTCTGTGTTTAAAAGGTATTTCAACGATATTTTGAAGGTAAACGTCTTCTTAACGAGACCATGAATTGGTATCGGGATCAGGATATACATATACAAGAAACTAATCAATTAATTACGTTTTAAAGCAGTTTGGAAAATAGTATTTTTATATATTAAATTAACGAAACAGGGTATACCAATAGCAATACCGGTTGACAAGCAACAGTCTTCAAATACCAGCAACATTGACGTGACAACATTTTTTTTTTTGCTGAACTTTTTTGTTTAAACCTTGTTTTAGTCAAAATACAATAAATGGGAGTACTTAAACGTAATTAACCTCGTAGTAAATTTATTCGTCAATGGCCCAAAACTATGTGGGCAGAGCTAAGGGTCTTAGTTAGCCAGAATTCTTCAACGGAATCTTTAAATTGAGAAATTGGAACGATTACTCACATACGTGATTCGCTACGTCACATTTTTCTCAAATTAGACAAAAATGAGCCAGTCAAGTAAAAAATTTATTTTTCATTCGTATAAAATTATGTGGCCATGGCAAAATTTTCTATCTAGCTAGTAATATTCGACGGAATATCAAAATTTAACAATAGGAACAACTATCCTTTTTTTTTTTTACCGTTTTCGCTAAAACCTTTTTTTAGTCAAAGTCCAATAAAAGCAAGTATTTATATAATAGCCAGTCAAGTAGAAAATAGGTTTATTAATTGGATTAAATTATGTGGGCAAAGCTAAAAGATCTATCTAGTTATTTGCAATCTTTGGCGGAGAACGATTAGCCCATTGTAAGCCAAGGGGGTATAATATTCCACCGAAAATAATGAAAATTTAATAATTTTAGCGCAGTTAAGGTGAAAGATATCGTGTTTTTTTTATGTTCAGAGGAAAGGTAGAATGAATCTACAAGAAGAATGAACAATCGTTAATATATTCCCCCATTTACCTCAAGTAGTTGAACTATTTAATAAGAGGGGGCTTAAGTGGGCTTAGTTCCTTTTTTCATCATACGAGACGCTTTATTGTTGTTGACGCACCAAAATTGGGGCAAAAACAATCAAAGCAATCACCATAGCAGGAATACAAGTCAGATATTTAAAACTAGTCAGTCAAGTAGAAAATCGATTCATTAATCAGATTAAATTATATGGGCAGGGCTGAGGATTCAATCTAGCTAGTACTATTCGACGGAATATAAAAAACGAGGAATATGTATGATGGAACTTGAATTCGTCAGTATATTTACTGTATATTTTGAAAATGAGACGGTATATTTTCGTATATTTCTGAGTGTCAGGCGGTATATTTTATCAATGGGTGCGCGGTCACACTCACAATGTTATCATGAACCGTGCGGTTGCTGCTTTGAACAGCGGGGTACATTCAAAATTTAAAAAACTGTCGTTGCCAACGGACGTGCTTGTGCTTGTATCTCCTGTTGTTTTGCCGGAAACACAAAGTGCAAAGTAGTGTGCCACCGCCAGGATCTTTCTCGGCTCCGCAATCAAAGTAATTTTTTGGCAAATCCAAGCAAAGTGCAAGTGCCTATGTGTGCATGTGTGTGTGTGTGAGTCAGCCTGTAGAGTGTGCATTTTGTTGCATTTCCACGTTTTTTTTGTTACTCGTTCAAAAGTGAGCGCGGGCCATTTGGTTGTTAAAAAAAGCAGTGCAAATACTATTGTTTTTTGTTCGATTTTTTTGCATTGTGTGGTGTGCATGGTGTGACTGCAACGGTAGGTGCTGAATCAGTGTGTGGGAGTGAAAGATGCAAGAGCAGGATGCCTGGAAGCGAACAAAAACAGGATGAAATCAAAGTTCAGACGGGAAGAATTGGAAGCACAGAATAAGGATGCAAGCAAAGTAGTGTAGTATTAGTACTGTAAAAATGCCTAATCGGACACAGACAAGATTCGAAGAGGATCAAAGAGAGAGAAAGAGACTCCCAAAACAAAGTCTCCCACAGGCAGTCGGTAACGCTGTCGCATTCGCAGTCGACGCCGCAGTTGGCGTTGCCTTGCCTGCTTGCGCAGCAATAAAATAAAAATTTACCAACATACACATGCTGAGGACACGGAGACACAGACATGTGATACGACCTAAAACAACCACCAGTGGAGATCTCTCGCATTCACAACACCAACACACTCAGACACACACACTGAGCTCCGAGTCACACTTGCGCTCTGACACTACGTACGGTACGGTGCTGTGTAGAAGAGCAGTAAATAGGAGGGGTCGGTCGGACGAAGGGAGCTTATCTCTTGCTTGCTTTGAGAACGAAGACGATAAAAGCAAAGCAAACAACACACACACACACGTGGACAACACAGAACAGACGGACGGACGGACGGCTGGATGGACAGGGACCCAATCGGCTGTTGCTGTTTTTGGGAAAAGAATAAAAGGAACAAAGCAAAGGCGAAGGCAAGAAACGTCAGTTTGCACTGGCTCTGCTGTGTGGCTCTCTTCCTTATGGCTCCTCGTTCTGATCTGCCTGTGGTTCTGTTCTCCTTCTCTGATGATTCTGTTCTTCTGCTTCTACATCTACCTCTTCTTCGTTAAGTGACTTGCACATGTGCGTAAGGACACACACACACGCACACGAACACACATAGAGTCCCAATTGCCGCGCGAGCGGGCGAGCGAGACAGACACAACACACAGGCGCATGATCACTTTGTGAACCAAACCGTTCCGTTCGCACGTGTAACGGCGTTCCATCATCGAATCCCTTTTCATTCCTCTCCTAACCATCGTATCTTCACCTTCTCCCTCTTTTCAGCTGCCTTTTTTTTTGTGTGTAAAATGCAATACGCGATAAATAGATAGCGCAACAATCAAAAAATAGTTCAAGTGCAAAAAATAAACGAAAAAAAAAAACAAACCAAATTTTCTACCCCTCCCCAAGACAACAGTAACAATCAAAAGAAAAGAAAAGATAATTCTGTCATATATCTGTCGTCTTGTCCAGTGGAAACGAATCATCAAGCCCGAAAACAACAAATCAAGTTCAATCAAAAGGCAGGGAGAAAAACAACAACTACAAAAATAAAAACTATAGAAAAAAGCAAAAAGGAGAAATATCAGGAGACGCAGCAGCGCAGACAACAACAAAATGTCTGCCACAATAGTGCAGAAATCGCATTACTTTGAATGCGGCGACATATTCCAGACGGTAAGTCCTCCGATTCCTCCCCCCTGCTCTATTTAGAAATTCCCCCTTACCGAGTACCTCATCAGAGTACTATTGCAGGCCAAAAAGAATCGAAATCATGTGTTTGCTCACCATTTTGGATCGCTTTAAATGAAGAAAGATTTTTGAACGTAATGCCAATCGATTCTAAAACTCGTGAAGTTTTCCTTCTGTTTCGAAGCCCATTTCCATTGAAAAACAATTGCAGTTTGAATCGATGAATGTGTATTTTTGTTTTTGTTCTTACATTTTCTGTGAGTCAAGTCCAAGTGTTTTTCGAATGATTCAAATTGGAGTACATAATTCTACTACTGCTCATAGATCATTGCAACAATACGAAGTAGGTGCAGGTGCTCGTGTACCACACAAGAGCAAATAAGATAGAGACAGAGAGAGAGAGAGAGAGAGATTTCCACTAATCCTAATGCAATTCCTAAGTAAAAACGCCAGTCAAGTTTTTACTGTAAATATATGTATGTACTAAATGTATTTTTACTGTACAAATATTTGATTACGATACAAAATTGCAACCAAACAGATTTCGGTAAATTTTGTGGTGGGGTTTTGTTAGGTAGAGGCTGGAGCGGGTAGGGGCATGGCATTTGCGAACACCGGCGATTATTCTTTTTGCGCATTTCATACGTTTCCGTTTCGTTACACGTTTTACGAGTGTGTGTGTGGTGTGTGTGTGTGTGTATGTGTGCGCGCGCTTGTGTCGGTGTATGAGAGTTATTATTCGAAATATTCAGCTGATTCATAATTATTTTGGTTGGCAAACACTCACAATTTTGATGGCGACATCAAAATGCACAACCGACAGACACACCGACAACAACGTTAACTGGAAAACGAACTAAATAAATTGTCTGATAAGGTGGAGCGCTTGGCGGGTTTGGGGGCTGGCCGGGACGGCGGGACCTGCGAATATGATAAGTTCTTTGGGGCACACTTGCCAGTGCCAGTTGCTGAAAAGGGTGAGATGTGGCGTCCACAACAGGTGGCATGGACAGACAGACAGGCTTTCATTGGATTCGATTCGATTCGATTCCGTTTCGTTTCACGCTCTCTTTGCTCAATCCTTGACTGATCTAAAAAAGAAGGATTGCAGAAGTGATGGGAACGGGCCCTAGCCTCATGAAAATCGATCGCCTGATCCGCGCTGTAACTGTAACTTTAAGGAGATGGCAGCAATTGTCGTCATCAGGCAGAGACAGGCAGAGCATCATTAACAAATGATAATGATAATGTATAATGTGAGTGTGTGCGTGCGGAAAGTTAGTGGCTGCTGCTTGCTGCGACGGAGACGTAAGCAGCAGTCGAAGCAGCAGCTTGTGATCGACAACAAATTCGATTAAGTCAGTTCCGGGTTTGGATTTTCGTGTTTTAGTGATTTTTGTGTGTTTTTTTTGTTGCTTTTGGCTTTTGCTTTCAAGCGGAGGAGAGACTGCTGCTGTGGTCTCTCTCTCTCTCCCACTCTTGGACGCTACGGTTACGTGCAAAGTTTGTCATTGACACGAGATTCATGGCAGCGGAACGAAGGAACAGCAGTGGTAGTGGTAGGAACGAGGGAATGGATTAAAATTGAAAAGTGGAGTGAATGGAGTTGGTTTGGTGGGGACTGCCACCAAACGGTATGCTCTTAAAAGGGGTAATCGTTGAGCACAGCTCATCGACCAATATCTGTGCCGTTGGAGTCGTATCCGTCATCCGAAAAGTTTACAAAGTATAATTTAGTAGCTTCCTGATCCCAGATCGTATTGGGAAAGGGCGTTCCAATCTGCGACTTCAAAAGCACTTCGAAAGCCTTTCCTCTTCCCCTTTCCCTTCATCGTTTTGTTTTCCAGTTTGTTTTGGTTGGTGTTGGGGGGGAATTTGCGTAAACTAAATGCAGGGCCATCGGGGGTCAAGTAGAACCCATCTACGAGTACTCCAGCAAAAACAACAACAAGAAACACAGCGAATAAGGCCAAGACCCATTTGTCGTGCGGGGCGGGTTGATGTCCGATAATGTTGCGAAAACTTTTCTGTATTTTCTGTGATTTTTTAACGAACTTTGCCTGCCTGCCTGTTGTGTTATCGATTATCGGACGTAGCGACAGCAGCAGTAACAGCGATTGCAATCGCGATTGCGATTGCCATGGAAAATGAATTTGTTGCTTTTGGTTTGGCTTTTTTGTAATCGCCCCGTCATTACGCAGCATTTTTGCTCTCCCTTTCCTTCTTGTTGGCTTCTGTTGTTGTTTCTCTTTGTTTTTTATTGTTTTTCTTTTTGGCAGACCGCAATAGCAGCAAAAGCAACAACAGAAAATTTGCTGCCGAAAGCGAAAGGGCGCACTACATACACAATAGGAACTGTTGCTGCAGCGATCGCTGCTGCTTTGTCGTTTTCTTCTGCATGGTGCAGCGCGCGCTCACAGGCGACTAAATTGTCAGAAACGAACTCTTGCCATTTTCATGATAATTTCATGGTCGAAATCGACACAGTATTTCCGTAAAATTCGACCTGTGGAAACACTTCTGTCATTAAAAGTATCCATTCGGTGGGAATAACTTTAGAGCTAAACAATTGTTCCTCTTATTGACTTGTTTTTCAACCGATTGATGTCGTAAATGTGGCAACAATATACGGCTCATATTGAGAGGGTGGGAATATTTCAATTCCCATAAATATCGGGTGCATTAATAAAACTTTCGAACGAAGAATTCTTTGCCTGAGTAATTCTCTCCAGTATTTGTCTACTGTCTCGATTTCCATGATTCCCGGAGCTGCATGGAGGAGGATAGTTGGAATTATATTTTCTCGCATAACTTTTATTTACATCGCTATGAAATACATAGATATGTGTGTGTGTGTGTGTGTGTGTGTGTGTGTGTGAGTGTCGAATGGTGTTGGGGATCTTGGGGCCTGTTTTTTGTACTCTTCGCTCTTGCCTTTTCCGAAAAGTAAAAAAAAAACGCTTAGTTTTGGTTTTAACCAAAAAAAATCCTGATGTGGTGCCGCGTAATCATCGTATTACGTTTCAGCCTCGCCTCACATGCCTCACATGCAGCGTATGCACTACTCTTCCCTCCTCCTCCTCCTCCTCCTCGCTGAGCCGCTGGAGAGCGGAGAGTGGAGAAAGGAGAGGCTCACTTACAAACGGCAACGAGCGAGCGACTACATTTTTTCCGAATATAATTCCATTTCCTGCCAAGGCGATAACGCTGCCGCCGCTTCGGTTCGTGTGTGTGTGTGTGTGTGTACATGTCCCGACGATGCCGCCATTGCTTGAGCTGCTGCCTCTGCATCGGTGGTGGAGGTGGACTAAGAGGTGGAGGAGGAGGCGAGCGGAGTAGCGGGGGAGAGTCAGCGAGGCCGCTACCTACCTACAAATGGCCTGCCGCTGCCTGGGTCTTGCTGCGACCCGTCCAGGCAAAAAACAACAACAGCAAACACACAACAACTCTTCAATCTCCGCTCTCCACGCCTGCTGCAGCGATCCTCCCTCCCCCCTCCCCCTCCCCGCCACTACCGCTCTGCATCGCTCCCTCAAGAGGCGAACGTCATTTCATTTCGATTCGATTCGACTCGACTCGATTAATATGCAGCGCAGGCCGCGCTGCGCACTCACCCACACATGCGCACACACAGCGACAGGCACAGACACAGGCGGGCGCTGGCGCTGGCAGAGGCAAAGACACAACCATGAGGACAAAAGAGGATGGGTAGCTTCTAGAGTCGAGGACTTGATACCCTTTCGAACCCCTCGTTCCCTTGAAATCAGTTAAAGATGTTGAGTCTACATACATCTAATGAAACCTTTTGTTTAAGAACTTTGACCCGACGGTATTTCAAGAATCAAGAACGCATAGCACATAAAAGTGTACGTGTGTACATGGCCAGACGTCTGGCCTAGCTCATAATATCCTGCCTGCAAAGGGTATCAAAAACAGATTGATTGAGCCGCCAGGCTGACCCTAGCAAGAGGATTGAGAGTAGAAGGAAGAGATGGAGAGGTTTATGATCCAACCCTGGAAACGTTTGATTGAAATTTTGTTTGAAAATGCCCAATATGTATGTATTTATGTACATATGTATTTCCTATAATAAATTGCATTGGAAACCCAAGCTCGACAGACAGCTCGAACTTAATTGTTCCTCAATTATTGGTTGGTTTTCGCATTTTATTTCTTCACTACAGTGTTTTTTTTTTGTTTTTGCAAATTTAACAAAAAATGGAATTAAAAATAAATTATTTTCGTGCAATGCAGCCGCTGCGCTTAGTATTATTATTATTAATATTATTATTAATGTCTGTTATCGTTCGTTTGTTAAAAAATAATGTACATACATACATACATACATACATATGTATGAGATTGTTGTACCGTGTCCCTCTCGGTCTCTTTTCCTCTTTCGACTGGAGTGTGCACTCGCACTCGCACTCGCACTCGCTCTCGCCTTTGTGTGTGATGTACATACATACATGCATACATAGTTGTTGTCGTCGTCGTCGTTGGGCTCGCTATCTCCCACACCAGAGCCGAATGGAATGGCTCCCTCCCTCTCCCCCTTTGTGCTCCACACCAGACAGCAGTCAAATGGGTACCGTACCTCCCTCGCGCTCCCTCACACCACATCCCAAAGCAAACGAATGCCTGCCTCCCCCTCCCACTCCCCTTCCCCCCTGCCGCTCGCTAGCCCCCTGAGCACCATCGTACTCTTGTTTAGCTGTTCGGCTTGCGCCTGAGACTGAGTGGGAGTGAGTGAGAGAGTAACTGAGCGAGTGATCAACGAGAAAGATGTGAGCGTGGAGACGGGGACGGAGGCGAAGGCGATTGCCTGCTGGCACTTCATATTCTATTGTCACTGCTTGCTTGCTTGCTTGTTTTTGTTGTTGTTGCTGTTGTAATCTTGAAATTGTCTTCCATGTGAGTTTTTGTTGCTGCCTTTGCCATTTGCTAATGGCCGCTCAATTGAGTGCCAAAGTACAAGCCATCCCCTCCCCTCCCCTTCTCAACTGCCCTTCCCCTAAGTACTAAGTGTAAATGCTGTTCTGTGTGTGTGTGTGTGTGTGTGTGTGCATTTTGTTGCGGTGGGGTCTCGTCTTGTTGTGTTTAGCCAGGGGTGTTGTCTTGCGGTGGATGGGAGAGGGGATAAAATTAGAATCGATATTTACCTCAAGTCGTATTAAGAATAGAATTCTAGGAACGCAAAACCTGCAACTACTTTGTATTGAGTTCCCAGAAAGTTAAAACTTGGCATTCTCCAGCCCTACATTACCCTCTTAACTTTTTGTCTCCGTCACTGGCACTGGCACTGCCGCTTGCTCTCTGCCGCTGGCTCGCTCGTTTCCTCCTTTTGCTCTTTCCCTTTTCGCTGCACTGCTTTCAAATTGAAACTGTAACTGTTCTCCTCTTGTGTGTTCGCTGGGTGTTTCGTCGCTTATTAATTTTTGTTGTCAATAATGTTATGCTGGCGAACGAACGCAAACAATTGTTTATTCATGCGGGCCCGCCCTATTCCTGGCATCAATGCCTGAGCTGAGGGCTGGTGCTGCCAATCCCAATCCTACGCCGCCAATCCCCCCAAATCCCACAAAAATCCAATCGAATCTATTATATAATCGGCAGTCGGCAATCGGTTTGACGCAGACGCTGGCAGAGCAGCAGCAGCAGCAACAGCAGCAGCGAGCAGTAGTAGATTTCCATTCACATTCACTGTCGCTTTTTGATAGTTGCTTTTGCTTTTGGTTTTACTTTTCTGTGCGGGTTTTGCCCAGTCCCCGTCCGTCCGACCGTCCACCCGTCCTCGGCTCTCTCGCCAACTGGTTTTACAGGACAACAAAGATAACAGCAGCGCGGCAGCAACACATGTGAGACAGGGAAAAAGTGCTTCTAAGCAAAAGCAACCCTCGATCCGATATATTACAATCGCTTCACTTCTCCCCCTCCCCCCCACGCCGTCTTCTTCCCGCACCACATTTGATGTTGATTTGGTTTGCTGCTCACGATTTCGACAAAGAGCCGAACTCGATCTGATCCGATCCCAGCCGATGCGATCCGATCCGATCCGATCCAAGCCTAGCCGACTCGAGCCAGACCACGTGTTCAACACATTCCCAACATATTGCTCTCTGGATGTCTCTCCTTCTTGGGCATTGTATTCTCCCCTCCCTCCTTTTCTAGCCGGCCTGGTCTGGCCGTCGGGCTATGCTTGTCCCTCTCTGGCGCTCTACGGCCACACCACTTTGTAATCTTGTTCTTTGATACCCTTGCAGAGGATATGATGGTTTTAAGCAAATGTTTGCGCCTCAGAGGGGGACGAAGAACTACCGATAATATACAATATGTATTGATCAGGATCAATAGCAATCAACTGTAGCTGTATCTTAGCCAAAGGCGATAAAACTGTTTTCGGACCCGGATAACTTTATCACATATGTACATATGTATGTATGTATATGTGAATAAAGGGTATAAGAAGATTTAGACACCGATCATCCACCTTTGTTGTTGTTGTTTCTTGGTCGTTGCTTTATTTTGTTTCTGCTGGTAATCAAATGGTTGCCGATGTATTTATTGGCGTTGGAAAACAGGTAGATAGAAGGAGAGAGCGAGAGAGGGAGAGGGAGGAAGCTAGAAAGGGTAGCGCTACAACCTGTGAAGCCATCTCCGTGAGTTGTTTGCTTTAGAGAGGGGTAACGGGGACGGCGGACTCTGTCTTTAACTACGGTCTTGCCCCCCTCTCCTTTTGTCAATGATCTTCCCTCCCCCGCCGTTGTCAGCTCTCCCTCTCTCTGTTTGCCTGGACTCCTATCACCAGCTCACCCTCTGCGTGTGTGCGTGTGATTGGTCTATGCTCGTATTTGTGTGTGCATTCCCATTCCCTTCGTTCGCTAATTTCTATCAGCTCTGCCGCTGCCTCGGCCTCTGCTTATCGCTGCAGCAGCAGCAGCAACAAAAAGCGCTGGAACAGCAGCAAAAGATTATTATTTTTATATGAACTAACTAACCCAATAATAAGTATTCTTATCACATTAAATCACACACAAACACAGCAACAGGCACACTCACACACACACACACAGTCACGTCTGTCTTGTGCGCGCGCGTGTATGTCAACAAGGGGTCGCATCGCAAGCGATAGAGAGGTGGGAGAGAAAGAGCATGCACTGCCGATTGCCCCGTTTTTCTGTTTTTTATTTTTTTTTTTCGACGTGCTCTGCTTGAACAGCGAGAGAGAAGGAGAAAAGGCACATACATGTGTACATGTGTGCGCTTTGTTGATGGGAGAGTCCATGATAGAGAGGGGATGATCGGAGCGCACTGCCATGTGCTCGCTCGCTGGCAGCGGGTAGCGGGCAGCGCGGTCAGCGGTGACGTCTGCGCAGTGATAAGCGCCAAGAACGGTTCTGACTGATAAAGAAAGTGAGTGAGAGAGAAAGAGTGCGAGTGCGATGCGAGAGTATGTGACCGAAGGAAGTCTCTCAGATATTCCACTCTGGAACAAGCTGGGCTCTGGAAATGTGAATGGAATGGGGAACTGCATTTTGAGGCGGCAGGTCCTCCCCCCTCAAAAGTCAACTGCCAAGTACACGGGACTAGAGACCGATCCGATCCGATCCACCAGAACACACATTCTTCCGATAAGGATTAATGTGTTTTGACAGCCCTCGCTACCGAGCGACTGCCCGCGCTGATAGCCGAGTGGGGTGGTATGGGGGGAGATTGAGAGTGGGAGTGGGAGACTAGGACAGAGGTTGGGACAAGGGCAAAGGGTTAAAGCAGATAGGTAGGTCTCTCGTCGCCCCTTCTTGCGACTAGTAGTAGTATTTCGATTAGGAGAAGAGTCCAGTCGTTCGATGGATTTACAAGGGCATTAAATGCTGGTCTTTATTTCCTATATATAGATATGTACATATGTATGTATGTGCACCTCTCTTATGTACATATGTATGTATTTATCTCTATAAATTTGTATAATTGCCTTTTTCCTTGACCCTCTGATTGTTTCTCTTTCGGCGTGTCCTCATTTCAATTCATTTTTATTTGCTTCTCTGCTGCTGCTCTGCTGCTCCTCTGGGAGCAGATCCCATTTGCCAACTCTCAATTTCGATTGCATAACTGCCGTGTAATTTTGTGGACATCCATCTCGTATGCCCTTTCCGTCCCTCTCTTCCTCTCCGTAAACCCCCACCCTTTGTTTGGCTGGTTTACTTTTAAGCAAAACAAAAACGGCAATTGCAACATTTTATTTGGTTTGCCTCTGCCTTTTCCTTTGCTTTTGCTGTTGCTATTGCCTTTTGTTTTATTTTATTGTTGTTGCTTTTGTGTGCTTTCGAGGGCAAAATGCGAAAACTGCGCAAACGCAACGTTAAAGCAAAAGCAACAATAAGAGTGGCAGAAGCAGAGGCAGTGGCAGCGGCAGAGGCAGCGGCATCGGGCATTGCGACAGATAGCGTGTGTCGTGTGCTTGTGTGAGTGGGAGAGGGAAAGGCAGAGGGAGATGAGAAGCATCACCAACAGAAGAAACGAAACGAATTATTGTTATTATATTTTATTTATGTGTAGCCATACACACACGCAGCACACACATCGATGAAACCCTTCGGATATTCGACTTCGAATTGGGACTTTGTCTGCGGGGGATTTTGTGTGTGTTCGCTCTCGGATACCCTTCCCTTCAGAGGTAATATTAATTTACACTATAGCCATACTCGTAGAGGGTATCACTGTCGCCACCCCCCCACCCGCCTTTTCCTTTCTTGATTTTTGTTTGTGTTTTATGGCTCTTTTGCTCCGAATTTAGCAAGGCCAAGAGTTGCTGCCACTTTTGTTGCTATTTGTGCTTGGTTAATGCTTAATGTTGTGAAGTTTTCTTTTATTGTGTTTTATTATTATGTGATTTGGTCTGCGAGTTGGTTATGTGAGTGCGCGGCATAGCCCCGAGCCCCGGGCCCCGAGCCGGTTTCGAAGCCAGCGCTTAATCGAAAGAGGAAGCCACAAGACAAGGCAAGACGAGAGACAAGACTGGACAGAAAGACATAGACGGAGAGAGACAGAGACAGAGAGAGACAACGGACGATTGGCAATGAAACGAAACGAAACTGGCACGCCAGCAGCAGCAGCAGCAGCGTAGCGTGTTGCGCATGCGTCGTCGGACGTATCCCCCGCCCGTACTTGTACCCCCTCTCCGTCCAAGTGACGCGGGCAACACTCTCGCTGTCTATGGTTCAGTGTTTCTTCGCCGCTTACCAAATATTATTACCAACAACAACGGATGAACAATGAAAACGACACGAAAATGTGAAATGCTCCATTCGACCTAGACCCCAATCGATGGATGGCCCAAGCCCAAGCCCATGCCCATGCCCATGCCCAAGTATTGCCAAGTCGCGTTCGTCGGTCGTAATGATGATCACGACGACGGCGACGACGATGATGATTGGGCATTGTATTTGTGTATTTGGGTTTTGAGTTTTCAGTTTTTGGGTTTGGGCCAGAGACCAGGCCCCTGTCCCCAGTCCCAAATTCAGCCTTTGGCAAAATTATGTAAATGCTGCTTTTGGGTTTTCCTTTTCTTTCATTTGAAAGCAAAGAAATAAAACTAAAAACTAATTTAAAAATATAAAGAAAGGGTGATTCGAGGGGGCCGTAACGTATCTGGTGTTTGTTTGGGAGTTGCATATGATATCATAATAAAACTGGGGTTGAGTTGTGCCTGCAGATTCATATATTTAAATGTAGGTTTTATTTGCAAGGCTTTAATGTAGTTTTCTCTTTAGCCAAGAGAGTATTTTGTGTGCTTAGATCTTTCCCACAATGTAAGGAAATTCTCTCCTGCGTTGCGAAACAATAGTTGGTCCTCCTCCATTCCGCTATCCCCCAGTGTAGGGGGTGTGCGCCCGAGAGAGAGAGAGAGAGCTGCCAGCCGAGGTGAGAGCAGAGGTATCGATCAATCAGCAGAGTGAGAGCGGGACAGCGCGATGTCGCTTGCATTGGATCTTGAGCTGCAGCTGAAATGGAATGGAATTGTGGAATGGGAAGGGGAACAAATAGGAATGTGCGCTCGTACTGCCAGTACTCTCCCTCTCCGTATACATCGAAATGAAATGCAGTGGCTTGCGGTGAGGGAGGAGGGGCCCCCGCTGCTAATTTCCAAGTCAAATATTCCTCTGCTTTGCCTTGCCTTGCGACAATTAAAATCGATTCCGAGGCCTTGTTTCTATTTGCTCTCTTTTTTTCGTCATTCAAACCCTTCTTTACCCTCCTTTTCTTTGTGCTGTCTGTCCGGCTGCGAGACAGGACTGTGCTGTGGCGAGGGGTGGCGTGGAGGGAGCTTTGATTCGATCTCGATCTCGATCTCTGCTTGCTAATCAAATTGTTACCCAACAAAAAAAAAAAGAAAAAGAAAAACGAAACAAAACAAAACAACGAATCAAATCGAATCGAATCCGAATGAAACGAAAACGAATCGAAACAACAAAACACTGAAATCTCACACTTTGCATAGAAAATTTGAGGCTTACCTTGAACTTTGATTGAACTGAAATCTGGCGGCCATATTATACTACACGAATCTGGAACCCCAAATAGTGGTTGCCAGACAGCAGACCATTATAGCGTTGCTTTCCGAACGTCACTAATTATCCATCGATCGATCTTCTTTGACAATCTGGAGACCTGGACGCCTGGCAGCCTGGAACCTGGGGATTAGCATCTTGATTCCCATCCCCCTTATGAATATGGATAGGAGAATGGCTTGTATAATCGCTAATGTTATTCCCCCAACCCCCCACCTGCTAATATTTATTTTTTGGTACACGTGCTTGTAGAATAAATCGTTAGATATTCGATGGTTTCCAGGTTCAATTCAGTTCCATTCCATTCTCCAGAGATTTATTTACTATTTTCCATTTGATACGTTAAAAATGAAACGATGTATGGCTTTAGTTTAGTTTGATCCTCAAAAACCGCCCGTTCTAGCGATGAAATGATGAGATATATCGGATATATCAGATATGAAGTGCTATATCGATGTGATAGCTGTGTAAATGATGATTTCAAATGATTTTCATGTTTGTTTTCTATCAAAAATGTTATATATCATCTCAAAATATGCTTTATAATACATGTACATGGGAAAGTTCTTTTTGGAACCTGTCACTAGCGTTGAATGCTGCAAGTGCTTCTTCGTTGACTGAAAGATCTAGGCGGCACACGCCCCCACCTTGTACTCCCTCACCTCACCTTCCCTCCCTTCCCTTCCCCCGCCCAATTCTACTCCCTGTCCCGCTGCCGCCGCTGCTGTCCCGTTCCTCTGTTACCTGTTTTCTGCAGGTTGTTGCTGCTGTTGTTGTTGTCGCAAGGCATTAAAAATAACACTCAATAATAATTTTTGTATTCATTTTCAATTCGCATATTGACGTCGACAACGGCAGAACAGAGGCCGAGGCAGCGGCTGAGGCAGAGATCTGCCCGCCTGTGCTTATAGAGTGTCTTTGTATTGGAGTTAGCTCATCGAGGTTATGGATATTGCGTCGTCGCCGTCGTCGCCGTCGTCGTTTGTTATCGTCATCGTGTAGCTGTTGGTGTAGTTTTTGTTTTTGTTGGGGACTTATGCTGTTGCCGTTGTTGTTGTTGGTGTTGTTGTTGGTGTTGGTGTAGCTTTTAAAAAATAAAAACCAGTTAGTCAGAGTAGCAGGCAGCAGGTCTTCAGCATCTCACGCACACACCGGCAACAGAGAGCAGCCTGTGTGTGTGTGTGTCTGTGTTAACGTGTTTATGAGACACAAACAAGTAAGCGGAAAAAAACACACCACCAACAACAACAACAACAACAATCACCACAAAATCTTACCTAACAGCCGGAGCCCCAGTCTCCGACTCCGTCTCCGTCTCAGCCAAAAGCCAGGCCCCAGGTCCCCCAATCAAAAACGTTGTACAGAAAAACAGACAATGTATATTGTACATAAGATACATACATATGTATGTATATGAGATCCAATTTGTATGTTAAATAACTTAATAAATCCATAGAAGAAACACACGCACACTGATGCGAGCACCCCCCCCCCAAGATATTGGATACGCCGCCTGCCTTTTGGATATGGATTCAATGGTCTTCGAACCGGAACTTCAACTTGAACCAACAAAATAAATACAAAAAACCAAAAGCCAAACAACAAAAAGGCCCCAAGCCTACCCCCCCAAGGTCTAGCGCACTCTCTCCCCCTCCTTGAGAGCGGGACCAGAAAGGAAGGAGAGAAGATCTCTGGGTCTCACTTTCTTCTAGATCTCTGGCTTCTTTGGAAGGGGTTCTAGGCGGGTATCGTATCCCCTGGTCCATCTACAGGAATACGTAAGGGCAAAAGGGAAGGAAACCCATATGAAAAGGAGAGGAAACAAGCAACGGCCAAAAGAGAAGAAGAGCATGGAAGGAATAGTAGGAGAAAAAGCATGGAAGAAGGAGATAAGTAGGAGGCAGAAACAACAACAACAACAACCAGAGCCGAAGAAAACGGCAAAGAGCAAGAGCATGACTGGAAGGAAAAGTAAACTTATTTTCATTTTCAAATGAAAGGGAAATTCTCACCTAGATGAAGGAGAGAAAGAGAGCGAGAAGAAGCATACAGACAAAACACACAAAGCAGAGACTAAACAGAGCTTAAGACAGAGACAGAGACAGAGATGGGGCGAGAGAGCGAATGAGAGCAGCGCAAAACGAGAAAAACAAAAACAAAAACAAAGAAAAAACGAGGGGGAACGTTGTGAGTTGCTGCGGACACCGCAACTCTACGGTTATACCCGATTCTAAGTCAGTATGGCTCTCCTTCGGCAGACGCCGCTAATATTAAACGACACGACAAAGAGTGCGTGCGAGAGAGACAGAAAATCAGTCTGAGCGTGACGTCGGGCGCTGCGTAGCCACTGCAAATTGATTTGTTCCTATTTGCTTATAAAAATGATCTGATCTGATTCAGATTCAGCAATCTGATAGATATGGTCATTATCTATGATTCTGCGTTTTTAGTTTTCTCGAATGTGCAATATTGTGGATGCAACAGATTTTCGTCCTTTGTGTGGGCGGAAGGGGGTGGGGCGAAATTTTGAGATACACGTTTTATAGTAAGATCTAACAGAAGTACGGATACCAAATTTGGTTACTCTAGCCTTAATAGTCTCTGAGATTTTTGAATATCCCCAGATTTTCGTCCTTTGCGGGGGCGGAAGGGGGTGTGGCGAAATTTTGAAACAAACTCGTCTCGGTCCGATATATTAGGAGTGTGGATACCAAATTTGGTTGCTCTAGCTTTTGTAGTCTCTGAGATCTAGGCGCTAATGTTTTACTCTAAGCAAAGCCGCCTATGCTACGTGTGTGTTAGAGAGAGACAGGGCGAGAAAAAATGAAATTGTTTTCTTGATGCTGGCTATAATAATAGTACGATCCAATTCAGATTCCGCAGTCTTAAAGATATGGTCATTCTCTACAATTCTACGTTTTTGGTTTTCTCATATCTTTAAAAGTGTGGATGCCACAGATTTTCGTCCTTTGTGGGGGCGGAAGTGGGCGGGGCGAAGTTTTGAAATATTTTTGTAGCAGTGACATATCACAGAAATCTGGATCCAAAACATCGTTGCTCTAGCTCTTATAGTCTTTGAGCACTAGGCGCTGAAGGGGACGGACAGACGGACAGACGGACAGACGGACGGACGGACAGACAGACATGGCTCAATCGACTCGGCTATTGATGCTGATCAAGAATATATATACTTTATGGGGTCGGAAACGATTCCTTCTGGACGTTACACACATCCACTTTTACCACAAATCTAATATACCCCAATACTCATTTTGAGTATCGGGTATAAAAAGAATGTATATCCCCAAAGCATTCGATACCCTTTTCTACCGATTTGCTCGAATAAAAAAACGATTCTACAGAAATACAGAAATTGTAAGGTTCGAAGTCTGTATACACCCTGGAAAAGGGAAAAATAAAGGGTATCCAAAACACCAGACTCTACTGCGATCTACCTCTAGCTATTCCCTCTCCCTCTCCCGCTTTACCTTTTACTCTCTCCGCTCTCCTCTCGCCTCTTTCGCCTGGAGTGGTGGTAGTACCCGCTCCGTGCTCTTTGCTACACTCCTGTCTTAATCTTGTTTTCACACACATGTACGGAAACCGAAATCCAGTCACAGAAGGGCGGAGCGAAGCAGAGCAGAGCAGAGCGGAGAGGAGCGGAGCGGAGGGGGTGGCAATAAGCGAACGAGCGAGCGAGATTGTGGCGTTCGCCAACTTAAAGTTGTTTTCGAACACGTTTAAACGTTTCGAGAGACACATCGTACCACAACGAACAGAGCAGCCCCTTCCCTGGTCTCCCCTCCCCTACCCTCTGCCACTCTGGGGGGTACTTTATGCATGCTAAAGCTTAAGCAGCAGCAGCAGGAGCCAGCGTATCCGCAGTCGCAGCCGCAGCCGCAGTCGCAGTCGCAGTCGCAGTCGTTGCGATGCCGTAAGCGTTAAAGTTGGTCAAAGCAGTCGTAAAAGGTTTGCTAAAACTTGTTGCTGTTTCCCCTCTGCCCTCTGCCTGTGCCTCTGCTGCCGCTACCGATTTGCGCTCTGTGCAGAGTTACACAGCCGCCGCACAGCCGTACAGGGTTGCCAGGTGGTTGAGACGCGACATCAGCTGTGACTCGATTATCGGCTGGCTTGAGGATCTCTATTTCGAGATGCCTTATCCTTTATTGGAAAGCCATCCATCCATCCATCCATCCATCCATCCGCTCCTTTCAAGGTCACAATATGTAATGCAGGAAATTGAAACGAAATTAAATTGGCATCGAATTTGAAATAATAACAATGGAAATTGAAATACAATTTTAGACCCGATTCAAATGCTCCGCAGAGATAAGATAGAGCCAGGGGCAGACCCAGGGGCAGTCAGTGAGGCAAACAAAGCAAAAGAAAAACAAAAATAAAAAACAACCAAATTTCTATTCTGTTCTTCTGTTGTGTTACGATTGAGTGTTGAACCCATTAACCGCGCAGGCAAATGAATTCATTAAAAATGGAAATGTTTTTGTTTTTCCATTGATAACCTAAACTCGTATCTCAATTTATGTGTGTGTACATGTTTTTTTTATATGCTGATTATGGATTTAAAACCGTCTAATTTGTTGGCTAAATCATCCGAGATTCGTCTGATAAAAACTATCGTTGAATTTTCCATGGAATTTTATTTGTTGTTTTTATGTGTCGTATGTATTATTCCCACTCCCGTTCCCATTCACCCGTCGCATTATTATTATTATTATTTGTTGCAATGAATGACTAAACTTATTTCGTGCAGAGATAACGGGCTGGCTCCGCTCTGTAAGTGGGGTAATCTGTAATCTCTCTCTCTCTCTCTCTCTCTCTCTCTCTCTCTGGTGGAAAATTATATTTTTTGTTTGTATTTTGTAACCTCCTTTTCCTGCTTCCACAACATGGATGCACTGGTACTGCGGCGGACAGTCTGGCAACCCTGTCGCCGTCGTTGCGCATGCGTTCGCCGTTCGTCGTTCGTCTCTCATCTCTCTTCTCTCGCACTTGTTGAGCAACCACCGTCAACCGGTTTTCGCTGCTCAGAGAGCGAGAGAGGTGGGCGCTGCTGGGCCCCAAAACGTTGTTGGCGGCTGTGCGGCTGCGCGTCTGCGTATGAGGCTGCTGCGGCTTTTAGCTCCGGCTTCAACTGTTGACTGCTCGATGGGCGGGAAAGGGAGAGTGAGAGGGAGGGGACGCGTAGGGGAGTTGGCTTCTCGTGTTGTTGGCTTGAACTTGAGCTCCATACATATGTAATTGGCTCTTGGCTGGCAGCTGTTGCCGCTGCTGCGAGAGTAGTTTTGGCCACGCTTGGAGTGGCATGGCACGGAGTGGGCTGCCGTTCGGGCAGAGAGTGTGGTAGTGTGTGTGTTAACTGGTTGCATAACATGTTACAGCATCGCACGAAACGAAAACGAACCAAGCGACGTCCAGACAGACGGAAAGACGGCGTTCCCCAAAAAGAAATAAAACCGAAACTGATGACGACACGACCAGAAGGAGGGTGTGGGGTGTGGGGTGATGAGGAGTGTCGAGAAAAAGGGAGCGCGGCGGCTAGCATTGCCGGAGAGTGGGGGTCGGGGAGAAGGGGTTATGGAGTGCTGGAGTGCTGGAGAGAGGGACAGCGCTCAGTGATTAGTTATACGAGCAGATACCCTTGCAGTCCGGGTACTCCCGACCAGATGGATCTTTGCTGATGAGAATCCGAGCTCGGATCGGGTCTGCACTGGAAAACACCAGTCTAAAATATTCGATTTGATGTCGGAATCAAAGGGTCCTGCTCCACGTACAAATTCACATACTATATTGTATCTATATTTATCTATCACAGTGACCTGTGAAATTCAGTGATCACAACTCTAAAATATGTACATATTCCACATTCAAATTCGATTCCGATAACAAAAATAAAGTCAAGTCCAACAGAAAATAGTTCAGGATAAAGGATAAACAAAACGGAACAACAAAGGAACAAGTAGGTACCCCCCACCCTCCCATTGGTGGCCAATGGTGGCCCCCCACAGCCCTTTGTCCAGCAGCGGTATGGGAGTGTATTCGTGTGTTCCTGTGTCCGTGTGTCGTTGGTTAATGTGTGGAAAATTATAAGCATTGGTGACTCTTGCAATATCCCCACGCTGCAAGTGGTGCGCTGTCGCTGCCTCTGCCTCAGTCGCTGCTTACCGAAATAGCGCTGCTGCTGCAGTCGCTGATGTCTCTGTGTGTGTGTGTGTGTGTGGGGTTTTTTTTTGCTTATAGGTCAAGTTAAAAGTAAAAGTATCCAACACCATTTGAGCCGTGTCTTTGCTACTCGTCGCCCTCTTTCGCCCTTGTTCGTTCGCCCTCTCTCTCTTTATCATCCGATCCCTTTTGAGTCTTTTGAGTTTTTGCGAAACATTCGCGTTACGTATCCCCAAGCAGCAATGGAAATTGATTTCAACGTATCTCTCCCATTCGCAGGTGGCCAGCGATCATCACCAGCCGCAGCAGCAACAGCAGCACCAGCACCATCAGCAGCAGACAGCGGATCAACTCGTCCTGGATATCAGCATGGAGCAGTCACAGTCGCAGCAGCACCGCCTCCATGGCGCCCTCACACGCACCATCTCACAGCCGGCTCAACAGCGCCACCCTCTGCACCAGCAGCAGATCCAACAACAGCAGCAGCAGCAGCAGCAGCAACAGCAGCAGCAGGGTGTTGCCTCCTTGGTGACCATCATTGAGAATCTGGGGAACATGAATCTGCACCGTAAGCTCGAGCGCACACAGTCGGAACCGCTGCCCCAACAGCCCATGAACATATCTCGGTGAGTGCCCCCCCCCCCCCCAGATCTGTGAGATCTTTCATTATGCGCCAGACGTGCCTTACATGTGACTTACTCTTTCCCTTCGTTTGTGTGTTGCAGCTACAAGACGGAGCTGTGCCGCCCGTTCGAGGAGGCCGGCGAGTGCAAGTACGGAGAGAAGTGCCAGTTCGCGCACGGCTTCCACGAGCTGCGCAACCTGCAGCGCCATCCCAAGTACAAGACAGAGTACTGCCGCACCTTCCACAGCGTCGGCTTCTGCCCCTACGGGCCGCGCTGCCACTTTGTGCACAACGCGGACGAGGCCCGCGCTCAGCAGCAGGCCGCAGCCCAGGCGGCCAAGTCGGGACAACAGCAGCAGCAACAGCAGTCGTCGGGACAACAGCAGCAGCAGCAAGGACAACAGCAGCAACAGCAGGGACAGCAGCAGGGCTTCCAGAAGCCATCCCAGCTCGGAAGCCAGACAAGCATCAGCCAGAGCATCAGCATCAGCCAGAGCCCCTTCTTTATGCCGCTGAGCCCGCCGCTGAGCATGAGCACCGGCTCGGACCGGGAGTCGCCCACCGGATCGCTGTCGCTCAGTCCCACCAACTCGCTGACTAGCTTTCCGTTCCACGATGCCATGCCGCTGCAGCACGGCGGCTACCTCTGCATGGCCGTGGGCTCCTCTGGCGGCAAGCACGGCAACGGCGGCGGCAGCTCCGCCTCATCCACATCCTCTGCCTCGGGCCTGGGACTGGGCCTGGGCATGGCCATGGCCATGGGACCGGCCACGCCGCCAGAGAGCCCCAATGTCCCCATCTCGCCGGTTCACACCCCACCACCGTACGAGCCCAGCACCCCGAGCAGCAGCAGCAGCTGCAGCAGCAGCAGCTGCAGCAGCAGCATGAGCGGTGCAAGCGGAAGCGGATTGGGAGGACAGGCCAAGCAGATGCTGAAGAAGAGCATGAGCACGCCGATGCAGCAGGAGGAGATGCCGCGCTTGCCCGTCTTCAACCGCCTGAGCTCTGCCGTGGAGGACTACCAGCAGAAGCTTCAGTCCAGCCTACTGCCCTAAGCAGCTCCAGCATCAGCATCAACACGAACATCAACACAGTCAAGCCACACCTCACCTTCGCCTTCGCCCTCGCCCTCGCCCATTCACCCAGCATCCTCCAATCATTCAGTCATTCAGTCATTCAATCAGCCACAGCAACAGCAACATTGACAAAATCTCAACAACGACTACTCCGAACCATTGTAGACTTGATCCCCTGGCTGCTCCCTGCTTCCCCGGGATAACTTCGTATTCACTTATCCACCGGGGGTCCGCAATTCCCTTATCCTTATACAAATCCTTATCCAAATCCAAACCCAAACACAAACCAGCAAACAACAACGATGATCTTGACCAACGAACAGCACTCTTCTTCCACAACGGAAACGGAACAGCACCGTAACGCAACTGAATGAGGAACAGAGTGTTGCTCGAACACACAAAAACAATTGAAACGAAATCTGATCTTGAAAACAAAACAAATACTTGTATACACGCACGCGACTGTATACAGATCTTCGGTCTTGCATTTATAGGACCTATTCGCGGACCCGCACACCCATTAGAACCCAGGCACATTTGCTCTTGTTTAATATCTATGCAAAAATTTTACTAGTTATTACATGCGATCGGTCGTATTGAGAATCGATTATCAATCGATCTGATCAATGTATCAAAATCCAATCCAAAACATATACATATATATACAAAATATATGTACATGAATACATATATATATGTATACATATATATTTTATATATAACGTTGGACCGTAACGTTGTCTTCCAATCCAATCCAAAACGGATCGCCGAGAGCCGAGTAGGTTCTTTAATTTATTATCCTGCTAAATTATGTAGTAGCAACGTTGTGTACATATTGCGATATGAATTGATATTTTTTGATAAACTTTTATATAAATTATACATACTTATGATTACGAGACTACGATAATGATAATGATAACGATAACGATAACAGTAACAGTAGCGCCAATGCCAATCCACTGGCGAACGCTATTAACGATGATATACCTCTTGCAGTCCTCTGCAATGCAACAAAACAAAACAAAAACGAAACAAAAAGAAAAGAAAAAGACCCAATCACAATTCAAACAAAAGACAAAGAAGAACAAAACAGATTTTTGTCAATTGTTCATCAAAAGACTATCGATATCGAACGAGCACTACTCGATATTCGACTCCATTCGATTTGATTCGATTCGATTCGGTTCGGTTCTTGCTCATGATATCTTATTGATCAATTTTTGTGAGACGAACGGAAATGCTGATTTATTAGACACACATAATTTATTTTCACATAAATATACATACCAGATATTTTATATGCGATTAATGTTAATAATTTATGAAACCAACCCGCTCACACATACAGATATACACACAGACACACACACACCACACTGACACTCACACACAAGCACACACATACACACACAAACGTATATATTTTGACCATTGATAATTTTATGTTTTTTTTATATGGTATATTCAGAAAGAATCATTTTGTTTATTATATATTTTTATTTAAATTAATTTATTTTATATATTTTTCTTGATTTCTTATTTTGGGTGCAGTTATATAATTATAATTGTAAGTGTTACGCGAGAAGAGAAGAGCAGCCCCTATATTATTTATACGAGACCGCAAGCCCCAGCCAGCCCAAAAACCACAAAACCTTACGCTCCTGCGAGGGAAAGCCCCCCCCCCCCCCCCCAGAAAACAACAAACTATTCTAAATATACGTATAGTACATATAGGCATGCATTCGGGGGGATCTTTGGTTGATCTTTGGTGTTTGTGGGAGGCGGTCGATCGGTCGATCGGTCGATCGGTCGATCGGTCGGTCGGTCTGTCGGTCAACACACAACACATACAAAACTGAGTACAGTGTTAGCGATGTATAATTAAGCGAGACGGAGCAACAAATACAAAATAGCGAGCGACAACTTAATGGAAATATTTAAATTATTTATGTACACACAGACACGACACCCTCTACATACATTTATGTACATATTTATGTACAATTCCACCTCAATGGATAGATAATTTTGGAATCCTTATTTTTACTTTTTGTCATTGTCCCATTCAAAACCAATCACAACAATCCAATATTTAACTATTTATATTAATTCGATTGATTTCACAGTGGCAGTGGTATTATAGTTATGTACAATTTGAAACAATAGCAACGGAATAATTCGAAAAAAATTCAAAACAGAGAGAGGAATAGAGAGAGATGGAGAGATAGAGAAAGAGAGAGCGCGCTCGTTGATCAATCAAATGTGGGGGGTATATAATTCTCAAAGTGCCTTATCATTAATATATTATATATGAATATGAAACAAATACAGAAAACACACAAATTATGTATAGTCTTGAGAAAGAGTGAAAAAACAAAACAACAAAAAAAAGGCATTAATTATTTATTTGTATTTAATTACTATCTACCCAATCAATCCCCACTTGTTACGGCAGAGTGCAAAGGTCTACCACATAATGATACTATGTAAACAAACCAATATAAATTACTGTTTTTTTTTTTTTGCTGTATTTATACTTAAACTTAGACGTAACTGAAACCCTCAGCTTTTGGTTATTACTATACGATAATTCTTTTTATAAAAACATGCTCTTCCCTTTGTACAACAAACAAGCACAGAAACACAAAACAAAATCGTACGACCGTCAATATGTGGCCTTATCAAATGGAACCCTTTACTCTACGCCTTACGCCCCACATCGTCTTCCCTTTAAAGTAATAATGAATACTATGCTAATCGGAAGCGAGAAAGAGAGAGAACTCTGGAATGAGAGAGAACTCTGGAATGACCCACATAATCAATATCAGAGAGGAACATGAAAGAGTTTTTGAATGCCAGTTGAATTATTCATTATTTATACAATATACTTATTATATACTACAATGCCTTGTTCGTTATTTATGTAATCATACAATCTATATACCAAGATAGTTCATAGATTTCTTCCGCACAAAAGACAGCAACGAGAAAAGACAACAACCGATCAGGATCGAACACAACTGTACATGAATTTTGTTACATGCTGAAACATGCCTATTTATGCTTCCATTGCAACACAACTGTGTATTTTTATATAGTAAATTACATTTTTATGAAGTGAAAACCATTTAGTTTACGGCGAATTTTAGGTTATTTAGCCATTAAATGAAAGCGTTACAAAATAAATGAAACAAAAAAAACCAAAGTCGATTCCATTTACCCAACAGCAACGGGGCCGCTGCCTATGGCGGGGGTTATCGCCAATCTCTCTTCCAGGGCGTCTGTCGACGGGGTGACGGTGACGGCGACGGTACGCTATCGGTCCGGCGGAGAGACCGTCCGGCACACCGATTGCAAGCTCTGCAAACCTTTTTTTTTATGTTATTTCCAAACCATTCGGTTCCCGCCACAAGGCATTTGCACCTGAACGATCAGAGAGGATCTTGAGGTATCAAAACGCCACAATTGACCGACTGGGAAAGTAGCATAGCATAGCATCAGAGCCAAGGTCCAAGTAGCAGCAGGTTCAAGAAGCTTCAGTTGCGTCATTGCAGCCATTTTCATAGTTTCATAGGCGCCGGCTTCCAGAGTTTCATAGCACCCAAAGAGCATAGTTGCATAGCCAGCATCTTAAATAGTTTCGTAGCAGGCAAATTTCATGGTTTCGTAGCAGCTACTTCAAGAGTGGATTTATTTATAAATTATGGCATACTTTCAGGCTGTTTTGCAAATAAAAATTCTGGTTCCAATCGGTTGGCACAACTGTCCCTATCACGAAAGATATAGCCAAGGAAAAACAAAAAGTTGAAGCAGACTTAAAATTGGTACAAAACGATAAAAATTAAAAAAAAAAGTCAAACGGCTAACCTAGCTTACAAAAGCACAATTTTCGACATACGAAAAAATCTATTTTTTTTATCTATTCGAATTATAATGCATCATGAACCTTATCAATACTTTTTCTATATTTTTGACATCGATATTAATAGAAAAAAGTACATTAAAGTTTTCGCTGGCGCATCAACGAATTTTGGTGCAAATTTGCAGCCGATGCAAAAAAAATGTCTAATTTATACACAAAAATTGAAACTGTTGAAATTAATTGCTTTTTCAGAGTTAGGTTAGGTTAGGTTGAGGCGGCTGCCGGGCTCGCTCGGAACCCGTCACACTTAGGCCGGTTTCGGCCCGTTGTGATACCGCATAGGATCATTTCCTTCCCGCGTTGTGAGACTTCCTGTCAGCAATTATCCCATCCAGATGCTCTCACAAAGTTCGCTATCCTCCTGGGACATAGTTTGGACATCTCTGAGATGTCGTGTAGAAAGGCTGAGCCCAGGTGCTGTAGCCTTCTTCTGCTGAGAGCTGGGCAGGAGCAGAACAGATGTTCCACTGTCTCCTCCTCTTCCTCGTCTCTACAGCTGCGACAAAAATCGTTATGTGGGGCCCCCAGCCTGTTAGCGTGGGTGCCTATTAGCCAGTGTCCCGTGAGGGAACGTGTGACTACGCTGCACCTTTTCCTGCTTAACTTGAGGAGCTCGGAGGTGCGCTTCATGTCCATGGTCGGCCATGTTTGCCGAGTTGTGCGACATCGTGGCACTGTTTGCCACATATCGTTGTTTAGTCGCTTGTATTGCTCCCTTATAATGAGCTTACAGGTGGCCATTGGCATACAGATATCCTCCTTGTCTTGGAGAAGGGGGATTGTATTGCCAGATCTGGCCAGCTCGTCGGCTATACAGTTGCCCTCGATGTCCCGGTGGCCCGGGACCCAAATCAGGCTAATAGCAAATTGCTGAGCCATCTCGTGCAGAGATTTGCGGCAGTCTGCCACGGTGGCCGAGTTCGAGGAAATCGCGCTTAGCGATTTGATCGCAGCCTGGCTGTCGCTATAAATGTTTAGCTTGGTTGCCGTGACGGCAGCCGCTTGTAGGCAGTCTAGAGCCTCCCTGATTGCTATGACTTCCGCTTGAAAGACACTGCAATGATCTGGGAGTCTGAAGGAATGCCTTATGCTTAGCTGTTCAGAGTAGATTCCCCCTCCGACTCTGTCGTCCAGCTTTGATCCATCTGTGAAGATGTTTATGGCCCCATCTGGGCCTGGGAGTCCCTCGAGCCATTCGTCTCTGTGAGGAATGATTGTGTCGAAGGGAGTGTCTGTGTACTCTCTTGGAACTTGGTAGTCTGTTTTTGAGGGGACGGTACTGCTATTATTTAGTATGGCTGAGTGACCTATGCACTGTGTCACCCATTGATCTGAGTCTCTTAGACGTATTGCTGCTGCTTCTGCCCGTTCCTTTCCTGCGAGGTCAAGGCTCTGTAGGCATAGGATGGCATTTAGCGCATCATTTGGGGTGGTGCGAAGAGCTCCGCTGATGCATAGGGCGGCAGTCCGCTGGACTTTGCCCAGTTGCTTGGTGATCGCCCTTTTTGATAGGGCCGGCCACCACACCGTAACTCCGTAGAGTAGTATTGGTCTAACTATAGCTTGATATATCCATTGGACTATGCTTGCTCATACCCCATCTTAGCCCAATAGCTTTTTTGCATGTGTAGAGTGCAGTCATTGCCTTCTTCACTCTGTCTTTGACATTCAGGTTCCAGCTAAGCTTCTTGTCAATTACCAACCCTAAGTAACTGGCACTGTCGCTAAAGGAGAGCCTGCATCCTTGTAGTATTGGAGGGTTGAGGGGCGGGACCTTGTATTTATTTGTGAATAGTACGAGTTCCGTTTTTGAGGGATTTACTCCCAGACCGCGCGATTCTGTCCAATCCGACAGTTGCGCTAGCTTTGTGGACATTAAGTCGCACAGTGTTTGGGGGTATTTCCCCGAGAAGATAATCGCAACGTCGTCCGCATAGGCCACGACTTTGCAGCCCCCCCCTTCTAGGTCACATAGAATCTTGTTGACTGCTATGTTCCACAGAAGAGGAGACAGGACACCACCTTGCGGGGTGCCTCTGTTGACATACCTTGACTGGGCGGACGATCCCATCGATGATGTCACCGTCCTGCATGTGAGCAATTGATCAATGAGCATCACCAAGTGACGGTCCACCCCCAGGTCAGTCAGGGCTTCTGTAATGGCGCCCGGTACAACGTTGTTGAAAGCTCCCTCAATATCGAGAAAGGCTATGAGTGAGTATTCTTTGTGATGCAGAGATTTCTCTACCGCTGAGATCACTTCATGAAGAGCCGTTTCCGTGGATTTTCCTTTCCGGTAGGCATGCTGTGCGCCTGACAGCAACTGAGGGTGTATAGTTGTCCTCAGTTGCAGCCCGACGAGTCTCTCAAAGGTTTTGAGGAGGAAGGACGATAGGCTGATTGGTCTAAAGTCTATTGCAGCTGAGTGCGAGGCTTTCCCAGCTTTGGGAATGAAGACTATCTTTGCTTTAAGCCATGTTCGTACCCACAGCCAGTATCTTCCTGAAGATACCTTGTAGCCAGTTGATGGCCGTATCCCCGGCCTTCTAAAGTTGGGCCGGGATTACCTGGTCTGGGCCTGGCGATTTAAACGGGTTGAAGCTGTTTATTGCCCAGCTTATGTTACGTTTTGTGAGGATGTGATCCATCGAGGTTACCGGTCCCTCTCCTGGAAGATGTGCCGTCTCGATGGTTGTGCTCCCTGGAAAATGTGTGTCTAGTAGAATGTGCAGGGACTCCTCACTGGAGTTAGTCCACGTGCCGTCATTCCTTTTAAGATACCCTACCGAGGGGTTAGTTTTTGAGAGAATCTTGCGAAGCCTTGCGGCCTCTGACGTTTCCTCAATTTCCGAGCAAAATTTTTGCCAAGAGGCCCTTTTTGCTTTCCTTGTTTCCTTTTTATATAGTGACAGACTGATTTTGTAGTCTGCCCAGTGGCTCTCCTCGTTCGCGCCTTTGGCCCTGTTGAAGAGGGTCCTGCAGTTTTTACGTAGGATGTCTATTTGTTTTGACCACCAGGGGGGTTTCTTTTTCCCCTTAGGTTTGCTAGAGGGGCACGCTGCCGCGAAGGCTTTCTTGCATGCCTCTGTGAACCTGTTCACTAGGCGATCTAGGTCGTCTTTTGTGTCAGGGCATGATGGTGCTTTGGCGGGGAGTAAGTCTTCCAGGGCTGAGCTATATTTTTCCCAGTTGGCTTTCCTGGGATTAATATAGTCCTTAGGTTTCGGACACTCGAGGGATAGTGTGGTCTCGATGTATCTGTGGTCAGAGAAAGAGTGGTCATCAAGGACTTGCCAACTCTTGACTATGTCTAACAGGTTGGAAGACACTAGGGTGATGTCAATAACCTCCTGTCGATTTTTAATTATAAAAGTGGGGTCGTTGCCCCGATTACAAATAAATAGATTTGAGTTAAGGATGAAGCTGAAAAGTGACTCATCCCTTACATTTGTGTTCGAGCTCCCCCATTGAGTGTGGTGAGCGTTGGCATCGCAACCTATTAATAGGTCTATGTCCGACCTCTCGCTGTCGCTGGCTAGTTTGCGAACAAGGTCGTTGGGAGGATCGTTTCCCTCATGGGCCATGTAGGACGACATCAGCCTTAGATGTGTCCCTTTCAGCTCTAGGCTTGCCGCCGTGTTGTCGCTATCGATATAATTATGGAGCAGAAAGATATTGAGGTGCTTTCTGGCG
This sequence comes from Drosophila miranda, assembly GCF_003369915.1. Taxonomy (NCBI): domain Eukaryota; kingdom Metazoa; phylum Arthropoda; class Insecta; order Diptera; family Drosophilidae; genus Drosophila; species Drosophila miranda. The sequence continues at coordinate 26,437,375 of NC_046674.1, forward strand.
AGAATGCAGGTGCGGGTTTTACCTTCATGTTGAGCTACAATTATCTTGTACTCCTTCGACCCTAGTCCACAAACCTTGTCTCCCACTATCCAAGGTTCCTGGATCAGGGCTACGTCTGCTCCGCTCTCTTCGAGGCGGAGTATAAGAGCAGCGGATGCTGCTTTACGGTGGTGGAGATTGATCTGAAGGAGCCTCAAGGACATCCTTAGTGTTCTCCACCACTGTAATGTCGGCATCCGGATCGTCCTCGACTTCCTCGTGGCAACACATCGCCTCGAAGTCGCATCTCAGCGTGCCATCGGTGGAGTAGCCCGACGCTGCACCTTTTCCTGCTTAACTTGAGGAGCTCGGAGGTGCGCTTCATGTCCATGGTCGGCCATGTTTGCCGAGTTGTGCGACATCGTGGCACTGTTTGCCACATATCGTTTTTTAGTCGCTTGTATTGCTCCCTTATAATGAGCTTACAGGTGGCCATTGGCATACAGATATCCTCGTTGTCTTGGAGAAGGGGGATTGTAGTGCCAGATCTGGCCAGCTCGTCCGCTATACAGTTGCCCTCGATGTCCCGGTGGCCTGGGACCCAAATCAGGCTAATAGCAAATTGTGTAGGGGCCGAATTTAGGGACAGAGTATGGAACATCACGGGTAAGCACAGTTTTCTTTTGGTAATGCTTAAAAGTGCAGATACTTAGTAACTTCGAAAGTGGATCGTAAGCTGCAAGCTTTCCGAAAAGCTTTCTAAAGAGAGTCGGCGCGCAGCGCACGCATCTAAGCGAAAGACGTCACGTTTACCTTGACCCAAGAGAGTAGCGTAGCGTAGGGAGAGCATATATTAAAAGCTTGACCAAAATTTCGCTCAATTGGGCGAAAGATCATCCGATTATGCAGTTAAAGTTCCTAAGATCATCCGATTATGCAGTTAAAGTTTCCAAATATCATCCGATCTTCGAGCTTTTGGGTTCGGAACCGCTTAGCTGAACTTGCAGAAGTTGGGCTGGAGTTATTGACTGAGAATCGATTGATTAAAGCGGACGTGTTTACTCGGGAATAAATAAATATATATATATATATATATATATATTTAGCCAACGAACAGTTCTGGCATCTACGCCATACCTCTTGAGTTGAGTTTCAATTAAGACCGAGAATCAGGAGATTTACCCAGGAAAGCAGTGTAAAGAAAAACCTAGCTGGTATGTCCGTGATTAGTTTGGAAAGTGTTCGTGGTAATATATATAGTTAAATATCCGCAACTCGAAATTAAGTTTCTAAAAAAGATTTTATTATTAGTACTTAATTTCTTTATGTCACAAGATTGGTTGAATTCCCCGACTTAACTTTACGTCTGCTTGTCTCAAACGGAACTGATCTCTCTGCTGCTGGCTAGTTTCCATGAGCCCTTCTCTTGGAACTCCCGACTCTGGCTTCGGGCGTTGCTTTCCTCGGCTGCATCTTCGTGTCGGTGGCGTACGTGCCTGGATCGATATTTGGGGATGCGTCGGCTTTGATGAAAGGCATCCACTGCTGGCGATCGGTGTTGCAATCTAGCTTTGATTGGTCCTCATGAGTGGCGTGATTCTAAAGAATCGATTTCTCGAGAGTGGCGTGATTCTAATGTTGATGAAACAATGTGGTCCATTGTTTATATTATGGGGGGCCCTAGCTTGGAGTATGGGAAGAAACAGTTATTGATTCTTGAGTGGGGTCCTGTTACTTGTGTGGATGGGGTGGATGAATTGTACATAAACATAATGTGTATGGGATGTGGGGAATTATGGATATGTCACTCCCCCAGCGTTTGTTATTAGCCTGTCCCTAGGCGATTACCCTCGGGTATAGTGACGGGGTGTCAAGTGCGGTGGCTGAGGTTGGTTCCTCTTCTGCTTCTATTATAGGGTTAATACATTTAACCGTGACTCTTTTAGAAGTTTTCTTAAATTTAACAGCTATATAACTTAGTAGTACTAATATAATTATGACAAATGAAATTAGTAGACTTATTTGTAATAGGTTACTATATTTGGTGTATTGCATAATTATTTCATTAGTTTGGACATACGACAGTGGTTTTATTTTAGTTATGTTGTTGTTGACATAAACATTCTGGGCAAAATCTAACATTGTGTTTGATATTGTAAATTCATTTAATTGGATTGAACAGTTGTAGATTTTTATAATGGTATTTCCTTCCGCTATGATTTCTTGGTTTACACAATTCTGGTTTAGCGTTGTTTTTGGAAGATTCCATGTGATTAGTATATTGGGTTCAATAAAGTTTATTTGAAAGTTTTGAAAAGTTTTGGAATATGGACATTTAGTGGGAATTTGCATTAAAATTCCTTTTATACAATTGTCATTGGTTTTCAATCTAGTTTCTTTAACAAATACTTCTTCATTTTTTATGTAGTACTTTTATAGATTGGTACATTTGTAATGTCTTTGGGAGTGTTGGAAATTATTAGAATTTCGTTGGTATCGGATTTTAGCCATGTGGAGGTTTTTATATTTAGTATTTTCTCAGAATTTATTTGTTCCAGGTGGTCTTGTTTTAATAATTTTGGATTAAATATACCGAGCCTAGTTAATTGCATACCTAGTTCTATATCTTCGATATACTCTGTGAAATGTTGTAGATTGAATATCAAAATTTCTATTTGTTGATTCCTGTCTTTTTCTTCATTTAGTTTGTTTATAACGTTTATTCCGCTATTAACTGCATCTATTACCAAATTTAGTTCATTCATTTGAATGCTATGGCTGGCTAAATTTTCTATTTTTTGTTCCAAATCGACTTTATCTTCCTGATCTAGTGTTCCAAAGAGATATTTGTAGGCTGTTCCTACTATATTGATTAGACCTCTTTTATTTCTTTTGGTTATTTTTAGCCCGTTCATTTCTCTTTGCAATTTGTCTACTAGATATTTTATTTGGATTATGTCCTGGAATTTAGTGGCTTGCATTAATAAATTTTGGTATAGTTCTTCGGTTTTAGTTACATTAACAGTTAGATAATGGTATTCGTAATTGATAGGTATGTTAATCGATCCAGTTTTGAATATCATATATCCGTTTTGGGATTTTATAGGATTTATTTCTATGTTTTGGCCCTGTGCCATTACGATGGTAATTATGAGGAAGATGAGGATTTTAATTGTGTTGAAGTTCGCCGATTCCATTAACTTCCTCGGTTTCTCTGGAATTATTATATTTGCTTCTATTAGATTTCTTCTTTTTCTTGAATTTTGATTTATAATGAGTTATTTTCCTACCCCTATTCTTTTCTTCATAATGTTTTTCGTCTACCTGTCTAATTTCGCCCGTCCTTTTGAAAGGATTTGTTACCTTAGACTTAACTAGAGGTGATAGTTTATAGCGGGTATCTACTTCATACTCTATGCGGTTTTTATTTAATTGAGCGATTTTATTCACTTTATTTAGTTAGGTGTCATAATCAGGTGAGCCTGCATAAATGAATATATCAGCTGGTGTCCTATTTGTGGTATTATGTTTGGTTTTATGATTATAAGTATAAAGAATTAATTCAAACTTCGTGAATCTATCTTCTGGGTTATCCTCGCTAGATATTATTCTTAATTTTTCATTTACTGAAATCTTTCTACGTCAGATATTCCATTTTTGCTGGAAGTGATCTCTATTTTGACGTTTTCCGCATTCAGCCATGCTTGCAATGCTGTGCACATAAAAGCTGAATCTTTATCGGCTTTGATTTCAATTGGTTTGCCCATCTCGTTAAAAACTTTCATGATGGCTCTTTTTGCTTCTAACCAGTCACGACTTTTTACTTCTACAAGAGTGGCAAACTTCGAGTATACGTCAATACATGATAGGAACTTTTGGTTACCAACCATATAGAAATCTATGACGTATTTCTCTCTGATGTTCAGTATTTCCGGTGTAGTTTCGAATGCCAACTTCATATTTCTATGCTCTGTTTTGGCAATATTACAAGTAGGACATTCGTTTATGATGTTTTGGATTAGTTTTTGATAATCCGGGTAATAGTATTTTCCCCTAAACCAATTGACGGTTTTCTCTATCCCTGGATGGAGTAAGCCTTTATGATTCTTTAATATGGTTTCTTTAAATTCAGCGTAATTCTGAATATCTAGGAGTTTCGTGCTTGATTTAATAGCTTTGGTTATATTGTTAGAATTAATGATTTCTAAATAGGCTTTTTGGAATGGAGGAAAATCTATTTCGTTATGGAAATGCGCTCTTTTTGGTGCATAGATATTCCTTTATTATATCCTTCGCTAAGGTGTTAGTCATTTCCTTATACGTGATCTTGATGATTAGCTTGTGAAAATAACGAATTGTTTCTACCTTATCTTCATTGCCTTTTATTAGCTCAATTTGCCGATTGTAATAGTTAATTGGTCTTTCCGTGATAGCAATGTGATTTAGATTGTCTTCCTGTGCGCTATGTACAGTTGCACCAACGCTATTGGAAGCTTCTCCAAGGAGATTTTCATTAATCTTTACCCTTGATAAGGCATCAGCTACATGATTTTCTTTGCCTGGTAGATATTTCATTTTAAAATCAAACTCATTCAGTTTTATTTTCCACCTTTGTAATTTCATATTTGGCTCCTTGAGGTTGTTCAACCAAATCAAGGGTTTATGATCGCTTTGTATCTCGAATGTTCTACCGAACAGGTATGAACGGAAATACTTGGTTGCCCATACGATCGCTAATAATTCCTTTTCGATGGCTGAATAGTTTATTTCATGTTCATTTAGGGTTCTGCTAGCGTAGCAGATCGGTTTGTGTTCTTGTGACAAAACCACTCCCAATGCTATGTTACTAGCGTCGGTTGTTACCGTGAACATTTTGTCAAAGTCTGGGAACGCAAGGATAGGGTCTGAGGTGATGAGTACTTTTAGTCTCTCAAATGCCTCGACGTACTTTTCTTCCTTGGGGTCTATGACAGCTCCTTTCTTTAGTTTGAGTGTCATGGGTTTTGCTATGTTTGCAAAATTAGGAATGAATTTCCTGTAGAACCCGCACAGACCTAAGAATGACTTTATTTGTTTAGTCGTTTCTGGTATTGGAAATTTGACAATGGCAGAGATTTTGCCTGGATTTGGTACTATTCCTTCAGTAGTGACTACATGACCTAGGAATTCAGTTTCCTTTTTCATGAATTCACATTTATCCATTTGTAGCTTCAAGTTGGCGTCTCTCAACTTTCCAAATACTCTCCTTAGTGACAACAAGTGTTCTTCCAATGAAGTGGAAAATATAATGATGTCATCTAAGTATACAAAGCAATCTTTGAAGATTAACTCTTCTAGCAGATTGTTCATACATCTTTGGAAGGTAGCTGGGGCAGTGGTTAGCCCAAAGGGCATACGAGTGAACTCGTAATGTCCATGCTTAGTGGAGAACGCAGTTTTGGGGATTGAGCTAGGTTCCATGGGTATTTGATGGAAACCTTTTGCTAAATCGATTGTCGTAAAATACTGACATTTACCTAGTTTGTCTAGGATTTCATCCATTCGTGGAGTTGGGAATTTGTCCTTAACTGTTATTTCATTTAGACTTCTATAGTCTACTACCATTCGATATTTTTGCTTTCCTGAAGCATCTATCTTCTTCGGAATCATAGATATGGGCGAGCAGTAAGGAGAATTCGACTTTCGAATTATTCCCTGCCTGATCATATCTTTGATTTGCTGGTTTACCTCCTGATCATGTATCTGGGCATATTTGTATGGTCGTCTGTAGACCGGGTCTTCATGTTGAGTTTTGATCTCGTGCTTAATTGTACTTGTGAAAGTCAAATTGTCACCTTCTTTGTACTGCACATCCTTAAACTCATATAAGACCTTCTTTAACTCTTCCCTCTCTTCGTCGTTTAAGTGTTCCAATCTTAATTGATTACATTCCCTTAATTCACTGTCTAGAGCGGAAGCGAAGTATTGATCTCCCTCTGGAGATGGGTCAAGGCACTTAGGTGCGATCTTCTCTTCTTTTGTAGAGGGATCAGTGCACTTCTGTGCTTATCGTCTTTTATCTCGGAATCTGTATAATTTTCTTTCATGATGTTGATCGATGATCCCGAGTCAGCGATACACCTTAATATTCTTTTATTATTGGTAATGTTTATATAGGGTCCTCCTCGGTTTCTTCCGAGGCGGCTTGATGAAAATTTACGTCCATCTTCGTTTGGCCACTCTGGCTCTCCCTCCCTCTTTTAGTAGGTTGGTTGGGTCCACTCCCACTAGCTTGGTTTTGAGATATTTGCTGATTGAATGGATTCTGAGCCCTACCTTGATTCAAGGAATTTTTGAACTCATTGTATAATCCAGGATTTTGGGAATTTTGATTTTGATTTGTTCGATTAGTCTAACCTGTTCCAGATGAACTCTGAGTTTGATTGTGATAGTTAGTAGTATTATAATTTGGATAATAGTTTCCAACATTCTTTCGATTTGATTGAGACGATTTCGATTGATCTTTATTTGTACCTGAATCTGTTGTACTAGCTTCGTACAATCCTTCTTCTTGTGCTGCCTTCTTAAGATTAGACAATGTGGTAATATCTTTTCTTGCTAAGGTCATGAACATTCTGTCAGGAAGTTTTCGAGTAATGACATCTTTAATTGTGTTGTTCAAAGCGTTTTTATAAATGAAATTATTTTCTGGTATGTTTTCTAAGTTTAGCTTATTGTTTATTAATAATGCTTTTATCTCTAATTCTTCTATAAACTTACGAAGACTGCCTTTGAATCTGGTGGTGTATAGTTGTCGTAAGAGTTCTTCATATGGTGTGTGATTTTTGAACTCGTTGATCAGCGCCGTCTTCAGTTCGAGCCACGTGTTGGGTTGTATCACTTGCGATATGCGTTGTGCCTCTCCTGACAGTTGGATCTCGGTCGCTCCAAATAGGATTCTTTGTTGGCGAAGATCTTCAGTTGGATATAATCCGCATACATATTCGATTCGTTTGATAAATGAGCTTAGCTGTCCAGATGAACCGTCATAGGCAGGTATTTGTCTGATCGACAGCAGTGCCTGGTTCAAGTGGATTTCGCTCAATGATAGTGGTGGTAACGCCATGTTGTTGGTGTTGATTGGGTTTTGTTTTGTTTTCAGTAGTTTTTAACTTTATTTTGGTTCACTTGTAAGTTTTTTGATTTTGTATTTAGTGTTTCACTGTTCTTGGTGGATCACTATCTCCGCTTACTTCAGTTCACTTAATTTTAGTTTTGCAAATCGTATGTGCTCGTAACACATAGGTTCTTTGGCGGATTTCACAATTTTATTAACGATTCCGGGATTACGTGATCACAGTAATTAGAAATTACACAAGCTGACCATTACCGAAATATAGGAGTTAATTTTAAACGAAATCCTACCGACTGCGCCAGTTAAATATCCGCAACTCGAAATTTAGTTTTTAAAAAAGATTTTATTTTTATACCCGATACTCAAAATGAGTATTGGGGTATATTAGATTTGTGGTAAAAGTGGATGTGTGTAACGTCCAGAAGGAATCGTTTCCGACCCCATAAAGTATATATATTCTTGATCAGCATCAATAGCCGAGTCGATTGAGCTCTGTCTGTCTGTCCGTCTGTCCGTCCGTCCGTCCGTCCGTCCGTCCGTCCGTCCGTCCCCTTCAGCGCCTAGTGCTCAAAGACTATAAGCGCTAGAGCAACGATGTTTTGGATCCAGACATCTGTGATATGTCACTGCTACAAAAATATTTCAAAACTTTGCCCCGCCCACTTCCGCCCCCACAAAGGACGAAAATCTGTGGCATCCACATTTTTAAAGATACGATAAAACCAAAAACGCAGAATCGTAGAGGATGATCGTATCGTATATGTTCTAGAGTGTAAAATCTCAACCAGATCGTATAATTATTATAGCCAGAATCAAGAAAACAATTTCATTCTTTCTCGCTCTGTCTCTCTCTAACACACAGGTTTCATGGTCGGCTTTGCCAATTGCAAAATATGAGTTCAAGGATCTCAGAACCTATAAGATCCAGAGCAACCAAATTTGGTATCCACACTCCTGTGATATCGGACCTTGACCGTTTCGTGTCCAAATTTCGCCACACCCCCTTCCGCCCCCGCAAAGGACGAAAATCTGGGGCATCCACAAATCTCAGAGGCTATTAAGGCTAGAGTAACCAAATTTGGTATCCGCACTTCTGTTAGATCTCACTATAAAACGTATATCTCAGAATTTCGCCCCACCCCCTTCCGCCCCCACAAAGGACGAAAATCTGTTGCATCCACAATATTGCAGATTCGAGAAAACTAAAAACGCAGAATCATAGATAATGACTATATCTATCAGATTGCTGAATCTGGATCAGATCGGATCATTTTTGTAGCCAAAAGCAAGAAATCAATTTGCAGTGGCCACGCAGCGCCCGACGTCACGCTCAGACTGATTTTCTGTCTCTCTCGCACGCACTCTTTGTCGTGTGGTTCAATATTAGCGGCGTCTGCCGCAGGAGAGCCATACTGACTTAGTATCGGGTATAACTGTAGAGTTGCGGTGTACGCAGCAACTCACAACGTTCCCCCTCGTTAGTACTTGATAGCTTTATGTCACAAGATTGGTTGAATTCCCCGACTTAACTTTACGTCTGCTTGTCTCAAACGGAACTGATCTCTCTGCTGCTGGCTAGTTTCCATGAGCCCTTCTCTTGGAACTCCCGACTCTGGCTTCGGGCGTTGCTTTCCTCGGCTGCATCTTCGTGTCGGTGGCGTACGTGCCTGGATCGATATTTGGGGATGCGTCGGCTTTGATGAAAGGCATCCACTGCTGGCGATCGGTGTTGCAATCTAGCTTTGATTGGTCCTCATGAGTGGCGTGATTCTAAAGAATCGATTTCTCGAGAGTGGCGTGATTCTAATGTTGATGAAACAATGTGGTCCATTGTTTATATTATGGGGGGCCCTAGCTTGGAGTATGGGAAGAAACAGTTATTGATTCTTGAGTGGGGTCCTGTTACTTGTGTGGATGGGGTGGATGAATTGTACATAAACATAATGTGTATGGGATGTGGGGAATTATGGATATGTCATATATATAAGAATTTGTGTTATAGGACGGCGGCCCTTAGCCACGGTACTGCTCGTGCGATCATCCGTTGCATAAGAGGGCATATACGGTGTGGTCTACGAGAGTGGTGGGGCGGATCGAAAAGACAAGTAGTGAACCCGCGGGAAAACACCGAGCAGCGAGACCTGCAGCTTGGCGTTGTCTGTCGAAAGCCTCAACAACCGTGTGGATGCACGGCGAAAACCAAGAGGCGCCTCTGGAACTTTATTTTTGGCGTTATTGATGCCACCCGTTATCGAGCCTCCAATGAAAGTGTAGTCCGCAGACCGACGTCGAATCGGATCGGCAACCTGAAGTCAAGCTAAGGAGCTAATGTACCCCATCGTCAGCTGATTTAGCTGCGCCAGCGACACCCAATAATGAACTCGAATTGATTGCATTATTGTTGGATTCTTCCGGAGGCGCAGTCCTACTCAGCCTGGCTGACATGTCTCTTGACCACGTCAATAGAGGATCGTAGTTACTCGTTGATGTAACACACGCCCCTTTTTCCTCTAGATTTCATGTGCCAGGCTAAAACCATTCTCTTTCGTCACACGATGTATACAGTTTTATAGTTAGTTATGTAAACCAGCCAACATAATGGTTTTTGGAAACTAATGGGTATGAGAGCAACATTAATTTTTCTTGAGATTACAGCAGTACACTCTAGTACGCTCACGTGCATATATACTCGTATTAAATATCTTTTCTTTTCCTTAGAAGTATACACCAACGTCATCATTGAGCTCAACGATCACGGATGGAATAAACGGTACTAGCCTACCAAAAGCGCTGTGAGTTTGTAAATAAGAACAAGTACATATATGCACTGAGCTGGGAAGTAACCTGCGTGTTACATATATTTTTCTATTGATATATCCTTTATATATCCGTAACCATAATGTATTGGTACCTCTCACCCCTTTAGAATCTGTTACCCATATATGATGGTCATTTTTAAATCTTTATTTTTCCTAATATTTCTTCTCAATTCTTTACATATATATTAAGCTATCGAGACACAGCAAAAAAATGAATTTAATTATAAGTTAAGAAAACCCCCCTTCAAGAATTTAATTATATGATTAGGGATTTATTGAAATATATATATAATGATATTGATTTTGAAGTACAATCATAATATGTTCTAAATTCAGGAGTCCGTCCTCAGAAAGGCATGATCAAGGTGGTGGGATGATAACTGTTTAACGTTATTCAAAAGTCTATACGGTCAGGTTACCTGTATAGCATAGGTTGGGAGGGTAGAGAAGATAGAGATTCTCACTAACACCGGAGTTTCTCATCATTTGAGTAGAGTAATTGATAAGTATGTCCACACTTTCCACAACCAACTTGTTAGTCCCATAACCAATTCCTTGCTCCGGTTAAACCTGGATTCTGTTGTTAGTTTTATGTTTGGTTCTTCTTTTATTTTTAATTTTTAAATGTGCACCTAAAACATTATGCGAGTGTGTGTCAGTATGTGAAAGGAGAGAGTAGAACGAACCCCGACAATCCGGCGAGCTTAGTCAGAGCATAGCTAGAGGTGCACACGAAATCTCTTCATACTAGTATGGGTAAACGACAGCTATCCCACACCTGCACGCTACAATTGCTGAGCCATCTCGTGCAGAGATTTGCGGCAGTCTGCCACGGTGGCCGAGTTCGAGGAAATCGCGCTTAGCGATTTGATCGCAGCCTGGCTGTCGCTATAAATGTTTAGCTTGGTTGCCGTGACGGCAGCCGCTTGTAGGCAGTCTAGAGCCTCCCTGATTGCTATGACTTCCGCTTGAAAGACACTGCAATGATCTGGGAGTCTGAAGGAATGCCTTATGCTTAGCTGTTCAGAGTAGATTCCCCCTCCGACTCTGTCGTCCAGCTTTGATCCATCTGTGAAGATGTTTATGGCCCCATCTGGGCCTGGGAGTCCCTCGAGCCATTCGTCTCTGTGAGGAATGATTGTGTCGAAGGGAGTGTCTGTGTACTCTCTTGGAACTTGGTAGTCTGTTTTTGAGGGGACGGTACTGCTATTATTTAGTATGGCTGAGTGACCTATGCACTGTGTCACCCATTGATCTGAGTCTCTTAGACGTATTGCTGCTGCTTCTGCCCGTTCCTTTCCTGCGAGGTCAAGGCTCTGTAGGCATAGGATGGCATTTAGCGCATCATTTGAGGTGGTGCGAAGAGCTCCGCTGATGCATAGGGCGGCAGTCCGCTGGACTTTGCCCAGTTGCTTGGTGATCGCCCTTTTTGATAGGGCCGGCCACCACACCGTAACTCCGTAGAGTAGTATTGGTCTAACTATAGCTTGATATATCCATTGGACTATGCTTGCTCATACCCCATCTTAGCCCAATAGCTTTTTTGCATGTGTAGAGTGCAGTCATTGCCTTCTTCACTCTGTCTTTGACATTCAGGTTCCAGCTAAGCTTCTTGTCAATTACCAACCCTAAGTAACTGGCACTGTCGCTAAAGGAGAGCCTGCATCCTTGTAGTATTGGAGGGTTGAGGGGCGGGACCTTGTATTTATTTGTGAATAGTACGAGCTCCGTTTTTGAGGGATTTACTCCCAGACCGCGCGATTCTGTCCAATCCGACAGTTGCGCTAGCTTTGTGGACATTAAGTCGCACAGTGTTTGGGGGTATTTCCCCGAGAAGATAATCGCAACGTCGTCCGCATAGGCCACGACTTTGCAGCCCCCCCTTCTAGGTCACATAGAATCTTGTTGACTGCTATGTTCCACAGAAGAGGAGACAGGACACCACCTTGCGGGGTGCCTCTGTTGACATACCTTGACTGGGCGGACGATCCCATCGATGATGTCACCGTCCTGCATGTGAGCAATTGATCAATGAGCATCACCAAGTGACGGTCCACCCCCAGGTCAGTCAGGGCTTCTGTAATGGCGCCCGGTACAACGTTGTTGAAAGCTCCCTCAATATCGAGAAAGGCTATGAGTGAGTACTCTTTGTGATGCAGAGATTTCTCTACCGCTGAGATCACTTCATGAAGAGCCGTTTCCGTGGATTTTCCTTTCCGGTAGGCATGCTGTGCGCCTGACAGCAACTGAGGGTGTATAGTTGTCCTCAGTTGCAGCCCGACGAGTCTCTCAAAGGTTTTGAGGAGGAAGGACGATAGGCTGATTGGTCTAAAGTCTATTGCAGCTGAGTGCGAGGCTTTCCCAGCTTTGGGAATGAAGACTATCTTTGCTTTAAGCCATGTTCGTACCCACAGCCAGTATCTTCCTGAAGATACCTTGTAGCCAGTTGATGGCCGTATCCCCGGCCTTCTAAAGTTGGGCCGGGATTACCTGGTCTGGGCCTGGCGATTTAAACGGGTTGAAGCTGTTTATTGCCCAGCTTATGTTACGTTTTGTGAGGATGTGATCCATCGAGGTTACCGGTCCCTCTCCTGGAAGATGTGCCGTCTCGATGGTTGTGCTCCCTGGAAAATGTGTGTCTAGTAGAATGTGCAGGGACTCCTCACTGGAGTTAGTCCACGTGCCGTCATTCCTTTTAAGATACCCTACCGAGGGGTTAGTTTTTGAGAGAATCTTGCGAAGCCTTGCGGCCTCTGACGTTTCCTCAATTTCCGAGCAAAATTTTTGCCAAGAGGCCCTTTTTGCTTTCCTTGTTTCCTTTTTATATAGTGACAGACTGATTTTGTAGTCTGCCCAGTGGCTCTCCTCGTTCGCGATTTTGGCCCTGTTGAAGAGGGTCCTGCAGCTTTTACGTAGGATGTCTATTTGTTTTGACCACCAGGGGGGTTTCTTTTTCCCCCTCTGTGAACCTGTTCACTAGGCGATCTAGGTCGTCTTTTGTGTCAGGGCATGATGGTGCTTTGGCGGGGAGTAAGTCCTCCAGGGCTGAGCTATATTTTTCCCAGTTGGCTTTCCTGGGATTAATATAGTCCTTAGGTTTCGGACACTCGAGGGATAGTGTGGTCTCGATGTATCTGTGGTCAGAGAAAGAGTGGTCATCAAGGACTTGCCAACTCTTGACTATGTCTAACAGGTTGGAAGACACTAGGGTGATGTCAATAACCTCCTGTCGATTTTTAATTATAAAAGTGGGGTCGTTGCCCCGATTACAAATAAATAGATTTGAGTTAAGGATGAAGCTGAAAAGTGACTCATCCCTTACATTTGTGTTCGAGCTCCCCCATTGAGTGTGGTGAGCGTTGGCATCGCAACCTATTAATAGGTCTATGTCCGACCTCTCGCTGTCGCTGGCTAGTTTGCGAACAAGGTCGTTGGGAGGATCGTTTCCCTCATGGGCCATGTAGGACGACATCAGCCTTAGATGTGTCCCTTTCAGCTCTAGGCTTGCCGCCGTGTTGTCGCTATCGCTATAATTATGGAGCAGAAAGATATTAAGGTGCTTTCTGGCGAGAATGCAGGTGCGGGTTTTACCTTCATGTTGAGCTACAATTATCTTGTACTCCTTCCCTAGTCCACAAACCTTGTCTCCCACTATCCAAGGTTCCTGGATCAGGGCTACGTCTGCTCCGCTCTCTTCGAGGCGGAGTATAAGAGCAGCGGATGCTGCTTTACAGTGGTGGAGATTGATCTGAAGGAGCCTCAAGGACATCCTTAGTGCTCTCCACCACTGTAATGTCGGCATCCGGATCGTCCTCGACTTCCTCGTGGCAACACATCGCATCGAAGTCGCATCACAGCGTGCCATCGGTGGAGTAGCCCTCTGGGTCTATCTCTGTGTGATCGTCGGGTGCTTCGATCTCCGAGGCAGCGTCCTGCTCGACTGGCTTGTCGACAGGACGTGCCTCGGCCGCCGCATCCGACTTGTAGACCTTTACGGTCACAGAGCTGAACCCAAAATTGAGCTCGCCTTTGGCAGCCTCAATCGGGGCCAGCGACTCTTTGTTGAGGACGACCACCGCCTGGTTTTTGGGGCCCTGTGTCGTCTCAACTTTGACCACCTTCCAATCCGCTGTTGGGAGGTGGGGGTTGCATATTTGCAACATTTTTAGGATGCGCTCCGGCTCCTTCATGGAGGCTGCTTTTCCAGCAGCTCGAAGCAGCGGTCGGCCAGTGCCGCTTCCACCCACTTCCACTGGTTTCTAGGTATCCGGGAGTCCGCGCTGCCTTTGTCCAGGACGCCAATCAGCGTCCTTTCTCTGGCAATCTGCGCGAATGATGTGTTAGGCAGCACTCTGGAGCGCTTCGGTGTCGGCCCCGGAGTCTCTTGTGAGCGCTGCCTTTTTGACTGAGGGGCTTCCTTCTTCGGTGCTTCCTTGCCAAAGTTCGGCAGCACCTTCGAGGCCCACTCAACCTTCTTTATCCATTTGTCCGTCGGGCTGGACATCTGGCTTGCGTTCTGCCGACGGAGTATATTGCCAGCACTCCTTCTATCGGCATATGTAAAAGATTTGGCTTGGACACTAGTAGATGGTGACTCATCACCCGCCACTTTACCAGCAGGCAGAGCAGTCGCAGGATTGCATAGCCACTCTGCCAAGGTATCGGTTTTGGGAGCCAATTCACCACCCACCCCGACACCGGGATGGGACCCCTTTGGGCTCTCCCTAGCATCTTCCGCCGCGCAGGTTTTCCCTGCTGATTTGCGGGTCGGGCCAGGCCTTTGGGCCGCTGCCTTCCCCTGTTTGGGATTGCTCCCTGTTGGCATTTGGGGAGTGCCAGACTCATTTTTTTTGTTTTTAAATTCTTCCATTCTTTTCCCACGAGCTGCAGAGAAGGGGTACGGTCCGTCCGGGCAGAGATCCACGTTGCCCGGATAAGGCATACTTAGAACAGGGGGCTGCCAAGTCCCTGAGCTCTCCGTTAACGACTGGGCTAGTTTTATATACCGGGCCCCCAGCCAGGCTGACTCTCGGCACGGGTCGAATAACACTCTTAGTCCGGCCCGGTGTGAGCTGAATGTGGGGGGTTGGGATGTGGGTAGGTAGTGTGTAGGGATAGGGGAGTGTGTGAGCTACTTATACGAGGCGGCACCACAAGCGCATCGTCAGTGTTGCTACTTCGCGAACACCCGCTGGCTGTCCGGGGCTGCTTATTTTCGGTACTCTCCCTAGGGATGTCCGATTATTCGCAGCTGACCTACCTATATGACCTGTATATAGGTAGGTCGTTCGCTATCCGCAACCTGCGACCCGTCCGGTGGCCTCAGCTAGGCCCCCTTTGAGCCACCTCACGAGCTCATCAGACCAGATTTTTCAGAGTTACATAAATGAAAAATGTTGTGTTTTTTTTTAAAGGTTTTTCTTTGACATAATAATTTTGAAGATAACCTTAAATATTTGTTATGTTTACGGTTTTAGCATTCTTCCGTCGAGCTTACCAAAAAATTCTGGACCTGTCTAGTTGGTAACTTGGTTCGTCCTGATTATAAAACAGTAAATATCATTGTTCTTTGATTGCGTCTATTCTTTTTTAGTAGTTTCATTGTTTGCCGACCAGAATATGACTAGTGTTTCAGAGTGAAGTCTGACCAGGCGTTGTAGACAATTGGATGCGTGTAGATGTATAACAGCACCCACATTAGGAACATGCAGAACATTAGGATCGGGTCTGCACTGGAAAACACCAGTCTAAAATATTCGATTTGATGTCGGAATCAAAGGGTCCTGCTCCACGTACAAATTCACATACTATATTGTATCTATATTTATCTATCACAGTGACCTGTGACATTCAGTGATCACAACTCTAAAATATGTAGATATTCCACATTCAAATTCGATTCCGATAACAAAAATAAAGTCAAGTCCAACAGAAAATAGTTCAGGATAAAGGATAAGCAAAACGGAACAACAAAGGAACAAGTAGGTACCCCCCACCCTCCCATTGGTGGCCAATGGTGGCCCCCCACAGCCCTTTGTCCAGCAGCGGTATGGGAGTGTATTCGTGTGTTCCTGTGTCCGTGTGTCGTTGGTTAATGTGTGGAAAATTATAAGCATTGGTGACTCTTGCAATATCCCCACGCTGCAAGTGGTGCGCTGTCGCTGCCTCTGCCTCAGTCGCTGCTTACCGAAATAGCGCTGTTGCTGCAGTCGCTGCCGCTTGACCAATGTTTTTATACCCGATACTCAAAATGAGTATTGGGGTATATTAGATTTGTGGTAAAAGTGGATGTGTGTAACGTCCAGAAGGAATCGTTTCCGACCCCATAAAGTATATATATTCTTGATCAGCATCAATAGCCGAGTCGATTAAGCCCTGTCTGTCTGTCCGTCCGTCCGTCCGTCCGTCTGTCCGTCCCCTTCAGCGCCTAGTGCTCAAAGACTATAAGAGCTAGAGCAACGATGTTTTGGATCCAGACTTCTGTGATATGTCACTGCTACAAAAATATTTCAAAACTTCGCCCCGCCCACTTCCGCCCCCACAAAAGACGAAAATCTGTGGCATCCACAATTTTAAAGATATGAGAAAACCAAAAACGTAGAGTTGTAGAGAATGACCATATCTTTAAGACTGCGTATTGAATTGGAATGAATTGGATCGTATTATTATTATAGCCAGCATCAAGAAAACAATTTCATTTTTTCTCGCCCTGTCTTTCTCTAACACACACGTAGCATAGGCGGCTTTGCTTAGAGTAAAACATTAGCGCCTAGATCTCAGAGACTACAAAAGCTAGAGCAACCAAATTTGGTATCCACACTCCTTATATATCGGACCGAGACGAGTTTGTTTCAAAATTTCGCCACACCCCCTTCCGCCCCCGCAAAGGACGAAAATCTGGGGATATTCAAAAATCTCAAAGACTATTAAGGCTAGAGTAACCAAATTTGGTATCCGCACTCCTGTTAGATCTCACTATAAAACGTGTATCTCAAAATTTCGCCCCACCCCCTTCCGCCCACACAAAGGACGAAAATCTGTTTCATCCACAATATTGCACATTCGAGAAAACTAAAAACGCAGAATCATAGATAATGACCATATTGACTGATTTTCTGTCTCTCTCGCACGCACTCTTTGTCGTGTCGTTTAATATTAGCGGCGTCTGCCGGAGGAGAGCCATACTGACTTAGTATCGGGTATAACCGTTGAGTTGCGGTGTCCGCAGCAACTCACAACGTTCCCCCTCGTTTTTTTTTTTTTTTTTTTTTTTTTTTATATACTATACAATTTATATTTAACTTAATTTAACGGACAAGAGTATGTTGGGACTAGGGGCCCCGCGGACTGCGGTACTGCCGCAAAGCATTGCTTCGCAGTGGCGTGGACACCTACTCCGTCTGCTCCTTCCGCCTTCTCTCCAAGGACCTAAGCGTTCGCATCACGCTAGAGGCGAACTCCGCGGCCGCTTCCCACACCTTCGGGTCTGCCAGCATCAGCGGCACCAGAGTCTCGGTGCTGACCCTAGACCCTGCTGCTGTCTCCAATGTCTGACGCTCGAGGTCAAACCTGTGGCAGTCGAAGAGGACGTGGCGAGCGTCCTCCTCTATGCCTGTGCCACACTCGGGGCACCAGTCCTCTGTCTCGTGGCCGAAGCGCTTGAGGTAGCCGCGGAAGCAGCCATGTCCGCAGCCATGGCGCACAGTCTGTACGTTGCCTCCACTCCTCGCATGTAGCTCCTCACCTTCGCGGCTTCTGCCCACACCGGTGCGGCGTAGAGCATCTGCGACGTCACGACGCTCGTCAGCAGTTTCCTCGTTGCCTGCTTTGGCCCTCTGGTGTTTAGCAGCATCCTGGATAGCGCTCCCGCGGTCCCACCGGCCTTCGTGTGGACGTATTCCAGATGCTCTTTGAAGGACAGGCGCGTGTCGATGAGGACTCCAAGGTACTTGATGGACCTTTGCGATTCGATCGCGGTCCCACCAACCTGCACTGGAATCTGGAATCTGGCGGTCTCGACCACTTTACGGCTGGATATCAGGACCGCCTCCGTTTTTTGGGCCGTCAGCTCCAGCCCCGCGGCGGCTAGCCACGCCTCGACGGCTTGTATGGCGACTGTTCGGAGCAGAACCCAGCCGATTAGCTGCTTGCCAAATAGCACCTAATTCTTGGCCCTCAGCCGCTTATTTTGTTTGTTACTTATGTCTATGTCACTCATTTGTTTGTTAAAGCTTTGCGCTTGCTTGCCCTGCTTAACGCTCTCTGCCAGCTCGCTCTTCGCTATCTCCGCTTTGCGTCTGCCTACCGACGTCGGCCGAGCGAAGCTGCGCTTAGCGATCGGAGCGGCAATGTAAAGGGCAGGCAAGCCACACTTGCAATTTGGATGTCACGCATTAAAGAACATATCGTAATTTTATTTCTGCGCCGAGTTTTATTTAATTCGAAATAATTAGTCGGCCGATTGGGGATAAAAAACATTATCTCCACATAAAATTTGGTGACCCCGACGTGATCTCTGAGTTGCAGTGTCAATTAAAAATCATTCGCGATCGACAATCGTTAGCCCTAGCAAATTTTCGGCGGTTAAGCACAATTCGGTGCTAAAACACACTTACATACACCTACATACACGCATTGCTGGCTATTAATTTCTCTGTCGCGACAATTCGGTCAGTGCAGTGCGGTAGGCAGTGCAGCGAACTCACTAATACACACAAGCGGAGTACAAAGCGGAATCGGACAGCTCGCACAGCCGCACAGCTAAAGGCATTAGCTGTAATCCCTTTGCTTTCGGTTCCCACGTTTATACGTATACAGGGTGTCTTTTTCGGTCGTGCTGAGTGACTCTTTTAAAACCTCAACATGGCAGCACCTGAGCCTACCAATGTCGCGAACGCAGCAATGCCGAGTGATGTAGATTTCTACAAGCACAAGGCCGAGTCCATCGCGCGCCAACTAAGGGCCATGGATCGCTTTCTCACCAAGGAAGAGCTTGCCGAGTTAGATGAGGCAGAACTTCAAGCTCGCTTAGAGCAAATCGAGCGAATGAATGCGGATTTCGATGCCGCTCAAACGAGCCTTGAAAGGCTGGATTTCCTGCAGTTAGCCCATGATGCCCGGCTGGACTTTTCGAATGTTTATGTCAAGGTTAGGTCCAGGCTGTCGCGGGAGTTGATGGCTGCTCGCACGGTAAATGTTGCCAATTCAACGGCTCGGCATACTCTCGAGGGGAATTCGTCGTTGTTCGCCTATAATAGTATAGGCCGTTCTCGAATGCCCGAGTTGCAGCTTCCGCGATTCGGGGGGAACTACATGGATTGGCCAGAATTCCACTCGATGTTCTCGACAATGGTGCACAAAGACCATCGTATACCAATCATCGAAAAATTCCAATATCTTCGTGGATGTCTAGATGGTGCTGCGCTGGATACGATTCATTCCTTGGAACTTTCTGAGGAGAATTACGACAAGGCGTTGACTTTGCTAATGTTGCGATTCGATAATAAACTGTTACATTTTCAGGCACACGTCAAGGCTATTTTCGGGCTGCAAGGGGTGGAGAAGGGCTCAGCTATCGGCTTGCGCGCGCACAGCGACAAAATCAATTCGCACTTGCGTGCGCTTCAGACCTTGGCGACCCCGCAGGAAATTTCGGATGGGTTGCTGATTTTCATCATAGGCACGAAACTGGACCACAAAACAAAGGAGAAATGGGAAGAGAACTTGCCGACGTCAGGATTGCCTCGGTGGTCAAGCATGGCCTCATTTTTGGAAGCGAGATGTCGGATGCTGGAGAATTTGGGATCAGCCATGGCAACAAGTCCTAGTCAACAGGTGGGAGAAGACAATCCTGTCACCCTTATCACCTCCAGTAACGACCATCCTAACCCCATATGTAACCATTGTAATCACGTCGGGGTCACCAAATTTTATGTGGAGATAATGTTTTTTATCCCCAATCGGCCGACTAATTATTTCGAATTAAATAAAACTCGGCGCAGAAATAAAATTACGATATGTTCTTTAATGCGTGACATCCAAATTGCAAGTGTGGCTTGCCTGCCCTTTACATTGCCGCTCCGATCGCTAAGCGCAGCTTCGCTCGGCCGACGTCGGTAGGCAGACGCAAAGCGGAAATAGCGAAGAGCGAGCTGGCAGAGAGCGTTTAGCAGGGCAAGCAAGCGCAAAGCTTTAACAAACAAATGAGTGACATAGACATAAGTAACAAACAAAATAAGCGGCTGAGGGCCAAGAATTAGGTGCTATTTGGCAAGCAGCTAATCGGCTGGGTTCTGCTCCGAACATTCACCCCCCGTTGGAAGGCAAAGGCTTTCAACAGATCCATCCTGAAGGGGCAGAACCGCTATTTTTCCAACGGCCCTCTTGAAGATGCTTGCTTGGGCGCAGCTGGCGGCTACGCTGGGATGATCGTCGAACGCAGCAATCGGCGCTTCTTTACGAAGGCGGCTTGTCGTGACTACGTCTTGATCATCGGGAACCTCTGTAATTGCATAGAATGGCAGGAAATTTGGCAATGTAGAAACTGTTGAAAGTTGAATTTCATTTGGCGTGGATATGTAGGTTTTTAATATATGGAAAAGTTCGCGCTGCAGTTCCTGATTCTCCGATCGCAGTTTTTCCACTTGCACCTGGCACTCGAGCAGCTGCTTCCTGCATTGCTGCTCTAAGTTTTGGTACTCCAGCGTTGTGGGTCGAAAATCGTCAATAGAGATGCACGAGGAATTTTCAAAAGCGGTTAAAGCTGCACGCTTATTCTCCGAGCTATCAATGCTTCCTGATACTATCCAACCAAGTTTTGTCTCCTGCAATGTTGGCAATTGGGCTGATAGTCGAATCTGTCCGACGCACATTAAATCGAAGAACAAACCAGAACCTATCAACAGATCGATACGTTGGGGCTTGGAGAAATTAGGATCAGCTAGTTTTAGATTATTCGGCATTGGCCAATCCTTTGCGTCTACGCCGAAGTTAGGCTGCATTTCCGTAATTGAGTTGGTGACAATTGCAGCGAAGGAAGCTCGATAGCTTGCGTCTTGGGATTGTACAACTATATGTACAGACTTGCTCGAAGGTAGAATGGAATCTCCGATTCCAGAGATGTGAACATAAGACGAGCAATGATCCAACTGCAACTGATCAGCAAGTCTAGATGTTACAAAGTTTGCCTGTGATGCAGAATCCAAAATGGCACGACATGGGATAAGTGCTCCATAACGATCTGTTACATGGACGAGGGCAGTAGGTAGCAACACGTTCTGGCTAGGCTGAGATTTCTGGATCGAGGGGGGAGGGCTAGAACACCCGCTTGCTAGAAGCACAGTCGCGGCCTCTTGCTGGATCGATTCCTCGGCCGGTGAAGAGGAAGATGAAGCACCAGTTCCCGATGGAATGTGGAGTAGCGTGTGATGTTTGGCCTGGCAATGCCTGCAAAGTCCTGACCTGCACCTCTGCAATTCATGGCCTTTGTTGAGGCAGTTCAAACACAAGCGGCTCTTCTTTGCTTCTTTGTATCGTTCAAACGCAGAGAGATTCAGGAATGCCTGACATCTAGATATGTAATGCTCGGAGGAATTGCAATGGTTACATATGGGGTTAGGATGGTCGTTACTGGAGGTGATAAGGGTGACAGGATTGTCTTCTCCCACCTGTTGACTAGGACTTGTTGCCATGGCTGATCCCAAATTCTCCAGCATCCGACATCTCGCTTCCAAAAATGAGGCCATGCTTGACCACCGAGGCAATCCTGACGTCGGCAAGTTCTCTTCCCATTTCTCCTTTGTTTTGTGGTCCAGTTTCGTGCCTATGATGAAGATCAGCAACCCATCCGAAATCACGTCGGGGTCACCAAATTTTATGTGGAGATAATGTTTTTTATCCCCAATCGGCCGACTAATTATTTCGAATTAAATAAAACTCGGCGCAGAAATAAAATTACGATATGTTCTTTAATGCGTGACATCCAAATTGCAAGTGTGGCTTGCCTGCCCTTTACATTGCCGCTCCGATCGCTAAGCGCAGCTTCGCTCGGCCGACGTCGGTAGGCAGACGCAAAGCGGAGATAGCGAAGAGCGAGCTGGCAGAGAGCGTTTAGCAGGGCAAGCAAGCGCAAAGCTTTAACAAACAAATGAGTGACATAGACATAAGTAACAAACAAAATAAGCGGCTGAGGGCCAAGAATTAGGTGCTATTTGGCAAGCAGCTAATCGGCTGGGTTCTGCTCCGAACAGCGACGTTGGCAAGCTCCTCCACTGCGGCAAGTTCCTTCGCTACCGCCACTATTGCGACGTCGTCAGCGAAACCCACCAGGTTAGTGTTGGCTGGCAACGGGAGCCGTAGGACCCCGTCGTACATGGCGTTCCAGAGCAGAGGTCCCAAAACGGAGCCCTGCGGGACTCCGGCTGAGACTTCGTATGCCCTAGAGCCCTGACATGTGTCCATTGTCAGCACCCTATTGCTGAAATAGCTGCGCGCTATATTCAGTAGGTAGCCCGGGATGTTGAAGGACCTCAGTGCCTCCAGCGTCCGGGTCCAGTCGGCCGAGTTGAAGGCGTTCCTTATGTCCAGTGTCACCACCAGACAATAGGACTTGGTTCCGCCTCTCCACCTAGTCCCAGCAATGGCTCCCTCCGCCGTTTGTACGACCCTCAAGATGGCGTCCAGCGTCGACCTCCCTTTCCTGAACCCGTATTGGTTCTGGGAGAGACCGCCTGCTGCTTCGATGGCTGCGCTCAGCCTCGCACCGATCACCCTTTCGAAGACTTTTCCCATGGAGTCCAGAAGGCAGATGGGCCTGTAGGAAGAGGCCACCCCTGGCGGCTTGCCCGGCTTGGTTAATAGTAGCAGCCGTTGCCTTTTCCACCTGTCGGGGAACGTCCCCTCCTGGAGGCATTTGTTGAAAAGGCCCGCAACTTCCCTCGGGAGTAGAAGAAGTGCCAGCTTCAACGCGCTGTTGGGGATCGCATCCGGACCCGGAGCCTTCCTAGGTATCAGGTTTCTGCCTGCCTGCAACACCTCGGCTTCCGTAACCTCGCAAATGTCGCTCGGGCTATGCTCGAACCGCAGGGAGCTAGGGATCTGCCGTCCTCGAGGAAACAGTGCCCTGACTATACCCTCCAGTGCCTCTGGATCTGTTGGAGCTTTACTGCCCGCGTTCAGCCTCTTCACCACCATCCTGTACGCGCCTCCCCAGGGGTCCTCTTCGGCGGCATCACACAGCTTAAGGAAGCATTCCCTCTTGCTGTTCCTTATGGCGGTCTTCAGATCCTTCCTCGCCGCTTTGTAGGTCTCGCTGCATCGGGCCAAGCGCGGTGTGCCTCTGGCTCGCTGGAGCAGCCTTCTGGCCCGGTGGCAGGTTCTACGGAGAACCGCAATCGCTTCGCTCCACCAGAAAACTGGATCCTTGTGCTTCCGGAACGTCCCTCTCGGTAGCATGCTCTGGTCTTAGGCGCCTTCAAGTGCGTCCGCCAATTTGGTCGCCATATCGTTGGCTCCGTCTGCATCGTTTGCAGAGTAGCTCTCAAGGGCGCTTGCGAAGGCTTGGGCCCTCAGCGTGTCCTGGCGGTACGCCTTCCCATGCCGGAACGGGGTACCTCTCGATCGGGCAAGGGTGCCCAGGGTGCATAGTATGGCCTCGTGGTCGCTGGCAGTATATACGTCGCTGATCCTCCATCGGGCGTGCCGGGCCAGCGTGCTGCTGGCATAGGTGAGATCGATGATCGACCCTACACCTGCCCTGCTGAAAGTTTGTTGGGACCCTTCGTTCAGAAGGACGACGTCCAGAGAGGCAAAAGCCTCCAACACCGTGCGGCCTCTGGCGTTTGTACGGGAGGACCCCCATTCCAGGGCCCAGGCGTTGAAGTCGCCTCCGACTACGACGTTGTTCCGTCCTCGCAGATCGCAGCTCAGCTCATCCATAATGCGGCTGAAAGTCTCCAGTGAGAGGCTGGGTGCCAGGTAGCAGCTGTAGAGCCATATGCCGCCTACATACCCTCGGACGAACCCGTCTGCCGACTTGGTGTCGCACAATTGTGGCGCGTCGACGCCACAGAGCCACAGGGCCGCTTTGCCAGTAAGGTCCGTGGCCCAATCGCTGCTGCTGCAACTCCAGCTCTCTCCAACACTCTGGCAGCCCTCGGTCGATCGGGGCTGTCTGGCAACACCGTCCGTGTGGCAACTCTACGCGATCACCTGTCTGGCGGCGCGATCAGCTGCTGTGTGTGAAGCTCCGGACGAGAAGAAGAAGAAAGAAGAAAAGTTGAGTGAAAATTCCTTTTTTCCCTCCACCAACAATGTGGAAAGTGGAAGTGGAAGGCGCCAAAAACAAGGGTTCACCCCCCCTTCCCATCTGTGTCTCTGTGTGTGTGTGTGTGGGGGTTTTTTTTTGCTTATAGGTCAAGTTAAAAGTAAAAGTATCCAACACCATTTGAGCCGTGTCTTTGCTACTCGTCGCCCTCTTTCGCCCTTGTTCGTTCGCCCTCTCTCTCTTTATCATCCGATCCCTTTTGAGTCTTTTGAGTTTTTGCGAAACATTCGCGTTACGTATCCCCAAGCAGCAATGGAAATTGATTTCAACGTATCTCTCCCATTCGCAGGTGGCCAGCGATCATCACCAGCCGCAGCAGCAACAGCAGCACCAGCACCATCAGCAGCAGACAGCGGATCAACTCATCCTGGATATCAGCATGGAGCAGTCACAGTCGCAGCAGCACCGCCTCCATGGCGCCCTCACACGCACCATCTCACAGCCGGCTCAACAGCGCCACCCTCTGCACCAGCAGCAGATCCAACAACAGCAGCAACAGCAGCAGCAGGGTGTTGCCTCCTTGGTGACCATCATTGAGAATCTGGGGAACATGAATCTGCACCGTAAGCTCGGGCGCACACAGTTGGAGCCGCTGCTCCAACAGCCCATGAACATATCTCGGTGAGTGCCCCAAACCCCCCCCCCCAGATCTGTGAGATCTTTCATTATGCGCCAGACGTGCCTTACATGTGACTTACTCTTTCCCTCCGTTTGTGTGTTGCAGCTACAAGACGGAGCTGTGCCGCCCGTTCGAGGAGGCCGGCGAGTGCAAGTACGGAAAGAAGTGCCAGTTCGCGCACGGCTTCCACGAGCTGCGCAACCTGCAGCGCAATCCCAAGTACAAGACAGAGTACTGCCGCACCTTCCACAGCGTCGGCTTCTGCCCCTACGGGCTGCGCTGCCACTTTGTGCACAACGCGGACGAGGCCCGCGCTCAGCAGCAGGCCGCAGCCCAGGCGGAAGCGGATTGGGAGGACAGGCCAAGCAGATGCTGCAGAACAGCATGAGCACGCCGATGCAGCAGGAGGAGATGCCGCGCTTGCCCGTCTTCAACCGCCTGAGCTCTGCCGTGGAGGACTACCAGCAGAAGCTTCAGTCCAGCCTACTGCCCTAAGCAGCTCCAGCATCAGCATCAACACGAACATCAACACAGTCAAGCCACACCTCACCTTCGCCTTCGCCTTCGCCTTCGCCCTCGCCCTCGCCCATTCACCCAGCATCCTCCAATCATTCAGTCATTCAGTCATTCAGTCATGCAATCAGCCACAGCAACAGCAACATTGACAAAATCTCAACAACGACTACTCCGAACCATTGTAGACTTGATCCCCTGGCTGCTCCCTGCTTCCCCGGGATAACTTCGTATTCACTTATCCACCGGGGTCCGCAATTCCCTTATCCTTATACAAATCCTTATCCAAATCCAAACCCAAACACAAACCAGCAAACAACAACGATGATCTTGACCAACAAACAGCACTCTTCTTCCACAACGGAAACGGAACAGCACCGTAACGCAACTGAATGAGGAACAGAGTGTTGCTCGAACACACAAAAACAATTGAAACGAAATCTGATCTTGAAAACAAAACAAATAATACTTGTATACACGCACGCGACTGTATACAGATCTTCGGTCTTGCATTTATAGGACCTATTCGCGGACCCGCACACCCATTAGAACCCAGGCACTTTTGCTCTTGTTTAATATCTATGCAAAAATTTTACTAGTTATTACATGCGATCGGTCGTATTGAGAATCGATTATCAATCGATCCGATCAATGTATCAAAATCCAATCCAAAACATATACATATATATACAAAATATATGTACATGAATACATATATATATGTATACATATATATTTTATATATAACGTTGGACCGTAACGTTGTCTTCCAATCCAATCCAAAACGGATCGCCGAGAGCCGAGTAGGTTCTTTAATTTATTATCCTGCTAAATTATGTAGTAGCAACGTTGTGTACATATTGCGATATGAATTGATATTTTTTGATAAACTTTTATATAAATTATACATACTTATGATTACGAGACTACGATAATGATAATGATAACGATAACGATAACGATAACAGTAACAGTAGCGCCAATGCCAATCCACTGGCGAACGCTATTAACGATGATATACCTCTTGCAGTCCTCTGCAATGCAACAAAACAAAAACGAAACAAAAAGAAAAGAAAAAGACCCAATCACAATTCAAACAAAAGACAAAGAAGAACAAAACAGATTTTTGTCAATTGTTCATCAAAAGACTATCGATATCGAACGAGCACTACTCGATATTCGACTCGATTCGATTTGATTCGATTCGATTCGGTTCGGTTCTTGCTCATGATATCTTATTGATCAATTTTTGTGAGACGAACGGAAATGCTGATTTATTAGACACACATAATTTATTTTCACATAAATATACATACCAGATATTTTATATGCGATTAATGTTAATAATTTATGAAACCAACCCGCTCACACATACAGATATACACACAGACACACACACACCACACTGACACTCGCACACACATACACACACAAACGTATATATTTTGACCATTGATAATTTAATCGGAGTTCTTTCCATACATTCGTCGAAGACGGACGTGTCGCGCATTGAAGTTTCTAAATAATCGCAAAGAGCATTCTGTGTGCTTATCTCGCACGAGAATCTATTTTTAGACACTGCGTAGCGGTGTCGGTAACACGAGAACAACAAAGAACAGTAAGCGAAGTAAGCTGTCGTACAGCGGGCAAGCTTTTGCCCTCGCCCTGCGCGCAGCCGCAAACGAAGGGCAACAAAAGCTCAACTTTTCTTAGTAGCAAGAATTCTTGATGCTAGGCAATCACAAATTTGTAACAAGCAAATTTCGTGAAGTGCCAAAAAATGGACGTAGACTCACCTGATCATTCCCAGCTTAGTGATAAGCTTTCAGCGACTGATAAGATGAGGAAAATAGCTGGTGCACCTGCAGAATTCCGTGCCAGCTTGGCTAAAGACCTATATAAGGCAATTGGAACGCCTAACTACAATAGTAGCTTGATCGCAACGACTACAAGCACTATTACCACGAGCACACTATCTTTTTCAACAGGGAAATGTCCAGCGAATTACTCAATGGCAAATACCGTAACTGGCAGCATATGTTCAGTACCGAGCACCTCGAGAGCTGAGGCGTCTACTTCAAGCTTAGCCAAAAAAGTATCCCAAGGAAAAGATTGTAGCTTTCAGATGCCGATGGTCTCTATTAGTAAAAAGCAAAAAAGAGCTGATAAAGTCTCAAAAACAATTAAAAAAACTACACACCCAGCTATTCCAAAAAATCACCCATTCAAGGGCCGCCAAAATTTTACACCTGTTACTACCCCTTCAGTAGCACTTCTAAATAATCGCTATGCAGCGCTATCTGAAGAAGCTGAATCTGTCATGGAACTGGACGAAGAAGAGCAACATGGGCTAGTAGCAAACGAAGCTAGCAATGAGCAGCAGCCAAGCATAGTGCCTAAGCCTCCAGCTATTTGCGTGCCGCAAGTGAATAAAATGGACAAACTCGAAGACGCCCTCAATTCTGTAATTCCAGCTGATGAGTATGACATTCGCACATCCAGATTTGGAGTTTCGCGTATATATGCAAAAAATTCCCAAGCTTTTCGAACAGTTATTGATATGCTGACGAAGCAAAACTGTGAATTCTGGCACCATCAGTTGAGAGAGGATACGCCGTACAGATTGATTATTCGAGATATCCATCCAAATGTACCAAAACACTTAATTGAGCACACTTTCACCGACAAGGGTTTCACAGTCATGAACATCTACTGCCCCAGGAAGCCAAACTGGCGTAATATTGAAATAAATGAAGAGGATGATCATGAAATAAATAACTTAAAAACAAGACAGAGTATGTTCTACGTGAACCTAAAGAAAACACCAAATATTGCAGAGGCACTTAAGATTACTCAAATTGGAAGGCACAGAGTAACAGTAATTAAGGCAAAGCACAGTAAAGAATTGGTGCAGTGCTTTAGATGCCAAGATTTTGGACATACGCGAAACTACTGCCTTAAAAAGCCAGTCTGTGGAAAATGCTCTGGCGACCACTATACTGGATCAAAATCGTGCGAACTAAGTCTTAGTAACAAATCCATTTGTGCAAACTGCGGCGAAGATCACCTATCTAGCTATAAAAGTTGTTCAGTCCGAATTGAACTCAGCAAGAAGCTTAAGCCGACAGCCAGACTACCAGAAGATGGAATGCCTGCCAGTAGCAAAAATAAAAATCACCCAGTCGGATCGCAAGTCATCTCAAATGCCAATGTGAGGAGTGGGTTCTCCTATGCAGACATAACAAGACCGCGTGCAGAGAAAAATATTAACGTGAACACATTACATGACAGCTCCCGGTTGTTTAATGGTGCTGAAGATCAACATTTTAGTAGCAAATTCAAAATATTAGAAAAAGCTATAAACGACCTTAATAGTAGAATGGATCAAATGTTCAAACTAATACAGGATACGATGGAGGCAAACAAAGCCTTCCGCGACCTGGTACAGAAGCTTATTTCAAAATGAACAAGCTTCAATTAAAAATCGGATTATGGAATGCACGAGGGCTAGTCAAGAACATTGAAGAACTTAGACTTTTCCTTAATGCTAATAAAATCGATGTAATGTTGATAACAGAGACACATATGCGCCCTGGTCGGAGAGCATTCGTACCAGGATACGATCAATATTACGCTGATCATCCCAGCGGAACATCGAAAAGTGGCTTTGCTCTGTTCATACGATCGTCCATTGCCCATACTCAGAACGAACCTATGTCCAGGATAAACATACAAGTTGCCAGCGTGAGTGTGCCGACTAATGTTGGATGCATCAAGATCTCCTCAATATACCTGCCACCCAACCAACCTTGGAGTACAACTGATTTTGAGCAACTTTTTCTTAGCCTGGGGAACAGATTCATCGCAGGCGGTGACTTTAACGCAAAGCACCCATGGTGGGGTAACGTCAGATCATGCTGTCGAGGGAAGCGATTGCAAGAGGCCATCGTCAGTAGCACATGCGAAATCCTTGCCACTGGCGAGGCAACTTTCTTCTCATACAACACTCGCCTTACACCTTCTGCTCTCGACTTTTTCATTGTCAACGGGATTGCGCAAAACAAGCTGTCAGTCGAAACTAAATATGAACTCTCCTCGGATCACCTGCCAATTGTAGCATCAGTGCATCATTCTCCTCAAATCAAAACTATGAAGCAACAAATTCTCCCTCGAGGCTCTTGCGTTGAAGTATTTCAAGCCGAACTAGATAGTAGAATCAACCTCAACACGGAAATAAAAAGTCCCGATGATATAGAAGATGCAATCTCGATATTTATGAGAAACGTAATATTGGCTGCATCTTCTGCTGCGCCTGTAAACCAATGTTCACCAAGCCAACGACGACAAGATACTCTTCCCCCAAGTGCCGTAGCTCTCCTGCGCCTGAAAAGAAGAGTAAGAAGAGAGTATGCGAGAACGGGTGATACTCGAGTTCATCAAATCTACTTGAGACTATCAAACCGTTTGCAAAAGGTTCTTGCAAAAGTCAAGCAGACGAGCATTGATAACATTTTAGAAAAAGCTGGCCCCGATGCATCTTTCAACTATACTCTCTGGAAGCTTACAAGCCGATTTAAAAGAGTAGTCATGCCTAAATCGCCAATTAAAAATCCAGCAGGCGGTTGGTGCTACTCCAGTCAGCAAAAGGCTGATATCTTCGCAGACAGTTTAGAGCAAAGATTTAAGCCATTTAATCTTACGTCTGCTGTTACACGAAGGGCCGTCGAGCTACAATTGGAAATGCCATTTCAAATGTCCTTGCCAGCAAGCCCAGTCACATTTCAAGAGGTGGTGCAGCAAATTAAGAAGCTGAAGGCCAAAAAATCCCCTGGTGAGGACCTGCTGGACAACAGGACTTTAAAACTTCTGCCTAAAAAAGCGCTGCTATTTATAGTGCTGCTCCTCAACAGCATTCTTAGGATAGGACACTTTCCTACCTGCTGGAAGATGGCGCTAATCTCCATGGTACCTAAGCCAGAAAAACAACACACAGAAGTCGATGGCTACAGACCAATTAGCCTGCTCTCAGCGCTAGGGAAGATGGCGGAAAGAATGATACTGAACCGCATCATGCAGCTTGAACCTGTAAAGAAAAGAATTCCAAAGTGGCAGTTTGGATTTAGACAAGGTCACGGCACGCCAGAACAACTTCATCGAGTGGTCAACTTCGCGCTTGATGCAATGGAGCAAAAAATGTATTCGGTAGCTGTGTTTATGGACATTCAACAAGCGTTTGACAGGGTGTGGCATGATGGCCTCCTCTTTAAGCTGAGAAACATATTGCCGCCGCAGCTATTCCAGCTGGTGAGTAGCTTTCTAATGGACAGAAGTTTTAGAGTTGTTGTAAATGGAGCAAAATCATCGAAGCGCCCAATCTGTGCAGGCGTCCCACAAGGCAGCGTTCTTGGACCAACGTTATATACCCTATATACAGCCGATATGCCTTCCTCAAGGGTAATAACTGGGTTGGACGAGGACGATGTGTTGATAGCAACCTACGCGGATGACACTGCAGTGCTGACCAGAAGTCCAAGCATAAATCTAGCTACGGAAGCTCTGCAACAATATGTGAGCAGCTTTGAGGTCTGGGCTCAGAAATGGAACATAGGCATCAACAGCAGCAAATGTGCTAATGTTACTTTTGCTACGAGAACACTTTCTTGCGGAGGCATTAATATGCTGGGCTCCACACTTACGCACAAGAGCTCGTACAAATACCTGGGTGTTGTACTCGACAGGTCACTAAATTTCAAAACCCATACTACCATGGTTCGACAGTCTGTGATGGCGAAAGCGGGAAAGATGGCGTGGCTACTTGCACCAAGAAATAAGCTATCGCTGTACAGCAAAGTCACGATATACAAGTCCATCCTCAGCCCCATATGGAAATACGCACTTCAAGTTTACGGCAACGCGTCAAAAACCAACTTAAATAAAATTAGAGTTGCTCAGTCAAAAATTCTACGACGAATATGCAATGCTCCATGGTACATACGAAACAGCGACATCGAGAGGGACCTAAAGGTTCCCAAAGTGGGCGATGTTATACAATTACATGCAGCAAGGTACTTGCAACGACTTGGTGGTCACCCTAATGCGCTAGCCAGACGTCTAATTAACCCGCCAAGGAAAAGAAGACTCAAAAGGAGTCATCCACTGGATCTCCCTACTAGATCCCTCCTATAACATCTCATTAACTTTTTGTAAATATTCTAAATAATGTATGTACCTACTCCATATATGTAACATTAAGTTTAAGTATGTATCTCCTGTGATCAATTGTTTTTCCCCTTAAATGTAAAACTAGATTAAGTTGCCACGAAAGGTAGCAGTAAACTTGTTTACAATAAAATACAAATTTTCCACATGAAAAAAAAAAAAGATAATTTAATGTTTTTTTTATATGGTATATTAAGAAAAAATCATTTTGTTTATTATATATTTTTATTTAAATTAATTTATTTTATATATTTTTCTTGATTTCTTATTTTGGGTGCAGTTATATAATTATAATTGTTAGTGTTACGCGAGAAGAGAAGAGCAGCCCCTATATTATTTATACGAGACCGCAAGCCCCAGCCAGCCCAAAAACCACAAAACCTTACGCTCCTGCGAGGGAAAGCCCCCCCCCCCCCCCAGAAAACAACAAACTATTCTAAATATACGTATAGTACATATAGGCATGCATTCGGGGGGATCTTTGGTTGATCTTTGGTGTTTGTGGGAGGCGGTCGATCGGTCGGTCGGTCTGTCGGTCAACACACAACACACACAAAACTGAGTACAGTGTTAGCGATGTATAATTAAGCGAGACGGAGCAACAAATACAAAATAGCGAGCGACAACTTAATGGAAATATTTAAATTATTTATGTACACACAGACACGACACCCTCTACATACATTTATGTACATATGTATGTACAATTCCACCTCAATGGATAGATAATTTTGGAATCCTTATTTTTACTTTTTGTCATTGTCCCATTCAAAACCAATCACAACAATCCAATATTTAACTATTTATATTAATTCGATTGATTTCACAGTGGCAGTGGTATTATATTTATGTACAATTTGAAACAATAGCAACGGAATAATTCAAAAAAAAATTCAAAACAGAGAGAGGAATAGAGAGAGATGGAGAGATAGAGAAAGAGAGAGCGCGCTCGTTGATCAATCAAATGTGGGGGGTATATAATTCTCAAAGTGCCTTATCATTAATATATTATATATGAATATGAAACAAATACAGAAAACACACAAATTATGTATAGTCTTGAGAAAGACTGAAAAAACAAAACAACAAAAAAAGGCATTAATTATTTATTTGTATTTAATTACTATCTACCCAATCAATCCCTACTTGTTACGGCAGAGTGCAAAGGTCTACCACATAATGATACTATGTAAACAAACCAATATAAATTACTGTTTTTTTTATACCCGATACTCAAAATGAGTATTGGGGTATATTAGATTTGTGGTAAAAGTGGATGTGTGTAACGTCCAGAAGGAATCGTTTCCGACCCCATAAAGTATATATATTCTTGATCAGCATCAATAGCCGAGTCGATTGAGCCCTGTCTGTCTGTCCGTCTGTCCGTCCGTCCGTCCGTCCGTCCGTCCGTCCGTCCGTCCGTCCGTCCGTCCGTCCGTCCCCTTCAGCGCCTAGTGCTCAAAGACTATAAGAGCTAGAGCAACGATGTTTTGGATCCAGACTTCTGTGATATGTCACTGCTACAAAAATATCTCAAAACTTCGCCCCGCCCACTTCCGCCCCTACAAAGGACGAAAATCTGTGGCATCCACATTTTTGAAGATACGATAAAACCAAAAACGCAGAATCGGTGAGGATGACCATATCTTCTACAGTGCAAAATCTGAACCAGATCGTATAATGATTATAGCCAGAATCAAGAAAACAATTTCATTCTTTCTCGCTCTGTCTCTCTCTAACACACAGGTTTCATGGTCGGTTTTGTCAATTGCAAAATATGAGTTCAAGGATCTCAAAACCTATAAGAGCCAGAGCAACCAAATTTGGTATCCACACTCCTGTGATATCGGACCTTGACCGTTTCGTGTCCAAATTTCGCCACACCCCCTTCCGCCCCCGCAAAGGACGAAAATCTGGGGCATCCACAAATCTCAGAGACTATTAAGGCTAGAGTAACCAAATTTGGTATCCGCACTTCTGTTAGATCTCACTATTAAACGTATATCTCAGAATTTCGCCCAACCCCCTTCCGCCCCCACAAAAGACGAAAATCTGTTGCATCCACAATATTGCACATTCGAGAAAACTAAAAACGCAGAATCATAGATAATGACCATATCTATCAGATTGCTGAATCTGGATCAGATCGGATCATTGTTGTAGCCAAAAGCAAGAAATCAATTTTCACTGGCTACGCAGCGCCCGACGTCACGCTCAGACTGATTTTCTGTCTCTCTCGCACGCACTCTTTGTCGTGTCGTTTAAGATTAGCGGCGTCTGCCGGAGGAGAGCCATACTGACTTAGTATCGGGTATAACTGTAGAGTTGCGGTGTCCGCAGCAACTCACAACGTTCCACCTCGTTTTTATGTTATTTCCAAACCATTCGGTTCCCGCCACAAGGCATTTGCACCTGAACGATCAGAGAGGATCTTGAGGTATCAAAACGCCACAATTGACCGACTGGGAAAGTAGCATAGCATAGCATCAGAGCCAAGGTCCAAGTAGCAGCAGGTTCAAGAAGCTTCAGTTGCGTCATTGCAGCCATTTTCATAGTTTCATAGGCGCCGGCTTCCAGAGTTTCATAGCACCCAAAGAGCATAGTTGCACAGCCAGCACCTTAAATAGTTTCGTAGCAGGCAAATTTCATGGTTTCGTAGCAGCCACTTCAAGAGTGGATTTATTTATAAATTATGGCATACTTTCAGGCTGTTTTGCAAATACAAATTCTGGTTCCAATCGGTTGGCACAACTGTCCCTATCACGAAAGATATAGCCAAGGAAAAACAAAAAGTTGAAGCAGACTTAAAATTGGTACAAAACGAGAAAAATTAAAAAAAAAGTCAAACGGCCAACCTAGCTTACAAAAGCACAATTTTCGACATACGGAAAAAATCTATTTTTATACCCGATACTCAAAATGAGTATTGGGGTATATTAGATTTGTGGTAAAAGTGGATGTGTGTAACGTCCAGAAGGAATCGTTTCCGACCCCATAAAGTATATATATTCTTGATCAGCATCAATAGCCGAGTCGATTGAGCCCTGTCTGTCTGTCCGTCCGTCCGTCTGTCCGTCTGTCCGTCCCCTTCAGCGCCTAGTGCTCAAAGACTATAAGAGCTAGAGCAACGATGTTTTGGATCCAGACTTCTGTGATATGTCACTGCTACAAAAATATTTCAAAACTTCGCCCCGCCCACTTCCGCCCCCACAAAGAACGAAAATCTGTGGCATCCACAATTTTAAAGATATGAGAAAACCAAAAACGTAGAGTTGTAGAGAATGACCATATCTTTAAGACTGCAGAATCTGAATTGGATCGTTTCATTATTATAGCCAGCATCAAGAAAACAATTTCATTTTTTCTCGCCCTGTCTCTCTCTAACACACACGTAGCATAGGCGGCTTTGCTTAGAGTAAAACATTATCGCCTAGATCTCAGAGACTACAAAAGCTAGAGCAACCAAATTTGGTATCCACACTCCTAATATATCGGACCGAGACGAGTTTGTTTCAAAATTTCGCCACACCCCCTTCCGCCCCCGCAAAGGACGAAAATCTGGGGATATTCAAAAATCTCAGAGACTATTAAGGCTAGAGTAACCAAATTTGGTATCCGCACTCCTGTTAGATCTTACTATAAAATGTGTATCTCAAAATTTCGCCCCACCCCCTTCCGCCCACACAAAGAACGAAAATCTGTTGCATCCACAATATTGCACATTCGAGAAAACTAAAAACGCAGAATCATAGATAATGACCATATCTATCAGATTGCTGAATCTGAATCTGGATCAGATCAGATCATTTTTATAGCCAATAGGAACAAATCAATTTGCAGTGGCTACGCAGCGCCCGACGTCACGCTCAGACTGATTTTCTGTCTCTCTCGCACGCACTCTTTGTCGTGTGGTTCAATATTAGCGGCGTCTGCCGGAGGAGAGCCATACTGACTTAGTATCGGGTATAACCGTAGAGTTGCGGTGTCCGCAGCAACTCACAACGTTCCCCCTCGTTTTTTTTTTTTTTTTTTTTTTTTTTTTTTATATACCATACAATTTATATTTAACTTAATTTAACGGACAAGAGTATGTTGGGACTAAGGGCCCCGCGGACTGCGGTACTGCCGCAAAGCATTGCTTCGCAGTGGCGTGGACACCTACTCCGTCTGCTCCTTCCGCCTTCTCTCCAAGGACCTAAGCGTTCGCATCACGCTAGAGGCGAACTCCGCGGCCGCTTCCCACACCTTCGGGTCTGCCAGCATCAGCGGCACCAGAGTCTCGGTGCTGACCCTAGACCCTGCTGCTGTCTCCAATGTCTGACGCTCGAGGTCAAACCTGTGGCAGTCGAAGAGGACGTGGCGAGCGTCCTCCTCTATGCCTGTGCCACACTCGGGGCACCAGTCCTCTGTCTCGTGGCCGAAGCGCTTGAGGTAGCCGCGGAAGCAGCCATGTCCGCTCAGTGCCTGGGTAAGGTAGAAATCCACCTGGCCGTGCTTCCTTTCAACCCAGCATGCTATGCTTGGGATGAGGGTGTGGGTCCATCGGCCTTTGGGTGAGTGGTCCCATCGAGTCTGCCATCTGTCTATGCTGGTCCTTCTGGCGGCGTCCTTAATTTCTGCTTTGGAGCGTACCTCGGCTGCACTGTCCGTCATGGCATCATGGATCTCCTTCCTCTCCCTTATCAGCTCCCTGAGCGGAACTTGCCCGGCAATGACTAACGCGGCTTCGTCTGAGATGGTCCGGAACGAGCACGCGATCCTAATGGCGCACAGTCTGTACGTTGCCTCCACTCCTCGCATGTAGCTCCTCACCTTCGCGGCTTCTGCCCACACCGGTGCGGCGTAGAGCATCTGCGACGTCACGACGCTCGTCAGCAGTTTCCTCGTTGCCTGCTTTGGCCCTCTGGTGCTTAGCAGCATCCTGGATAGCGCTCCCGCGGTCCCACCGGCCTTCGTGTGGACGTATTCCAGATGCTCTTTGAAGGACAGGCGCGTGTCGATGAGGACTCCAAGGTACTTGATGGACCTATGTGATTCGATCGCGGTCCCACCAACCTGCACTGGAATCTGGAATCTGGCGGTCTCGACCACTTTACGGCTGGATATCAGGACCGCCTCCGTTTTTTGGGCCGCCAGCTCCAGCCCCGCGGCGGCTAGCCACGCCTCGACGGCTTGTATGGCGACGTTGGCAAGCTCCTCCACTGCGGCAAGTTCCTTCGCTACCGCCACTATTGCGACGTCGTCAGCGAAACCCACCAGGTTAGTGTTGGCTGGCAACGGGAGCCGTAGGACCCCGTCGTACATGGCGTTCCAGAGCAGAGGTCCCAAAACGGAGCCCTGCGGGACTCCGGCTGAGACTTCGTATGCCCTAGAGCCCTGACATGTGTCCATTGTCAGCACCCTATTGCTGAAATAGCTGCGCGCTATATTCAGTAGGTAGCCCGGGATGTTGAAGGACCTCAGTGCCTCCAGCGTCCGGGTCCAGTCGGCCGAGTTGAAGGCGTTCCTTATGTCCAGTGTCACCACCAGACAATAGGACTTGGTTCCGCCTCTCCACCTAGTCCCAGCAATGGCTTCCTCCGCCGTTTGTACGACCCTCAAGATGGCGTCCAGCGTCGACCTCCCTTTCCTGAACCCGTATTGGTTCTGGGAGAGACCGCCTGCTGCTTCGATGGCTGCGCTCAGCCTCGCACCGATCACCCTTTCGAAGACTTTTCCCATGGAGTCCAGAAGGCAGATGGGCCTGTAGGAAGAGGCCACCCCTGGCGGCTTGCCCGGCTTGGTTAATAGTAGCAGCCGTTGCCTTTTCCACCTGTCGGGGAACGTCCCCTCCTGGAGGCATTTGTTGAAAAGGCCCGCAACTTCCCTCGGGAGTAGAAGAAGTGCCAGCTTCAACGCGCTGTTGGGGATCGCATCCGGACCCGGAGCCTTCCTAGGTATCAGGTTTCTGCCTGCCTGCAACACCTCGGCTTCCGTAACCTCGCAAATGTCGCTCGGGCTATGCTCGAACCGCAGGGAGCTAGGGATCTGCCGTCCTCGAGGAAACAGTGCCCTGACTATACCCTCCAGTGCCTCTGGATCTGTTGGAGCTTTACTGCCCGCGTTCAGCCTCTTCACCACCATCCTGTACGCGCCTCCCCAGGGGTCCTCTTCGGCGGCATCACACAGCTTAAGGAAGCATTCCCTCTTGCTGTTCCTTATGGCGGTCTTCAGATCCTTCCTCG
Organism: Drosophila miranda; assembly: GCF_003369915.1. Taxonomy (NCBI): domain Eukaryota; kingdom Metazoa; phylum Arthropoda; class Insecta; order Diptera; family Drosophilidae; genus Drosophila; species Drosophila miranda. Next base: position 26,475,185 of record NC_046674.1, read on the forward strand.
CCGCTTTGTAGGTCTCGCTGCATCGGGCCAAGCGCGGTGTGCCTCTGGCTCGCTGGAGCAGCCTTCTGGCCCGGTGGCAGGTTTTACGGAGAACCGCAATCGCTTCGCTCCACCAGAAAACTGGATCCTTGTGCTTCCGGAACGTCCCTCTCGGTAGCATGCTCTGGTCGCAGGCGCCTTCAAGTGCGTCCGCCAATTTGGTCGCCATATCGTTGGCTCCGTCTGCATCGTTTGCAGAGTAGCGCTCAAGGGCGCTTGCGAAGGCTTGGGCCCTCAGCGTGTCCTGGCGGTACGCCTTCCCATGCCGGAACGGGGTACCTCTCGATCGGGCAAGGGTGCCCAGGGTGCATAGTATGGCCTCGTGGTCGCTGGCAGTATATACGTCGCTGATCCTCCATCGGGCGTGCCGGGCCAGCGTGCTGCTGGCATAGGTGAGATCGATGATCGACCCTACACCTGCCCTGCTGAAAGTTTGTTGGGACCCTTCGTTCAGAAGGACGACGTCCAGAGAGGCAAAAGCCTCCAACACCGTGCGGCCTCTGGCGTTTGTACGTGAGGACCCCCATTCCAGGGCCCAGGCGTTGAAGTCGCCTCCGACTACGACGTTGTTCCGTCCTCGCAGATCGCAGCTCAGCTCGTCCATAATGCGGCTGAAAGTCTCCAGTGAGAGGCTGGGTGCCAGGTAGCAGCTGTAGAACCATATGCCGCCTACATACCCTCGGACGAACCCGTCTGCCGACTTGGTGTCGCGCAATTGTGGCGCGTCGACGCCACAGAGCCACAGGGCCGCTTTGCCAGTAAGGTCCGTGGCCCAATCGCTGCTGCTGCAACTCCAGCTCTCTCCAACACTCTGGCAGCCCTGGGTCGATCGGGGCTGTCTGGCAACACCGTCCGTGTGGCAACTCTACGCGATCACCTGTCTGGCGGCGCGATCAGCTGCTGTGTGTGAAGCTCCGGACGAGAAGAAGAAGAAAGAAGAAAAGTTGAGTGAAAATTCCTTTTTTCCCTCCACCAACAATGTGGAAAGTGGAAGTGGAAGTCGCCAAAAACAAGGGTTCACCCCCCCTTCCCATCTGTGTCTCTGTGTGTGTGTGTGTGTGTGGGGGTTTTTTTTTGCTTATAGGTCAAGTTAAAAGTAAAAGTATCCAACACCATTTGAGCCGTGTCTTTGCTACTCGTCGCCCTCTTTCGCCCTTGTTCGTTCGCCCTCTCTCTCTTTATCATCCGATCCCTTTTGAGTCTTTTGAGTTTTTGCGAAACATTCGCGTTACGTATCCCCAAGCAGCAATGGAAATTGATTTCAACGTATCTCTCCCATTCGCAGGTGGCCAGCGATCATCACCAGCCGCAGCAGCAACAGCAGCACCAGCACCATCAGCAGCAGACAGCGGATCAACTCGTCCTGGATATCAGCATGGAGCAGTCACAGTCGCAGCAGCACCGCCTCCATGGCGCCCTCACACGCACCATCTCACAGCCGGCTCAACAGCGCCACCCTCTGCACCAGCAGCAGATCCAACAACAGCAGCAGCAGCAACAGCAGCAGCAGCAGGGTGTTGCCTCCTTGGTGACCATCATTGAGAATCTGGGGAACATGAATCTGCACCGTAAGCTCGAGCGCACACAGTCGGAGCCGCTGCCCCAACAGCCCATGAACATATCTCGGTGAGTGCCCCCCCCCCCCAGATCTGTGAGATCTTTCATTATGCGCCAGACGTGCCTTACATGTGACTTACTCTTTCCCTTCGTTTGTGTGTTGCAGCTACAAGACGGAGCTGTGCCGCCCGTTCGAGGAGGCCGGCGAGTGCAAGTACGGAAAGAAGTGCCAGTTCGCGCACGGCTTCCACGAGCTGCGCAACCTGCAGCGCCATCCCAAGTACAAGACAGAGTACTGCCGCACCTTCCACAGCGTCGGCTTCTGCCCCTACGGGCTGCGCTGCCACTTTGTGCACAACGCGGACGAGGCCCGCGCTCAGCAGCAGGCCGCAGCCCAGGCGGAAGCGGATTGGGAGGACAGGCCAAGCAGAAGAGCATGAGCACGCCGATGCAGCAGGAGGAGATGCCGCGCTTGCCCGTCTTCAACCGCCTGAGCTCTGCCGTGGAGGACTACCAGCAGAAGCTTCAGTCCAGCCTACTGCCCTAAGCAGCTCCAGCATCAGCATCAACACGAACATCAACACAGTCAAGCCACACCTCACCTTCGCCTTCGCCTTCGCCTTCGCCCTCGCCCTCGCCCTCGCCCTCGCCCATTCACCCAGCATCCTCCAATCATTCAGTCATTCAGTCATTCAGTCATGCAATCAGCCACAGCAACAGCAACATTGACAAAATCTCAACAACGACTACTCCGAACCATTGTAGACTTGATCCCCTGGCTGCTCCCTGCTTCCCCGGGATAACTTCGTATTCACTTATCCACCGGGGGTCCGCAATTCCCTTATCCTTATACAAATCCTTATCCAAATCCAAACCAAAACACAAACCAGCAAACAACAACGATGATCTTGACCAACGAACAGCACTCTTCTTCCACAACGGAAACGGAACAGCACCGTAACGCAACTGAATGAGGAACAGAGTGTTGCTCGAACACACAAAAACAATTGAAACGAAATCTGATCTTGAAAACAAAACAAATAATACTTGTATACACGCACGCGACTGTATACAGATCTTCGGTCTTGCATTTATAGGACCTATTCGCGGACCCGCACACCCATTAGAACCCAGGCACATTTGCTCTTGTTTAATATCTATGCAAAAATTTTACTAGTTATTACATGCGATCGGTCGTATTGAGAATCGATTATCAATCGATCCGATCAATGTATCAAAATCCAATCCAAAACATATACATATATATACAAAATATATGTACATGAATACATATATATATGTATACATATATATTTTATATATAACGTTGGACCGTAACGTTGTCTTCCAATCCAATCCAAAACGGATCGCCGAGAGCCGAGTAGGTTCTTTAATTTATTATCCTGCTAAATTATGTAGTAGCAACTTTGTGTACATATTGCGATATGAGTTGATATTTTTTGATAAACTTTTATATAAATTATACATACTTATGATTACGAGACTACGATAATGATAATGATAACGATAACGATAACAGTAACAGTAACAGTAGCGCCAATGCCAATCCACTGGCGAACGCTATTAACGATGATATACCTCTTGCAGTCCTCTGCAATGCAACAAAACAAAAACGAAACAAAAAGAAAAGAAAAAGACCCAATCACAATTCAAACAAAAGACAAAGAAGAACAAAACAGATTTTTGTCAATTGTTCATCAAAAGACTATCGATATCGAACGAGCACTACTCGATATTCGACTCGATTCGATTTGATTCGATTCGATTCGGTTCGGTTCTTGCTCATGATATCTTATTGATCAATTTTTGTGAGACGAACGGAAATGCTGATTTATTAGACACACATAATTTATTTTCACATAAATATACATACCAGATATTTTATATGCGATTAATGTTAATAATTTATGAAACCAACCCGCTCACACATACAGATATACACACAGACACACACACACCACACTGACACTCACACACAAGCACACACATACACACACAAACGTATATATTTTGACCATTGATAATTTAATGTTTTTTTTATATGGTATATTAAGAAAAAATCATTTTGTTTATTATATATTTTTATTTAAATTAATTTATTTTATATATTTTTCTTGATTTCTTATTTTGGGTGCAGTTATATAATTATAATTGTTAGTGTTACGCGAGAAGAGAAGAGCAGCCCCTATATTATTTATACGAGACCGCAAGCCCCAGCCAGCCCTAAAACCACAAAACCTTACGCTCCTGCGAAGGAAAGCCTTAATGGAAATATTTAAATTGTTTATGTACACACAGACACGACACCCTCTACATACATTTATGTACATATGTATGTACAATTCCACCTCAATGGATAGATAATTTTGGAATCCCTATTTTTACTTTTTGTCATTGTCCCATTCAAAACCAATCACAACAATCCAATATTTAACTATTTATATTAATTCGATTGATTTCACAGTGGCAGTGGTATTATATTTATGTACAATTTGAAACAATAGCAACGGAATAATTCGAAAAAAATTCAAAACAGAGAGAGGAATAGAGAGAGATGGAGAGATAGAGAAAGAGAGAGCGCGCTCGTTGATCAATCAAATGTGGGGGGTATATAATTCTCAAAGTGCCTTATCATTAATATATTATATATGAATATGAAACAAATACAGAAAACACACAAATTATGTATAGTCTTGAGAAAGAGTGAAAAAACAAAACAACAAAAAAAGGCATTAATTATTTATTTGTATTTAATTACTATCTACCCAATCAATCCCTACTTGTTACGGCAGAGTGCAAAGGTCTACCACATAATGATACTATATAAACAAACCAATATAAATTACTGTTTTTTTTATACCCGATACTCAAAATGAGTATTGGGGTATATTAGATTTGTGGTAAAAGTGGATGTGTGTAACGTCCAGAAGGAATCGTTTCCGACCCCATAAAGTATATATATTCTTGATCAGCATCAATACCCGAGTCGATTGAGCCCTGTCTGTCTGTCCGTCTGTCCGTCCGTCCGTCTGTCCGTCTGTCCGTCCGTCCGTCCGTCCGTCCGTCCGTCCGTCCGTCCGTCCGTCCGTCCCCTTCAGCGCCTAGTGCTCAAAGACTATAAGATCTAGAGCAACGATGTTTTGGATCCAGACTTCTGTGATATGTCACTGCTACAAAAATATTTCAAAACTTCGCCCCGCCCACTTCCGCCCCCACAAAAGACGAAAATCTGTGGCATCCACATTTTTAAAGATACGATAAAACCAAAAACGCAGAATCGGTGAGGATGACCATATCTTCTACAGTGCAAAATCTGAACCAGATCGTATAATGATTATAGCCAGAATCAAGAAAACAATTTCATTCTTTCTCGCTCTGTCTCTCTCTAACACACAGGTTTCATGGTCGGTTTTGTCAATTGCAAAATATGAGTTCAAGGATCTCAGAACCTATAAGAGCCAGAGCAACCAAATTTGGTATCCACACTCCTGTGATATCGGACCTTGACCGTTTCGTGTCCAAATTTCGCCACACCCCCTTCCGCCCCCGCAAAGGACGAAAATCTGGGGCATCCACAAATCTCAGAGACTATTAAAGCTAGAGTAACCAAATTTGGTATCCGCACTTCTGTTAGATCTCACTATAAAACGTATATCTCAGAATTTCGCCCCACCCCCTTCCGCCCCCACAAAAGACGAAAATCTGTTGCAATATTGCCACAATATTGCACATTCGAGAAAACTAAAAACGCAGAATCATAGATAATGACCATATCTATCAGATTGCTGAATCTGAATCTGGATCAGATCGGATCATTTTTGTAGCCAAAAGCAAGAAATCAATTTTCAGTGGCTACGCAGCGCCCGACGTCACGCTCAGACTGATTTTCTGTCTCTCTCGCACGCACTCTTTGTCGTGTGGTTCAATATTAGCGGCGTCTGCCGCAGGAGAGCCATACTGACTTAGTATCGGGTATAACTGTAGAGTTGCGGTGTCCGCAGCAACTCACAACGTTCCACCTCGTTATACCCGATACTCAAAATGAGTATTGGGGTATATTAGATTTGTGGTAAAAGTGGATGTGTGTAACGTCCAGAAGGAATCGTTTCCGACCCCATAAAGTATATATATTCTTGATCAGCATCAATAGCCGAGTCGATTGAGCCCTGTCTGTCTGTCCGTCTGTCCGTCCGTCCGTCCGTCCGTCCGTCCGTCCGTCCGTCCGTCCGTCCGTCCGTCCCCTTCAGCGCCTAGTGCTCAAAGACTATAAGAGCTAGAGCAACGATGTTTTGGATCCAGACTTCTGTGATATGTCACTGCTACAAAAATATCTCAAAACTTCGCCCCGCCCACTTCCGCCCCTACAAAAGACGAAAATCTGTGGCATCCACATTTTTAAAGATACGATAAAACCAAAAACGCAGAATCGGTGAGGATGACCATATCTTCTACAGTGCAAAATCTGAACCAGATCGTATAATGATTATAGCCAGAATCAAGAAAACAATTTCATTCTTTCTCGCTCTGTCTCTCTCTAACACACAGGTTTCATGGTCGGTTTTGTCAATTGCAAAATATGAGTTCAAGGATCTCAGAACCTATAAGAGCCAGAGCAACCAAATTTGGTATCCACACTCCTGTGATATCGGACCTTGACCGTTTCGTGTCCAAATTTCGCCACACCCCCTTCCGCCCCCGCAAAGGACGAAAATCTGGGGCATCCACAAATCTCAGAGACTATTAAGGCTAGAGTAACCAAATTTGGTATCCGCACTTCTGTTAGATCTCACTATTAAACGTATATCTCAGAATTTCGCCCCACCCCCTTCCGCCCCCACAAAAGACGAAAATCTGTTGCAATATTGCCACAATATTGCACATTCGAGAAAACTAAAAACGCAGAATCATAGATAATGACCATATCTATCAGATTGCTGAATCTGAATCTGGATCAGATCGGATCATTTTTGTAGCCAAAAGCAAGAAATCAATTTTCACTGGCTACGCAGCGCCCGACGTCACGCTCAGACTGATTTTCTGTCTCTCTCGCACGCACTCTTTGTCGTGTGGTTCAATATTAGCGGCGTCTGCCGCAGGAGAGCCATACTGACTTAGTATCGGGTATAACTGTAGAGTTGCGGTGTCCGCAGCAACTCACAACGTTCCACCTCGTTTTTATGTTATTTCCAAACCATTCGGTTCCCGCCACAAGGCATTTGCACCTGAACGATCAGAGAGGATCTTGAGGTATCAAAACGCCACAATTGACCGACTGGGAAAGTAGCATAGCATAGCATCAGAGCCAAGGTCCAAGTAGCAGCAGGTTCAAGAAGCTTCAGTTGCGTCATTGCAGCCATTTTCATAGTTTCATAGGCGCCGGCTTCCAGAGTTTCATAGCACCCAAAGAGCATAGTTGCACAGCCAGCACCTTAAATAGTTTCGTAGCAGGCAAATTTCATGGTTTCGTAGCAGCCACTTCAAGAGTGGATTTATTTATAAATTATGGCATACTTTCAGGCTGTTTTGCAAATACAAATTCTGGTTCCAATCGGTTGGCACAACTGTCCCTATCACGAAAGATATAGTCAAGGAAAAACAAAAAGTTGAAGCAGACTTAAAATTGGTACAAAACGAGAAAAAATAAAAAAAAAGTCAAACGGCCAACCTAGCTTACAAAAGCACAATTTTCGACATACGGAAAAAATCTATTTTTATACCCGATACTCAAAATGAGTATTGGGGTATATTAGATTTGTGGTAAAAGTGGATGTGTGTAACGTCCAGAAGGAATCGTTTCCGACCCCATAAAGTATATATATTCTTGATCAGCATCAATAGCCGAGTCGATTGAGCCCTGTCTGTCCGTCCGTCCGTCCGTCCGTCCGTCCGTCCGTCCGTCCCCTTCAGCGCCTAGTGCTCAAAGACTATAAGAGCTAGAGCAACGATGTTTTGGATCCAGACTTCTGTGATATGTCACTGCTACAAAAATATTTTTTAAAACTTCGCCCCGCCCACTTCCGCCCCCACAAAGGACGAAAATCTGTGGCATCCACAATTTTAAAGATATGAGAAAACCAAAAACGTAGAGTTGTAGAGAATGACCATATCTTTAAGACTGCAGAATCTGAATTGGATCGTATCATTATTATAGCCAGCATCAAGAAAACAATTTCATTTTTTCTCGCCCTGTCTCTCTCTAACACACACGTAGCATAGGCGGCTTTGCTTAGAGTAAAACATTAGCGCCTAGATCTCAGAGACTACAAAAGCTAGAGCAACCAAATTTGGTATCCACACTCCTAATATATCGGACCGAGACGAGTTTGTTTCAAAATTTCGCCACACCCCTTCCGCCCCCGCAAAGGACGAAAATCTGGGGATATTCAAAAATCTCAGAGACTATTAAGGCTAGAGTAACCAAATTTGGTATCCGCACTCCTGTTAGATCTTACTATAAAATGTGTATCTCAAAATTTCGCCCCACCCCCTTCCGCCCCCACAAAGAACGAAAATCTGTTGCATCCACAATATTGCACATTCGAGAAAACTAAAAACGCAGAATCATAGATAATGACCATATCTATCAGATTGCTGAATCTGAATCTGGATCAGATCAGATCATTTTTATAGCCAATAGGAACAAATCAATTTGCAGTGGCTACGCAGCGCCCGACGTCACGCTCAGACTGATTTTCTGTCTCTCTCGCACGCACTCTTTGTCGTGTGGTTCAATATTAGCGGCGTCTGCCGGAGGAGAGCCATACTGACTTAGTATCGGGTATAACCGTAGAGTTGCGGTGTCCGCAGCAACTCACAACGTTCCCCCTCGTTTTTTTTTTTTTTTTTTTTTTTTTTTTTTTATATACTATACAATTTATATTTAACTTAATTTAACGGACAAGAGTATGTTGGGACTAGGGGCCCCGCGGACTGCGGTACTGCCGCAAAGCATTGCTTCGCAGTGGCGTGGACACCTACTCCGTCTGCTCCTTCCGCCTTCTCTCCAAGGACCTAAGCGTTCGCATCACGCTAGAGGCGAACTCCGCGGCCGCTTCCCACACCTTCGGGTCTGCCAGCATCAGCGGCACCAGAGTCTCGGTGCTGACCCTAGACCCTGCTGCTGTCTCCAATGTCTGACGCTCGAGGTCAAACCTGTGGCAGTCGAAGAGGACGTGGCGAGCGTCCTCCTCTATGCCTGTGCCACACTCGGGGCACCAGTCCTCTGTCTCGTGGCCGAAGCGCTTGAGGTAGCCGCGGAAGCAGCCATGTCCGCTCAGTGCCTGGGTAAGGTAAAAATCCACCTGGCCGTGCTTCCTTTCAACCCAGCATGCTATGCTTGGGATGAGGGTGTGGGTCCATCGGCCTTTGGGTGAGTGGTCCCATCGAGTCTGCCATCTGTCTATGCTGGTCCTTCTGGCGGCGTCCTTAATTTCTGCTTTGGAGCGTACCTCGGCTGCACTGTCCGTCATGGCATCATGGATCTCCTTCCTCTCCCTTATCAGCTCCCTGAGCGGAACTTGCCCGGCAATGACTAACGCGGCTTCGTCTGAGATGGTCCGGAACGAGCACGCGATCCTAATGGCGCACAGTCTGTACGTTGCCTCCACTCCTCGCATGTAGCTCCTCACCTTCGCTGCTTCTGCCCACACCGGTGCGGCGTAGAGCATCTGCGACGTCACGACGCTCGTCAGCAGTTTCCTCGTTGCCTGCTTTGGCCCTCTGGTGTTTAGCAGCATCCTGGATAGCGCTCCCGCGGTCCCACCGGCCTTCGTGTGGACGTATTCCAGATGCACTTTGAAGGACAGGCGCGTGTCGATGAGGACTCCAAGGTACTTGATGGACCTATGCGATTCGATCGCGGTCCCACCAACCTGCACTGGAATCTGGAATCTGGCGGTCTCGACCACTTTACGGCTGGATATCAGGACCGCCTCCGTTTTTTGGGCCGCCAGCTCCAGCCCCGCGGCGGCTAGCCACGCCTCGACGGCTTGTATGGCGACGTTGGCAAGCTCCTCCACTGCGGCAAGTTCCTTCGCTACCGCCACTATTGCGACGTCGTCAGCGAAACCCACCAGGTTAGTGTTGGCTGGCAACGGGAGCCGTAGGACCCCGTCGTACATGGCGTTCCAGAGCAGAGGTCCCAAAACGGAGCCCTGCGGGACTCCGGCTGAGACTTTGTATGCCCTAGAGCCCTGACATGTGTCCATTGTCAGCACCCTATTGCTGAAATAGCTGCGCGCTATATTCAGTAGGTAGCCCGGGATGTTGAAGGACCTCAGTGCCTCCAGCGTCCGGGTCCAGTCGGCCGAGTTGAAGGCGTTCCTTATGTCCAGTGTCACCACCAGACAATAGGACTTGGTTCCGCCTCTCCACCTAGTCCCAGCAATGGCTTCCTCCGCCGTTTGTACGACCCTCAAGATGGCGTCCAGCGTCGACCTCCCTTTCCTGAACCCGTATTGGTTCTGGGAGAGACCGCCTGCTGCTTCGATGGCTGCGCTCAGCCTCGCACCGATCACCCTTTCGAAGACTTTTCTCATGGAGTCCAGAAGGCAGATGGGCCTGTAGGAAGAGGCCACCCCTGGCGGCTTGCCCGGCTTGGTTAATAGTAGCAGCCGTTGCCTTTTCCACCTGTCGGGGAACGTCCCCTCCTGGAGGCATTTGTTGAAAAGGCCCGCAACTTCCCTCGGGAGTAGAAGAAGTGCCAGCTTCAACGCGCTGTTGGGGATCGCATCCGGACCCGGAGCCTTCCTAGGTATCAGGTTTCTGCCTGCCTGCAACACCTCGGCTTCCGTAACCTCGCAAATGTCGCTCGGGCTATGCTCGAACCGCAGGGAGCTAGGGATCTGCCGTCCTCGGGGAAACAGTGCCCTGACTATACCCTCCAGTGCCTCTGGATCTGTTGGAGCTTTACTGCCCGCGTTCAGCCTCTTCACCACCATCCTGTACGCGCCTCCCCAGGGGTCCTCTTCGGCGGCATCACACAGCTTAAGGAAGCATTCCCTCTTGCTGTTCCTTATGGCGGTCTTCAGATCCTTCCTCGCCGCTTTGTAGGTCTCGCTGCATCGGGCCAAGCGCGGTGTGCCTCTGGCTCGCTGGAGCAGCCTTCTGGCCCGGTGGCAGGTTTTACGGAGAACCGCAATCGCTTCGCTCCACCAGAAAACTGGATCCTTGTGCTTCCGGAACGTCCCTCTCGGTAGCATGCTCTGGTCGCAGGCGCCTTCAAGTGCGTCCGCCAATTTGGTCGCCATATCGTTGGCTCCGTCTGCATCGTTTGCAGAGTAGCGCTCAAGGGCGCTTGCGAAGGCTTGGGCCCTCAGCGTGTCCTGGCGGTACGCCTTCCCATGCCGGAACGGGGTACCTCTCGATCGGGCAAGGGTGCCCAGGGTGCATAGTATGGCCTCGTGGTCGCTGGCAGTATATACGTCGCTGATCCTCCATCGGGCGTGCCGGGCCAGCGTGCTGCTGGCATAGGTGAGATCGATGATCGACCCTACACCTGCCCTGCTGAAAGTTTGTTGGGACCCTTCGTTCAGAAGGACGACGTCCAGAGAGGCAAAAGCCTCCAACACCGTGCGGCCTCTGGCGTTTGTACGGGAGGACCCCCATTCCAGGGCCCAGGCGTTGAAGTCGCCTCCGACTACGACGTTGTTCCGTCCTCGCAGATCGCAGCTCAGCTCGTCCATAATGCGGCTGAAAGTCTCCAGTGAGAGGCTGGGTGCCAGGTAGCAGCTGTAGAACCATATGCCGCCTACATACCCTCGGACGAACCCGTCTGCCGACTTGGTGTCGCACAATTGTGGCGCGTCGCCGCCACAGAGCCACAGGGCCGCTTTGCCAGTAAGGTCCGTGGCCCAATCGCTGCTGCTGCAACTCCAGCTCTCTCCAACACTCTGGCAGCCCTCGGTCGATCGGGGCTGTCTGGCAACACCGTCCGTGTGGCAACTCTACGCGATCACCTGTCTGGCGGCGCGATCAGCTGCTGTGTGTGAAGCTCCGGACGAGAAGAAGAAGAAAGAAGAAAAGTTGAGTGAAAATTCCTTTTTTCCCTCCACCAACAATGTGGAAAGTGGAAGTGGAAGGCGCCAAAAACAAGGGTTCACCCCCCCTTCCCATCTGTGTCTCTGTGTGTGTGTGTGTGTGTGGGGTTTTTTTTTGCTTATAGGTCAAGTTAACAGTAAAAGTATCCAATACCATTTGAGCCGTGTCTTTGCTACTCGTCGCCCTCTTTCGCCCTTGTTCGTTCGCCCTCTCTCTCTTTATCATCCGATCCCTTTTGAGTCTTTTGAATTTTTGCGAAACATTCGCGTTACGTATCCCCAAGCAGCAATGGAAATTGATTTCAACGTATCTCTCCCATTCGCAGGTGGCCAGCGATCATCACCAGCCGCAGCAGCAACAGCAGCACCAGCACCATCAGCAGCAGACAGCGGATCAACTCATCCTGGATATCAGCATGGAGCAGTCACAGTCGCAGCAGCACCGCCTCCATGGCGCCCTCACACGCACCATCTCACAGCCGGCTCAACAGCGCCACCCTCTGCACCAGCAGCAGATCCAACAACAGCAGCAACAGCAGCAGCAGGGTGTTGCCTCCTTGGTGACCATCATTGAGAATCTGGGGAACATGAATCTGCACCGTAAGCTCGGGCGCACACAGTTGGAGCCGCTGCTCCAACAGCCCATGAACATATCTCGGTGAGTGCCCCAAACCCCCCCCCCCCAGATCTGTGAGATCTTTCATTATGCGCCAGACGTGCCTTACATGTGACTTACTCTTTCCCTCCGTTTGTGTGTTGCAGCTACAAGACGGAGCTGTGCCGCCCGTTCGAGGAGGCCGGCGAGTGCAAGTACGGAAAGAAGTGCCAGTTCGCGCACGGCTTCCACGAGCTGCGCAACCTGCAGCGCAATCCCAAGTACAAGACAGAGTACTGCCGCACCTTCCACAGCGTCGGCTTCTGCCCCTACGGGCTGCGCTGCCACTTTGTGCACAACGCGGACGAGGCCCGCGCTCAGCAGCAGGCCGCAGCCCAGGCGGAAGCGGATTGGGAGGACAGGCCAAGCAGATGCTGCAGAACAGCATGAGCACGCCGATGCAGCAGGAGGAGATGCCGCGCTTGCCCGTCTTCAACCGCCTGAGCTCTGCCGTGGAGGACTACCAGCAGAAGCTTCAGTCCAGCCTACTGCCCTAAGCAGCTCCAGCATCAGCATCAACACGAACATCAACACAGTCAAGCCACACCTCACCTTCGCCTTCGCCTTCGCCTTCGCCCTCGCCCTCGCCCTCGCCCATTCACCCAGCATCCTCCAATCATTCAGTCATTCAGTCATTCAGTCATGCAATCAGCCACAGCAACAGCAACATTGACAAAATCTCAACAACGACTACTCCGAACCATTGTAGACTTGATCCCCTGGCTGCTCCCTGCTTCCCCGGGATAACTTCGTATTCACTTATCCACCGGGGGTCCGCAATTCCCTTATCCTTATACAAATCCTTATCCAAATCCAAACCAAAACACAAACCATCAAACAACAACGATGATCTTGACCAACGAACAGCACTCTTCTTCCACAACGGAAACGGAACAGCACCGTAACGCAACTGAATGAGGAACAGAGTGTTGCTCGAACACACAAAAACAATTGAAACGAAATCTGATCTTGAAAACAAAACAAATAATACTTGTATACACGCACGCGACTGTATACAGATCTTCGGTCTTGCATTTATAGGACCTATTCGCGGACCCGCACACCCATTAGAACCCAGGCACTTTTGCTCTTGTTTAATATTTATGCAAAAATTGTACTAGTTATTACATGCGATCGGTCGTATTGAGAATCGATTATCAATCGATCCGATCAATGTATCAAAATCCAATCCAAAACAAACAAACAAAAATATATGTACATGAATACATATATATATATATATACATATATTTTATATATAACGTTGGACCGTAATCGTTGTCTTCCAATCCAATCCAAAACGGATCGCCGAGAGCCGAGAGCCGAGTAGGTTCTTTAATTTATTATCCTGCTAAATTATGTAGTAGCAACGTTGTGTACATATTGCGATATGAGTTGATATTTTTTGATAAACTTTTATATAAATTATACATACTTATGATTACGAGACTACGATAATGATAATGATAACGATAACGATAACGATAACGATAACAGTAACAGTAGCGCCAATGCCAATCCACTGGCGAACGCTATTAACGATGATATACCTCTTGCAGTCCTCTGCAATGCAACAAAACAAAACAAAAACGAAACAAAAAGAAAAGAAAAAGACCCAATCACAATTCAAACAAAAGACAAAGAAGAACAAAACAGATTTTTGTCAATTGTTCATCAAAAGACTATCGATATCGAACGAGCACTACTCGATATTCGACTCGATTCGATTTGATTCGATTCGATTCGGTTCGGTTCTTGCTCATGATATCTTATTGATCAATTTTTGTGAGACGAACGGAAATGCTGATTTATTAGACACACATAATTTATTTTCACATAAATATACATACCAGATATTTTATATGCGATTAATGTTAATAATTTATGAAACCAACCCGCTCACACATACAGATATACACACAGACACACACACACCACACTGACACTCACACACAAGCACACACATACACACACAAACGTATATATTTTGACCATTGATAATTTAATGTTTTTTTTATATGGTATATTAAGAAAAAATCATTTTGTTTATTATATATTTTTATTTAAATTAATTTATTTTATATATTTTTCTTGATTTCTTATTTTGGGTGCAGTTATATAATTATAATTGTTAGTGTTACGCGAGAAGAGAAGAGCAGCCCCTATATTATTTATACGAGACCGCAAGCCCCAGCCAGCCCTAAAACCACAAAACCTTACGCTCCTGCGAAGGAAAGCCTTAATGTAAATATTTAAATTGTTTATGTACACACAGACACGACACCCTCTACATACATTTATGTACATATGTATGTACAATTCCACCTCAATGGATAGATAATTTTGGAATCCCTATTTTTACTTTTTGTCATTGTCCCATTCATAACCAATCACAACAATCCAATATTTAACTATTTATATTAATTCGATTGATTTGACAGTGGCAGTGGTATTATATTTATGTACAATTTGAAACAATAGCAACGGAATAATTCGAAAAAAATTCAAAACAGAGAGAGGAATAGAGAGAGATGGAGAGATAGAGAAAGAGAGAGCGCGCTCGTTGATCAATCAAATGTGGGGGGTATATAATTCTCAAAGTGCCTTATCATTAATATATTATATATGAATATGAAACAAATACAGAAAACACACAAATTATGTATAGTCTTGAGAAAGAGTGAAAAAACAAAACAACAAAAAAGGCATTAATTATTTATTTGTATTTAATTACTATCTACCCAATCAATCCCCACTTGTTACGGCAGAGTGCAAAGGTCTACCACATAATGATACTATGTAAACAAACCAATATAAATTACTGTTTTTATACCCGATACTCAAAATGAGTATTGTGGTATATTAGATTTGTGGTAAAAGTGGATGTGTGTAACGTCCAGAAGGAATCGTTTCCGACCCCATAAAGTAGATATATTCTTGATCAGCATCAATAGCCGAGTCGATTGAGCCCTGTCTGTCTGTCCGTCTGTCCGTCCGTCCGTCCGTCCCCTTCAGCGCCTAGTGCTCAAAGACTATAAGAGCTAGAGCAACGATGTTTTGGATCCAGACTTCTGTGATATGTCACTGTTACAAAAATATTTCAAAACTTTGCCCCGCCCACTTCCGCCCCCACAAAGGACGAAAATCTGTGGCATCCACATTTTTAAAGATACGATAAAACCAAAAACGCAGAAACGTAGAGGATGACTATATGTTCTAGAGTGTAAAATCTCAACCAGATCGTATAATTATTATAGCCAGAATCAAGAAAACAATTTCATTCTTTCTCGCTCTGTCTCTCTCTAACACACATGTTTCATGGTCGGCTTTGCCAATTGCAAAATATGAGTTCAAGGATCTCAGAACCTATAAGAGCCAGAGCAACCAAATTTGGTATCCACACTCCTGTGATATCGGACCTTGACCGTTTCGTGTCCAAATTTCGCCACACCCCCTTCCGCCCCCGCAAAGGACGAAAATCTGGGGCATCCACAAATCTCAGAGACTATTAAGGCTAGAGTAACCAAATTTGGTATCCGCACTTCTGTTAGATCTCACTATAAAACGTATATCTCAGAATTTCGCCGCACTCCCTTCCGCCCCCACAAAAGACGAAAATCTGTTGCATCCACAATACTGCACATTCGAGAAAACTAAAAACGCAGAATCATAGATAATGACCATATCTATCAGATTGCTGAATCTGGATCAGATCGGATCATTTTTGTAGCCAAAAGCACGAAGTCAATTTTCAGTGGCTACGCAGCGCCCGACGTCACGCTCAGACTGATTTTCTGTCTCTCTCGCACGCACTCTTTGTCGTGTGGTTCAATATTAGCGGCGTCTGCCGCAGGAGAGCCATACTGACTTAGTATCGGGTATAACTGTAGAGTTGCGGTGTCCGCAGCAACTCACAACGTTCCACCTCGTTTTTGCTGTATTCATACTTAAACTTAGACGTAACTGAATCCCTCAGCTTTTGGTTATTACTATACGATAATTCTTTTTATAAAAACATGCTCTTCTCTTTGTACAACAAACAAGTACAGAAACACAAAACAAAATCGTACGACCGTCAATATGTGGCCTTATCAAATGGAACCCTTTACTCTACGCCTTACGCCCCACATCGTCTTCCCTTTAAAGTAATAATGAATACTATGCTAATCGGAAGCGAGAAAGAGAGAGAACTCTGGAATGAGAGAGAACTCTGGAATGACCCACATAATCAATATCAGAGAGGAACATGAAAGAGTTTTTAAATGCCAGTTGAATTATTCATTATTTATACAATATACTTATTATATACTACAATGCCTTGTTCGTTATTTATGTAATCATACAATCTATATACCAAGATAGTTCATAGATTTCTTCCGCACAAAAGACAGCAACGAGAACAGACAACAACCGATCAGGATCAAACACAACTGTACATGAATTTTGTTACATGCTGAAACATGCCTATTTATGCTTCCATTGCAACACAACTGTGTATTTATACCCGATACTCAAAATGAGTATTGGGGTATATTAGATTTGTGGTAAAAGTGGATGTGTGTAACGTCCAGAAGGAATCGTTTCCGACCCCATAAAGTATATATATTCTTGATCAGCATCAATAGCCGAGTCGATTGAGCCCTGTCTGTCTGTCCGTCTGTCCGTCCGTCCGTCCGTCCGTCTGTCCGTCTGTCCGTCTGTCCGTCCCCTTCAGCGCCTAGTGCTCAAAGACTATAAGAGCTAGAGCAACGATGTTTTGGATCCAGACATCTGTGATATGCCACTGCTACAAAAATATTTCAAAACTTCGCCCCGCCCACTTCCGCCCCCACAAAAGACGAAAATCTGTGGCATCCACAATTTTAAAGATATGAGAAAACCAAAAACGTAGAATTGTAGAGAATGACCATATCTCTAAGACTGCGGAATCTGAATTGGATCGTATCATTATTATAGCCAGCATCAAGAAAACAATTTCATTATTTCTCGCCCTGTCTCTCTCTAACACACACGTAGCATAGGCGGCTTTGCTTAGAGTAAAACATTAGCGCCTAGATCTCAGAGACTACAAAAGCTAGAGCAACCAAATTTGGTATCCACACTCCTAATATATCGGACCGAGACGAGTTTGTTTCAAAAGTTCGCCACACCCCCTTCCGCCCCCGCAAAGGACGAAAATCTGGGGATATTCAAAAATCTCAGAGACTATTAAGTCTAGAGTAACCAAATTTGGTATCCGCACTCCTGTTAGATGTTACTATAAAACGTGTATCTCAAAATTTCGCCCCACTTCCTTCCGCCCACACAAAGGACGAAAATCTGTTGCATCCACAATATTGCACATTCGAGAAAACTAAAAACGCAGAATCATAGATAATGACCATATCTATCAGATTGCTGAATCTGAATCTGGATCAGATCAGATCATTTTTATAGCCAATAGGATCAAATCAATTTGCACTGGCTTCGCAGCGCCCGACGTCACGCTCAGACTGATTTTCTGTCTCTCTCGCACGCACTCTTTGTCGTGTCGTTTAATATTAGCGGCGTCTGCCGGAGGAGAGCCATACTGACTTAGTATCGGGTATAACCGTAGAGTTGCGGTGTCCGCAGCAACTCACAACGTTCCCCCTCGTTTTTGTTATACCCGATACTCAAAATGAGTATTGGGGTATATTAGATTTGTGGTAAAAGTAGATGTGTGTAACGTCCAGAAGGAGTCGTTTCCGACCCCATAAGGTATATATATTCTTGATCAGCATCAATAGCCGAGTCGATTGAGCCCTGTCTGTCTGTCCGTCCGTCCGTCTGTCCGTCTGTCCGTCCCCTTCAGCGCCTAGTGCTCAAAGACTATAAGAGCTAGAGCAACGATGTTTTGGATCCAGACTTCTGTGATATGTCACTGCTACAAAAATATTTCAAAACTTCGCCCCGCCCACTTCCGCCCCCACAAAGGACGAAAATCTGTGGCATCCACAATTTTAAAGATATGAGAAAACCAAAAACGTAGAATTGTAGAGAATGACCATATCTCTAAGACTGCGGAATCTGAATTGGATCGTATCATTATTATAGCCAGCATCAAGAAAACAATTTCATTTTTTCTCGCCCTGTCTCTCTCTAACACACACGTAGCATAGGCGGCTTTGCTTAGAGTAAAACATTAGCGCCTAGATCTCAGAGACTACAAAAGCTAGAGCAACCAAATTTGGTATCCACACTCCTAATATATCGGACCGAGACGAGTTTGTTTCAAAATTTCGCCACACCCCCTTCCGCCCCCGCAAAGGACGAAAATCTGGGGATATTCAAAAATCTCAGAGACTATTAAGTCTAGAGTAACCAAATTTGGTATCCGCACTCCTGTTAGATGTTACTATAAAACGTGTATCTCAAAGTTTCGCCCCACTTCCTTCCGCCCACACAAACGACGAAAATCTGTTGCATCCACAATATTGCACATTCGAGAAAACTAAAAACGCAGAATCATAGATAATGACCATATCTATCAGATTGCTGAATCTGAATCTGGATCAGATCAGATCATTTTTATAGCCAATAGGATCAAATCAATTTGCACTGGCTTCGCAGCGCCCGACGTCACGCTCAGACTGATTTTCTGTCTCTCTCGCACGCACTCTTTGTCGTGTCGTTTAATATTAGCGGCGTCTGCCGGAGGAGAGCCATACTGACTTAGTATCGGGTATAACCGTAGAGTTGCGGTGTCCGCAGCAACTCACAACGTTCACCCTCGTTTTTGTTATACCCGATACTCAAAATGAGTATTGGGGTATATTAGATTTGTGGTAAAAGTAGATGTGTGTAACGTCCAGAAGGAGTCGTTTCCGACCCCATAAGGTATATATATTCTTGATCAGCATCAATAGCCGAGTCGATTGAGCCCTGTCTGTCTGTCCGTCCGTCCGTCTGTCCGTCTGTCCGTCCCCTTCAGCGCCTAGTGCTCAAAGACTATAAGAGCTAGAGCAACGATGTTTTGGATCCAGACTTCTGTGATATGTCACTGCTACAAAAATATTTCAAAACTTCGCCCCGCCCACTTCCGCCCCCACAAAGGACGAAAATCTGTGGCATCCACAATTTTAAAGATATGAGAAAACCAAAAACGTAGAATTGTAGAGAATGACCATATCTCTAAGACTGCGGAATCTGAATTGGATCGTATCATTATTATAGCCAGCATCAAGAACACAATTTCATTTTTTCTCGCCCTGTCTCTCTCTAACACACACGTAGCATAGGCGGCTTTGCTTAGAGTAGAACATTAGCGCCTAGATCTCAGAGACTACAAAAGCTAGAGCAACCAAATTTGGTATCCACACTCCTAATATATCGGACCGAGACGAGTTTGTTTCAAAATTTCGCCACACCCCCTTCCGCCCCCGCAAAGGACGAAAATCTGGGGATATTCAAAAATCTCAGAGACTATTAAGGCTAGAGTAACCAAATTTGGTATCCGCACTCCTGTTAGATGTTACTATAAAACGTGTATCTCAAAGTTTCGCCCCACTTCCTTCCGCCCACACAAACGACGAAAATCTGTTGCATCCACAATATTGCACATTCGAGAAAACTAAAAACGCAGAATCATAGATAATGACCATATCTATCAGATTGCTGAATCTGAATCTGGATCAGATCAGATCATTTTTATAGCCAATAGGATCAAATCAATTTGCACTGGCTTCGCAGCGCCCGACGTCACGCTCAGACTGATTTTCTGTCTCTCTCGCACGCACTCTTTGTCGTGTCGTTTAATATTAGCGGCGTCTGCCGGAGGAGAGCCATACTGACTTAGTATCGGGTATAACCGTAGAGTTGCGGTGTCCGCAGCAACTCACAACGTTCACCCTCGTTTTTGTTATACCCGATACTCAAAATGAGTATTGGGGTATATTAGATTTGTGGTAAAAGTAGATGTGTGTAACGTCCAGAAGGAATCGTTTCCGACCCCATAAAGTATATATATTCTTGATCAGCATCAATAGCCGAGTCGATTGAGCCCTGTCTGTCTGTCCGTCCGTCCGTCTGTCCGTCTGTCCGTCCCCTTCAGCGCCTAGTGCTCAAAGACTATAAGAGCTAGAGCAACGATGTTTTGGATCCAGACTTCTGTGATATGTCACTGCTACAAAAATATTTCAAAACTTCGCCCCGCCCACTTCCGCCCCCACAAAGGACGAAAATCTGTGGCATCCACAATTTTAAAGATATGAGAAAACCAAAAACGTAGAATTGTAGAGAATGACCATATCTCTAAGACTGCGGAATCTGAATTGGATCGTATCATTATTATAGCCAGCATCAAGAAAACAATTTCATTTTTTCTCGCCCTGTCTCTCTCTAACACACACGTAGCATAGGCGGCTTTGCTTAGAGTAGAACATTAGCGCCTAGATCTCAGAGACTACAAAAGCTAGAGCAACCAAATTTGGTATCCACACTCCTAATATATCGGACCGAGACGAGTTTGTTTCAAAATTTCGCCCCACTTCCTTCCGCCCACACAAAGGACGAAAATCTGTTGCATCCACAATATTGCACATTCGAGAAAACTAAAAACGCAGAATCATAGATAATGACCATATCTATCAGATTGCTGAATCTGAATCTGGATCAGATCAGATCATTTTTATAGCCAATAGGAACAAATCAATTTGCAGTGGCTACGCAGCGCCCGACGTCACGCTCAGACTGATTTTCTGTCTCTCTCGCACGCACTCTTTGTCGTGTCGTTTAATATTAGCGGCGTCTGCCGGAGGAGAGCCATACTGACTTAGTATCGAGTATAACCGTAGAGTTGCGGTGTCCGCAGCAACTCACAACGTTCCCCCTCGTTTTTTATACCCGATACTCAAAATGAGTATTGGGGTATATTAGATTTGTGGTAAAAGTGGATGCGTGTAACGTCCAGAAGGAATCGTTTCCGACCCCATAAAGTATATATATTCTTGATCAGCATCAATAGCCGAGTCGATTGAGCCCTGTCTGTCTGTCCGTCCGTCCGTCTGTCCGTCTGTCCGTCCCCTTCAGCGCCTAGTGCTCAAAGACTATAAGAGCTAGAGCAACGATGTTTTGGATCCAGACTTCTGTGATATGTCACTGCTACAAAAATATTTCAAAACTTCGCCCCGCCCACTTCCGCCCCCACAAAGGACGAAAATCTGTGGCATCCACAATTTTAAAGATATGAGAAAACCAAAAACGTAGAATTGTAGAGAATGTCCATATCTTTAAGACTGCGGAATCTGAATTGGATCGTATTATTATTATAGCCAGCATCAAGAAAACAATTTCATTTTTTCTCGCCGTATCTCTCTCTGACACACACGTAGCATAGGCGGCTTTGCTTAGAGTAAAACATTAGCGCCTAGATCTCAGAGACTACAAAAGCTAGAGCAACCAAATTTGGTATCCACACTCCTAATATATCGGACCGAGACGAGTTTGTTTCAAAATTTCGCCCCACCCCCTTCCGCCCACACAAAGGACGAAAATCTGTTGCATCCACAATATTGCACATTCGAGAAAACTAAAAACGCAGAATCATAGATAATGACCATATCTATCAGATTGCTGAATCTGAATCTGGATCAGATCAGATCATTTTAATGGCCAATAGGAACAAATCAATTTGCAGTGGCTACGCAGCGCCCGACGTCACGCTCAGACTGATTTTCTGTCTCTCTCGCACGCACTCTTTGTCGTGTCGTTTAATATTAGCGGCGTCTGCCGGAGGAGAGCCATACTGACTTAGTATCGAGTATAACCGTAGAGTTGCGGTGTCCGCAGCAACTCACAACGTTCCCCCTCGTCTTAGTAGTTTCATTGTTTGCCGACCAGAATATGACTAGTGTTTCAGAGTGAAGTCTGACCAGGCGTTGTAGACAATTGGATGCGTGTAGATGTATAACAGCACCCACATTAGGAACATGCAGAACATTAGGATCGGGTCTGCACTGGAAAACCCCAGTCTAAAATATTCGATTTGATGTCGGAATCAAAGGGTCCTGCTAACGCACAAATTCACATACTATATTGTATCTATATTTATCTATCACAGTGACCTGTGACATTCAGTGATCACAACTCTAAAATATGTAGATATTCCACATTCAAATTCGATTCCGATAACAAAAATAAAGTCAAGTCCAACAGAAAATAGTTCAGGATAAAGGATAAGCAAAACGGAACAACAAAGGAACAAGTAGGTACCCCCCACCCTCCCATTGGTGGCCAATGGTGGCCCCCCACAGCCCTTTGTCCAGCAGCGGTATGGGAGTGTATTCGTGTGTTCCTGTGTCCGTGTGTCGTTGGTTAATGTGTGGAAAATTATAAGCATTGGTGACTCTTGCAATATCCCCACGCTGCAAGTGGTGCGCTGTCGCTGCCTCTGCCTCAGTCGCTGCTTACCGAAATAGCGCTGTTGCTGCAGTCGCTGCCGCTAGACCAATGTGTCTCTGTGTGTGTGTGTGTGTGAGGTCTTTTTTTGCTTATAGGTCAAGTTAAAAGTAAAAGTATCCAACATTATTTGAGCCGTGTCTTTGCTACTCGTCGCCCTCTTTCGCCCTTGTTCGTTCGCCCTCTCTCTCCTTATCATCCGATCCCTTTTGAGTCTTTTGAGTTTTTGCGAAACATTCGCGTTACGTATCCCCAAGCAGCAATGGAAATTGATTTCAACGTATCTCTCCCATTCGCAGGTGGCCAGCGATCATCACCAGCCTCAGCAGCAGCAACAGCAGCACCAGCACCATCAGCAGCAGACAGCGGATCAACTCGTCCTGGATATCAGCATGGAGCAGTCACAGTCGCAGCAGCACCGCCTCTATGGCGCCCTCACACGCACCATCTCACAGCCGGCTCAACAGCGCCACCCTCTGCACCAGCAGCAGATCCAACAACAGCAGCAGCAGCAACAGCAGCAGCAGCAGGGTGTTGCCTCCTTGGTGACCATCATTGAGAATCTGGGGAACATGAATCTGCACCGTAAGCTCCAGCGCACACAGTTGGAGCCGCTGCTCCAACAGCCCATGAACATATCTCGGTGAGTGCCCCCCCCTCCACCAAGATCTGTCAGATCTTTCATTATGCGCCAGACGTGCCTTACATGTGACTTACTCTTTCCCTTCGTTTGTGTGTTGCAGCTACAAGACGGAGCTGTGCCGCCCGTTCGAGGAGGCCGGCGAGTGCAAGTACGGAGAGAAGTGCCAGTTCGCGCACGGCTTCCACGAGCTGCGCAACCTGCAGCGCCATCCCAAGTACAAGACAGAGTACTGCCGCACCTTCCACAGCGTCGGCTTCTGCCCCTACGGGCCGCGCTGCCACTTTGTGCACAACGCGGACGAGGCCCGCGCTCAGCAGCAGGCCGCAGCCCAGGCGGAAGCGGATTGGGAGGACAGGCCAAGCAGATGCTGCAGAAGACCATGAGCACGCCGATGCAGCAGGAGGAGATGCCGCGCTTGCCCGTCTTCAACCGCCTGAGCTCTGCCGTGGAGGACTACCAGCAGAAGCTTCAGTCCAGCCTACTGCCCTAAGCAGCTCCAGCATCAGCATCAACACGAACATCAACACAGTCAAGCCACACCTCACCTTCGCCTTCGCCTTCGCCCTCGCCCTCGCCCATTCACCCAGCATCCCCCAATCCTTTGTACAACAAACAAGCACAGAAACACAAAACAAAATCGTACGACCGTCAATATGTGGCCTTATCAAATGGAACCCTTTACTCTACGCCTTACGCCCCACATCGTCTTCCCTTTAAAGTAATAATGAATACTATGGTAATCGGAAGCGAGAAAGAGAGAGAACTCTGGAATGAGAGAGAACTCTGGAATGACCCACATAATCAATATCAGAGAGGAACATGAAAGAGTTTTTGAATGCCAGTTGAATTATTCATTATTTATACAATATACTTATTATATACTACAATGCCTTGTTCGTTATTTATGTAATCATACAATCTATATACCAAGATAGTTCATAGATTTCTTCCGCACAAAAGACAGCAACGAGAAAAGACAACAACCGATCAGGATCGAACACAACTGTACATGAATTTTCTTACATGCTGAAACATGCCTATTTATGCTTCCATTGCAACACAACTGTGTATTTATACCCGATACTCAAAATGAGTATTGGGGTATATTAGATTTGTGGTAAAAGTGGATGTGTGTAACGTCCAGAAGGAATCGTTTCCGACCCCATAAAGTATATATATTCTTGATCAGCATCAATAGCCGAGTCGATTGAGCCCTGTCTGTCTGTCCGTCTGTCCGTCCGTCCGTCCGTCCGTCCGTCCGTCCGTCCGTCCGTCCGTCCGTCCGTCCCCTTCAGCGCCTAGTGCTCAAAGACTATAAGAGCTAGAGCAACGATGTTTTGGATCCAGACTTCTGTGATATGTCACTGCTACAAAAATATTTCAAAACTTCGCCCCGCCCACTTCCGCCCCCACAAAGAACGAAAATCTGTGGCATCCACATTTTTAAAGATACGATAAAACCAAAAACGCAGAATCGGTGAGGATGACCATATCTTCTACAGTGCAAAATCTGAACCAGATCGTATAATGATTATAGCCAGAATCAAGAAAACAATTTCATTCTTTCTCGCTCTGTCTCTCTCTAACACACAGGTTTCATGGTCGGTTTTGTCAATTGCAAAATATGAGTTCAAGGATCTCAGAACCTATAAGAGCCAGAGCAACCAAATTTGGTATCCACACTCCTGTGATATCGGACCTTGACCGTTTCGTGTCCAAATTTCGCCCCACCCCCTTCCGACCCCACAAAGAACGAAAATCTGTTGCTTCCACAATATTGCACATTCGAGAAAACTAAAAACGCAGAATCATAGATAATGACCATATCTATCAGATTGCTGAATCTGAATCTGGATCAGATCAGATCATTTTTATAGCCAATAGGAACAAATCAATTTGCAGTGGCTACGCAGCGCCCGACGTCACGCTCAGACTGATTTTCTGTCTCTCTCGCACGCACTCTTTGTCGTGTCGTTTAATATTAGCGGCGTCTGCCGGAGGAGAGCCATACTGACTTAGTATCGGGTATAACCGTAGAGTTGCGGTGTCCGCAGCAACTCACAACGTTCCCCCTCGTTTTTTATGTTATTTCCAAACCATTCGGTTCCCGCCACAAGGCATTTGCACCTGAACGATCAGAGAGGATCTTGAGGTATCAAAACGCCACAATTGACCTACTGGGAAAGTAGCATAGCATAGCATCAGAGCCAAGGTCCAAGTAGCAGCAGGTTGAAGAAGCTTCAGTTGCGTCATGGCAGCCATTTTCATAGTTTCATAGTTTCATAGCACCCAAAGAGCATAGTTGCATAGCCAGCACCTTAAATAGTTTCGTAGCAGGCAAATTTCATGGTTTCGTAGCAGCCACTTCAAGAGTGGATTTATTTATAAATTATGGCATACTTTCAGGCGGTTTTGCAAATACAAATTATGGTTCCAATCGGTTGGCACAACTATCCCTATCACGAAAGATATAGCCAAGGAAAAACAAAAAGTTGAAGCAGACTTAAAATTGGTACAAAACGAGAAAAATTAAAAAAAAAGTCAAACGGCCAACCTAGCTTACAAAAGCACAATTTTCGACATACGAAAAAATCTATTTTTTTTTATCTATTCGAATTATAATGCATCATGAACCTTATCAATACTTTTTCTATATTTTTAACATCGATATTAATAGAAAAAAGTACATTAAAGTTTTTGCTGGCGCATCAACGAATTTTGGTGACAATTTGCAGCCGATGCAAAAAAATGTATAATTTATACAAAAAAAATGAAACTGTTGAAATTAATTGCTTTTGCAGAGTTACATAAATGAAAAATGTGTTTTTTTTAAAGGTTTTTCTCCGACATAATAATTTTGAAGATAACCTTAAATATTTGTTATGTTTACGGTTTTAGCATTCTTCCGTGGAGCTTACCAAAAAATTCTGGACCTGTCTAGTTGGTAACTTGGTTCGTCTTGATTATAAAACAGTAAATATCATTGTTCTTTGATTGCGTCTATTTTTTTTTAGAAGTTTCATTGTTTGCCGACCAGAATATGACTAGTGTTTCAGAGTGAAGTCTGACCAGGCGTTGTAGACAATTGGATGCGTGTAGATGTATAACAGCACCCACATTAGGAACTCTCAGATTTCGATTGGGCAACTCTTATATCTCTCTATTATATTCGATATTTTACTCATATAGGCGTGAGCGAGCGAAGCGAGTGTGCAGGGGGCTTGCCCTCTAGTTATACATACATATATATCAGTTTTTGCAGCCGCATTGAAATTTGAGGTAAATTTGAGATGAATATTTCCATATGGAGGACTTGTAGATAGCCACTTTTCTGAGCAGCTTGTTTTAGCTTGTTTTTGGGTGCAACCACGACCGGGTGCTGAACCATGATTGGTGTGGGCCTTGGAGTTCAGTGTCCTGTCCAGTACGACACGTAAATATCTGTGGGAGCTCTTGCAATCTTGTTGTAGTCTGTTGTTCAAGGCATAGCTTCGCCATTTCTAGTCTGATCTAGAGGTGCAATGGCTTTCGATGATCGGAAAAATATGACTTATGGAGTCCCTGGAGATCCTATCAAGGATCAAGGATTTGCAGTTCAACAATAAATCCAGCTAATCCAGAGCGAAACAGAATCAGAAAAATGTTATACACTGCTTTTGTTTTATTTGTTTGTATTTCTTTTTATTATACCCGATACTCAAAATGAGTATTGGGGTATATTAGATTTGTGGTAAAAGTGGATGTGTGTAACGTCCAGAAGGAATCGTTTCCGACCCCATAAAGTATATATATTCTTGATCAGCATCAATAGCCGAGTCGATTGAGCCCTGTCTGTCTGTCCGTCTGTCCGTCCGTCCGTCCGTCCGTCCGTCCGTCCGTACCCTTCAGCGCCTAGTGCTCAAAGACTATAAGAGCTAGAGCAACGATGTTTTGGATCCAGACTTCTGTGATATGTCACTGCTACAAAAATATTTCAAAACTTCGCCCCGCCCACTTCCGCCCCCACAAAAGACGAAAATCTGTGGCATCCACATTTTTAAAGATACGATAAAACCAAAAACGCAGAATCGGTGAGGATGACCAAACAATTTCATTCTTTCTCGCTCTGTCTCTCTCTAACACACAGGTTTCATGGTCGGTTTTGTCAATTGCAAAATATGAGTTCAAGGATCTCAGAACCTATAAGAGCCAGAGAAACCAAATTTGGTATCCACACTCCTGTGATATCGGACCTTGACCGTTTCGTGTCCAAATTTCGCCACACCCCCTTCCGCCCCCGCAAAGGACGAAAATCTGGGGCATCCACAAATCTCAGAGACTATTAAGGCTAGAGTAACCAAATTTGGTATCCGCACTTTTGTTAGATCTCACTATAAAACGTATGTCTCAGAATTTCGCCCCACCCCCTTCCGCCCCCACAAAAGACGAAAATCTGTTGCAATATTGCCACAATATTGCACATTCGAGAAAACTAAAAACGCAGAATCATAGATAATGACCATATCTATCAGATTGCTGAATCTGGATCAGATCAGATCATTTTTATAGCCAATAGGAACAAATCAATTTGCACTGGCTTCGCAGCGCCCGACGTCACGCTCAGACTGATTTTCTGTCTCTCTCGCACGCACTCTTTGTCGTGTGGTTCAATATTAGCGGCGTCTGCCGCAGGAGAGCCATACTGACTTAGTATCGGGTATAACTGTAGAGTTGCGGTGTCCGCAGCAACTCACAACGTTCCACCTCGTTTTGTTTTAGTTTCATTATGTATTAAAAATATTGAATTATTTTGTTTTGTGGTTTTTCAATTGGTTTCATTCTTGTTTTATGCGTTTGCATGTAAAAAAAAATAAGTTAAAAAAAAACGAATTAAACAGTAAAATAGCTAAACACTAAACTGTTTCGTAAGACATAGGGTTTATATAAAAAAATATGCATATGTATATCCCATATATGTTCACGTATACATACATACACACGTACATCCATCAATATATATTGTATATATATGTATGTATAATGCTCTGGCCATCAACTGGCCCCTGCTCTCGTCTTGCATATGTAACTCTAGGTATGGTATTACATGTGCATCGTATGTATCATTTGTATGGGGGTTTCTTTTCTTTTCTTTTCTTTTGTTTTCTTTTTTTCGTTTCTTTATTTGACTTACATGCGACATTTCATTAGCTTAGCAGTAAACGTAGTACATAATCATAATCCAATAATAGCGCTCGCTTACAGTGGATGCAACACACAAAAATCCATCGTAAATTAATTTTGCGTATATAAAATTGAAAAAAAATATAATATATATATATAAACGAATAATAATCGTAATCGTAATCGTAATTGTAATCGTAATCGTAATCGTAAAGTGGTACGTATAGATAAGATCGATTGAAACAATGCTCTCGCTAAACTAAAGCGCAGTTCTTTCTTTTCTTCTTTCTTTTATGAAATTTACAAAAAGTCGTTTAAATAATGTGTGTGTGTGTGTGTGTGTGTTGGGAGAGGGCGGGGCGGGGCGGGAGAGGTTATGCTACAGTTTAAAATAATAAATTTACCTCCTTCTCTAATTTCGTTTTCCTTTTATGTTTAGATCTTTTTTCTATTTTCTAAGAACAGCCCAACAGTGTGTGTTTCTCTATATATTTCCTCTTGATTTACTCTTATCTATACGTTTACGGTGTGTGTATGTATTTGTATATGTATATGTATATTGTGTGTGTGGCTTCTTGTTATACATACATTTATGTGCTTTATATATATATATATATATATATATATATATTTAGTTATTTTGTCACTACCATTCACAATGTTCTATCGACTGAGGGCGTGGGGGGGGCTTTCGGTTGGGGAGGGGAAGGAAGGGAAACACTTGTTGCACGACAGCAAATAGACACCAAACGCAAAATACACTTACACACCCACACACACACATAAGGGAACAGTAAAAAGGACATTGATGGAACCCAAAGGCTCTCTCACATTGGAGGGGTGGGGGAACTAAAAGGGGGAGATCCAAATATCTAAAGAGCGGGTGCATGTGTGTGTGTGCGCCATCTAAGAGAGAGAGAGAGAGAGAGAGATAGAGTGAAGTGGAGTGGAGTGAAGTCCAGAGTGGGGCCCAAGAGTTGCAGGAGCAGCAGCAGCAGCAGGTCTGCTTCTGTCTCTCAAGGGGGAATAGGGGGGGGTGGGGTAGTGGGGTGGTGTGGGAGGCATGTATGTACATATGTACCAGTCCAATAAAAAACAATTTCATTTGTAATTGCGTCTAATCTAAGCTTCAAATTTAAATAAATGTCAAATAGATTTCCGATTTCCGAATTCCGATTTCCAATAGCCGATTGCCGATTTCCAGCTTAAATCCTTTTCCATTTCCGCTCTCCTCCTTTTGTGCTAATCCTAACTACACTAACAATGGGTGCGTGCATGTGTGTGTGTGGGAGGGAGGAGGAGTGCCAAGATTTTGGGCATCAGTTAACTTTCTCCCTCTATCTCTCCAGCTCACCCACTCACTCTCCCTCGCCCTCGCTGTGTTTACTTTTGCCGTTGCACTCTTAAAGCCTATCGCCCATGGCCTATGCCAACGCGTTTCTCTCTTCTGTGTTTTACTTTTTACATTTTCTCTCTCTCTTCGTTCCTAGATATATCTGTATCTGTATCTGTATCTGTATATATATACGTATAGTTGTTGGTGCATCGTTTCGCTCTTTATATACGATCCTGATCCTGCTGGTGTCAGTAGTAGCCCGGATTACCGCCGGCAGCACTGCCACCGCCGCTGGCCGCGTAATGCTCGCTCGCATAGTACAGTGCCCGCTGCTGTGCCGCCCGCTGCTGCGCCACTTCCTGGGCCGCCAGATGCGCTTGCTGGGCCGCTGCTTGCTGGTGCGCGCGCTGCGCCGCCTGCTGATGCGCCGCCTCCTGCGCCGCCTGCGCCGCCTCCTGCGCAGCCTGCGCCGCCTGCTGCTGATGCGCCTGCTGTTGCTGGTGATGATGATGCTGCTGCTGCGACTGCAGGGGCGGAGGCAACGCCGTCGGCTGGTAGGGGTGCCGGGGCGAGGGCTGATGATGCGTCGTTAGCGACAGCGGTAGCGGAAGCTGCTGGGCATGTGGATGCGTATGCTGGTGTGTAAGCGGAAGCGGGAGCGGTAGCGTGTGCGGATGAGCGTGCGCTGGCTGCACGGACGGATGGTGCCGTCGATAGCCGTAGCCGTAGACCAGGCTCAGCGGGCTGAGGGGGTTGTTGACTGCTGCTACCGCTGCTGCTGCCGCTGCTGCTGCTGATGCTGAAGCTGCTGCTGGAGGCGCCGTCGCTGCTGCCGTCAGATGTCGTAGACCCGACGACGACGCCTGCAGTCACAACTAATCTTCGTCGCTCAGTGCCTCGTACTTGGACGACAGCAGAGGCTTTGGCTCGCTGGCCGCTGCTGCTGCTGCCGCCGCGGCAGGGTGGTGGCTATTGGAGCCGGCGCCGCCCGAGCGTCGACCGCTGCCGTCGACCACCTCGTACTGGTTGGGCGTCTTCCGGGACACGCTGATCTCGTGCGACGGCGGCGGCTGCTGGGGATCCTTGCTGCGGTGCTGCTGTTGCTGCTGTTGTTGTTGCTGGTGCTCAAAGGCGGCTACCATGTGGGCGGCGAGCGCTGCTACGACTGCGTTCGACTGGGCCACTAGGTCGCCGGGATCGTCATCCGATCGCACTTCCACGATGCGGTTCTTGGAATAGCCGATGTCGTCACGCATCACCTCCGCGATGCGGTTCTTCACGTATTTGTATATGGTGGTCACGGATCCGTCCGCACCGCCTCCGCCCGGCACACGCTGGTCGGGGGGCGGAGGAACGCCCACGCGACCCACAACCGAGCCGGGGCCGGGCAGGTAGTAGTGGCCGGGGTCTCCGCCGGCCACCACAGCCTGGTGGAGCATAAGCTCTTGGGCGTACTTGCGGGGGCTGACCGGCTGGGGCATGCGGATGATGTTGCGTCCGTCCTCGGGCGTGTTTGCCCTGACGCCGGGCGGACCTCCGGAGGATCCTGGTCCCCCACTGGGTCCGCCGCCAGGACCACCGCTGCCGGGCATGCCCTGCTGCTGCTGGTGGTGCTGCTGCTGTTGCTGGTGCTGCTGGTGGTGGTGTTGCTGCTGCTGCTGTTGCTGCTGCTGCTGCTGCTGTTGCTGCTGCTGCGCCTGGTGCTTGGCCTCCTCGGCCTTGTGCTGCATGCGTCGGTTCTGCTTCCAGCGGTCTGGCGGAAGCATCGTCTGCGGCGGCCCCTCCATGTAGGTCATGAATGGGGGCGTGGGCCGCATGTGTGGATTGGAGACGTAGTCGTTGGTGATGATCGAGTCGGTGAGCTCTCCGAAGGTGATGCTCTTGGTGTGGATCTGCTGGGGACTGGGTGCTGGTCCGGGACCCTGCGCCTGGGATGTGGGCGTATGCGGCTGGCCGCGCATCGATCCGTGAACGGATCGCGACTGGCTCGACTGCTGCTGCGGCGGAGGACCCTGTTGCTGCTGTTGCTGTTGCTGTTGCTGCTGCTGCTGTTGCTGTTGCTGCTGCTGCTGGATGGCAGCCGTCGCCCCGGCGGTTGCGGCGGAGAGGCGCTCCTGGTCCAGATCAATGTTGATGACGTTCGGGCACTGGGAGTTGGCCTTGCCATTGTTCTCCGCCGCCAGCTCCAGCGGCTGTCGATGGTATTGCTGGAGGGCGAAAAGGGCGTGGGAGGGAGAATTTGTGTTAGCTCGGGATGCCTCCACGTTGGGTGGTTTCAGCTCTAGATGACTTACGAATGGGGCTCGCGTGTACTCGCGCCCGGTGGCTCCGGTGGCGTCGTTGGTGCGTCTTATCTGGTGCTTGATGATGGCATCGATCAGGTTCTGGGCGCTCAGCTGGCCAGGGACATCCTCAGTGGGCTGGCTGGCATGTGGGGGCCGATAGTATCTAAGGATAATCAAGTGGCGATTATTTTAAAAGTCTAAAAGGTTTCAAATGGTGGAAATTTAATTTGTGCTTCCTGTGGGAGCAGGACACAAAGATAGACAGAAACGGAGAGAGATAGATACAGAGAAGGAGAGACATATATATAAAAGGATAGAGAAAAAGGGAGAGGGGATAGGGGATAGCAAACACTTGTCCCGTGGATCAGCTGTTTTCGCGACGCGTAAAACTTTTTCTCAGGCAAAAGGCAACGCGAGAGAGAGAGAGAGATCAAAAGAGAACTCTTGAGAGTTTTCAATTTCAGGCCACTCGAAAATGCTGTACTTCAAAACTTTCGCAGGGAATGGAATGGGTTTCAGTTCGGTTCGTTTAATTTCGTTTCGTTTCGGATAAATCAAGGTTAGAATCGTAAATTTGTTGAATATTCCCGCCTATTCCCTTGAGAACAGTTAAAGTATTAAAGGAAGATGTCTCTCATTGAATCGCTTGCCACCCTCTTAAAGAGGGCTGTTCTCTGGCAAAGCGAAACCATTAGAGCACAGATCTATCGCCCATAAGGAGATCCAACGAGAAGAAAGAACGAGTAGAAAGAAACACTCATATCAGGCCGAAAAGCCTTCTTCTAGATAATTCATATTAAAAGCTTCAAGGATTCCCTTTAAAACGGTTCCAAACCAAAAGTTATCCATCCCAAAATTATGGAGATTTCTGGGGGGAAAACTTCCCCGCAACAAACAAGTTCCGTCTCCAAATAATTAGCGTAAAAATTAATTACACGCAAACAGCTAAAAATCGTGACAAAAATAGAAAAACCTTGGTGACATAATAATTTTTGTTATTTGCATATTCGGTCGAACCTGTCACGGAGGACGAAATCGTCGCCCTGGCCCAAAGCTTAAAGGCCAAGAAGGCTCCAGGCCCTGATGGAATCCCCAACCGTGCGGTAAAACTGGCGATGGCATACAACCCGCACGTGTTTGCTAAGGCATTCACGCAGTGCCTGCGGGAAGGTCTATTTCCGCCGCAGTGGAAGTTGCAACACCTGGTGCTATTGCCAAAGCCAGGAAAGCCGCCGGACGATCCCTCCTCGTTTCGACCGATTTGCTTAATCGACTCGCTGGGGAAGACTCTGGAACAGATAATCCGTAGAAGACTGGACAACGCCGTCGAGGATGCTGGGGGACTTTCACCAAACCAATACGGCTTCAGGAGTGGGAGGTCAACGGTGGACGCCATAGGCAGGGTAGTCGACATAGCCTCCAAGGCAGTGGAGGGAACTCGATGGAAGGACGGCAAGAAGGAATACTGCCTGATTGTCACCCTAGACATCAGGAACAACTTCAATACGGTGAAGTGGGAGTGCATCCTGGACTCACTTAACCGGCGCGGTGTACCCCAATACCTTCAGGCAATCGTAAGGAGCTACTTCGAGGGGAGACTGCTGGAGTATAATACGGCGGCCGGCGCGCAGACTCACGGCATAACGGCAGGCGTTCCCCAAGGATCAGTGATGGGTCCCCTCTTATGGAACATTGCCTACGATGGAGTCATGAAATTAGCACTTCCAGGCGGATGTCAGCTAACCTGCTACGCAGATGATGTCGCCCTGACGGTGGTAGCCAAGCACCTGGACGTCGTCGAAGCAAATTGCGACACCGCAATCCAGCTGATTGCAGACTGGCTCCGTTCTGCGGGACTAGAGCTTGCCGCTCATAAAACCGAGGCAGTATTGGTGAGCACCCGTTCGACTGTGGAGACCGCTCACATCAGGGTTGGCGACCAGAGACTATCGTCGAAACGAGCCATTCGGTATCTGGGCGTGATGATCGACACCAGGCTCAGTTTCCGTGAACACCTAAGCTACGTCCAGGAGAAAGCGGCAAACACGAGTCGGGCGCTGTTCCGAATACTGCTGAACACCCGTGGCTCGAAGCAGGAGAGGAGGATTCTGCTGACCAGCGTAGTCCGCTCAGCCATGACCTACGCAGCAGACGTATGGGCGGATGGCATTAAAGTTGCCAGCTACGCTAGGGGCGTAAAAGCCACTCATCGCCTCTGCGCGCTCCGGATCTGCTGCGGCTTTCGGACCATATCCGACGACGCTGCCCTATTACTGGCGGGTGTCCTACCTATCGACCTTCTGGTGCTTGAGGAGAGGGCCGTGGCCGAAGCCATCCGGGCCGTCGCGGCAAGGAGAGACGCGCGCAAGCAGGCCCGTGAAGGAAGCCTCAGAGCATGGCAAAGCCGCTGGGACGGCTCTGATAACGGACGGTGGACACACCGCCTGATTCCGGATGTCCGATATTGGATCGGCAGGCGACACGGTGCGGTCAATTTCCATTCCACACAGCTTCTGAGCGGACACGGCTGCTTCAGCCATTACCTTTGGAGGTTCGGCCACGAGGACTCGCCGAACTGCTCGTGGTGTGTCGACGCCACTGAAGACGCTGAGCACATCATTTTTCAATGTAGGCGCTTCTCACTTATTAGGGAGGAGTTGTGGCGAGCCGCCGGCGGGCAGCTCACGCCGAACAACTTGATCGAGGCGATTGTGGAAGACCCCATGGTATGGTCGGCCTGGAGCAACTTTGCAGCCGGCGCCATGAAGGAGCTGCGTAGGTGCGAGCGCCGAAGGAAGGAGAGTGGCTAGGAGGAACCATGGTCCCTGCGAAGCATTGCTTTGCGGCCGTCCCGCAGAGACCCGGAACTTCCTGCCGGTCTCTCCAACTCAATACAGCTCCCTGTCTAGCTATAGTTAAGTCCCAGGCTTATAAAATTTAATAAAATTAAGAGTTAATACAGAATTAAAAAAAAAAAAAAAAAAAAACACCACACTGACACTCACACACAAGCACACACATACACATACAAACGTATATATTTTGACCATTGATAATTTTATGTTTTTTTTATATGGTATATTCAGAATGAATCATTTTGTTTATTATATATTTTTATTTAAATTAATTTATTTTATATATTTTTCTTGATTTCTTATTTTGGGTGCAGTTATATAATTATAATTGTTAGTGTTACGCGAGAAGAGAAGAGCAGCCCCTATATTATTTATATATATATATACAAAACCTTACGCTCCTGCGAGGGAAAGCCCCCTATGTACACACAGACACGACACCCTCTACATACATTTATGTACATATTTATGTACAATTCCACCTCAATGGATAGATAATTTTGGAATCCTTATTTTTACTTTTTGTCATTGTCCCATTTAAAACCAATCACAACAATCCAATATTTAACTATTTATATTAATTCGATTGATTTCACAGTGGCAGTGGTATTATATTTATGTACAATTTGAAACAATAGCAGCGGAATAATTCGAAAAAAATTCAAAACAGAGAGAGGAATAGAGAGAGATGGAGAGATAGAGAAAGAGAGAGCGCGCTCGTTGATCAATCAAATGTGGGGGGTATATAATTCTCAAAGTGCCTTATTATTAATATATTATATATGAATATGAAACAAATACAGAAAACACACAAATTATGTATAGTCTTGAGAAAGAGTGAAAAAACAAAACAACAAAAAAAGGCATTAACTATTTATTTGTATTTAATTACTATCTACCCAATCAATCCCCACTTGTTACGGCAGAGTGCAAAGGTCTACCACATAATGATACTATGTAAAAAAACCAATATAAATTACTGTTTTTTTTTTTTTTTTGCTGTATTTATACTTAAACTTAGACGTAACTGAAACCCTCAGCTTTTGGTTATTACTATACGATAATTCTTTTTATAAAAACATGCTCTTCCCTTTGTACAACAAACAAGCACAGAAACACAAAACAAAATCGTACGACCGTCAATATGTGGCCTTATCAAATGGAACCCTTTACTCTACGCCTTACGCCCCACATCGTCTTCCCTTTAAAGTAATAATGAATACTATGCTAATCGGAAGCGAGAAAGAGAGAGAACTCTGGAATGACCCACATAATCAATATCAGAGAGGAACATGAAAGAGTTTTTGAATGCCAGTTGAATTATTCATTATTTATACAATATACTTATTATATACTACAATGCCTTGTTCGTTATTTATGTAATCATACAATCTATATACCAAGATAGTTCATAGATTTCTTCCGCACAAAAGACAGCAACGAGAAAAGACAACAACCGATCAGGATCGAACACAACTGTACATGAATTTTGTTACATGCTGAAACATGCCTATTTATGCTTCCATTGCAACACAACTGTGTATTTTTATATAGTAAATTACATTTTTATGAAGTGAAAACCATTTAGTTTACGGCGAATTTTAGGTTATTTAGCAATTAAATGAAAGCGTTACAAAATAAATGAAACAAAAAAAACCAAAGTCGATTCCATTTACCCAACAGCAACGGGGCCGCTGCCTATGGCGGGGGTTATCGCCAATCTCTCTTCCAGGGCGTCTGTCGACGGGGTGACGGTGACGGCGACGGTACGCTATCGGTCCGGCGGAGACACCGTCCGGCACACCGATTGCAAAATCTGCAAACCTTTTTTTTTATGTTATTTTCAAACCATTCGGTTCCCGCCACAAGGCATTTGCACCTGAACGATCAGAGAGGATCTTGAGGTATCAAAACGCCACAATTGACCGACTGGGAAAGTAGCATAGCATAGCATCAGAGCCAAGGTCCAAGTAGCAGCAGGTTCAAGAAGCTTCAGTTGCGTCATTGCAGCCATTTTCATAGTTTCATAGGCGCCGGCTTCCAGAGTTTCATAGCACCCAAAGAGCATAGTTGCATAGCCAGCACCTTAAATAGTTTCGTAGCAGGCATATTTCATGGTTTCGTAGCAGTCACTTCAAGAGTGGATTTATTTATAAATTATGGCATACTTTCAGGCTGTTTTGCAAATACAAATTCTGGTTCCAATCGGTTGGCACAACTGTCCCTATCACGAAAGATATAGCCAAGGAAAAACAAAAAGTTGAAGCAGACTTAAAATTGGTACAAAACGAGAAAAACTAAAAAAAAAGTCAAACGGCCAACATAGCTTACAAAAGCACAATTTTCGACATACGAAAAAATCTATTTTTATACCCGATACTCAAAATGAGTATTGGGGTATATTAGATTTGTGGTAAAAGTGGATGTGTGTAACGTCCAGAAGGAATCGTTTTCGACCCCATAAAGTATATATATTCTTGATCAGCATCAATAGCCGAGTCGATTGAGCCCTGTCTGTCTGTCCGTCTGTCCGTCCGTCCGTCCGTCCGTCTGTCCGTCTGTCCGTCTGTCCGTCCCCTTCAGCGCCTAGTGCTCAAAGACTATAAGAGCTAGAGCAACGATGTTTTGGATCCAGACTTCTGTGATATGTCACTGCTACAAAAATATTTCAAAACTTCGCCCCGCCCACTTCCGCCCCCACAAAGGACGGAAGTGGAATTGTGGCATCCACAATTTTAAAGATATGAGAAAACCAAAAACGTAGAATTGTAGAGAATGACCATATCTTTAAGACTGCGGAATCTGAATTGGATCGTATTATTATTATAGCCAGCATCAAGAAAACAATTTCATTTTTTCTCGCCCTGTCTCTCTCTAACACACACGTAGCATAGGCGGCTTTGCTTAGAGTAAAACATTAGCGCCTAGATCTCAGAGACTACAAAAGCTAGAGCAACCAAATTTGGTATCCACACTCCTAATATATCGGACCGAGACGAGTTTGTTTCAAAATTTCGCCACACCCCCTTCCGCCCCCGCAAAGAACGAAAATCTGGGGATATTCAAAAATCTCAGAGACTATTAAGGCTGGAGTAACCAAATTTGGTATCCGCACTCCTGTTAGATGTTACAATAAAACGTGTATCTCAAAATTTCGCCCCACTTCCTTCCGCCCACACAAAGGACGAAAATCTGTTGCATCCACAATATTTCACATTCGAGAAAACTAAAAACGCAGAATCATAGATAATGACCATATCTATCAGATTGCTGAATCTGAATCTGGATCAGATCAGATCATTTTTATAGCCAATAGGAACAAATCAATTTGCAGTGGCTACGCAGCGCCCGACGTCACGCTCAGACTGATTTTCTGTCTCTCTCGCACGCACTCTTTGTCGTGTCGTTTAATATTAGCGGCGTCTGCCGGAGGAGAGCCATACTGACTTAGTATCGAGTATAACCGTAGAGTTGCGGTGTCCGCAGCAACTCACAACGTTCCCCCTCGTTTTAGTAGTTTCATTGTTTGCCGACCAGAATATGACTAGTGTTTCAGAGTGAAGTCTGACCAGGCGTTGTAGACAATTGGATGCGTGTAGATGTATAACAGCACCCACATTAGGAACATGCAGAACATTAGGATCGGGTCTGCACTGGAAAACACCAGTCTAAAATATTCGATTTGATGTCGGAATCAAAGGGTCCTGCTCCACGTACAAATTCACATACTATATTGTATCTATATTTATCTATCACAGTGACCTGTGACATTCAGTGATCACAACTCTAAAATATGTAGATATTCCACATTCAAATTCGATTCCGATAACAAAAATAAAGTCAAGTCCAACAGAAAATAGTTCAGGATAAAGGATAAGCAAAACGGAACAACAAAGGAGCAAGTAGGTACCCCCCACCCTCCCATTGGTGGCCAATGGTGGCCCCCCACAGCCCTTTGTCCAGCAGCGGTATGGGAGTGTATTCGTGTGTTCCTGTGTCCGTGTGTCGTTGGTTAATGTGTGGAAAATTATAAGCATTGGTGACTCTTGCAATATCCCCACGCTGCAAGTGGTGCGCTGTCGCTGCCTCTGCCTCAGTCGCTGCTTACCGAAATAGCGCTGTTGCTGCAGTCGCTGCCGCTAGACCAATGTGTCTCTGTGTGTGTGTGTGTGGGGGGGTTTTTTTTTTGCTTATAGGTCAAGTTAAAAGTAAAAGTATCCAACACCATTTGAGCCGTGTCTTTGCTACTCGTCGCCCTCTTTCGCCCTTGTTCGTTCGCCCTCTCTCTCTTTATCATCCGATCCCTTTTGAGTCTTTTGAGTTTTTGCGAAACATTCGCGTTACGTATCCCCAAGCAGCAATGGAAATTGATTTCAACGTATCTCTCCCATTCGCAGGTGGCCAGCGATCATCACCAGCCGCAGCAGCAACAGCAGCACCAGCACCATCAGCAGCAGACAGCGGATCAACTCGTCCTGGATATCAGCATGGAGCAGTCACAGTCGCAGCAGCACCGCCTCCATGGCGCCCTCACACGCACCATCTCACAGCCGGCTCAACAGCGCCACCCTCTGCACCAGCAGCAGATCCAACAACAGCAGCAACAGCAGCAACAGCAGCAGCAGCAACAGCAGCAGCAGGGTGTTGCCTCCTTGGTGACCATTATTGAGAATCTGGGGAGCATGAATCTGCACCGTAAGCTCGAGCGCACACAGTTGGAGCCGCTGCTCCAACAGCCCATGAACATATCTCGGTGATTTTCCAATTTTCCAGTCTTCAGGTCCCAAAGATGTGGTTGTTTTGACGCCAAGGCAAGTTTGGGGGGTCATGTAATCAGTTGATCTGGTCATGTCCCTGCCAATTGAACTGTGCCCGTATCCTTGTATGGATAGGTTTCCTGATGCTATAAGGCGTTGTGCTGCCTTTTCCGCAATCAGGCGAGCGTGAACGTCCAGGGGGTCGATTCCGAGTATGGTTTCGAGTGCTTTTGTTGGGGTTGACCTCAGCGCCCCTGTAATACAGAGTAGAGCCTGTCGCTGAGTCTTTTCCTTAAGCTTATGGTATGTCTTCTT
This sequence comes from Drosophila miranda, assembly GCF_003369915.1. Classification (NCBI taxonomy): domain Eukaryota; kingdom Metazoa; phylum Arthropoda; class Insecta; order Diptera; family Drosophilidae; genus Drosophila; species Drosophila miranda. Next base: position 26,515,261 of record NC_046674.1, read on the forward strand.
TTCAATAGCCTGCCACCACACTAAGGCTCCATACAGCAGAGTTGGTCGCACCACCGAGATGTAGATCCAGTGCATTAGAGCAGGTGACAGGCCCCATGTGCTGCTGAGCATCTTCTTGGATGCATAAAGCGCAATGGTAGCCTTCTTCACCCTTTCCACTACATTGGGCCTCCATGCCAGCTTGCTGTCCAGTACTGTGCCTAGGTATTTCACCTGTGATTTTGGAGTCAGCCTAGTTTGGTCAATTTTCGGGGGGGTCCATATCGGTACCTTGTACCTCTTGGTAAAGAGGATGAGGTCCGTCTTGTCCGCGTTGATACTGAGTCCTACCTCTTCCGCCCACTCACGTATCTCCCTGAGTGTACGTTCCATTATGGAGCTGAGGGTCGATGGACATACACCCGTAATAAGTATGCTTATGTCATCTGCATAGGCTGTTATTTTTGGGGCCTTCCTTTCAAATCTCTTAATGAGGTCGTCGACCACCAAATTCCACAGTAGTGGCGATAGGACTCCACCTTGAGGTGTGCCTCTGTGTGCCCCCTTTACCATGGAAGCGGTGCCCCACTCCGATTGCACCCGTCTACAACTTAGGAGGTTTTTGATCCAGACGTTGATTGCAGGGTGTATGTTATTCGCTTCTAGGCGACTTGTTATTGCGGTTGTTGCCACGTTGTTGAATGCTCCTGAGATGTCCACAAATGCTCCCAAAGCATACTTTTTGTTGTGAAGGGCGCTCTCGATTGTGGCTACTAGCGAGTGTAGTGCCGTCTCCACCGATTTCCCCTTGGTGTAGGCGTGTTGGTTTATTGACATCAGTCCCCCTACCTCATTTCTGATGTGTAAATCCAACAGCTTTTCTAGTGTTTTTAGTAGAAAGGAGGTAAGGCTTATCGGTCTGTAATCCTTGGGACTCACGTGGCTGCACTTTCCTGCCTTAGGGAGGAAGACAACCCTCGAGGTTCTCCATTGGATGGGGATATAGCCTGTACTTAGGCATGCTGAGTATATTGAGAAGAGCCATGGGGTAATAACCTCTTTGGTCAACTGCATCATGGCTGGGAATATCCCGTCCAGTCCTGGTGCTTTTATGGCCGCGAAGGAGTCTATGGCCCAGTGGACTCTCTTAGTGGTTAACAGACCTATTAGGGGGTGCTGTTCCTCAGTTGCTAGGTCCTGATGCTCCTTGGCGTCAGTGACCTCGGTGCATCCAGGGAAGTGCGCCTCCATTAGTGCTGTTAGGGCTTCTTTACTGCCCTCTGTCCACTGTCCGTTGTCTAGTTTTAGTTGGCTCTGTACTGTGGGCTGCTTTGAGAGCAGCTTCCGGAGCCTAGCGGTTTCGGGCACTTTCTCAATGTTGGAGCAGAAGTTTCTCCACGAGTTCCTTTGTGCCTTACGTATTTCCTTCTTGTAGCTCCTAAGTAGGATTTTATATTCCTCATTGACAATCTCTTCGTTCGCTTGTTTGGCGATCTTGAAGAATTCCTTGAGGTTGTTCCTCTGGAGAGAGAGATCTCGGTTCCACCAGGGTGGCTTGGACCTCCTCTTCGTTCTCGAGGGTTTGCACGATGCATGGTAGGCGTTCAGTAACTCGTTGGATAGGGTCTTTAGGGAGGAGGTCTTTTGGGGAGAGTGAAACTTGCTCCAAAACTTTTGAAGGCAAAGAAAGTGAATTTCAACCGTAAATCGGGGTCGCATCTCCCCACCCCCTCACCCCCTCGCCCCACCCCTTTTAGCCGCTGCCTCGTTGCTGTAACAAATTGATAGGCGCTTAGAGCCGCCTGCCGCTTGCCGGTTGCTGGAAAGTGAAATTATTTCTATTTACGCTTCAATTATTGAATGATTTTCGTTCATTTATTGGCCGGCCATTTACTGCGATGGTGGATGGGGGACATCGCAGGCATCGCAGGAAGTCCAAAGGATCTTTATTAAATAAAGTTCGTTAATATGAATAATAATATTTAATAATAAAATATAATAAATCAAATATTTATATATTTAAGTAAAATATTTTTATATTTCAAATAATTATAATAAATAATAAATATGTATGTATATATTAAATTTATTTTTGTTTCAATACTGAAGAGATTGTGCCACACATTGCAACAACAGAGCACGGGTCGCAGGAACAGCCCCGGATCGGTCGGCCCTCAGGCCCATGGTATCGTCCATCGCAATCCCATCGGGTCCATCCTGGCGCAGGGACCTCCACAAAGTGAATGGAATCGTATTCGTATTCGTATTCGTATTCGTATTCGTAGTAGGCGTGCCCTCCTCGACAGAGTACTCAGATTTGTGCCCACAAATTGTCAGGAATCGTGCCAGTCAGTCCAGTCGGAGTTTAATTCAGAATCGAAAAGGTTTTCGTCGGCTTGAGAGCTTTGTGAATTGTGAAATTGTTGTTTGGAGTTTTGTTTGTGTTTCTCGATTTTCATTTTTCATTTTTCAGTTTTCGATTTTTGTTATTTGTTCGAAATGGACCTGGACCTCCTTTCCAGTAAGGAGTCGTTGGACAAGTGCGTGGAGTTTGACCTGCCCCCGGTCGCGGTGGGCGACAGCACCCGCGGATGCATCATCCGTAACCAGCGCGTTGCCATTTCGGGCACGTTCCAGAGCAAACCGAAGCCTGCTGCTTCGGCCAAGAAGAACGCGACTCCTGGGCGTGGCACCACACGCGGCGGCAAGGCGACTCCTGGGCGTGGCACCACACGCGGCGGCAAGGCGACTCCTGGGCGTGGCACCACACGCGGCGGCAACGCGACGCCCGCAGCGGAGACCGGGGGACGTCCGAGTCGCAACAGCAGCAAGCAGAGCGCTCCTCCTGGTCGTCGCGCGATTTCCCAAGGCCTGGACAACCCACCCGTCCGGGGGCGCTCTGTGGGAGGGTACTCGCTGCGCAGTCGCAGCGCTGTGTCGATGGCCAGGGCCAGAGTGCTGATCACATCCTTGCCAGGCGAACGGCGGGAGGAGGACGCACCCCAAGGCCGCTGCTACGGACCGCAGAGACGCCGCTCGTACCTGGATCTGGACCAGGATCTGGCCCAGCTGAACTGGACCGGCCATCAGGAGGATGCTGGCCCACGCCACCCATTCAGCGGCTCGGCTCGTCGCCAGGGCGGGCGGGTGGCGCCTCTCCACCCGGGCACCCGCATGGAGCCCGCCGGGCAGAGCCACTCACAGGTGTCCGTGCCCCCCATGGCACACTTCCGTCGGCTATGCTGCGCTCTGGATCGTCACTACAGTCCCCTGTCGCACTTCCTCGTGTTCCTGGCTGGGATGCTGGCCACTCTGCTGTGCGTGGCCCTGACGCCCGCCAACCAATATCTCTAAAAAGACTTGCACTCGAACACTGAAAGGGGCAGCGGTTTCCACAACGGGCTGCAGATACACCATACACTACGCAAGATACACGACACACGATACCGATACGTGCTTCCATCGCCGATCGAAGACTGTTCTGCCCCACAAATATTTGCATTGAATAAACGAGGAGGAATCTCCTCAAAGAATTCCACACCAGACTACAGATACAGATACAGATACAGATACAGATACAGATACAGATACAGATACAGGATACTGGTGGAGCTCCTCTTGGATCGTCCTGTGGGGCAGGTCGCCTAGGTCGGTGGAGTATTTTTGTGTGACTTTTGTCGGAATTAATCCGATTGAGGCATTTCTGAGGATGTTGTGTGGCAAGTGCTGCATGCCTGATAAATCGTGGGCTTTTGGGCCATTGGTTGAGCAATAACTCGCATTTTCCCGGACCCTAACCCGGACCCGGACCCGGACCCGGATCGGCCTCAATTCACGCATAAAATCCGCAATCAAATGTAAATGGAACGAGGGGGAACGTTGTGAGTTGCTGCGGACACCGCAACTCTACGGTTATACCCGATACTAAGTCAGTATGGCTCTCCTCCGGCAGACGCCGCTAATATTAAACGACACGACAAAGAGTGCGTGCGAGAGAGACAGAAAATCAGTCTGAGCGTGACGTCGGGCGCTGCGAAGCCAGTGCAAATTGATTTGTTCCTATTGGCTATAAAAATGATCTGATCTGATCCAGATTCAGATTCAGCAATCTGATAGATATGGTCATTATCTATGATTCTGCGTTTTTAGTTTTCTCGAATGTGCAATATTGTAGATGCAACAGATTTTCGTCCTTTGTGTGGGCAGAAGGGGGTGGGGCGAAATTTTGAAACAAACTCGTCTCGGTCCGATATATTAGGAGTGTGGATACCAAATTTGGTTGCTCTAGCTTTTGTAGTCTCTGAGATCTAGGCGCTAATGTTTTACTCTAAGCAAAGCCGCCTATGCTACGTGTGTGTTAGAGAGAGACAGGGCGAGAAAAAATGAAATTGTTTTCTTGATGCTGGCTATAATAATGATTCCGCAGTCTTAAAGATATGGTCATTCTCTACAATTCTACGTTTTTTGGTTTTCTCATATCTTTAAAATTGTGGATGCCACAGATTTTCGTCCTTTGTGGGGGCGGAAGTGGGCGGGGCGAAGTTTTGAAATATTTTTGTAGCAGTGACATATCACAGAAGTCTGGATCCAAAACATCGTTGCTCTAGCTCTTATAGTCTTTGAGCACTAGGCGCTGAAGGGGACGGACAGACGGACAGACGGACAGACGGACGGACGGACGGACGGACAGACAGACAGGGCTCAATCGACTCGGCTATTGATGCTGATCAAGAATATATATACCTTATGGGGTCGGAAACGATTCCTTCTGGACGTTACACACATCCACTTTTACCACAAATCTAATATACCCCAATACTCATTTTGAGTATCGGGTATAAGGTTAGGTTAGGTTAACCCGGACGGCCCTCAGCGGGGCCACGCATAGGCCAATATGGCCCTTAGTTATCCGGATGGGGGTGTGTATGAACCGTCGCGGGAGTGTTAATGTGGTTTTAAAAAGTCCCCGAGAATCGAGGTGTTTTTAGCATAGGCCAGCAGTTCCTGTGGCGTCCTTTTGGAGGCATCTTCCAGTGATGCCAACACTGGGGCGCCCAGGTATCTCCTCCTTGCCCTTGAGAGAGCCGGACAGTTGCAGATGAGATGTTCCAGGGTTTCGATAGCCCCAGGTTCCTCACATTTCCTACAACTGTCTCTGTTGGTGATGCCTAGCTTTGCTGCATGTGCAGCAGCCAGACAGTGACCTGTTAGTATCCCCACTAGCAATCTACAGTCCTTTCGTGGTAGGTGCAGTAGGTAGTGGCTAAGTTTCTCGTTGCGCTCCTTGCACATTATCTTCGAGGTTCTGCAGGTGGTGGTACTCCTCCACCTGCTATCAGTCTGTGCTCTAGCCTGCTTCTCTAGATCGCCTTGCAGCGTTCTGAGGAAGGCAGGCACGTTCTCGGTTCTCCTATTCTCCAGCCCGACGCCTTCCTTAGCTAGTACGTCCGCCGCTTCGTTTCCTTCGATGCCCTGGTGGCTAGGAACCCAATAGATCCGCACTGTCTTTGTCGTGCTTAGGATGTCTAATGCCTCCCTGCTCGCCAAGACACTTCTGGAACTGACCGCGGACGACTGCATGGATCTTATCGCCGCTTGGCTGTCGACGAATAGGTTGACCGCATCGTGTGCTCGTTCTGTTAGGAGAGCGACCTCCGCTGCCTTCCCGATGGCAAAAACTTCTGCCTGGAATATGCTGCATTGGTCCGGTAGCTTATACGACAGCCTTATCTCAGGGTCTGTACAGTATAGGCCCGCTCCTACTCCTCCTTCCATCTTGGAGCCGTCTGTGTATATATTGAGGTGCTCAGTTTGGTCCCTTCCAATTTTCCAGTCTTCAGGTCCCAAAGATGTGGTTGTTTTGACGTCAAGGCAAGTTTGGGGGGTCATGTAATCAGTTGATCTGGTCATGTCCCTGCCAATTGAACTGTGCCCGTATTCTTATATGGATAGGTTTCCTGATGCTATAAGGCGTTGTGCTGCCTTTCCCGCAATCAGGCGAGCGTGAATGTCCAGGGGGTCGATTCCGAGTATAGTTTCGAGTGCTTTTGTTGGGGTTGACCTCAGCGCCCCTGTAATACAGAGCAGAGCCTGTCGCTGAGTCTTTTCCATAAGCTTATGGTATGTCTTCTTTTCAAAAGCCTGCCACCACACTAAGGCTCCATACAGCAGAGTTGGTCGCACCACCGAGATGTAGACCCAGTGCATTAGAGCAGGTGACAGGCCCCATGTGCTGCTGAGCATCTTCTTGGATGCATAAAGCGCAATGGTAGCCTTCTTCACCCTTTCCACTACATTGGGCCTCCATGCCAGCTTGCTGTCCAGTACTGTGCCTAGGTATTTCACCTGTGATTTTGGAGTCAGCCTAGTTTGGTCAATTTTCGGGGGGGTCCATATCGGTACCTTGTACCTCTTGGTAAAGAGGATGAGGTCCGTCTTGTCCGCGTTGATACTGAGTCCTACCTCTTCCGCCCACTCACGTATCTCCCTGAGTGTACGTTCCATTTTGGAGCTGAGGGTCGATGGACATACACCCGTAATAAGTATGCTTATGTCATCTGCATAGGCTGTTATTTTTGGGGCCTTCCTTTCAAATCTCTTAATGAGGTCGTCGACCACCAAATTCCACAGTAGTGGCGATAGGACTCCACCTTGAGGTGTGCCTCTGTGTGCCCCCTTTACCATGGAAGCGGTGCCCCACTCCGATTGCACCCGTCTACAACTTAGGAGGTTTTTGATCCAGACGTTGATTGCAGGGTGTATGTTATTCGCTTCTAGGCGACTTGTTATTGCGGTTGTTGCCACGTTGTTGAATGCTCCTGAGATGTCCACAAATGCTCCCAAAGCATACTTTTTGTTGTGAAGGGCGCTCTCGATGGTGGCTACTAGCGAGTGTAGTGCCGTCTCCACCGATTTCCCCTTGGTGTAGGCGTGTTGGTTTATTTACATCAGTCCCCCTACCTCATTCCTGATGTGTAAATCCAACAGCTTTTCTAGTGTTTTTAGTAGAAAGGAGGTAAGGCTTATCGGTCTGTAATCCTTGGGACTCACGTGGCTGCACTTTCCTGCCTTAGGGAGGAAAACAACCCTCGAGGTTCTCCATTGGATGGGGATATAGCCTGTACTTAGGCATGCTGAGTATATTGAGAAGAGCCATGGGGTAATAACCTCTTTGGTCAACTGCATCATGGCTGGGAATATCCCGTCCAGTCCTGGTGCTTTTATGGCCGCGAAGGAGTCTATGGCCCAGTGGACTCTCTTAGTGGTTAACAGACCTATTAGGGGGTGCTGTTCCTCAGTTGCTAGGTCCTGATGCTCCTTGGCGTCAGTGACCTCGGTGCATCCAGGGAAGTGCGCCTCCATTAGTGCTGTTAGGGCTTCTTTACTGCCCTCTGTCCACTGTCCGTTGTCTAGTTTTAGTTGGCTCTGTACTGTGGGCTGCTTTGAGAGCAGCTTCCGGAGCCTAGCGGTTTCGGGCACTTTCTCAATGTTGGAGCAGAAGTTTCTCCACGAGTTCCTTTGTGCCTTACGTATTTCCTTCTTGTAGCTCCTAAGTAGGATTTTATATTCCTCATTGACAATCTCTTCGTTCGCTTGTTTGGCGATCTTGAAGAATTCCTTGAGGTTGTTCCTCTGGAGAGAGAGATCTCGGTTCCACCAGAGTGGCTTGGACCTCCTCTTCGTTCTCGAGGGTTTGCACGATGCATGGTAGGCGTTCAGTAACTCGTTGGATAGGGTCTTTAGGGAGGAGGTCTTTTGGGGAGAGTGAAACTTGCTCCAAAACTTTTGAAGGCAAAGAAAGTGAATTTCAACCGTAAATCGGGGTCGCATCTCCCCACCCCCTCACCCCCTCGCCCCACCCCTTTTAGCCGCTGCCTCGTTGCTGTAACAAATTGATAGGCGCTTAGAGCCGCCTGCCGCTTGCCGGTTGCTGGAAAGTGAAATTATTTCTATTTACGCTTCAATTATTGAATGATTTTCGTTCATTTATTGGCCGGCCATTTACTGCGATGGTGGATGGGGGACATCGCAGGCATCGCAGGAAGTCCAAAGGATCTTTATTAAATAAAGTTCGTTAATATGAATAATAATATTTAATAATAAAATATAATAAATCAAATATTTATATATTTAAGTAAAATATTTTTATATTTCAAATAATTATAATAAATAATAAATATGTATGTATATATTAAATTTATTTTTGTTTCAATACTGAAGAGATTGTGCCACAAATTGCAACAACAGAGCACGGGTCGCAGGAACAGCCCCGGATCGGTCGGCCCTCAGGCCCATTGTATCGTCCATCGCAATCCCATCGGGTCCATCCTGGCGCAGGGACCTCCACAAAGTGAATGGAATCGTATTCGTATTCGTATTCGTATTCGTATTCGTAGTAGGCGTGCCCTCCTCGACAGAGTACTCAGATTTGTGCCCACAAATTGTCAGGAATCGTGCCAGTCAGTCCAGTCGGAGTTTAATTCAGAATCGAAAAGGTTTTCGTCGGCTTGAGAGCTTTGTGAATTGTGAAATTGTTGTTTGGAGTTTTGTTTGTGTTTCTCGATTTTCATTTTTCATTTTTCAGTTTTCGATTTTTGTTATTTGTTCGAAATGGACCTGGACCTCCTTTCCAGTAAGGAGTCGTTGGACAAGTGCGTGGAGTTTGACCTGCCCCCGGTCGCGGTGGGCGACAGCACCCGCGGATGCATCATCCGTAACCTGCGCGTTGCCATTTCGGGCACGTTCCAGAGCAAACCGAAGGCTGCTGCTTCGGCCAAGAAGAACGCGACTCCTGGGCGTGGCACCACACGCGGCGGCAAGGCGACTCCTGGGCGTGGCACCACACGCGGCGGCAAGGCGACGCCCGCAGCGGAGACCGGGGGACGTCCGAGTCGCAACAGCAGCAAGCAGAGCGCTCCTCCTGGTCGTCGCGCGATTTCCCAAGGCCTGGACAACCCACCCGTCCGGGGGCGCTCTGTGGGAGGGTACTCGCTGCGCAGTCGCAGCGCTGTGTCGGTGGCCAGGGCCAGAGTGCTGATCACATCCTTGCCAGGCGAACGGCGGGAGGAGGACGCACCCCAAGGCCGCTGCTACGGACCGCAGAGACGCCGCTCGTACCTGGATCTGGACCAGGATCTGGCCCAGCTGAACTGGACCGGCCATCAGGAGGATGCTGGCCCACGCCACCCATTCAGCGGCTCGGCTCGTCGCCAGGGCGGGCGGGTGGCGCCTCTCCACCCGGGCACCCGCATGGAGCCCGCCGGGCAGAGCCACTCACAGGTGTCCGTGCCCCCCATGGCACACTTCCGTCGGCTATGCCGCGCTCTGGATCGTCACTACAGTCCCCTGTCGCACTTCCTCGTGTTCCTGGCTGGGATGCTGGCCACTCTGCTGTGCGTGGCCCTGACGCCCGCCAACCAATATCTCTAAAAAGACTTGCACTCGAACACTGAAAGGGGCAGCGGTTTCCACAACGGGCTGCAGATACACCATACACTACGCAAGATACACGACACACGATACCGATACGTGCTTGAGTTCCATCGCCGATCGAAGACTGTTCTGCCCCACAAATATTTGCATTGAATAAACGAGGAGGAATCTCCTCAAAGAATTCCACACCAGACTACAGATACAGATACAGATACAGATACAGATACAGATACAGATACAGGATACTGGTGGAGCTCCTCTTGGATCGTCCTGTGGGGCAGGTCGCCTAGGTCGGTGGAGTATTTTTGTGTGACTTTTGTCGGAATTAATCCGATTGAGGCATTTCTGAGGATGTTGTGTGGCAAGTGCTGCATGCCTGATAAATCGTGGGCTTTTGGGCCATTGGTTGAGCAATAACTCGCATTTTCCCGGACCCGGACCCAGACCCGGACCCGGACCCGGACACGGACCCGGATCGGCCTCAATTCACGCATAAAATCCGCAATCAAATGTAAATGGAACGAGGGGGAACGTTGTGAGTTGCTGCGGACACCGCAACTCTACGGTTATACCCGATACTAAGTCAGTATGGCTCTCCTCCGGCAGACGCCGCTAATATTAAACGACACGACAAAGAGTGCGTGCGAGAGAGACAGAAAATCAGTCTGAGCGTGACGTCGGGCGCTGCGAAGCCAGTGCAAATTGATTTGTTCCTATTGGCTATAAAAATGATCTGATCTGATCCAGATTCAGATTCAGCAATCTGATAGATATGGTCATTATCTATGATTCTGCGTTTTTAGTTTTCTCGAATGTGCAATATTGTAGATGCAACAGATTTTCGTCCTTTGTGTGGGCGGAAGGGGGTGGGGCGAAATTTTGAAACAAACTCGTCTCGGTCCGATATATTAGGAGTGTGGATACCAAATTTGGTTGCTCTAGCTTTTGTAGTCTCTGAGATCTAGGCGCTAATGTTTTACTCTAAGCAAAGCCGCCTATGCTACGTGTGTGTTAGAGAGAGACAGGGCGAGAAAAAATGAAATTGTTTTCTTGATGCTGGCTATAATAATGATTCCGCAGTCTTAAAGATATGGTCATTCTCTACAATTCTACGTTTTTGGTTTTCTCATATCTTTAAAATTGTGGATGCCACAGATTTTCGTCCTTTGTGGGGGCGGAAGTGGGCGGGGCAAAGTTTTGAAATATTTTTGTAGCAGTGACATATCACAGAAGTCTGGATCCAAAACATCGTTGCTCTAGCTCTTATAGTCTTTGAGCACTAGGCGCTGAAGGGGACGGACAGACGGACAGACGGACAGACGGACGGACGGACAGACAGACAGGGCTCAATCGACTCGGCTTTTGATGCTGATCAAGAATATATATACCTTATGGGGTCGGAAACGATTCCTTCTGGACGTTACACACATCCACTTTTACCACAAATCTAATATACCCCAATACTCATTTTGAGTATCGGGTATAAGGTTAGGTTAGGTTAACCCGGACGGCCCTCAGCGGGGCCACGCATAGGCCAATATGGCCCTTAGTTATCCGGATGGGGGTGCGTATGAACCGTCGCGGGAGTGTTAATGTGGTTTTAAAAAGTCCCCGAGAATCGAGGTGTTTTAAGCATAGGCCAGCAGTTCCTGTGGCGTCCTTTTGGAGGCATCTTCCAGTGATGCCAACACTGGGGCGCCCAGGTATCTCCTCCTTGCCCTTGAGAGAGCCGGACAGTTGCAGATGAGATGTTCCAGGGTTTCGATAGCCCCAGGTTCCTCACATTTCCTACAACTGTCTCTGTTGGTGATGCCTAGCTTTGCTGCATGTGCAGCAGCCAGACAGTGACCTGTTAGTATCCCCACTAGCAATCTACAGTCCTTTCGTGGTAGGTGCAGTAGGTAGTGGCTAAGTTTCTCGTTGCGCTCCTTGCACATTATCTTCGAGGTTCTGCAGGTGGTGGTACTCCTCCACCTGCTATCAGTCTGTGCTCTAGCCTGCTTCTCTAGATCGCCTTGCAGCGTTCTGAGGGAGACAGGCACGTTCTCGGTTCTCCTATTCTCCAGCCCGACGCCTTCCTTAGCTAGTACGTCCGCCGCTTCGTTTCCTTCGATGCCCTGGTGGCTGGGAACCCAATAGATCCGCACTGTCTTTGTCGTGCTTAGGATGTCTAATGCCTCCCTGCTCGCCAAGACACTTCTGGAACTGACCGCGGACGACTGCATGGATCTTATCGCCGCTTGGCTGTCGACGAATAGGTTGACCGCATCGTGTGCTCATTCTGTTAGGAGAGCGACCTCCGCTGCCTTCCCGATGGCAAAAACTTCTGCCTGGAATATGCTGCATTGGTCCGGTAGCTTATACGACAGCCTTATCTCAGGGTCTGTACAGTATAGGCCCCCTCCTACTCCTCCTTCCATCTTGGAGCCGTCTGTGTATATATTGAGGTGCTCAGTTTGGTCCCTTCCAATTTTCCAGTCTTCAGGTCCCAAAGATGTGGTTGTTTTGACGTCAAGGCAAGTTTGGGGGGTCATGTAATCAGTTGATCTGGTCATGTCCCTGCCAATTGAACTGTGCCCGTATCCTTGTATGGATAGGTTTCCTGATGCTATAAGGCGTTGTGCTGCCTTTCCCGCAATCAGGCGAGCGTGAACGTCCAGGGGGTCGATTCCGAGTATGGTTTCGAGTGCTTTTGTTGGGGTTGACCTCAGCGCCCCTGTAATACAGAGCAGAGCCTGTCGCTGAGTCTTTTCCTTAAGCTTATGGTATGTCTTCTTTTCAATAGCCTGCCACCACACTAAGGCTCCATACAGCAGAGTTGGTCGCACCACCGAGATGTAGATCCAGTGCATTAGAGCAGGTGACAGGCCCCATGTGCTGCTGAGCATCTTCTTGGATGCATAAAGCGCAATGGTAGCCTTCTTCACCCTTTCCACTACATTGGGCCTCCATGCCAGCTTGCTGTCCAGTACTGTGCCTAGGTATTTCACCTGTGATTTTGGAGTCAGCCTATATTGGTCAATTTTCGGGGGGGTCCATATCGGTACCTTGTACCTCTTGGTAAAGAGGATGAGGTCCGTCTTGTCCGCGTTGATACTGAGTCCTACCTCTTCCGCCCACTTACGTATCTCCCTGAGTGTACGTTCCATTATGGAGCTGAGGGTCGATGGACATACACCCGTAATAAGTATGCTTATGTCATCTGCATAGGCTGTTATTTTTGGGGCCTTCCTTTCAAATCTCTTAATGAGGTCGTCGACCACCAAATTCCACAGTAGTGGCGATAGGACTCCACCTTGAGGTGTGCCTCTGTGTGCCCCCTTTACCATGGAAGCGGTGCCCCACTCCGATTGCACCCGTCTACAACTTAGGAGGTTTTTGATCCAGACGTTGATTGCAGGGTGTATGTTATTCGCTTCTAGGCGACTTGTTATTGCGGTTGTTGCCACGTTGTTGAATGCTCCTGAGATGTCCACAAATGCTCCCAAAGCATACTTTTTGTTGTGAAGGGCGCTCTCGATGGTGGCTACTAGCGAGTGTAGTGCCGTCTCCACCGATTTCCCCTTGGTGTAGGCGTGTTGGTTTATTGACATCAGTCCCCCTACCTCATTCCTGATGTGTAAATCCAACAGCTTTTCTAGTGTTTTTAGTAGAAAGGAGGTAAGGCTTATCGGTCTGTAATCCTTGGGACTCACGTGGCTGCACTTTCCTGCCTTAGGGAGGAAGACAACCCTCGAGGTTCTCCATTGGATGGGGATATAGCCTGTACTTAGGCATGCTGAGTATATTGAGAAGAGCCATGGGGTAATAACCTCTTTGGTCAACTGCATCATGGCTGGGAATATCCCGTCCAGTCCTGGTGCTTTTATGGCCGCGAAGGAGTCTATGGCCCAGTGGATTCTCTTAGTGGTTAACAGACCTATTGGGGGGTGCTGTTCCTCAGTTGCTAGGTCCTGATGCTCCTTGGCGTCAGTGACCTCGGTGCATCCAGGGAAGTGCGCCTCCATTAGTGCTGTTAGGGCTTCTTTACTGCCCTCTGTCCACTGTCCGTTGTCTAGTTTTAGTTGGCTCTGTACTGTGGGCTGCTTTGAGAGAAGCTTCCGGAGCCTAGCGGTTTCGGGCACTTTCTCAATGTTGGAGCAGAAGTTTCTCCACGAGTTCCTTTGTGCCTTACGTATTTCCTTCTTGTAGCTCCTAAGTAGGATTTTATATTCCTCATTGACAATCTCTTCGTTCGCTTGTTTGGCGATCTTGAAGAATTCCTTGAGGTTGTTCCTCTGGAGAGAGAGATCTCGGTTCCACCAGGGTGGCTTGGACCTCCTCTTCGTTCTCGAGGGTTTGCACGATGCATGGTAGGCGTTCAGTAACTCGTTGGATAGGGTCTTTAGGGAGGAGGTCTTTTGGGGAGAGTGAAACTTGCTCCAAAACTTTTGAAGGCAAAGAAAGTGAATTTCAACCGTAAATCGGGGTCGCTTCTCCCCACCCCCTCACCCCCTCGCCCCACCCCTTTTAGCCGCTGCCTCGTTGCTGTAACAAATTGATAGGCGCTTAGAGCCGCCTGCCGCTTGCCGGTTGCTGGAAAGTGAAATTATTTCTATTTACGCTTCAATTATTGAATGATTTTCGTTCATTTATTGGCCGGCCATTTACTGCGATGGTGGATGGGGGACATCGCAGGCATCGCAGGAAGTCCAAAGGATCTTTATTAAATAAAGTTCGTTAATATGAATAATAATATTTAATAATAAAATATAATAAATCAAATATTTATATATTTAAGTAAAATATTTTTATATTTCAAATAATTATAATAAATAATAAATATGTATGTATATATTAAATTTATTTTTGTTTCAATACTGAAGAGATTGTGCCATACATTGCAACAACAGAGCACGGGTCGCAGGAACAGCCCCGGATCGGTCGGCCCTCAGGCCCATTGTATCGTCCATCGCAATCCCATCGGGTCCATCCTGGCGCAGGGACCTCCACAAAGTGAATGGAATCGTATTCGTATTCGTATTCGTATTCGTAGTAGGCGTGCCCTCCTCGACAGAGTACTCAGATTTGTGCCCACAAATTGTCAGGAATCGTGCCAGTCAGTCCAGTCGGAGTTTAATTCAGAATCGAAAAGGTTTTCGTCGGCTTGAGAGCTTTGTGAATTGTGAAATTGTTGTTTGGAGTTTTGTTTGTGCTTCTCGATTTTCATTTTTCATTTTTCAGTTTTCGATTTTTGTTATTTGTTCGAAATGGACCTGGACCTCCTTTCCAGTAAGGAGTCGTTGGACAAGTGCGTGGAGTTTGACCTGCCCCCGGTCGCGGTGGGCGACAGCACCCGCGGATGCATCATCCGTAACCTGCGCGTTGCCATTTCGGGCACGTTCCAGAGCAAACCGAAGGCTGCTGCTTCGGCCAAGAAGAACGCGACTCCTGGGCGTGGCACCACACGCGGCGGCAAGGCGACTCCTGGGCGTGGCACCACACGCGGCGGCAAGGCGACTCCTGGGCGTGGCACCACACGCGGCGGCAAGGCGACGCCCGCAGCGGAGACCGGGGGACGTCCGAGTCGCAACAGCAGCAAGCAGAGCGCTCCTCCTGGTCGTCGCGCGATTTCCCAAGGCCTGGACAACCCACCCGTCCGGGGGCGCTCTGTGGGAGGGTACGAGGAGGAATCTCCTCAAAGAATTCCACACCAGACTACAGATACAGATACAGATACAGATACAGATACAGATACAGATACAGATACAGGATACTGGTGGAGCTCCTCTTGGATCGTCCTGTGGGGCAGGTCGCCTAGGTCGGTGGAGTATTTTTGTGTGACTTTTGTCGGAATTAATCCGATTAAGGCATTTCTGAGGATGTTGTGTGGCAAGTGCTGCATGCCTGATAAATCGTGGGCTTTTGGGCCATTGGTTGAGCAATAACTCGCATTTTCCCGGACCCGGACCCAGACCCGGACCCGGACCCGGACACGGACCCGGATCGGCCTCAATTCACGCATAAAATCCGCAATCAAATGTAAATGGAACGAGGGGGAACGTTGTGAGTTGCTGCGGACACCGCAACTCTACGGTTATACCCGATACTAAGTCAGTATGGCTCTCCTCCGGCAGACGCCGCTAATATTAAACGACACGACAAAGAGTGCGTGCGAGAGAGACAGAAAATCAGTCTGAGCGTGACGTCGGGCGCTGCGTAGCCACTGCAAATTGATTTGTTCCTATTGGCTATAAAAATGATCTGATCTGATCCAGATTCAGCAATCTGATAGATATGGTCATTATCTATGATTCTGCGTTTTTAGTTTTCTCGAATCTGCAATATTGTGGATGCAACAGATTTTCGTCCTTTGTGGGGGCGGAAAAGGGTGGGGCGAAATTCTGAGACATACGTTTTATAGTGAGATCTAACAAAAATGCGGATACCAAATTTGGTTACTCTAGCCTTAATAGTCTCTGAGATTTGTGGATGCCCCAGATTTTTGTCCTTTGCGGGGGCGGAAGGGGGTGTGGCGAAATTTGGACACGAAACGGTCAAGGTCCGATATCACAGGAGTGTGGATACCAAATTTGGTTGCTCTGGCTTTTATAGGTTCTGAGATCCTTGAACTCATATTTTGCAATTGACAAAACCGACCATGAAACCTGTGTGTTAGAGAGAGACAGAGCGAGAAAGAATGAAATTGTTTTCTTGATTCTGGCTATAATCATTATACGATCTGGTTCAGATTTTGCACTGTAGAAGATATGGTCATCCTCACCGATTCTGCGTTTTTGGTTTTATCGTATCTTTAAAAATGTGGATGCCACAGATTTTCGTCCTTTGTGGGGGCGGAAGTGGGCGGGGCGAAGTTTTGAAATATTTTTGTAGCAGTGACATATCACAGAAGTCTGGATCCAAAACATCGTTGCTCTAGCTCTTATAGTCTTTGAGCACTAGGCGCTGAAGGGGACGGACGGACGGACGGACAGACGGACAGACGGACAGACAGACAGGGCTCAATCGACTCGGCTATTGATGCTGATCAAGAATATATATACCTTATGGGGTCGAAAACGATTCCTTCTGGACGTTACACACATCCACTTTTACCACAAATCTAATATACCCCAATACTCATTTTGAGTATCGGGTATAAAAAGTACATTAAAGTTTTCGCTGGCGCATCAACGAATTTTGGTGCCAATTTGCAGCCGATGCAAAAAAATGTATAATTTATACAAAAAAATTGAAACTGTTGAAATTAATTGCTTTTTCAGAGTTACATAAATGAAAAATGTTGTGTTTTTTTTAAAGGTTTTTCTCCGACATAATAATTTTGAAGATAACCTTGAATATTTGTTATGTTTACGGTTTTAGCATTCTTCCGTGGAGCTTACCAAAAAATTCTGGACCTGTCTAGTTGGTAACTTGGTTCGTCCTGATTATAAAACAGTAAATATCATTGTTCTTTGATTGCGTCTGTTTTTTTTTTTAGTAGTTTCATTGTTTGCCGACCAGAATATGACTAGTGTTTCAGAGTGAAGTCTGACCAGGCGTTGTAGACAATTGGATGCGTGTAGATGTATAACAGCACCCACATTAGGAACATGCAGAACATTAGGATCGGGTCTGCACTGGAAAACACCAGTCTAAAA
This sequence comes from Drosophila miranda, assembly GCF_003369915.1. Lineage (NCBI taxonomy): Eukaryota > Metazoa > Arthropoda > Insecta > Diptera > Drosophilidae > Drosophila > Drosophila miranda. Next base: position 26,532,312 of record NC_046674.1, read on the forward strand.
TATTCGATTTGATGTCGGAATCAAAGGGTCCTGCTCCACGTACAAATTCACATACTATATTGTATCTATATTTATCTATCACAGTGACCTGTGACATTCAGTGATCACAACTCTAAAATATGTAGATATTCCACATTCAAATTCGATTCCGATAACAAAAATAAAGTCAAGTCCAACAGAAAATAGTTCAGGATAAAGGATAAACAAAACGGAACAACAAAGGAACAAGTAGGTACCCCCCACCCTCCCATTGGTGGCCAATGGTGGCCCCCCACAGCCCTTTGTCCAGCAGCGGTATGGGAGTGTATTCGTGTGTTCCTGTGTCCGTGTGTCGTTGGTTAATGTGTGGAAAATTATAAGCATTGGTGACTCTTGCAATATCCCCACGCTGCAAGTGGTGCGCTGTCGCTGCCTCTGCCTCAGTCGCTGCTTACCGAAATAGCGCTGTTGCTGCAGTCGCTGCCGCTAGACCAATGTGTCTCTGTGTGTGTGTGTGTGTGGGGGGTTTTTTTTTGCTTATAGGTCAAGTTAAAAGTAAAAGTATCCAACACCATTTGAGCCGTGTCTTTGCTACTCGTCGCCCTCTTTCGCCCTTGTTCGTTCGCCCTCTCTCTCTTTATCATCCGATCCTTTTTGAGTCTTTTGAGTTTTTGCGAAACATTCGCGTTACGTATCCCCAAGCAGCAATGGAAATTGATTTCAACGTATCTCTCCCATTCGCAGGTGGCCAGCGATCATCACCAGCCGCAGCAGCAACAGCAGCACCAGCACCATCAGCAGCAGACAGCGGATCAACTCGTCCTGGATATCAGCATGGAGCAGTCACAGTCGCAGCAGCACCGCCTCTATGGCGCCCTCACACGCACCATCTCACAGCCGGCTCAACAGCGCCACCCTCTGCACCAGCAGCAGATCCAACAACAGCAGCAACAGCAACAGCAACAGCAGCAGCAGCAGGGTGTTGCCTCCTTGGTGACCATCATTGAGAATCTGGGGAACATGAATCTGCACCGTAAGCTCCAGCGCACACAGTTGGAGCCGCTGCTCCAACAGCCCATGAACATATCTCGGTGAGTGCCCCCCCTCCCAGATCTGTCAGATCTTTCATTATGCGCCAGACGTGCCTTACATGTGACTTACTCTTTCCCTTCGTTTGTGTGTTGCAGCTACAAGACGGAGCTGTGCCGCCCGTTCGAGGAGGCCGGCGAGTGCAAGTACGGAGAGAAGTGCCAGTTCGCGCACGGCTTCCACGAGCTGCGCAACCTGCAGCGCCATCCCAAGTACAAGACAGAGTACTGCCGCACCTTCCATAGCGTCGGCTTCTGCCCCTACGGGCCGCGCTGCCACTTTGTGCACAACGCGGACGAGGCCCGCGCTCAGCAGCAGGCCGCAGCCCAGGCGGAAGCGGATTGGGAGGACAGGCCAAGCAGATGCTGCAGAACAGCATGAGCACGCCGATGCAGCAGGAGGAGATGCCGCGCTTGCCCGTCTTCAACCGCCTGAGCTCTGCCGTGGAGGACTACCAGCAGAAGCTTCAGTCCAGCCTACTGCCCTAAGCAGCTCCAGCATCAGCATCAACACGAACATCAACACAGTCAAGCCACACCTCACCTTCGCCTTCGCCTTCGCCCTCGCCCTCGCCCATTCATCCAGCATCCCCCAATCCTTTGTACAACAAACAAGCACAGAAACACAAAACAAAATCGTACGACCGTCAATATGTGGCCTTATCAAATGGAACCCTTTACTCTACGCCTTACGCCCCACATCGTCTTCCCTGTAAAGTAATAATGAATACTATGCTAATCGGAAGCGAGAAAGAGAGAGAACTCTGGAATGAGAGAGAACTCTGGAATGACCCACATAATCAATATCAGAGAGGAACATGAAAGAGTTTTTGAATGCCAGTTGAATTATTCATTATTTATACAATATACTTATTATATACTACAATGCCTTGTTCGTTATTTATGTAATCATACAATCTATATACCAAGATAGTTCATAGATTTCTTCCGCACAAAAGACAGCAACGAGAAAAGACAACAACCGATCAGGATCGAACACAACTGTACATGAATTTTGTTACATGCTGAAACATGCCTATTTATGCTTCCATTGCAACACAACTGTGTATTTTTATATAGTAAATTACATTTTTATGAAGTGAAAACCATTTAGTTTACGGCGAATTTTAGGTTATTTAGCCATTAAATGAAAGCGTTACAAAATAAATGAAACAAAAAAAACCAAAGTCGATTCCATTTACCCAACAGCAACGGGGCCGCTGCCTATGGCGGGGGTTATAGCCAATCTCTCTTCCAGGGCGTCTGTCGACGGGGTGACGGTGACGGCGACGGTACGCTATCGGTCCGGCGGAGACACCGTCCGGCACACCGATTGCAAGCTCTGCAAACCTTTTTTTTATGTTATTTCCAAACCATTCGGTTCCCGCCACAAGGCATTTGCACCTGAACGATCAGAGAGGATCTTGAGGTATCAAAACGCCACAATTGACCGACTGGGAAAGTAGCATAGCATAGCATCAGAGCCAAGGTCCAAGTAGCAGCAGGTTCAAGAAGCTTCAGTTGCGTCATTGCAGCCATTTTCATAGTTTCATAGGCGCCGGCTTCCAGAGTTTCATAGCACCCAAAGAGCATAGTTGCATAGCCAGCACCTTAAATAGTTTCGTAGCAGGCAAATTTCATGGTTTCGTAGCAGCCACTTCAAGAGTGGATTTATTTATAAATTATGGCATACTTTCAGGCTGTTTTGCAAATACAAATTCTGGTTCCAATCGGTTGGCACAACTGTCCCTATCACGAAAGATATAGCCAAGGAAAAACAAAAAGTTGAAGCAGACTTAAAATTGGTACAAAACGAGAAAAATTAAAAAAAAAGTCAAACGGCCAACCTAGCTTACAAAAGCACAATTTTCGACATACGAAAAAATCTATTTTTTTTTATCTATTCGAATTATAATGCAACATGAACCTTATCAATACTTTTTCTATATTTTTAACATCGATATTAATAGAAACGAGGGGGAACGTTGTGAGTTGCTGCGGACACCGCAACTCTACGGATATACCCGATACTAAGTCAGTATGGCTCTCCTCCGGCAGACGCCGCTAATATTAAACGACACGACAAAGAGTGCGTGCGAGAGAGACAGAAAATCAGTCTGAGCGTGACGTCGGGCGCTGCGTAGCCACTGCAAATTGATTTGTTCCTATTGGCTATAAAAATGATCTGATCTGATCCAGATTCAGCAATCTGATAGATATGGTCATTATCTATGATTCTGCGTTTTTAGTTTTCTCGAATGTGCAATATTGTGGATGCAACAGATTTTCGTCCTTTGTGTGGGCGGAAGGGGGTGGGTCGAAATTTTGAAACAAACTCGTCTCGGTCCGATATATTAGGAGTGTGGATACCAAATTTGGTTGCTCTAGCTTTTGTAGTCTCTGAGATCTAGGCGCTAATGTTTTACTCTAAGCAAAGCCGCCTATGCTACGTGTGTGTTAGAGAGAGACAGGGCGAGAAAAAATGAAATTGTTTTCTTGATGCTGGCTATAATAATAATACGTTCCAATTCAGATTCCGCAGTCTGAAAGATATGGTCATTCTCTACAATTCTACGTTTTTGGTTTTCTCATATCTTTAAAATTGTGGATGCCACAGATTTTCGTCCTTTGTGGGGGCGGAAGTGGGCGGGGCGAAGTTTTGAAATATTTTTGTAGCAGTGACATATCACAGAAGTCTGGATCCAAAACATCGTTGCTCTAGCTCTTATAGTCTTTGAGCACTAGACGCTGAAGGGGACGGACAGACGGACAGACGGACAGACGGACGGACGGACAGACAGACAGGGCTCAATCGACTCGGCTATTGATGCTGATCAAGAATATATATACTTTATGGGGTCGAAAACGATTCCTTCTGGACGTTACACACATCCACTTTTACCACAAATCAAATATACCCCAATACTCATTTTGAGTATCGGGTATAAAAAGTACATTAAAGTTTTCGCTGGCGCATCAACGAATTTTGGTGCCAATTTGCAGCCGATGCAAAAAAAATGTATAATTTATACAAAAAAATTGAAACTGTTGAAATTAATTGCTTTTTCAGAGTTACATAAATGAAAAATGTTGTGTTTTTTTTAAAGGTTTTTCTCCGACATAATAATTTTGAAGATAACCTTGAATATTTGTTATGTTTACGGTTTTAGCATTCTTCCGTGGAGCTTACCAAAAAAATTCTGGACCTTCTAGTTGGTAACTTGGTTCGTCCTGATTATAAAACAGTAAATATCATTGTTCTTTGATTGCGTCTGTTTTTTTTTTAGTATTTTCATTGTTTGCCGACCAGAATATGACTAGTGTTTCAGAGTGAAGTCTGACCAGGCGTTGTAGACAATTGGATGCGTGTAGATGTATAACAGCACCCACATTAGGAACATGCAGAACATTAGGATCGGGTCTGCACTGGAAAACACCAGTCTAAAATATTCGATTTGATGTCGGAATCAAATCCTGCTCCACGTACAAATTCACATACTAAATTGTATCTATATTTATCTATCACAGTGACCTGTGACATTCAGTGATCACAACTCTAAAATATGTAGATATTCCACATTCAAATTCGATTCCGATAACAAAAATAAAGTCAAGTCCAACAGAAAATAGTTCAGGATAAAGGATAAGCAAAACGGAACAACAAAGGAACAAGTAGGTACCCCCACCCTCCCATTGGTGGCCAATGGTGGCCCCCCACAGCCCTTTGTCCAGCAGCGGTATGGGAGTGTATTCGTGTGTTCCTGTGTCCGTGTGTCGTTGGTTAATGTGTGGAAAATTATAAGCATTGGTGACTCTTGCAATATCCCCACGCTGCAAGTGGTGCGCTGTCGCTGCCTCGGCCTCAGTCGCTGCTTACCGAAATAGCGCTGTTGCTGCAGTCGCTGCCGCTAGACCAATGTGTCTCTGTGTGTGTGTGTGTGTGTGGGGTTTTTTTTTGCTTATAGGTCAAGTTAAAAGTAAAAGTATCCAACACCATTTGAGCCGTGTCTTTGCTACTCGTCGCCCTCTTTCGCCCTTGTTCGTTCGCCCTCTCTCTTTATCATCCGATCCCTTTTGAGTCTTTTGAGTTTTTGCGAAACATTCGCGTTACGTATCCCCAAGCAGCAATGGAAATTGATTTCAACGTATCTCTCCCATTCGCAGGTGGCCAGCGATCATCACCAGCCGCAGCAGCAACAGCAGCACCAGCACCATCAGCAGCAGACAGCGGATCAGCTCGTCCTGGATATCAGCATGGAGCAGTCACAGTCGCAGCAGCACCGCCTCTATGGCGCCCTCACACGCACCATCTCACAGCCGGCTCAACAGCGCCACCCTCTGCACCAGCAGCAGATCCAACAACAGCAGCAACAGCAACAGCAGCAGCAGCAGCAGCAGGGTGCTGCCTCCTTGGTGACCATCATTGAGAATCTGGGGAACATGAATCTGCACCGTAAGCTCCAGCGCACACAGTTGGAGCCGCTGCTCCAACAGCCCATGAACATATCTCGGTGAGTGCCCCCCCCCCCCCCCCCCCAGATCTGTCAGATCTTTCATTATGCGCCAGACGTGCCTCACATGTGACTTACTCTTTCCCTTCGCTTGTGTGTTGCAGCTACAAGACGGAGCTGTGCCACCCGTTCGAGGAGGCCGGCGAGTGCAAGTACGGAGAGAAGTGCCAGTTCGCGCACGGCTTCCACGAGCTGCGCAACCTGCAGCGCCATCCCAAGTACAAGACAGAGTACTGCCGCACCTTCCATAGCGTCGGCTTCTGCCCCTACGGGCCGCGCTGCCATTTTGTGCACAACGCGGACGAGGCCCGCGCTCAGCAGCAGGCCGCAGCCCAGGCGGAAGCGGATTGGGAGGACAGGCCAAGCAGATGCTGCAGAAGACCATGAGCACGCCGATGCAGCAGGAGGAGATGCCGCGCTTGCCCGTCTTCAACCGCCTGAGCTCTGCCGTGGAGGACTACCAGCAGAAGCTTCAGTCCAGCCTACTGCCCTAAGCAGCTTCAGCATCAGCATCAACACGAACATCAACACAGTCAAGCCACACCTCACCTTCGCCTTCGCCTTCGCCTTCGCCCGAAATCTGATCTTGAAAACAAAACAAATAATACTTGTATACACGCACGCGACTGTATACAGATCTTCGGTCTTGCATTTATAGGACCTATTCGCGGACCCGCACACCCATTAGAACCCAGGCACTTTTGCTCCTGTTTAATATTTATGCAAAAATTGTACTAGTTATTACATGCGATCGGTCGTATTGAGAATCGATTATCAATCGATCCGATCAATGTATCAAAATCCAATCCAAAACATATAGGTTAGGTTAGGTTAGGTTAACCCGGACGGCCCTCAGCGGAGCCACGCATAGGCCAATATGGCCCTTAGTTATCCGGATGGGGGGGGTGTATGAACCATCGCGGGAGTGTTAATGTGGTTTTAAAAGTCCCCGAGAATCGAGGTGTTTTTAGCATAGGCCAGCAGTTCCTGTGGCGTCCTTTTGGAGGCATCTTCCAGTGATGCCAACACTGGGGCGCCCAGGTATCTCCTCCTCTCCCTTGAGAGAGCCGGACAGTTGCAGATGAGATGTTCCAGGGTTTCGATAGCCCCAGGTTCCTCACATTTCCTACAACTGTCTCTGTTGGTGATGCCTAGCTTTGCTGCATGTGCAGCAGCCAGACAGTGACCTGTTAGTATCCCCACTAGCAATCTACAGTCCTTTCGTGGTAGGTGCAGTAGGTAGTGGCTAAGTTTCTCGGTGCGCTCCTTGCACATTATCTTCGAGGTTCTGCAGGTGGTGGTACTCCTCCACCTGCTATCAGTCTGTGCTCTAGCCTGCTTCTCTAGATCGCCTTGTCTGTCTGCTTAGGATGTCTAATGCCTCCCTGCTCGCCAAGACACTTCTGGAACTGACCGCGGACGACTGCATGGATCTTATCGCCGCTTGGCTGTCGACGAATAGGTTGACCGCATCGTGTGCTCGTTCTGTTAGGAGAGCGACCTCCGCTGCCTTCCCGATGGCAAAAACTTCTGCCTGGAATATGCTGCATTGGTCCGGTAGCTTATACGACAGCCTTATCTCAGGGTCTGTACAGTATAGGCCCGCTCCTACTCCTCCTTCCATCTTGGAGCCGTCTGTGTATATATATATTTTCCAGTCTTTAGGTCCCAAAGATGTGGTTGTTTTGACGTCAAGGCAAGTTTGGGGGGTCATGTTATCAGTTGATCTGGTCATGTCCCTGCCAATTGAACTGTGCCCGTATCCTTATATGGATAGGTTTCCTGATGCTATAAGGCGTTGTGCTGCCTTTCCCGCAATCAGGCGAGCGTGAATGTCCAGGGGGTCGATTCCGAGTATAGTTTCGAGTGCTTTTGTTGGGGTTGACCTCAGCGCCCCTGTAATACAGAGCAGAGCCTGTCGCTGAGTCTTTTCCATAAGCTTATGGTATGTCTTCTTTTCAATAGCCTGCCACCACACTAAGGCTCCATACAGCAGAGTTGGTCGCACCACCGAGATGTAGATCCAGTGCATTAGAGCAGGTGACAGGCCCCATGTGCTGCTGAGCATCTTCTTGGATGCATAAAGCGCAATGGTAGCCTTCTTCACCCTTTCCACTACATTGGGCCTCCATGCCAGCTTGCTGTCCAGTACTGTGCCTAGGTATTTCACCTGTGATTTTGGAGTCAGCCTAGTTTGGTCAATTTTCGGGGGGGTCCATATCGGTACCTTGTACCTCTTGGTAAAGAGGATGAGGTCCGTCTTGTCCGCGTTGATACTGAGTCCTACCTCTTCCGCCCACTCACGTATCTCCCTGAGTGTACGTTCCATTATGGAGCTGAGGGTCGATGGACATACACCCGTAATAAGTATGCTTATGTCATCTGCATAGGCTGTTATTTTTGGGGCCTTCCTTTCAAATCTCTTAATGAGGTCATCGACCACCAAACTCCACAGTAGTGGCGATAGGACTCCACCTTGAGGTGTGCCTCTGTGTGCCCCTTTTACCATGGAAGCGGTGCCCCACTCCGATTGCACCCGTCTACAACTTAGGAGGTTTTTGATCCAGACGTTGATTGCAGGGTGTATGTTATTCGCTTCTAGGCGACTTGTTATTGCGGTTGTTGCCACGTTGTTAAATGCTCCTGAGATGTCCACAAATGCTCCCAAAGCATACTTTTTGTTGTGAAGGGCGCTCTCGATGGTGGCTACTAGCGAGTGTAGTGCCGTCTCCACTGATTTCCCCTTGGTGTAGGCGTGTTGGTTTATTGACATCAGTCCCCCTACCTCATTCCTGATGTGTAAATCCAACAGATTTTCTAGTGTTTTTAGTAGAAAGGAGGTAAGGCTTATCGGTCTGTAATCCTTGGGACTCACGTGGCTGCACTTTCCTGCCTTAGGGAGGAAGACAACCCTCGAGGTTCTCCATTGGATGGGGATATAGCCTGTACTTAGGCATGCTGAGTATATTGCGAAGAGCCATGGGGTAATAACCTCTTTGGTCAACTGCATCATGGCTGGGAATATCCCGTCCAGTCCTGGTGCTTTTATGGCCGCGAAGGAGTCTATGGCCCAGTGGATTCTCTTAGTGGTTAACAGACCTATTGGGGGGTGCTGTTCCTCAGTTGCTAGGTCCTGATGCTCCTTGGCGTCAGTGACCTCGGTGCATCCAGGGAAGTGCGCCTCCATTAGTGCTGTTAGGGCTTCTTTACTGCCCTCTGTCCACTGTTCGTTGTCTAGTTTTAGTTGGCTCTGTACTGTGGGCTGCTTTGAGAGCAGCTTCCGGAGCCTAGCGGTTTCGGGCACTTTCTCAATGTTGGAGCAGAAGTTTCTCCACGAGTTCCTTTGTGCCTTACGTATTTCCTTCTTGTAGCTCCTAAGTAGGATTTTATATTCCTCATTGACAATCTCTTCGTTCGCTTGTTTGGCGATCTTGAAGAATTCCTTGAGGTTGTTCCTTTGGAGAGAGAGATCTCGGTTCCACCAGAGTGGCTTGGACCTCCTCTTCGTTCTCGAGGGTTTGCACGATGCATGGTAGGCGTTCAGTAACTCGTTGGATAGGGTCTTTAGGGACTTCTCTATATCCTCCGCGGATTTCACTGAGCCCGGATTCGCGAGCTTCGAAGTAACAGTCTTTTTAAACTTTACCCAGTTTGTGTTTCGGGGGTTTCTATAGACTGTTATCTTCGAAGAGTGTTTGAATTCGCACTTGAACTGAATGTACTTATGATCTGAGAAGGATGGTCTTTCGAGGACTCTCCAGTCAGATACCAAGGTACTCTTTCCCGTGACAAGAGTTAGGTCTAGCACGTTTGACGAGGTGGGACCCACGAAGGTGTGTTCCTCCCCCACGTTTGCTACATCTAAGTTAGTGGATAAGATAAAGTCTAGGAGTGACTCACCTCTATCGTTGGTGTCAGGGCTTCCCCACACATTGTGATGGGCGTTGGCGTCTGCACCGATGAGGAGTTGGAGATTTTTGGAGCCGGCTTCTGTCACCAGACTCCTAAGTTCTTCCGGCGGGGCGGGCCTGTCGTGTGCCATGTAGCAGGAAGCTGCCATTAGGCGCTTTTCCTCGCTCTCCAGCATCACCACCGTCAGGTCATCCGTGCTGTAATGAGACATAAGATGAGCATGGATTCCCTTCCGTACGAGGACGGCGGTTCTGTTCCTGCTTACCGATGTTGAGTAGAGAAGGCTGTAATTTGAGGACTTTAGTCCGGCCACAGAGTTGCCTGACGCAATCCACGGCTCCTGGACTAAAGCTATGTCGGCGGGCCCTTGCTCCATGGCAATGAGGAGCTCCGCCGACGCTACCTTGCTTTTATGGAGATTGAGTTGCAGCACCCTTAGTGTCATGGGTGGCTAACTCAACCTCGCACGACGGGTTGACTATGATTGTCAGGTCACCGTCACCGTCTTCCTCCTCCTCCGAGTCGTCCAGCGCAAGACCCTGGGCGGCCTCCACTATGGTCTCCAGACCTAGGTCCTTCTCGACCTCGCCTGCCTGGAGGGTGTGCGCATCTTTATCCTCGGGGTGGCGCTTTTTCAGCCGTAGGTATACGCTACCTACGCCCCACGCCATCTTCCCGAACTTGGGATACAGGATGTCCTCCGCCATCTTGCTGATCTGGAGGATCACGTGCTGGCCCGCCTCGTTGGATAGTGGGCTACCGGCATGCAGAACCTTCCAATCAGCCGTTGGCACGTCCGGATTTTGCCTCTGCAGCAGCTTCAGTGCTCGCTCCCCCTGGACAGCAATGGGGAAGAGCACCTTCGCCTTTGGTATGGACGGGATCAGCTCCCTGTCTACCACCTCCAGCTTGGCCCCCTCCCACAGAGCTTCCAGTGGGGGCACCTTCTGCACCAGCCACTGCCGCGTTGGGTCGTCATTGCACTTGAGGATTTTGACCCCGTTCAGCCATCCCGCTCCATCGAACGTGGGCATGGGAGCGCTAGGGTCCTCCTCCATTCGCGAGAACAGTGCCTCGACGAGCTGCGCGTGGACTAACTTCCACTGCGCCGCCGTCATCTTCCCGTTCTCATCGCTGCGATCGATCAAGGCCACAATGAGATGTCTCTTGGACACCTCGCTCATGGCCTTCTGCCTCGGCTTCCTCGTCTTCAGCTGGGGGGTGGCCACCTTGGGCCCGCGTTGCCGCTTGCTCGCCGTAGTGTCTTTGGCAGCACTCTCGATCGAGCGTTGCCTCTTGGTGGCCAACATCTCCTCCACCTTGTTGGCGAATCTACCGTTTGTTGCCTTCATCTGCGGCAGCTGCGCGTAGTATTCGCGGCCCTCCTGTACCCGTTGCTCAGCCCAGGCTAGCTTGGACTTCTCCTCTTGGGAGATATCCGCCTTGCCCTGGAGCCGGCTCAGTAACTTGAGGGCCGCCTTATACTGAGCTTTTGCCTTCATCCCCTCCCTGGAACGCTTCGGCCCTTCCCTACGCAGGGAGCTGGTACCTGGTTCCGGCGAGCGGAGAAGGCTTTCCTCTTCGGTCTTGCTAAGGTTTAGCACGCTCTCCAGGTCCGAGTCTGCATCGACAACGGCACCCGCGCGGCTCAACCTGCAACGCGTCGTTTTTGTGGCAGTAGTATTACAACTGACATGACCTGCTCCCGCCATGCCCGAGGTGTGACCGCTGGCGACACGCAGAGAGGATTGCTCCTCCCCGTGCCCGCCGGTGGTAGCAGTCACGCTTTCCACCGACGTTTGGGTTGACATCCCAACCCGTGTTTGCTCCTTATCTACCTCCATATTTGGCCCGAAGGTCCATACCGGTTAATGTTTTTTTTGGGGGGGACCACCCCCTAGCGTTTTATGCCTGGCCGCCAGGCACCTCTAGCCATGGCCTTGGTTCAGTTCCCCCGACTTTAGATCGGGAAGACGATGGACCATAGCCTTAGCTAGACACTGCATTACCCCGGGCAAGGCAAGCGACAGTGCATTATCCTCGCCCGGGATAATGCAGTGTCCATTGCCCAGCCGGCACCCTCGCGGAGGGTTCAGCTAGAGGGTTTTTGCCAGCTCCAAAACATATACATATATATACAAAATATATGTACATGAATACATATATATATGTATACATATATATTTTATATATAACGTTGGACCGTAACGTTGTCTTCCAATCCAATCCAAAACGGATCGCCGAGAGCCGAGAGCCGAGTAGGTTCTTTAATTTATTATCCTGCTAAATTATGTAGTAGCAACGTTGTGTACATATTGCGATATGAGTTGATATTTTTTGATAAACTTTTATATAAATTATACATACTTATGATTACGAGACTACGATAATGATAATGATAACGATAACGATAACAGTAACAGTAACAGTAGCGCCAATGCCAATCCACTGGCGAACGCTATTAACGATGATATACCTCTTGCAGTCCTCTGCAATGCAACAAAACAAAACAAAAACGAAACGAAACAAAAAGAAAAGAAAAAGACCCAATCACAATTCAAACAAAAGACAAAGAAGAACAAAACAGATTTTTGTCAATTGTTCATCACTAGACTATCGATATCGAACGAGCACTACTCGATATTCGACTCGATTCGATTTGATTCGGTGGAAAATACAGAAGCTAGTGCTTATTCCCAAGCCAGGCAAGCCGCCGGGTACAGCGTCGTCGTATAGGCCTATCTGCCTGATCGACACCGCGGGTAAACTGCTTGAGAAGGTGGTTTGCGCGCGACTGGAACGCTCCATCGCGGAGGCTGGCGACCTCTCACCGCACCAATACGGCTTTCGCAAGGCCCGATCCACGATAGACGCCGTTCGTAAGGTGGTGGACATTGCCTCCGGTGCAATTGCTGGCACTCGGTGGAAAGGCGGCGGGAAAGAGTATTGCCTAGTAGTCACTCTAGGCGCGTTCAACTAGACTCTAATGCGTTCAACACGGCGAGGTGGAGCTGCATCCTAAGGGCGCTGGAGAGTTTCGACACAGCCAGGTACCTGCAGCGGATGGTACAAAGCTACTTTGAGAGAAGGCTGCTTTTGTACGACACGCAGGCTGGCACGGAGGAATACGAGGTATCGGCAGGCGTCCCGCAGGGTTCAGTGCTTGGCCCCACTCTGTGGAACGCAATGTATGACGGCATCTTGCGACTCAGCCTCCCCCACGGAGTACACATGGTGGGTTTTGCAGACGATGTGGCTGTCCTAGTGGTGGCAAAAGACCTGTCCGTCGTGGAAACGACCTGCAGCCAAACGATAGCGCGCATTGAACAGTGGCTGGACCTGGTCGGGCTCGAACTCGCACCCCACAAAACAGAGGCAGTGCTGGTATCCAGCCGGAAGAAAGTCGAGACGGCCAACATCTCAGTGGCAGGTACTCTGGTTTCGTCTAAGCGCGCTATCAAATACCTTGGTGTCCTGGTGGACACACGTCTCTGCTTTCGGGAGCACTTGGCCTACATGGGCACGAAGGCGGCGACCACCAACGGTGCGCTTTCGAGGCTAATGCTAAACACCCGAGGACCAAAGCAATGGCGGCGACAACTGCTAACGAGTGTCACGAGATCGGTGATGCTATATGCGGCGCCAATCTGGGCAAAGGCCCTTCGAACAGCGAGCTACGCACGGGGTCTGGCAGCCACGCACCGCCTCTCTTCGATTCGGATCACCAGTGCCTTCCGAACGGTCTCGGACGAGGCAGCACACGTGATCGCGGGCATAGGACCCCTGGAATTCCTGGCGGAGGAACGGTCCACATACTACCAGGAAACACATGGCAGAGGAATGGACGCGGCGGCGAAAAGGCAGGTACGCATGGCGTGCAAACAGGAGAGTCTCAGAAGGTGGCAACAGCGCTGGGACACGACCACTAAGGGGCGTTGGACCCACCAGCTTATCCCGTCCATCGACGCGTGGGTAAGCAGGAAGCACGGGCAGGTCAACTTTTACCTGACTCAGCTCCTCAGTGGTCACGGCTGCTTCCGAAGCTACCTTCATCGCTTCGGGCACGCGGACTCCGCAGAATGCTCTTGGTGCGGGCACTACGTGGAGGAGGATGCCGAGCATGCGATATTTTCGTGTGGCAGGTTCGCAGCGCTGCGCCAGCGGCTAGAAGAAGCGCTGGGTGGAGCCGTAGTCAAGCAGAGCTTGGTGCCGTGCATGCTCCTGTTCCCTGAAAACTGGGAAGCGACGAGCTGCTTCGCGGCGACCATTATGAGGGAACTGCGCGCTGTTGAGCACCAGACAAGAGTCCAGTTAGTCTAAACGAAGCCTGCACATGTGTGAAGCATTGCTTCACGGCCGTACCACACATGTTGGGCTTGCATAGCCTAGCCTTTAATATAGTTTGCTTTAAGTATAAAATAAGTTGTAAATACGAGCAACTAAATGGAATTAAAAAAAAAAAAAAACCACACTGACACTCACACACAATCACACACATACACACACAAACGTATATATTTTGACCATTGATAATTTTATGTTTTTTTTATATGGTATATTCAGAAAGAATCATTTTGTTTATTATATATTTTTATTTAAATTAATTTATTTTATATATTTTTCTTGATTTCTTATTTTGGGTGCAGTTATATAATTATAATTGTTAGTGTTACGCGAGAAGAGAAGAGCAGCCCCTATATTATTTATACGAGACCGCAAGCCCCAGCCAGCCCAAAACCACAAAACCTTACGCTCCTGCGAAGGAAACCCCCCCCCCCCCCCCCCCCCCCCCCCCCCAGAAAACAACAAACTATTCTAAATATACGTATAGTACATATAGGCATGCATTCGGGGGGATCTTTGGTTGATCTTTGGTGTTTGTGGGAGGCGGTCGATCGGTCGGTCGGTCAACACACAACACACACAAAACTGAGTACAGTGTTAGCGATGTATAATTAAGCGAGACGGAGCAACAAATACAAAATAGCGAGCGACAACTTAATGGAAATATTTAAATTATTTATGTACACACAGACACGACACCCTCTACATACATTTATGTACATATGTATGTACAATTCCACCTCAATGGATAGATAATTTTGGAATCCTTATTTTTACTTTTTGTCATTGTCCCATTCAAAACCAATCACAACAATCCAATATTTAACTATTTATATTAATTCGATTGATTTCACAGTGGCAGTGGTATTATATTTATGTACAATTTGAAACAATAGCAGCGGAATAATTCGAAAAAAATTCAAAACAGAGAGAGGAATAGAGAGAGATGGAGAGATAGAGAAAGAGAGAGCGCGCTCGTTGATCAATCAAATGTGGGGGGTATATAATTCTCAAAGTGCCTTATTATTAATATATTATATATGAATATGAAACAAATACAGAAAACACACAAATTATGTATAGTCTTGAGAAAGAGTGAAAAAACAAAACAACAAAACAAGGCATTAATTATTTATTTGTATTTAATTACTATCTACCCAATCAATCCCCACTTGTTACGGCAGAGTGCAAAGGTCTACCACATAATGATACTATGGAAACAAACCAATATAAATTACTGTTTTTTTTTTTTCTGTATTTATACTTAAACTTAGACGTAACTGAAACCCTCAGCTTTTGGTTATTACTATACGATAATTCTTTTTATAAAAACATGCTCTTCCCTTTGTACAACAAACAAGCACAGAAACACAAAACAAAATCGTACGACCGTCAATATGTGGCCTTATCAAATGGAACCCTTTACTCTACGCCTTACGCCCCACATCGTCTTCCTTTTAAAGTAATAATGAATTCTATGCTAATCGGAAGCGAGAAAGAGAGAGAACTCTGGAATGAGAGAGAACTCTGGAATGACCTGAACTCTGCTGAGTTTATTGAGGCATGTCCTTCTGTCCAAGGCTGGCCACCATACCACCACTCCATAGAGCATGATTGGTCGTATGATGGCGGTGTAGAGCCACCGAACTATATAGGGGGTCATTCCCTATTTTGGTCCGATGGCTTTCCTGCAAGTATAGAGGGCCACTGTGGCCTTCTTTACTCTATCCTCTATGCTCAATTTCCAATCGAGCTTTCTATCGAGGATTAGGCCAAAATACTTGGCGTTGTTGCTGAAGACTAGCGTTTCCCCACATAGTCTTGGGGGAATCAGTACCGGAACTTTGTACTTCCTAGTGAAAAGCACCAGTTCCGTTTTAGACGGGTTGACGCCTAACCCGCATTTGTCTGCCCATTTCGACATTTTCGTGAGAGTACTTGTCATGCACTCACACAATGTCTGCGGAAATTTTCCGGAGAATGCTATGGCAACATCGTCCGCGTACGCCACCACACGACAGCCACCCCCCTCTATCTCCCGCAGCAGTGTGTTCACTGCCACGTTCCATAGGAGGGGCGAGAGGACTCCGCCCTGCGGTGTGCCTCTGCTGACAAATCTGGTACACGTTGACGTCCCCAGTGATGCCTCAACCGTCCTGCATTGTAGCATCTGATCGATCAGGCTCACCGTCCTGGAGTCAACGCCCAGATACGTCAGTGCGCCCGTGATGGCGGTCGGAAGGATGTTGTTAAAGCCGCCTTCTATGTCGAGGAAGGCTACTAGGGTGTACTCCTTAAAATTAAGGGATGCTTCGATGATCGATGTGATCGAGTGTAGGGCCGTTTCGGTGGATCTTCCCATCCGATAGGCATGCTGGGAGTCTGAGATCAGACTGGACGGAATGCACGCCGTTAGATGCAGCCCCAGGAGCCGCTCCATCGCCTTTAGAAGAAAAGACGATAGACTTATGGGTCTGAAATCTTTTGGGGCAGTGTGCGAGGGCTTGCCTGCCTTGGGTATGAATACGACTTTGGTCTGAAGCCAGGTGTCAGGAATGCACCCGTGGGAGAAGATTCCCTCGTAAATTATTTTGAGCCAGTTAATGGCTTTATGTCCCGCGTGAATCAGTTGGGCAGGGAAAATGCCGTCTGGCCCCGCGGACTTGTAGGGTTTAAAGCTTCTGATCGCCCAGGAAATGTTCTCCTGGCTTAGCAGTCCCAAGATGGCATTTGAGGCGACAGAAGGAGGCGCGAGGTAGTTGGGTCTGTTTTCATCGCAGCCAGGGAAGTGGGTATTTAGGAGAAGATTTAGCGACTCCTCGCTGGACGTAGTTTACGACTGGTCGGTGTTCTTCAAGTAGCCCAGGGTGGGTGTTGTCTTCGAGAGAACTCTGCGCAAGCGTGAGGCTTCTGAGTTACTCTCGATTTCGCTGCAGAACTTACGCCAGGAGGCGCATTTGGCTTTTCTAAGTTCTTTGTTGTAGGTTGACAGACTGGCCTTGTATTCGGCCCAGTTTTGCTCAACGTTTTCAGCCTTAGCTTTATTGAAGAGTCTCCGGGAGGCTTTCCGGAGTTCACCCAGTTTCGGATTCCACCATTCAGGTTTCTTCCGGCCTCTGTTCTTGCCAGAGGGGCATGCTTTGTCGAGCGCCTTATTGCAGGCGTCGGTAAAGATCTTAAGAAGACGAGTCGTGGCCTCCGTGGAGAACTCCTCCTCAGATGGGGGCTCAGGGAGAACACGACAGAGGTAATCAGAGTACCGAGTCCAGTTTGTCCGCCTGATGTTTCGGAATCGGACTGGCTTCGGTACTGAGAAGGAGAAGACAGTTTCCACGTGCCTGTGGTCCGAGAAGGAGTGCTCTTCCAGGACCCTCCAGGATACAATGTTACGCTGTATCTCATGAGAGGCAAGCGTGAGGTCCAGGACCTCCTTGCCGTTTTTAATGATAAAGGTGGGATCACTACCCCGGTTTGGTAAGACCATCTGAGTGGTCAGTAAGTAACTGAAAAGGTACTCACCCCTTTCGTTTGTGTCAGTGCTTCCCCACTGACAGTGATGTGCATTGGCATCGCACCCCACAATTAGGCCGATGTCCTTGGCCGAGCAGTCTGCGATTAGAGCCCGGAGAGGCGCGTGTGGAGGGGGGTCTGGTTGTTCATGCCCCATGTATGCGGAGCAGATCCTCAGTGAGCGCTCCTGGCCTTCGAGGCTCACTGCGGTGTGGTCTTCATTGCTGAAATTTGGGAGCAAAAATAGGTGCAACTCTCTTTTTGCAAGAATGCAGGTACGAATTTTACCTGCGGTTTCAGCTACATATAGCTTGTAGTCAGAAGTCCTCAGACCGGAGACCCTGTTTCCGAGGATCCAGGGCTCCTGAATGAGGACTATGTCGGCTCCACCCTTGGCCAGGTGGAGCAGTAGAGCAGCGCATGCTGCCTTACAATGGTGGAGGTTTATCTGCAGGAGCGTCAACGACATTCCTGAGGCTCGCCTCCACCATTGTTGCTTCTAGATCGCTGTCAGGGGATTCCGGCTCCTCCCCGACAACGATGTGGCTGAGACCTCTGGCTAGGTCGCTCTCGTCGAACGCGTAGTCGTCCAAGATATCGTCCGACATCATGGACGCCGCATCCGACGCCGGGTTGTCTTCCTCGCACGAGGCCCCCTCTTTCGGGATCTCCGGCAGCTCCGGGTCTGGCTCGACCTCCGCTTGCCTGCCCTTGCGATCGGACTTGTAAGTGGATATGGTGACCTTCTTGTAGCCATAATCCACTACACCGTCCGACTTTGCGAGGAGATCAATGGATTCCTCATTTAGGACGAGGATAATCTGGCGCCTCTGCCCTTGGATATCCTCCACCTTTGCCACCTTCCAATCGGCTATAGGAAGGTGGGGGTTGCAGACCTGCAGTAACCTGAGGATCTTCTCAGGCTCTGCAGGCTTAGCCGAGACCCACGCTCTGGCTCTCGGGCGACTAGGGACATCTTCCCACTTCACGGCCTCCAGTTTCGCCCCTGGATAGACCTCTTTTAGGGCCGCCACCGCCTTCATGTAGAGGGCCGCAGAGCGAGCGTCTTGGCAGGCGATGGCTTTCACCTTGCCTTGATGCCACCCTGCGTCCTCACACTTTGGCGGTGGTCCGCCGTTCTCCTCCAGTTCCAGTAGGAACCGGTCCTGGAGCTCGTTCTCCACCAGGTGCCACTTATCGCGAGGGACATGGCCGTCCTCGGCGCCCCTGTCCAGGACACCGATCAGGGTCCTGCCCCTCGCCACCTCAGCGAACGACCGGTTCGTGAGGTGGGTCTTCACCCGCTTGGCTTGCTGGGCTTGGCCTGGCTGATTTGCGGGGTCCTCCGCTGAGCGTTGCCGCTTGTTGGCGGCCTTGGCTGCGCCCTTTCCGGCTTTGGCTGGCTGGAACAGTGGAAGGATTGAGCAGGCCCACAGCCTCTGCTCCTTTCCTTCGGCTGACGCCTTGAAGTTCGGGTCTTCGTTGGACAGGATGAAAGCCGCTCGTCTCCTGTCCTGGTACGACGGCTTTCCACCCCGTGGTGCAGAGACGCTGCCCGCCGGGGCTCCCATGGGTTCTTCGGTCCCGGTGCGCTTACCAGCCGCGATTACGCTCTGCTTGGCAGCCACCCCGGTATCCGCTTCGCCCTTGGAGCCACCCGACTTGGAAGGACCCGATTGGCTTTTCGGGCCCCCCCTCGCTGCGGCTGCTGCCTGAAGACGGTGGACCGACTCAGTCTCCTTCCCCGTCTTCTTTGGACCCGGTTTCCCAGGCGCTGGTGCAGAGGGATCGGCTTGTCCCTCCGGTACTTTAAGAGGAGTACCGAGCTCCTTTGCGCCTTTGTTGGTTTTTATATGTTTATTATTTGGCATAGTAGTTCCCACGAGTAGGCGGGAAGGGGATGGTCACCCGAGGCATAGCCCGCTTGCCCCGGGAAGCCTGATTTAAACTGGAGGTCGGCAGGTATCCAGAGTCCGCATATTAGCGACCGGGCACCCCCCCGGCCATGCATCCCTCGGCATATAACAGTGTCACCTTGGATTGGGGTAATTTCACTGAGAGTTTTCTTCTCTCCGCCCGACTACCATTCGCCAGCATCATAGCAGAGACATGACCGTGCTAGGACCTGTTTCCAGCCGCCCTCACGGGGAGAGTATAGTCGCACTTCCACCGGTGTGCACAGTTACGGCGGGTGACGGTTCGCTCGCAACCCTCTGTGTCCTAGGGGGGTGGGGGGGGGGGGGGGGGGGGGGGGGGGGGGGGGTGTGAGACGCAGACCGCACCGGGTATTACTAACCGGAGCGGCTGCGCCTCAGTTCCGAGTTCACAGTTGTGCGAGCCGACCCGTCATCCGTTTGTCCCCCTGTAGCACCCGATGGCTGACGGCCTATTAATATAAATAAGTATATTAAAGTTTTCGCTGGCGCATCAACGAATTTTGGTGCCAATTTGCAGCCGATGCAAAAAAAAAAATGTATAATTTATACAAAAAAATTGAAACTGTTGAAATTAATTGCTTTTTCAGAGTTACATAAATGAAAAATGTTGTGTTTTTTTTAAAGGTTTTTCTCCGACATAATAATTTTGAAGATAACCTTGAATATTTGTTATGTTTACGGTTTTAGCATTCTTCCGTGGAGCTTACCAAAAAATTCTGGACCTGTCTAGTTGGTAACTTGGTTCGTCCTGATTATAAAACAGTAAATATCATTGTTCTTTGATTGCGTCTATTTTTTTTTTAGTAGTTTCATTGTTTGCCGACCAGAATATGACTAGTGTTTCAGAGTGAAGTCTGACCAGGCGTTGTAGACAATTGGATGCGTGTAGATGTATAACAGCACCCACATTTGGAACATGCAGAACATTAGGATCGGGTCTGCACTGGAAAACACCAGTCTAAAATATTCGATTTGATGTCGGAATCAAAGGGTCCTGCTCCACGTACAAATTCACATACTATATTGTATCTATATTTATCTATCACAGTGACCTGTGACATTCAGTGATCACAACTCTAAAATATGTAGATATTCCACATTCAAATTCGATTCCGATAACAAAAATAAAGTCAAGTCCAACAGAAAATAGTTCAGGATAAAGGATAAGCAAAACGGAACAACAAAGGAACAAGTAGGTACCCCCCACCCTTCCATTGGTGGCCAATGGTGGCCCCCCACAGCCCTTTGTCCAGCAGCGGTATGGGAGTGTATTCGTGTGTTCCTGTGTCCGTGTGTCGTTGGTTAATGTGTGGAAAATTATAAGCATTGGTGACTCTTGCAATATCCCCACGCTGCAAGTGGTGCGCATTCGCTGCCTCTGCCTCAGTCGCTGCTTACCGAAATAGCGCTGTTGCTGCAGTCGCTGCCGCTAGACCAATGTGTCTCTGTGTGTGTGTGTGTGTGGGGTTTTTTTTTGCTTATAGGTCAAGTTAAAAGTAAGAGTATCCAACACCATTTGAGCCGTGTCTTTGCTACTCGTCGCCCTCTTTCGCCCTTGTTCGTTCGCCCTCTCTCTCTTTATCATCCGATCCCTTTTGAGTCTTTTGAGTTTTTGCGAAACATTCGCGTTACGTATCCCCAAGCAGCAATGGAAATTGATTTCAACGTATCTCTCCCATTCGCAGGTGGCCAGCGATCATCACCAGCCGCAGCAGCAACAGCAGCACCAGCACCATCAGCAGCAGACAGCGGATCAACTCGTCCTGGATATCAGCATGGAGCAGTCACAGTCGCAGCAGCACCGCCTCTATGGCGCCCTCACACGCACCATCTCACAGCCGGCTCAACAGCGCCACCCTCTGCACCAGCAGCAGATCCAACAACAGCAGCAGCAGCAGGGTGTTGCCTCCTTAGTGATCATCATTGAGAATCTGGGGAACATGAATCTGCACCGTACGCTCCAGCGCACACAGTTGGAGCCGCTGCTCCAACAGCCCATGAACATATCTCGGTGAGTGCCCCCCCCCCTCCCCCCAGATCTGTCAGATCTTTCATTATGCGCCAGACGTGCCTCACATGTGACTTACTCTTTCCCTTCGCTTGTGTGTTGCAGCTACAAGACGGAGCTGTGCCACCCGTTCGAGGAGGCCGGCGAGTGCAAGTACGGAGAGAAGTGCCAGTTCGCGCACGGCTTCCACGAGCTGCGCAACCTGCAGCGCCATCCCAAGTACAAGACAGAGTACTGCCGCACCTTCCATAGCGTCGGCTTCTGCCCCTACGGGCCGCGCTGCCATTTTGTGCACAACGCGGACGAGGCCCGCGCTCAGCAGCAGGCCGCAGCCCAGGCGGAAGCGGATTGGGAGGACAGGCCAAGCAGATGCTGCAGAAGACCATGAGCACGCCGATGCAGCAGGAGGAGATGCCGCGCTTGCCCGTCTTCAACCGCCTGAGCTCTGCCGTGGAGGACTACCAGCAGAAGCTTCAGTCCAGCCTACTGCCCTAAGCAGCTCCAGCATCAGCATCAACACGAACATCAACACAGTCAAGCCACACCTCACCTTCGCCTTCGCCTTCGCCCGAAATCTGATCTTGAAAACAAAACAAATAATACTTGTATACACGCACGCGACTGTATACAGATCTTCGGTCTTGCATTTATAGGACCTATTCGCGGACCCGCACACCCATTAGAACCCAGGCACTTTTGCTCTTGTTTAATATTTATGCAAAAATTGTACTAGTTATTACATGCGATCGGTCGTATTGAGAATCGATTATCAATCGATCCGATCAATGTATCAAAATCCAATCCAAAACATATAGGTTAGGTTAGGTTAGGTTAACCCGGACGGCCCTCAGCGGAGCCACGCATAGGCCAATATGGCCCTTAGTTATCCGGATGGGGGGGTGTATGAACCATCGCGGGAGTGTTAATGTGGTTTTAAAAGTCCCCGAGAATCGAGGTGTTTTTAGCATAGGCCAGCAGTTCCTGTGGCGTCCTTTTGGAGGCATCTTCCAGTGATGCCAACACTGGGGCGCCCAGGTATCTCCTCCTCTCCCTTGAGAGAGCCGGACAGTTGCAGATGAGATGTTCCAGGGTTTCGATAGCCCCAGGTTCCTCACATTTCCTACAACTGTCTCTGTTGGTGATGCCTAGCTTTGCTGCATGTGCAGCAGCCAGACAGTGACCTGTTAGTATCCCCACTAGCAATCTAGTCCTTTCGTGGTAGGTGCAGTAGGTAGTGGCTAAGTTTCTCGGTGCGCTCCTTGCACATTATCTTCGAGGTTCTGCAGGTGGTGGTACTCCTCCACCTGCTATCAGTCTGTGCTCTAGCCTGCTTCTCTAGATCGCCTTGTCTGTCTGCTTAGGATGTCTTATGCCTCCCTGCTCGCCAAGACACTTCTGGAACTGACCGCGGACGACTGCATGGATCTTATCGCCGCTTGGCTGTCGACGAATAGGTTGACCGCTGCCTTCCCGATGGCAAAAACTTCTGCCTGGAATATGCTGCATTGGTCCGGTAGCTTATACGACAGCCTTATCTCAGGGTCTGTACAGTATAGGCCCGCTCCTACTCCTCCTTCTATCTTGCAGCCGTCTGTGTATATATATATTTTCCAGTCTTCAGGTCCCAAAGATGTGGTTGTTTTGACGTCAAGGCAAGTTTGGGGGGTCATGTAATCAGTTGATCTGGTCATGTCCCTGCCAATTGAACTGTGCCCGTATCCTTGTATGGATAGGTTTCCTGATGCTATAAGGCGTTGTGCTGCCTTTCCCGCAATCAGGCGAGCGTGAATGTCCAGGGGGTCGATTCCGAGTATAGTTTCGACTGCTTTTGTTGGGGTTGACCTCAGCGCCCCTGTAATACAGAGCAGAGCCTGTCGCTGAGTCTTTTCCATAAGCTTATGGTATGTCTTCTTTTCAATAGCCTGCCACCACACTCCATACAGCAGAGTTGGTCGCACCACCGAGATGTAGATCCAGTGCATTAGAGCAGGTGACAGGCCCCATGTGCTGCTGAGCATCTTCTTGGATGCATAAAGCGCAATGGTAGCCTTCTTCACCCTTTCCACTACATTGGGCCTCCATGCCAGCTTGCTGTCCAGTACTGTGCCTAGGTATTTCACCTGTGATTTTGGAGTCAGCCTAGTTTGGTCAATTTTCGGAGGGGTCCATATCGGTACCTTGTACCTCTTGGTAAAGAGGATGAGGTCCGTCTTGTCCGCGTTGATACTGAGTCCTACCTCTTCCGCCCACTCACGTATCTCCCTGAGTGTACGTTCCATTATGGAGCTGAGGGTCGATGGACATACACCCGTAATAAGTATGCTTATGTCATCTGCATAGGCTGTTATTTTTGGGGCCTTCCTTTCAAATCTCTTAATGAGGTCATCGACCACCAAATTCCACAGTAGTGGCGATAGGACTCCACCTTGAGGTGTGCCTCTGTGTGCCCCTTTTACCATGGAAGCGGTGCCCCACTCCGATTGCACCCGTCTACAACTTAGGAGGTTTTTGATCCAGACGTTGATTGCAGGGTGTATGTTATTCGCTTCTAGGCGACTTGTTATTGCGGTTGTTGCCACGTTGTTAAATGCTCCTGAGATGTCCACAAATGCTCCCAAAGCATACTTTTTGTTGTGAAGGGCGCTCTCGATGGTGGCTACTAGCGAGTGTAGTGCCGTCTCCACTGATTTCCCCTTGGTGTAGGCGTGTTGGTTTATTGACATCAGTCCCCCTACCTCATTTCTGATGTGTAAATCCAACAGCTTTTCTAGTGTTTTTAGTAGAAAGGAGGTAAGGCTTATCGGTCTGTAATCCTTGGGACTCACGTGGCTGCACTTTCCTGCCTTAGGGAGGAAGACAACTCTCGAGGTTCTCCATTGGATGGGGATATAGCCTGTACTTAGGCATGCTGAGTATATTGCGAAGAGCCATGGGGTAATAACCTCTTTGGTCAACTGCATCATGGCTGGGAATATCCCGTCCAGTCCTGGTGCTTTTATGGCCGCGAAGGAGTCTATGGCCCAGTGGATTCTCTTAGTGGTTAACAGACCTATTGGGGGGTGCTGTTCCTCAGTTGCTAGGTCCTGATGCTCCTTGGCGTCAGTGACCTCGGTGCATCCAGGGAAGTGCGCCTCCATTAGTGCTGTTAGGGCTTCTTTACTGCCCTCTGTCCACTGTCCGTTGTCTAGTTTTAGTTGGCTCTGTACTGTGGGCTGCTTTGAGAGCAGCTTCCGGAGCCTAGCGGTTTCGGGCACTTTCTCAATGTTGGAGCAGAAGTTTCTCCACGAGTTCCTTTGTGCCTTACGTATTTCCTTCTTGTAGCTCCTAAGTAGGATTTTATTTTCCTCATTGACAATCTCTTCGTTCGCTTGTTTGGCGATCTTGAAGAATTCCTTGAGGTTGTTCCTTTGGAGAGAGAGATCTCGGTTCCACCAGAGTGGCTTGGACCTCCTCTTCGTTCTCGAGGGTTTGCACGATGCATGGTAGGCGTTCAGTAACTCGTTGGATAGGGTCTTTAGGGACTTCTCTATATCCTCCGCGGATTTCACTGAGCCCGGATTCGCGAGCTTCGAAGTAACAGTCTTTTTAAACTTTACCCAGTTTGTGTTTCGGGGGTTTCTATAGACTGTTATCTTCGAAGAGTGTTTGAATTCGCACTTGAACTGAATGTACTTATGGTCTGAGAAGGATGGTCTTTCGAGGACTCTCCAGTCAGATACCAAGGTACTCTTTCCCGTGACAAGAGTTAGGTCTAGCACGTTTGACGAGGTGGGACCCACGAAGGTGTGTTCCTCCCCACGTTTGCTACATCTAAGTTAGTGGATAAGATAAAGTCTAGGAGTGACTCACCTCTATCGTTGGTGTCAGGGCTTCCCCACACATTGTGATGGGCGTTGGCGTCTGCACCGATGAGGAGTTGGAGATTTTTGGAGCCGGCTTCTGTCACCAGACTCCTAAGTTCTTCCGGCGGGGCGGGCCTGTCGTGTGCCATGTAGCAGGAAGCTTCCATTAGGCGCTTTTCCTCGCTCTCCAGCATCACCACCGTCAGGTCATCCGTGCTGTAATGAGACATAAGATGAGCATGGATTCCCTTCCGTACGAGTACGGCGGTTCTGTTCCTGCTTACCGATGTTGAGTAGAGAAGGCTGTAATTTGAGGACTTTAGTCCGGCCACAGAGTTGCCTGACGCAATCCACGGCTCCTGGACTAAAGCTATGTCGGCGGGCCCTTGCTCCATGGCAATGAGGAGCTCCGCCGACGCTACCTTGCTTTTATGGAGATTGAGTTGCAGCACCCTTAGTGTCATGGGTGGCTAACTCAACCTCGCACGACGGGTTGACTATGATTGTCAGGTCACCGTCACCGTCTTCCTCCTCCTCCGAGTCGTCCAGCGCAAGACCCTGGGCGGCCTCCACTATGGTCTCCAGACCTAGGTCCTTCTCGACCTCGCCTGCCTGGAGGGTGTGCGCATCTTTATCCTCGGGTGGCGCTTTTTCAGCCGTAGGTATACGCTACCTACGCCCCACGCCATCTTCCCGAACTTGGGATACAGGATGTCCTCCGCCATCTTGCTGATCTGGAGGATCACGTGCTGCCCCCCTCGTTGGGTAGTGGGCTACCGGCATGCAGAACCTTCCAATCAGCCGTTGGCACGTCCGGATTTTGCCTCTGCAGCAGCTTCAGTGCTCGCTCCCCCTGGACAGCAATGGGGAAGAGCACCTTCGCCTTTGGTATGGACGGGATCAGCTCCCTGTCTACCACCTCCAGCTTGGCCCCCTCCCACAGAGCTTCCAGTAGGGGCACCTTCTGCACCAGCCACTGCCGCGTTGGGTCGTCATTGCACTTGAGGATTTTGACCCCGTTCAGCCATCCCGCTCCATCGAACGTGGGCATGGGAGCGCTAGGGTCCTCCTCCATTCCACTGCGTCGCCGTCATCTTCCCGTTCTCATCGCTGCGATCGATCAAGGCCACAATGAGATGTCTCTTGGACACCTCGCTCATGGCCTTCTGCCTCGGCTTCCTCGTCTTCAGCTGGGGGGTGGCCACCTTGGGCCCGCGTTGCCGCTTGCTCGCCGGAGTGTCTTTGGCAGCACTCTCGATCGAGCGTTGCCTCTTGGTGGCCAACATCTCCTCCACCTTGTTGGCGAATCCACCGTTTGTTGCCTTCATCTGCGGCAGCTGCGCGTAGTATTCGCGGCCCTCCTGTACCCGTTGCTCAGCCCAGGCTAGCTTGGACTTCTCCTCTTGGGAGATATCCGCCTTGCCCTGGAGCCGGCTCAGTAACTTGAGGGCCGCCTTATACTGAGCTTTTGCCTTCATCCCCTCCCTGGAACGCTTCGGCCCTTCCCTACGCAGGGAGCTGGTACCTGGTTCCGGCGAGCGGAGAAGGCTTTCCTCTTCGGTCTTGCTAAGGTTTAGCACGCTCTCCAGGTCCGAGTCTGCATCGACAACGGCACCCGCGCGGCGACGAGGTGTGACCGCTGGCGACACGCAGAGAGGATTGCTCCTCCCCGTGCCCGCCGGTGGTAGCAGTCACGCTTTCCACCGACGTTTGGGTTGACATCCCAACCCGTGTTTGCTCCTTATCTACCTCCATATTTGGCCCGAAGGTCCCTACCGGTTAATGTTTTTCGGGGGGACCACCCCCTAGCGTTTTATGCCTGGCCGCCAGGCACCTCTAGCCATGGCCTTGGTTCAGTTCCCCCGACTTTAGATCGGGAAGACGATGGACCATAGCCTTAGCTAGACACTGCATTACCCCGGGCAAGGCAAGCGACAGTGCATTATCCTCGCCCGGGATAATGCAGTGTCCATTGCCCAGCCGGCACCCTCGCGGAGGGTTCAGCTAGAGGGTTTTTGCCAGCTCCAAAACATATACATATATATACAAAATATATGTACATGAATACATATATATATGTATACATATATATTTTATATATAACGTTGGACCGTAACGTTGTCTTCCAATCCAATCCAAAACGGATCGCCGAGAGCCGAGTAGGTTCTTTAATTTATTATCCTGCTAAATTATGTAGTAGCAACGTTGTGTACATACTGCGATATGAGTTGATATTTTTTGATAAACTTTTATATAAATTATACATACTTATGATTACGAGACTACGATAATGATAATGATAACGATAACGATAACAGTAACAGTAACAGTAGCGCCAATGCCAATCCACTGGCGAACGCTATTAACGATGATATACCTCTTGCAGTCCTCTGCAATGCAACAAAACAAAACAAAAACGAAACGAAACAAAAAGAAAAGAAAAAGACCCAATCACAATTCAAACAAAAGACAAAGAAGAACAAAACAGATTTTTGTCAATTGTTCATCACTAGACTATCGATATCGAACGAGCACTACTCAATATTCGACTCGAGTCGATTTGATTCGGTGGAAAATACAGAAGCTAGTGCTTATTCCCAAGCCAGGCAAGCCGCCGGGTACAGCGTCGTCGTATAGGCCTATCTGCCTGATCGACACCGCGGGTAAACTGCTTGAGAAGGTGGTTTGCGCGCGACTGGAACGCTCCATCGCGGAGGCTGGCGACCTCTCACCGCACCAATACGGCTTTCGCAAGGCCCGATCCACGATATACGCCGTTCGTAAGGTGGTGG
Source organism: Drosophila miranda (assembly GCF_003369915.1). NCBI lineage: Eukaryota > Metazoa > Arthropoda > Insecta > Diptera > Drosophilidae > Drosophila > Drosophila miranda. Next base: position 26,560,235 of record NC_046674.1, read on the forward strand.
ACATTGCCTCCGGTGCAATTGCTGGCACTCGGTGGAAAGGCGGCGGGAAAGAGTATTGCCTAGTAGTCACTCTAGGCGCGTTCAACTAGACTCTAATGCGTTCAACACGGCGAGGTGGAGCTGCATCCTAAGGGCGCTGGAGAGTTTCGACACAGCCAGGTACCTGCAGCGGATGGTACAAAGCTACTTTGAGAGAAGGCTGCTTTTGTACGACACGCAGGCTGGCACGGAGGAATACGAGGTATCGGCAGGCGTCCCGCAGGGTTCAGTGCTTGGCCCCACTCTGTGGAACGCAATGTATGACGGCATCTTGCGACTCAGCCTCCCCCACGGAGTACACATGGTGGGTTTTGCAGACGATGTGGCTGTCCTAGTGGTGGCAAAAGACCTGTCCGTCGTGGAAACGACCTGCAGCCAAACGATAGCGCGCATTGAACAGTGGCTGGACCTGGTCGGGCTCGAACTCGCACCCCACAAAACAGAGGCAGTGCTGGTATCCAGCCGGAAGAAAGTCGAGACGGCCAACATCTCAGTGGCAGATACTCTGATTTCGTCTAAGCGCGCTATCAAATACCTTGGTGTCCTGGTGGACACACGTCTCTGCTTTCGGGAGCACTTGGCCTACATGGGCACGAAGGCGGCGACCACCAACGGTGCGCTCTCGAGGCTAATGCTAAACACCCGAGGACCAAAGCAATGGCGGCGACAACTGCTAACGAGTGTCACGAGATCGGTGATGCTATATGCGGCGCCAATCTGGGCAAAGGCCCTTCGAACAGCGAGCTACGCACGGGGTCTGGCAGCCACGCACCGCCTCTCTTCGATTCGGATCACCAGTGCCTTCCGAACGGTCTCGGACGAGGCAGCACACGTGATCGCGGGCAGAGCACCCCTGGAATTCCTGGCGGAGGAACGGTCCACATACTACCAGGAAACACATGGCAGAGGAATGGACGCGGCGGCGAAAAGGCAGGTACGCATGGCGTGCAAACAGGAGAGTCTCAGAAGGTGGCAACAGCGCTGGGACACGACCACTAAGGGGCGTTGGACCCACCAGCTTATCCCGTCCATCGACGCGTGGGTAAGCAGGAAGCACGGGCAGGTCAACTTTTACCTGACTCAGCTCCTCAGTGGTCACGGCTGCTTCCGAAGCTACCTTCATCGCTTCGGGCACGCGGACTCCGCAGAATGCTCTTGGTGGCTCTTCCCTTCTTTTGTGTGTTGCAGCTACAAGACGGAGCTGTGCCGCCCGTTCGAGGAGGCCGGCGAGTGCAAGTACGGAGAGAAGTGCCAGTTCGCGCACGGCTTCCACGAGCTGCGCAACCTGCAGCGCCATCCCAAGTACAAGACGGAGTACTGCCGCACCTTCCACAGCGTCGGCTTCTGCCCCTACGGGCCGCGCTGCCACTTTGTGCACATCGCGGACGAGGCCCGCGCTCAGCAGCAGGCCGCAGCCCAGGCGGAAGCGGATTGGGAGGACAGGCCAAGCAGATGCTGCAGAAGAGCATGAGCACGCCGATGCAGCGCCTGAGCTCTGCCGTGGAGGACTACCAGCAGAAGCTTCAGTCCAGCCTACTGCCCTAAGCAGCTCCAGCATCAGCATCAACACGAACATCAACACAGTCAAGCCACACCTCACCTTCGCCTTCGCCTTCGCCTTCGCCCGAAATCTGATCTTGAAAACAAAACAAATAATACTTGTATACACGCACGCGACTGTATACAGATCTTCGGTCTTGCATTTATAGGACCTATTCGCGGACCCGCACACCCATTAGAACCCAGGCACTTTTGCTCTTGTTTAATATTTATGCAAAAATTGTACTAGTTATTACATGCGATCGGTCGTATTGAGAATCGATTATCAATCGATCCGATCAATGTATCAAAATCCAATCCAAAACATATAGGTTAGGTTAGGTTAGGTTAACCCGGACGGCCCTCAGCGGGGCCACGCATAGGCCAATATGGCCCTTAGTTATCCGGATGGGGGGTGTATGAACCATCGCGGGAGTGTTAATGTGGTTTTAAAAGTCCCCGAGAATCGAGGTGTTTTTAGCATAGGCCAGCAGTTCCTGTGGCGTCCTTTTGGAGGCATCTTCCAGTGATGCCAACACTGGGGCGCCCAGGTATCTCCTCCTCTCCCTTGAGAGAGCCGGACAGTTGCAGATGAGATGTTCCAGGGTTTCGATAGCCCCAGGTTCCTCACATTTCCTACAACTGTCTCTGTTGGTGATGCCTAGCTTTGCTGCATGTGCAGCAGCCAGACAGTGACCTGTTAGTATCCCCACTAGCAATCTACAGTCCTTTCGTGGTAGGTGCAGTAGGTAGTGGCTAAGTTTCTCGGTGCGCTCCTTGCACATTATCTTCGAGGTTCTGCAGGTGGTGGTACTCCTCCACCTGCTATCAGTCTGTGCTCTAGCCTGCTTCTCTAGATCGCCTTGTCTGTCTGCTTAGGATGTCTAATGCCTCCCTGCTCGCCAAGACACTTCTGGAACTGACCGCGGACGACTGCATGGATCTTATCGCCGCTTGGCTGTCGACGAATAGGTTGACCGCATCGTGTGCTCGTTCTGTTAGGAGAGCGACCTCCGCTGCCTTCCCGATGGCAAAAACTTCTGCCTGGAATATGCTGCATTGGTCCGGTAGCTTATACGACAGCCTTATCTCAGGGTCTGTACAGTATAGGCCCGCTCCTACTCCTCCTTCCATCTTGGAGCCGTCTGTGTATATATTGAGGTGCTCAGTTTGGTCCCTTCCAATTTTCCAGTCTTCAGGTCCCAAAGATGTGGTTGTTTTGACGTCAAGGCAAGTTTGGGGGGTCATGTAATCAGTTGATCTGGTCATGTCCCTGCCAATTGAACTGTGCCCGTATCCTTGTATGGATAGGTTTCCTGATGCTATAAGGCGTTGTGCTGCCTTTCCCGCAATCAGGCGAGCGTGAATGTCCAGGGGGTCGATTCCGAGTATAGTTTCGAGTGCTTTTGTTGGGGTTGACCTCAGCGCCCCTGTAATACAGAGCAGAGCCTGTCGCTGAGTCTTTTCCTTAAGCTTATGGTATGTCTTCTTTTCAATAGCCTGCCACCACACTAAGGCTCCATACAGCAGAGTTGGTCGCACCACCGAGATGTAGATCCAGAGCAGGTGACAGGCCCCATGTGCTGCTGAGCATCTTCTTGGATGCATAAAGCGCAATGGTAGCCTTCTTCACCCTTTCCACTACATTGGGCCTCCATGCCAGCTTGCTGTCCAGTACTGTGCCTAGGTATTTCACCTGTGATTTTGGAGTCAGCCTAGTTTGGTCAATTTTCGGGGGGGTCCATATCGGTACCTTGTACCTCTTGGTAAAGAGGATGAGGTCCGTCTTGTCCGCGTTGATACTGAGTCCTACCTCTCCGCCCACTCACGTATCTCCCTGAGTGTACGTTCCATTATGGAGCTGAGGGTCGATGGACATACACCCGTAATAAGTATGCTTATGTCATCTGCATAGGCTGTTATTTTTGGGGCCTTCCTTTCAAATCTCTTAATGAGTTCATCGACCACCAAATTCCACAGTAGTGGCGATAGGACTCCACCTTGAGGTGTGCCTCTGTGTGCCCCTTTTACCATGGAAGCGGTGCCCCACTCCGATTGCACCCGTCTACAACTTAGGAGGTTTTTGATCCAGACGTTGATTGCAGGGTGTATGTTATTCGCTTCTAGGCGACTTGTTATTGCGGTTGTTGCCACGTTGTTAAATGCTCCTGAGATGTCCACAAATGCTCCCAAAGCATACTTTTTGTTGTGAAGGGCGCTCTCGATGGTGGCTACTAGCGAGTGTAGTGCCGTCTCCACTGATTTCCCCTTGGTGTAGGCGTGTTGGTTTATTGACATCAGTCCCCCTACCTCATTCCTGATGTGTAAATCCAACAGCTTTTCTAGTGTTTTTAGTAGAAAGGAGGTAAGGCTTATCGGTCTGTAATCCTTGGGACTCACGTGGCTGCACTTTCCTGCCTTAGGGAGGAAGACAACTCTCGAGGTTCTCCATTGGATGGGGATATAGCCTGTACTTAGGCATGCTGAGTATATTGAGAAGAGCCATGGGGTAATAACCTCTTTGGTCAACTGCATCATGGCTGGGAATATCCCGTCCAGTCCTGGTGCTTTTATGGCCGCGAAGGAGTCTATGGCCCAGTGGATTCTCTTAGTGGTTAACAGACCTATTGGGGGGTGCTGTTCCTCAGTTGCTAGGTCCTATGCTCCTTGGCGTCAGTGACCTCGGTGCATCCAGGGAAGTGCGCCTCCATTAGTGCTGTTAGGGCTTCTTTACTGCCCTCTGTCCACTGTTCGTTGTCTAGTTTTAGTTGGCTCTGTACTGTGGGCTGCTTTGAGAGCAGCTTCCGGAGCCTAGCGGTTTCGGGCACTTTCTCAATGTTGGAGCAGAAGTTTATCCACGAGTTCCTTTGTGCCTTACGTATTTCCTTCTTGTAGCTCCTAAGTAGGATTTTATATTCCTCATTGACAATCTCTTCGTTCGCTTGTTTGGCGATCTTGAAGAATTCCTTGAGGTTGTTCCTTTGGAGAGAGAGATCTCGGTTCCACCAGAGTGGCTTGGACCTCCTCTTTGTTCTCGAGGGTTTGCACGATGCATGGTAGGCGTTCAGTAACTAGTTGGATAGGGTCTTTAGGGACTTCTCTATATCCTCCGCGGATTTCACTGAGCCCGGGTTCGCGAGCTTCGAAGTAACAGTCTTTTTAAACTTTACCCAGTTTGTGTTTCGGGGGTTTCTATAGACTGTTATCTTCGAAGAGTGTTTGAATTCGCACTTGAACTGAATGTACTTATGGTCTGAGAAGGATGGTCTTTCGAGGACTCTCCAGTCAGATACCAAGGTACTCTTTCCCGTGACAAGAGTTAGGTCTAGCACGTTTGACGAGGTGGGACCCACGAAGGTGTGTTCCTCCCCCACGTTTGCTACATCTAAGTTAGTGGATAAGATAAAGTCTAGGAGTGACTCACCTCTATCGTTGGTGTCAGGGCTTCCCCACACATTGTGATGGGCGTTGGCGTCTGCACCGATGAGGAGTTGGAGATTTTTGGAGCCGGCTTCTGTCACCAGACTCCTAAGTTCTTCCGGCGGGGCGGGCCTGTCGTGTGCCATGTAGCAGGAAGCTGCCATTAGGCGCTTTTCCTCGCTCTCCAGCATTACCACCGTCAGGTCATCCGTGCTGTAATGAGACATAAGATGAGCATGGTTTCCCTTCCGTACGAGTACGGCGGTTCTGTTCCTGCTTACCGATGTTGAGTAGAGAAGGCTGTAATTTGAGGACTTTAGTCCGGCCACAGAGTTGCCTGACGCAATCCACGGCTCCTGGACTAAAGCTATGTCGGCGGGCCCTTGCTCCATGGCAATGAGGAGCTCCGCCGACGCTACCTTGCTTTTATGGAGATTGAGTTGCAGCACCCTTAGTGTCATGGGTGGCTAACTCAACCTCGCACGACGGGTTGACTATGATTGTCAGGTCACCGTCACCGTCTTCCTCCTCCTCCGAGTCGTCCAGCGCAAGACCCTGGGCGGCCTCCACTATGGTCTCCAGACCTAGGTCCTTCTCGACCTCGCCTGCCTGGAGGGTGTGCGCATCTTTATCCTCGGGGTGGCGCTTTTTCAGCCGTAGGTATACGCTACCTACGCCCCACGCCATCTTCCCGAACTTGGGATACAGGATGTCCTCCGCCATCTTGCTGATCTGGAGGATCACGTGCTGGCCCCCCTCGTTGGGTAGTGGGCTACCGGCATGCAGAACCTTCCAATCAGCCGTTGGCACGTCCGGATTTTGCCTCTGCAGCAGCTTCAGTGCTCGCTCCCCCTGGACAGCAATGGGGAAGAGCACCTTCGCCTTTGGTATGGACGGGATCAGCTCCCTGTCTACCACCTCCAGCTTGGCCCCCTCCCACAGAGCTTCCAGTAGGGGCACCTTCTGCACCAGCCACTGCCGCGTTGGGTCGTCATTGCACTTGAGGATTTTGACCCCGTTCAGCCATCCCGCTCCATCGAACGTGGGCATGGGAGCGCTAGGGTCCTCCTCCATTCCACTGCGTCGCCGTCATCTTCCCGTTCTCATCGCTGCGATCGATCAAGGCCACAATGAGATGTCTCTTGGACACCTCGCTCATGGCCTTCTGCCTCGGCTTCCTCGTCTTCAGCTGGGGGGTGGCCACCTTGGGCCCGCGTTGCCGCTTGCTCGCCGGAGTGTCTTTGGCAGCACTCTCGATCGAGCGTTGCCTCTTGGTGGCCAACATCTCCTCCACCTTGTTGGCGAATCCACCGTTTGTTGCCTTCATCTGCGGCAGCTGCGCGTAGTATTCGCGGCCCTCCTGTACCCGTTGCTCAGCCCAGGCTAGCTTGGACTTCTCCTCTTGGGAGATATCCGCCTTGCCCTGGAGCCGGCTCAGTAACTTGAGGGCCGCCTTATACTGAGCTTTTGCCTTCATACCCTCCCTGGAACGCTTCGGCCCTTCCCTACGCAGGGAGCTGGTACCTGGTTCCGGCGAGCGGAGAAGGCTTTCCTCTTCGGTCTTGCTAAGGTTTAGCACGCTCTCCAGGTCCGAGTCTGCATCGACAACGGCACCCGCGCGGCGACGAGGTGTGACCGCTGGCGACACGCAGAGAGGATTGCTCCTCCCCGTGCCCGCCGGTGGTAGCAGTCACGCTTTCCACCGACGTTTGGGTTGACATCCCAACCCGTGTTTGCTCCTTATCTACCTCCATATTTGGCCCGAAGGTCCATACCGGTTAATGTTTTTCGGGGGACCACCCCCTAGCGTTTTATGCCTGGCCGCCAGGCACCTCTAGCCATGGCCTTGGTTCAGTTCCCCCGACTTTAGATCGGGAAGACGATGGACCATAGCCTTAGCTAGACACTGCATTACCCCGGGCAAGGCAAGCGACAGTGCATTATCCTCGCCCGGGATAATGCAGTGTCCATTGCCCAGCCGGCACCCTCGCGGAGGTTTCAGCTAGAGGGTTTTTGCCAGCTCCAAAACATATACATATATATACAAAATATATGTACATGAATACATATATATATGTATACATATATATTTTATATATAACGTTGGACCGTAACGTTGTCTTCCAATCCAATCCAAAACGGATCGCCGAGAGCCGAGTAGGTTCTTTAATTTATTATCCTGCTAAATTATGTAGTAGCAACGTTGTGTACATACTGCGATATGAGTTGATATTTTTTGATAAACTTTTATATAAATTATACATACTTATGATTACGAGACTACGATAATGATAATGATAACGATAACGATAACAGTAACAGTAACAGTAGCGCCAATGCCAATCCACTGGCGAACGCTATTAACGATGATATACCTCTTGCAGTCCTCTGCAATGCAACAAAACAAAACAAAAACGAAACAAAAAGAAAAGAAAAAGACCCAATCACAATTCAAACAAAAGACAAAGAAGAACAAAACAGATTTTTGTCAATTGTTCATCACTAGACTATCGATATCGAACGAGCACTACTCGATATTCGACTCGATTCGATTTGATTCGGTGGAAAATACAGAAGCTAGTGCTTATTCCCAAGCCAGGCAAGCCGCCGGGTACAGCGTCGTCGTATAGGCCTATCTGCCTGATCGACACCGCGGGTAAACTGCTTGAGAAGGTGGTTTGCGCGCGACTGGAACGCTCCATCGCGGAGGCTGGCGACCTCTCACCGCACCAACACGGCTTTCGCAAGGCCCGATCCACGATAGACGCCGTTCGTAAGGTGGTGGACATTGCCTCCGGAGCAATTGCTGGCACTCGGTGGAAAGGCGGCGGGAAAGAGTATTGCCTAGTAGTCACTCTAGACATTAAGAACGCGTTCAACACGGCGAGGTGGAGCTGCATCCTAAGGGCGCTGGAGAGTTTCGACACAGCCAGGTACCTGCAGCGGATGGTACAAAGCTACTTTGAGAGAAGGCTGCTTTTGTACGACACGCAGGCTGGCACGGAGGAATACGAGGTATCGGCAGGCGTCCCGCAGGGTTCAGTGCTTGGCCCCACTCTGTGGAACGCAATGTATGACGGCATCTTGCGACTCAGCCTCCCCCACGGAGTACACATGGTGGGTTTTGCAGACGATGTGGCTGTCCTAGTGGTGGCAAAAGACCTGTCCGTCGTGGAAACGACTTGCAGCCAAACGATAGCGCGCATTGAACAGTGGCTGGACCTGGTCGGGCTCGAACTCGCACCCCACAAAACAGAGGCAGTGCTGGTATCCAGCCGGAAGAAAGTCGAGACGGCCAACATCTCAGTGGCAGGTACTCTGGTTTCGTCTAAGCGCGCTATCAAATACCTTGGTGTCCTGGTGGACACACGTCTCTGCTTTCGGGAGCACTTGGCCTACATGGGCACGAAGGCGGCGACCACCAACGGTGCGCTCTCGAGGCTAATGCTGAACACCCGAGGACCAAAGCAATGGCGGCGACAACTGCTAACGAGTGTCACGAGATCGGTGATGCTATATGCGGCGCCAATCTGGGCAAAGGCCCTTCGAACAGCGAGCTACGCACGGGGTCTGGCAGCCACGCACCGCCTCTCTTCGATTCGGATCACCAGTGCCTTCCGAACGGTCTCGGACGAGGCAGCACACGTGATCGCGGGCATAGCACCCCTGGAATTCCTGGCGGAGGAACGGTCCACATACTACCAGGAAACACATGGCAGAGGAATGGACGCGGCGGCGAAAAGGCAGGTACGCATGGCGTGCAAACAGGAGAGTCTCAGAAGGTGGCAACAGCGCAGGGACACGACCACTAAGGGGCGTTGGACCCACCAGCTTATCCCGTCCATCGACGCGTGGGTAAGCAGGAAGCACGGGCAGGTCAACTTTTACCTGACTCAGCTCCTCAGTGGTCACGGCTGCTTCCGAAGCTACCTTCATCGCTTCGGGCACGCGGACTCCGCAGAATGCTCTTGGTGCGGGCACTACGTGGAGGAGGATGCCGAGCATGCGATATTTTCGTGTGGCAGGTTCGCAGCGCAGCGCCAGCGGCTAGAAGAAGCGCTGGGTGGAGCCGTAGTCAAGCAGAGCTTGGTGCCGTGCATGCTCCTGTCCCCTGAAAACTGGGAAGCGACGAGCTGCTTCGCGGCGACCATTATGAGGGAACTGCGCGCTGTTGAGCACCAGACAAGAGTCCAGTTAGTCTAAACGAAGCCTGCACATGTGTGAAGCATTGCTTCACGGCCGTACCACACATGTTGGGCTTGCATAGCCTAGCCTTTAATATAGTTTGCTTTAAGTATAAAATAAGTTGTAAATACGAGCAATTAAATGGAATTAAAAAAAAAAAAAAACCACACTGACACTCACACACAAGCACACACATACACACACAAACGTATATATTTTGACCATTGATAATTTTATGTTTTTTTTATATGGTATATTCAGAAAGAATCATTTTGTTTATTATATATTTTTATTTAAATTAATTTATTTTATATATTTTTCTTGATTTCTTATTTTGGGTGCAGTTATATAATTATAATTGTTAGTGTTACGCGAGAAGAGAAGAGCAGCCCCTATATTATTTATACGAGACCGCAAGCCCCAGCCAGCCCAAAAACCACAAAACCTTACGCTCCTGCGAAGGAAAGGATAGATAATTTTGGAATCCTTATTTTTACTTTTTGTCATTGTCCCATTCAAAACCAATCACAAAAATCCAATATTTAACTATTTATATTAATTCGATTGATTTCACAGTGGCAGTGGTATTATATTTATGTACAATTTGAAACAATAGCAGCGGAATAATTCGAAAAAAATTCAAAACAGAGAGAGGAATAGAGAGAGATGGAGAGATAGAGAAAGAGAGAGCGCGCTCGTTGATCAATCAAATGTGGGGGGTATATAATTCTCAAAGTGCCTTATTATTAATATATTATATATGAATATGAAACAAATACAGAAAACACACAAATTATGTATAGTCTTGAGAAAGAGTGAAAAAAAAAAACAACAAAAAAAGGCATTAATTATTTATTTGTATTTAATTACTATCTACCCAATCAATCCCCACTTGTTACGGCAGAGTGCAAAGGTCTACCACATAATGATACTATGGAAACAAACCAATATAAATTACTGTTTTTTTTTTTTCTGTATTTATACTTAAACTTAGACGTAACTGAAACCCTCAGCTTTTGGTTATTACTATACGATAATTCTTTTTATAAAAACATGCTCTTCCCTTTGTACAACAAACAAGCACAGAAACACAAAACAAAATCGTACGACCGTCAATATGTGGCCTTATCAAATGGAACCCTTTACTCTACGCCTTACGCCCCACATCGTCTTCCTTTTAAGGTAATAATGAATTCTATGCTAATCGGAAGCGAGAAAGAGAGAGAACTCTGGAATGACCCACATAATCAATATCAGAGAGGAACATGAAAGAGTTTTTGAATGCCAGTTGAATTATTCATTATTTATACAATATACTTATTATATACCACAATGCCTTGTTCGTTATTTATGTAATCATACAATCTATATACCAAGATAGTTCATAGATTTCTTCCGCACAAAAGACAGCAACGAGAAAAGACAACAACCGATCAGGATCGAACACAACTGTACATGAATTTTGTTACATGCTGAAACATGCCTATTTATGCTTCCATTGCAACACAACTGTGTATTTTTATATAGTAAATTACATTTTTATGAAGTGAAAACCATTTAGTTTACGGCGAATTTTAGGTTATTTAGCCATTAAATGAAAGCGTTACAAAATAAATGAAACAAAAAAAACCAAAGTCGATTCCATTTACCCAACAGCAACGGGGCCCCTGCCTATGGCGGGGGTTATCGCCAATCTCTCTTCCAGGGCGTCTGTCGACGGGGTGACGGTGACGGCGACGGTACGCTATCGGTCGGGCGGAGACACCGTCCGGCACACCGATTGCAAAATCTGCAAACCTTTTTTTTTATGTTATTTCCAAACCATTCGGTTCCCGCCACAAGGCATTTGCACCTGAACGATCAGAGAGGATCTTGAGGTATCAAAACGCCACAATCGACCGACTGGGAAAGTAGCATAGCATAGCATCAGAGCCAAGGTCCAAGTAGCAGCAGGTTCAAGAAGCTTCAGTTGCGTCATTGCAGCCATTTTCATAGTTTCATAGGCGCCGGCTTCCAGAGTTTCATAGCACCCAAAGAGCATAGTTGCATAGCCAGCACCTTAAATAGTTTCGTAGCAGGCAAATTTCATGGTTTCGTAGCTACTTCAAGAGTGGATTTATTTATAAATTATGGCATACTTTCAGGCTGTTTTGCAAATACAAATTATGGTTCCAATCGGTTGGCACAACTGTCCCTATCACGAAAGATATAGCCAAGGAAAAACAAAAAGTTGAAGCAGACTTAAAATTGGTACAAAACGAGAAAAATTAAAAAAAAAGTCAAACGGCCAACCTAGCTTACAAAAGCACAATTTTCGACATACGAAAAAATCTATTTTTTTTTATCTATTCGAATTATAATGCATCATGAACCATATCAATACTTTTTCTATATTTTTAACATCGATATTAATAGAAAAAAGTACATTAAAGTTTTCGCTGGCGCATCAACGAATTTTGGTGCCAATTTGCAGCCGATGCAAAAAAAATGTATAATTTTTACAAAAAAATTGAAACTGTTGAAATTAATTGCTTTTTCAGAGTTACATAAATGAAAAATGTTGTGTTTTTTTTAAAGGTTTTTCTCCGACATAATAATTTTGAAGATAACCTTGAATATTTGTTATGTTTACGGTTTTAGCATTCTTCCGTGGAGCTTACCAAAAAATTCTGGACCTGTCTAGTTGGTAACTTGGTTCGTCCTGATTATAAAACAGTAAATATCATTGTTCTTTGATTGCGTCTATTTTTTTTTTAGTAGTTTCATTGTTTGCCGACCAGAATATGACTAGTGTTTCAGAGTGAAGTCTGACCAGGCGTTGTAGACAATTGGATGCGTGTAGATGTATAACAGCACCCACATTAGGAACTCTCAGATTTCGATTGGGCAACTCTTATATCTCTCTATTATATTCGATATTTTACTCATATAGGCGTGAGCGAGCGAAGCGAGTGTGCAGGGGGCTTGCCCTCTAGTTATACATACATATATATCAGTTTTTGCAGCCGCATTGAAATTTGAGGTAAATTTGAGATGAATATTTCCATATGGAGGACTTGTAGATAGCCACTTTTCTGAGCAGAGATAGCTTGTTATACCCGATACTCAAAATGAGTATTGGGGTATATCAGATTTGTGGTAAAAGTGGATGTGTGTAACGTCCAGAAGGAATCGTTTCCGACCCCATAAAGTATATATATTCTTGATCAGCATCAATAGCCGAGTCGATTGAGCCCTGTCTGTCTGTCCGTCTGTCCGTCCGTCCGTCCGTCCGTCTGTCCGTCCGTCCGTCCGTCCCCTTCAGCGCCTAGTGCTCAAAGACTATAAGAGCTAGAGTAACGATGATTTGGATCCAGACTTCTGTGATATGTCACTGCTACAAAAATATTTCAAAACTTTGCCCCGCCCACTTCCGCCCCCAAAAAGGACGAAAATCTGTGGCATCCACATTTTTAAAGATACGATAAAACCAAAAATGCAGAATCGTAGAGGATGACTATATGTTCTAGAGTGTAAAATCTCAACCAGATCGTATAATTATTATAGCCAGAATCAAGAAAACAATTTCATTCTTTCTCGCTCTGTCTCTCTCTAACACACAGGTTTCATGGTCGGCTTTGCCAATTGCAAAATATGAGTTCAAGGATCTCAGAACCTATAAGAGCCAGAGCAACCAAATTTGGTATCCACACTCCTGTGATATCTGACCTTGACCGTTTCGTGTCCAAATTTCGCCACACCCCCTTCCGCCCCCGCAAAGGACGAAAATCTGGAGCATCCACAAATCTCAGAGACTATTAAGGCTAGAGTAACCAAATTTGGTATCCGCACTTCTGTTAGATCTCACTATAAAAAGAATATCTCAGAATTTCGCCCCACCCCCTTCCGCCCCCACAAAGGACGAAAATCTGTTGCATCCACAATATTGCACATTCGAGAAAACTAAAAACGCAGAATCATAGATAATGACCATATCTATCAGATTGCTGAATCTGGATCAGATCGGATCATTTTTGTAGCCAAAAGCAAGAAATCAATTTGCAGTGGCCACGCAGCGCCCGACGTCACGCTCAGACTGATTTTCTGTCTCTCTCGCACGCACTCTTTGTCGTGTGGTTCAATATTAGCGGCGTCTGCCGCAGGAGAGCCATACTGACTTAGTATCGGGTATAACTGTAGAGTTGCGGTGTACGCAGCAACTCACAACGTTCCCCCTCGTTTTTGGGTGCAACCACGACCGGGTGCTGAACCATGATTGGTGTGGGCCTTGGAGTTCAGTGTCCTGTCCAGTACGACACGTAAATATCTGTGGGAGCTCTTGCAATCTTGTTGTAGTCTGTTGTTTAAGGCATAGCTTCGCCATTTCTAGTGTGATCTAGAGGTGCAATGGCTTTCGATGTTCGGAAAAATATGACTTATGGAGTCCGTGGAGATCCTATCAAGGATCAAGGATTTGCAGTTCAACAATAAATCCAGCTAATCCAGAGCGAAACAGAATCAGAAAAATGTTATACACTGCTTTTGTTTTATTTGTTTGTATTTCTTTTTATTTTTATTTATATTTTGTTTTTATTTTTAGCTTTTTAATATGTTGTATTTAATTTTATATTATTATTTGTAAGCTTACAACTTAAGGCATAAGGTTACAAACTAAAACTTAGGTGCTAAACATCATTACCATGCTATCGATCATAATCAGCTCTAGCTCTGCGCCTCGTCGCACATTATGCGAGTATGCATATTCGCCCACACAATATGCCTGTTTTACCATCTATCCCTCGATCTGTTTCCATATTGTTTCATAAATATTGGTTTATTGTTATCGATGATGTCTTCAAAAACTGTTTTTGTTCACCATATTTCGTGTATACCATATAATATATAGATTTTTGTATTGTTCCAACAACAGAATAGATCCAAAACAATAGAAAGTTCATCCAATATAGCGAATTTCCATTTGTGGTTTGCTTAAATCGTTTTAATGCGCTTCTTCTTGTTTAACATACATCCGTCGACTGGCGCTTTCGCACAGCTTTAAAATTCGGTTATTTTTGTTCATACATATATTTATCTGTTTTCTGTTTTTATATATTTATATGCATAGAAAGTGCTCTCTATCGAGGATCGAATCGATTCGGATTCGGAATCGGAATTGGGTCAGGATCGGGTCGAGTGGGTCGAGCAACGGCAAGCTGTTTCGTCGTGTTGTCGGCTCTGTTTCAGGCCAAGCATATGTCCATTAGTCTGTCCGTCCTCGTCCCAGTCCTCGTTCCGGCTCCGTTCTCACCACATCACCACGACCTAACCCCAATCCCGACCCCAACCCCAAAACACAACCCAACCATAACCACCCGCCAGACTGGGGCTCCGGACGCCGTTCAATTTGTTAGTTATAATGTTTTGCCGTTTTACACACATTTATTCATATATATATATATATATACATATATATATATACATGTATATATATTTGTAAAATTGGTTTCTGTATATATAGAATTTGTTTCATTATTTAATTTGTTATATATATATATATATATATATTTATAAAAAAAAATACGAGTTATGCTCTTAACTAAAACGTTGCTTCTGCTCTGACGCCCAGAGTTGCGTTACATGTTTCTTGCAGCATTTTCATTTCCGTTTCCGTCTCCGTTTCAATGCATATCTTTATCGTTATCGTTATCATTATCTTTATCTTTATCGGTATCGTTACCGTTAGCTTTTACATTCACATACATATCTATATATTTATCATTTTCCGTTAATATTTTACAGTTTTCTGTTTTGTTGAATAAGTCTTAGCGTTTGTTGTTTACTTTATAATATATGTATATATATATATACTCGTATATATATGTATATATACACATATATAGATTGTTTTTTTGTTTTAGTTTCATTATGTATTAAAAATATTGAATTATTTTGTTTTGTGGTTTTTCAATTGGTTTCATTCTTGTTTTTTGCGTTTGCATGTAAAAAAAAATAAGTTAAAAAAAAAACGAATTAAACAGTAAAATAGCTAAACACTAAACTGTTTCGTAAGACATAGGGTTTATATAAAAAAATTTAGTGGGAGGCATGTATGTAAATATGTACCAGTCCAATAAAAAACAATTTCATTTGTAATTGCGTCTAATCTAAGCTTCAAATTTAAATAAATGTCAAATAGATTTCCGATTTCCGAATTCCGATTTCCAATAGCCGATTGCCGATTGCCGATTTCCAGCTTAAATCCTTTTCCATTTCCGCTCTCCTCCTTTTGTGCTAATCCTAACTACACTAACAATGGGTGCGTGCATGTGTGTGTGTGGGAGGGAGGAGGAGTGCCAAGAATTTGGGCATCAGTTAACTTTCTCCCTCTATCTCTCCAGCTCACCCACTCACTCTCCCTCGCCCTCGCTGTGTTTACTTTTGCCGTTGCACTCTTAAAGCCTATCGCCCATGGCCTATGCCAACGCGTTTCTCTCTTCTGTGTTTTGCTTTTTACATTTTCTCTCTCTCTTCGTTCCTAGATATATCTGTATCTGTATCTGTATATATATACGTATAGTTGTTGGTGCATCGTTTCGCTCTTTATATACGATCCTGATCCTGCTGGTGTCAGTAGTAGCCCGGATTACCGCCGGCAGCACTGCCACCGCCGCTGGCCGCGTAATGCTCGCTCGCATAGTACAGTGCCCGCTGCTGTGCCGCCCGCTGCTGCGCCACTTCCTGGGCCGCCAGATGCGCTTGCTGGGCCGCTGCTTGCTGGTGCGCGCGCTGCGCCGCCTGCTGATGCGCCGCCTCCTGCGCCGCCTGCGCCGCCTGCTGCTGATGCGCCTGCTGTTGCTGGTGATGATGATGCTGCTGCTGCTGCTGCGACTGCAGGGGCGGAGGCAACGCCGTCGGCTGGTAGGGGTGCCGGGGCGAGGGCTGCTGATGCGTCGTTAGCGACAGCGGTAGCGGAAGCTGCTGGGCATGTGGATGCGTATGCTGGTGTGTAAGCGGAAGCGGGAGCGGTAGCGTGTGCGGATGAGCGTGCGCTGGCTGCACGGACGGATGGTGCCGTCGATAGCCGTAGCCGTAGACCAGGCTCAGCGGGCTGAGGGGGTTGTTGACTGCTGCTACCGCTGCTGCTGCCGCTGCTGCTGCTGATGCTGAAGCTGCTGCTGGAGGCGCCGTCGCTGCTGCCGTCAGATGTCGTAGACCCGACGACGACGCCTGCAGTCACAACTAATCTTCGTCGCTCAGTGCCTCGTACTTGGACGACAGCAGAGGCTTTGGCTCGCTGGCCGCTGCTGCTGCTGCCGCCGCGGCAGGGTGGTGGCTATTGGAGCCGGCGCCGCCCGAGCGTCGACCGCTGCCGTCGACCACCTCGTACTGGTTGGGCGTCTTCCGGGACACGCTGATCTCGTGCGACGGCGGCGGCTGCTGGGGATCCTTGACGCGGTGCAGCTGTTGCTGCTGTTGTTGTTGCTGGTGCTCAAAGGCGGCTACCATGTGGGCGGCGTGCGCTGCTACGACTGCGTTCGACTGGGCCACTAGGTCGCCGGGATCGTCATCCGATCGCACTTCCACGATGCGGCTCTTGGAATAGCCGATGTCGTCACGCATCACCTCCGCGATGCGGTTCTTCACGTATTTGTATATGGTGGTCACGGATCCGTCCGCACCGCCTCCGCCCGGCACACGCTGGTCGGGGGGCGGAGGAACGCCCACGCGACCCACAACCGAGCCGGGGCCGGGCAGGTAGTAGTGGCCGGGGTCTCCGCCGGCCACCACAGCCTGGTGGAGCATAAGCTCTTGGGCGTACTTGCGGGGGCTGACCGGCTGGGGCATGCGGATGATGTTGCGTCCGTCCTCGGGCGTGTTTGCCCTGACGCCGGGCGGACCTCCGGAGGATCCTGGTCCCCCACTGGGTCCGCCGCCAGGACCACCGCTGCCGGGCATGCCCTGCTGCTGCTGGTGGTGCTGCTGCTGTTGCTGGTGCTGCTGGTGGTGGTGTTGCTGCTGCTGCTGTTGCTGCTGCTGCTGCTGCTGTTGCTGCTGCTGCGCCTGGTGCTTGGCCTCCTCGGCCTTGTGCTGCATGCGTCGGTTCTGCTTCCAGCGGTCTGGCGGAAGCATCGTCTGCGGCGGCCCCTCCATGTAGGTCATGAATGGGGGCGTGGGCCGCATGTGTGGATTGGAGACGTAGTCGTTGGTGATGATCGAGTCGGTGAGCTCTCCGAAGGTGATGCTCTTGGTGTGGATCTGCTGGGGACTGGGTGCTGGTCCGGGACCCTGCGCCTGGGATGTGGTCGTATGCGGCTGGCCGCGCATCGATCCGTGAACGGATCGCGACTGGCTCGACTGCTGCTGCGGCGGAGGACCCTGTTGCTGCTGTTGCTGTTGCTGTTGCTGTTGCTGCTGCTGCTGTTGCTGTTGCTGCTGCTGCTGGATGGCAGCCGTCGCCCCGGCGGTTGCGGCGGAGAGGCGCTCCTGGTCCAGATCAATGTTGATGACGTTCGGGCACTGGGAGTTGGCCTTGCCATTGTTCTCCGCCGCCAGCTCCAGCGGCTGTCGATGGTATTGCTGGAGGGCGAAAAGGGCGTGGGAGGGAGAATTTGTGTTAGCTCGGGATGCCTCCACGTTGGGTGGTTTCAGCTCTAGATGACTTACGAATGGGGCTCGCGTGTACTCGCGCCCGGTGGCTCCGGTGGCGTCGTTGGTGCGTCTTATCTGGTGCTTGATGATGGCATCGATCAGGTTCTGGGCGCTCAGCTGGCCAGGGACATCCTCAGTGGGCTGGCTGGCATGTGGGGGCCGATAGTATCTAAGGATAATCAAGTGGCGATTATTTTAAAAGTCTAAAAGTCAAATGGTGGAAATTTAATTTGTGCTTCCTGTGGGAGCAGGACACAAAGATAGACAGAAACGGAGAGAGATAGATACAGAGAAGGAGAGACATATATATAAAAGGATAGAGAAAAAGGGAGAGGGGATAGGGGATAGCAAACACTTGTCCCGTGGATCAGCTGTTTTCGCGACGCGTAAAACTTTTTCTCAGGCAAAAGGCAACGCGAGAGAGAGAGAGAGATCAAAAGAGAACTCTTGAGAGTTTTCAATTTCAGGCCACTCGAAAATGCTGTACTTCAAAACTTTCGCAGGGAATGGAATGGGTTTCAGTTCGGTTCGTTTAATTTCGTTTCGTTTCGGATAAATCAAGGTTAGAATCGTAAATTTGTTGAATAATTCACAAAAAGTCCAGCCCCCCCCCCCCCCCACCTTCCCCCTATTCCCTTGAGAACAGTTAAAGTATTAAAGGAAGATGTCTCTCATTGAATCGCTTGCCACCCTCTTAAAGAGGGCTGTTCTCTGGCAAAGCGAAACCATTAGAGCACAGATCTATCGCCCATAAGGAGATCCAACGAGAAGAAAGAACGAGTAGAAAGAAACACTCATATCAGGCCGAAAAGCCTTCTTCTAGATAATTCATATTAAAAGCTTCAAGGATTCCCTTTAAAACGGTTCCAAACCAAAAGTTATCCATCCCAAAATTATGGAGATTTCTGGGGGAAAACTTCCCCGCAACAAACAAGTTCCGTCTCCAAATAATTAGCGTAAAAATTAATTACACGCAAACAGCTAAAAATCGTGACAAAAATAGAAAAACCTTGGTGACATAATAATTTTTGTTATTTGCATATTCGGTCGAACCTGTCACGGAGGACGAAATCGTCGCCCTGGCCCAAAGCTTAAAGGCCAAGAAGGCTCCAGGCCCTGATGGAATCCCCAACCGTGCGGTAAAACTGGCGATGGCATACAACCCGCACGAGTTTGCTAAGGCATTCACGCAGTGCCTGCGGGAAGGTCTATTTCCGCCGCAGTGGAAGTTGCAACACCTGGTGCTATTGCCAAAGCCAGGAAAGCCGCCGGACGATCCCTCCTCGTTTCGACCGATTTGCTTAATCGACTCGCTGGGGAAGACTCTGGAACAGATAATCCGTAGAAGACTGGACAACGCCGTCGAGGATGCTGGGGGACTTTCACCAAACCAATACGGCTTCAGGAGTGGGAGGTCAACGGTGGACGCCATAGGCAGGGTAGTCGACATAGCCTCCAAGGCAGTGGAGGGAACTCGATGGAAGGGCGGCAAGAAGGAATACTGCCTGATTGTCACCCTAGACATCAGGAACAACTTCAATACGGTGAAGTGGGAGTGCATCCTGGACTCACTTAACCGGCGCGGTGTACCCCAATACCTTCAGGCAATCGTAAGGAGCTACTTCGAGGGGAGACTGCTGGAGTTTAATACGGCGGCCGGCGCGCAGACTCACGGCATAACGGCAGGCGTTCCCCAAGGATCAGTGATGGGTCCCCTCTTATGGAACATTGCCTACGATGGAGTCATGAAATTAGCACTTCCAGGCGGATGTCAGCTAACCTGCTACGCAGATGATGTCGCCCTGACGGTGGTAGCCAAGCACCTGGACGTCGTCGAAGCAAATTGCGACACCGCAATCCAGCTGATTGCAGACTGGCTCCGTTCTGCGGGACTAGAGCTAGCCGCTCATAAAACCGAGGCAGTATTGGTGAGCACCCGTTCGACTGTGGAGACCGCTCACATCAGGGTTGGCGACCAGAGACTATCGTCGAAACGAGCCATTCGGTATCTGGGCGTGATGATCGACACCAGGCTCAGTTTCCGTGAACACCTAAGCTACGTCCAGGAGAAAGCGGCAAACACGAGTCGGGCGCTGTTCCGAATACTGCTGAACACCCGTGGCTCGAAGCAGGAGAGGAGGATTCTGCTGACCAGCGTAGTCCGCTCAGCCATGACCTACGCAGCAGACGTATGGGCGGATGGCATTAAAGTTGCCAGCTACGCTAGGGGCGTAAAAGCCACTCATCGCCTCTGCGCGCTCCGGATCTGCTGCGGCTTTCGGACCATATCCGACGACGCTGCCCTAGTACTGGCGGGTGTCCTACCTATCGACCTTCTGGTGCTGGAGGAGAGGGCCGTGGCCGAAGCCATCCGGGCCGTCGCGGCAAGGAGAGACGCGCGCAAGCAGGCCCGTGAAGGAAGCCTCAGAGCATGGCAAAGCCGCTGGGACGGCTCTGATAACGGACGGTGGACACACCGCCTGATTCCGGATGTCCGATATTGGATCGGCAGGCGACACGGTGCGGTCAATTTCCATTCCACACAGCTTCTGAGCGGACACGGATGCTTCAGCCATTACCTTTGGAGGTTCGGCCACGAGGACTCGCCGAACTGCTCGTGGTGTGTCGACGCCACTGAAGACGCTGAGCACATCATTTTTCAATGTAGGCGCTTCTCACTTATTAGGGAGGAGTTGTGGCGAGCCGCCGGCGGGCAGCTCACGCCGAACAACTTGATCGAGGCGATTGTGGAAGACCCCATGGTATGGTCGGCCTGGAGCAACTTTGCAGCCGGCGCCATGAAGGAGCTGCGTAGGTGCGAGCGCCGAAGGAACGAGAGTGGCTAGGAGGAACCATGGTCCCTGCGAAGCATTGCTTTGCGGCCGTCCCGCAGAGACCCGGAACTTCCTGCCGGTCTCTCCAACTCAATACAGCTCCCTGTCTAGCTATAGTTAAGTCCCAGGCTTATAAAATTTAATAAAATTAAGAGTTAATACAGAGTTAAAAAAAAAAAAAAAAAAAACACCACACTGACACTCACACACAAGCACACACATACACACACAAACGTATATATTTTGACCATTGATAATTTTATGTTTTTTTTTATATGGTATATTCAGAATGAATCATTTTGTTTATTATATATTTTTATTTAAATTAATTTATTTTATATATTTTTCTTGATTTCTTATTTTGGGTGCAGTTATATAATTATAATTGTTAGTGTTACGCGAGAAGAGAAGAGCAGCCCCTATATTATTTATATATTTATATATTATATATTATTTATACGAGACCGCAAGCCCCAGCCAGCCCAAAAACCACAAAACCTTACGCTCCTGCGAGGGAAAGCCCCCTATGTACACACAGACACGACACCCTCTACATACATTTATGTACATATTTATGTACAATTCCACCTCAATGGATAGATAATTTTGGAATCCTTATTTTTACTTTTTGTCATTGTCCCATTCAAAACCAATCACAACAATCCAATATTTAACTATTTATATTAATTCGATTGATTTCACAGTGGCAGTGGTATTATATTTATGTACAATTTGAAACAATAGCAGCGGAATAATTCGAAAAAAATTCAAAACAGAGAGAGGAATAGAGAGAGATGGAGAGATAGAGAAAGAGAGAGCGCGCTCGTTGATCAATCAAATGTGGGGGGTATATAATTCTCAAAGTGCCTTATTATTAATATATTATACATGAATATGAAACAAATACAGAAAACACACAAATTATGTATAGTCTTGAGAAAGAGTGAAAAAACAAAACAACAAAAAAAGGCATTAATTATTTATTTGTATTTAATTACTATCTACCCAAACAATCCCCACTTGTTACGGCAGAGTGCAAAGGTCTACCACATAATGATACTATGTAAACAAACCAATATAAATTACTGTTTTTTTTTTTTTGCTG
The DNA here is from genome assembly GCF_003369915.1 of Drosophila miranda. Classification (NCBI taxonomy): domain Eukaryota; kingdom Metazoa; phylum Arthropoda; class Insecta; order Diptera; family Drosophilidae; genus Drosophila; species Drosophila miranda. The sequence goes on from NC_046674.1 coordinate 26,581,985, forward strand.
TATTTATACTTAAACTTAGACGTAACTGAAACCCTCAGCTTTTGGTTATTACTATACGATAATTCTTTTTATAAAAACATGCTCTTCCCTTTGTACAACAAACAAGCACAGAAACACAAAACAAAATCGTACGACCGTCAATATGTGGCCTTATCAAATGGAACCCTTTACTCTACGCCTTACGCCCCACATCGTCTTCCCTTTAAAGTAATAATGAATACTATGCTAATCAGAAGCGAGAAAGAGAGAGAACTCTGGAATGAGAGAGAACTCTGGAATGACCCACATAATCAATATCAGAGAGGAACATGAAGGAGTTTTTGAATGCCAGTTGAATTATTCATTATTTATACAATATACTTATTATATACCACAATGCCTTGTTCGTTATTTATGTAATCATACAATCTATATACCAAGATAGTTCATAGATTTCTTCCGCACAAAAGACAGCAACGAGAAAAGACAACAACCGATCAGGATCGAACACAACTGTACATGAATTTTGTTACATGCTGAAACATGCCTATTTATGCTTCCATTGCAACACAACTGTGTATTTTTATATAGTAAATTACATTTTTATGAAGTGAAAACCATTTAGTTTACGGCGAATTTTAGGTTATTTAGCAATTAAATGAAAGCGTTACAAAATAAATGAAACAAAAAAAACCAAAGTCGATTCCATTTACCCAACAGCAACGGGGCCGCTGCCTATGGCGGGGGTTATCGCCAATCTCTCTTCCAGGGCGTCTGTCGACGGGGTGACGGTGACGGCGACGGTACGCTATCGGTCGGGCGGAGACACCGTCCGGCACACCGATTGCAAGCTCTGCAAACCTTTTTTTTTATGTTATTTCCAAACCATTCGGTTCCCGCCACAAGGCATTTGCACCTGAACGATCAGAGAGGATCTTGAGGTATCAAAACGCCACAATTGACCGACTGGGAAAGTAGCATAGCATAGCATCAGAGCCAAGGTCCAAGTAGCAGCAGGTTCAAGAAGCTTCAGTTGCGTCATTGCAGCCATTTTCATAGTTTCATAGGCGCCGGCTTCCAGAGTTTCATAGCACCCAAAGAGCAAAGTTGCATAGCCAGCACCTTAAATAGTTTCGTAGCAGGCAAATTTCATGGTTTCGTAGCAGCCACTTCAAGAGTGGATTTATTTATAAATGATGGCATACTTTCAGGCTGTTTTGCAAATACAAATTCTGGTTCCAATCGGTTGGCACAACTGTCCCTATCACGAAAGATATAGCCAAGGAAAAACAAAAAGTTGAAGCAGACTTAAAATTGGTACAAAACGAGAAAAACTAAAAAAAAAGTCAAACGGCCAACATAGCTTACAAAAGCACAATTTTCGACATACGAAAAAATCTATTTTTATACCCGATACTCAAAATGAGTATTGGAGTATATTAGATTTGTGGTAAAAGTGGATGTGTGTAACGTCCAGAAGGAATCGTTTCCGACCCCATAAAGTATATATATTCCTGATCAGCATCAATAGCCGAGTCGATTGAGCCCTGTCTGTCTGTCCGTCTGTCCGTCCGTCCGTCCCCTTCAGCGCCTAGTGCTCAAAGACTATAAGAGCTAGAGCAACGATGTTTTGGATCCAGACTTCTGTGATATGTCACTGCTACAAAAATATTTCAAAACTTCGCCCCGCCCACTTCCGCCCCCACAAAGGACGAAAATCTGTGGCATTCACAATTTTAAAGATATGAGAAAACCAAAAACGTAGAATTGTAGAGAATGACCATATCTTTAAGACTGCGGAATCTGAATTGGATCGTATTATTATTATAGCCAGCATCAAGAAAACAATTTCATTTTTCTCGCCCTGTCTCTCTCTAACACACACGTAGCATAGGCGGCTTTGCTTAGAGTAAAACATTAGCGCCTAGATCTCAGAGACTACAAAAGCTAGAGCAACCAAATTTGGTATCCACACTCCTAATATATCGGACCGAGACGAGTTTGTTTCAAAATTTCGCCACACCCCCTTCCGCCCCCGCAAAGAACGAAAATCTGGGGATATTCAAAAATCTCAGAGACTATTAAGGCTAGAGTAACCAAATTTGGTATCCGCACTCCTGTTAGATGTTACCATAAAACGTGTATCTCAAAATTTCGCCCCACTTCCTTCCGCCCACACAAAGGACGAAAATCTGTTGCATCCACAATATTTCACATTCGAGAAAACTAAAAACGCAGAATCATAGATAATGACCATATCTATCAGATTGCTGAATCTGAATCTGGATCAGATCAGATCATTTTTATAGCCAATAGGAACAAATCAATTTGCAGTGGCTACGCAGCGCCCGACGTCACGCTCAGACTGATTTTCTGTCTCTCTCGCACGCACTCTTTGTCGTGTCGTTTAATATTAGCGGCGTCTGCCGGAGGAGAGCCATACTGACTTAGTATCGAGTATAACCGTAGAGTTGCGGTGTCCGCAGCAACTCACAACGTTCCCCCTCGTTTTTTATACCCGATACTCAAAATGAGTATTGGAGTATATTAGATTTGTGGTAAAAGTGGATGTGTGTAACGTCCAGAAGGAATCGTTTCCGACCCCATAAAGTATATATATTCCTGATCAGCATCAATAGCCGAGTCGATTGAGCCCTGTCTGTCTGTCCGTCTGTCCGTCCGTCCGTCCCCTTCAGCGCCTAGTGCTCAAAGACTATAAGAGCTAGAGCAACGATGTTTTGGATCCAGACTTCTGTGATATGTCACTGCTACAAAAATATTTCAAAACTTCGCCCCGCCCACTTCCGCCCCCACAAAGGACGAAAATCTGTGGCATCCACAATTTTAAAAATATGAGAAAACCAAAAACGTAGAATTGTAGAGAATGACCATATCTCTAAGACTGCGGAATCTGAATTGGATCGTATAATTATTATAGCCAGCATCAAGAAAACAATTTCATTTTTTCTCGCCCTGTCTCTCTCTAACACACACGTAGCATAGGCGGCTTTGCTTAGAGTAAAACATTAGCGCCTAGATCTCAGAGACTACAAAAGCTAGAGCAACCAAATTTGGTATCCACACTCCTAATATATCGGACCGAGACGAGTTTGTTTCAAAATTTCGCCACACCCCCTTCCGCCCCCGCAAAGGACGAAAATCTGGGGATATTCAAAAATCTCAGAGACTATCAAGGCTAGAGTAACCAAATTTGGTATACGCACTCCTGTTAGATGTTACTATAAAACGTGTATCTCCAAATTTCGCCCCACTTCCTTCCGCCCACACAAAGGACGAAAATCTGTTGCATCCACAATATTGCACATTCGAGAAAACTAAAAACGCAGAATCATAGATAATGACCATATCTATCAGATTGCTGAATCTGAATCTGGATCAGATCAGATCATTTTTATAGCCAATAGGAACAAATCAATTTGCAGTGGCTACGCAGCGCCCGACGTCACGCTCAGACTGATTTTCTGTCTCTCTCGCACGCACTCTTTGTCGTGTCGTTTAATATTAGCGGCGTCTGCCGGAGGAGAGCCATACTGACTTAGTATCGAGTATAACCGTAGAGTTGCGGTGTCCGCAGCAACTCACAACGTTCCCCCTCGTTTTTTATACCCGATACTCAAAATGAGTATTGGAGTATATTAGATTTGTGGTAAAAGTGGATGTGTGTAACGTCCAGAAGGAATCGTTTCCGACCCCATAAAGTATATATATTCTTGATCAGCATCAATAGCCGAGTCGATTGAGCCCTGTCTGTCTGTCCGTCCGTCCGTCTGTCCGTCTGTCCGTCCCCTTCAGCGCCTAGTGCTCAAAGACTATAAGAGCTAGAGCAACGATGTTTTGGATCCAGACTTCTGTGATATGTCACTGCTACAAAAATATTTCAAAACTTCGCCCCGCCCACTTCCGCCCCCACAAAGGACGAAAATCTGTGGCATCCACAATTTTAAAAATATGAGAAAACCAAAAACGTAGAATTGTAGAGAATGACCATATCTCTAAGACTGCGGAATCTGAATTGGATCGTATAATTATTATAGACAGCATCAAGAAAACAATTTCATTTTTTCTCGCCCTGTCTCTCTCTAACACACACGTAGCATAGGCGGCTTTGCTTAGAGTAAAACATTAGCGCCTAGATCTCAGAGACTACAAAAGCTAGAGCAACCAAATTTGGTATCCACACTCCTAATATATCGGACCGAGACGAGTTTGTTTCAAAATTTCGCCACACCCCCTTCCGCCCCCGCAAAGGACGAAAATCTGGGGATATTCAAAAATCTCAGAGACTATCAAGGCTAGAGTAACCAAATTTGGTATACGCACTCCTGTTAGATGTTACTATAAAACGTGTATCTCCAAATTTCGCCCCACTTCCTTCCGCCCACACAAAGGACGAAAATCTGTTGCATCCACAATATTGCACATTCGAGAAAACTAAAAACGCAGAATCATAGATAATGACCATATCTATCAGATTGCTGAATCTGAATCTGGATCAGATCAGATCATTTTTATAGCCAATAGGAACAAATCAATTTGCAGTGGCTACGCAGCGCCCGACGTCACGCTCAGACTGATTTTCTGTCTCTCTCGCACGCACTCTTTGTCGTGTCGTTTAATATTAGCGGCGTCTGCTGGAAGAGAGCCATACTGACTTAGTATCGGGTATAACCGTAGAGTTGCGGTGTCCGCAGCAACTCACAACGTTCCCCCTCGTTTTTGTTATACCCGATACTCAAAATGAGTATTGGAGTATATTAGATTTGTGGTAAAAGTGGATGTGTGTAACGTCCAGAAGGAATCGTTTCCGACCCCATAAAGTATATATATTCTTGATCAGCATCAATAGCCGAGTCGATTGAGCCCTGTCTGTCTGTCCGTCTGTCCGTCCGTCCGTCCGTCCGTCCGTCCGTCCGTCCGTCCGTCCGTCCGTCCGTCCGTCCGTCCGTCCGTCCGTCCCCTTCAGCGCCTAGTGCTCAAAGACTATAAGAGCTAGAGCAACGATGTTTTGGATCCAGACTTCTGTGATATGTCACTGCTACAAAAATATTTCAAAACTTCGCCCCGCCCACTTCCGCCCCCACAAAGGACGAAAATCTGTGGCATCCACAATTTTAAAGATATGAGAAAACCAAAAACGTAGAATTGTAGAGAATGACCATATCTCTAAGACTGCGGAATCTGAATTGGATCGTATAATTATTATAGCCAGCATCAAGAAAACAATTTCATTTTTTCTCGCCCTGTCTCTCTCTAACACACACGTAGCATAGGCGGCTTTGCTTAGAGTAAAACATTAGCGCCTAGATCTCAGAGACTACAAAAGCTAGAGCAACCAAATTTGGTATCCACACTCCTAATATATCGGACCGAGACGAGTTTGTTTCAAAATTTCGCCACACCCCCTTCCGCCCCCGCAAAGGACGAAAATCTGGGGATATTCAAAAATCTCAGAGACTATCAAGGCTAGAGTAACCAAATTTGGTATCCGCACTCCTGTTAGATGTTACTATAAAACGTGTATCTCAAAATTTCGCCCCACTTCCTTCCGCCCACACAAAGGACGAAAATCTGTTGCATCCACAATATTGCCATTCGAGAAAACTAAAAACGCAGAATCATAGATAATGACCATATCTATCAGATTGCTGAATCTGAATCTGGATCAGATCAGATCATTTTTATAGCCAATAGGAACAAATCAATTTGCAGTGGCTACGCAGCGCCCGACGTCACGCTCAGACTGATTTTCTGTCTCTCTCGCACGCACTCGTTGTCGTGTCGTTTAATATTAGCGGCGTCTGCCGGAAGAGAGCCATACTGACTTAGTATCGGGTATAACCGTAGAGTTGCGGTGTCCGCAGCAACTCACAACGTTCCCCCTCGTTTTTGTTATACCCGATACTCAAAATGAGTATTGGAGTATATTAGATTTGTGGTAAAAGTGGATGTGTGTAACGTCCAGAAGGAATCGTTTCCGACCCCATAAAGTATATATATTCTTGATCAGCATCAATAGCCGAGTCGATTGAGCCCTGTCTGTCTGTCCGTCTGTCCGTCCGTCCGTCCGTCCGTCCGTCCGTCCGTCCGTCCGTCCGTCCGTCCGTCCCCTTCAGCGCCTAGTGCTCAAAGACTATAAGAGCTAGAGCAACGATGTTTTGGATCCAGACTTCTGTGATATGTCACTGCTACAAAAATATTTCAAAACTTCGCCCCGCCCACTTCCGCCCCCACAAAGGACGAAAATCTGTGGCATCCACAATTTTAAAGATATGAGAAAACCAAAAACGTAGAATTGTAGAGAATGACCATATCTCTAAGACTGCGGAATCTGAATTGGATCGTATAATTATTATGGCCAGCATCAAGAAAACAATTTCATTTTTTCTCGCCCTGTCTCTCTCTAACACACACGTAGCATAGGCGGCTTTGCTTAGAGTAAAACATTAGCGCCTAGATCTCAGAGACTACAAAAGCTAGAGCAACCAAATTTGGTATCCACACTCCTAATATATCGGACCGAGACGAGTTTGTTTCAAAATTTCGCCACACCCCCTTCCGCCCCCGCAAAGGACGAAAATCTGGGGATATTCAAAAATCTCAGAGACTATCAAGGCTAGAGTAACCAAATTTGGTATACGCACTCCTGTTTAATGTTACTATAAAACGTGTATCTCCAAATTTCGCCCCACTTCCTTCCGCCCACACAAAGGACGAAAATCTGTTGCATCCACAATATTGCACATTCGAGAAAACTAAAAACGCAGAATCATAGATAATGACCATATCTATCAGATTGCTGAATCTGGATCAGATCAGATCATTTTTATAGCCAATAGGAACAAATCAATTTGCAGTGGCTACGCAGCGCCCGACGTCACGCTCAGACTGATTTTCTGTCTCTCTCGCACGCACTCTTTGTCGTGTCGTTTTATATTAGCGGCGTCTGCCGGAGGAGAGCCATACTGACTTAGTATCGAGTATAACCGTAGAGTTGCGGTGTCCGCAGCAACTCACAACGTTCCCCCTCGTTTTAGTAGTTTCATTGTTTGCCGACCAGAATATGACTAGTGTTTCAGAGTGAAGTCTGACCAGGCGTTGTAGACAATTGGATGCGTGTAGATGTATAACAGCACCCACATTAGGAACATGCAGAACATTAGGATCGGGTCTGCACTGGAAAACACCAGTCTAAAATATTCGATTTGATGTCGGAATCAAAGGGTCCTGCTCCACGTACAAATTCACATACTATATTGTATCTATATTTATCTATCACAGTGACCTGTGACATTCAGTGATCACAACTCTAAAATATGTAGATATTCCACATTCAAATTCGATTCCGATAACAAAAATAAAGTCAAGTCCAACAGAAAATAGTTCAGGATAAAGGATAAGCAAAACGGAACAACAAAGGAGCAAGTAGGTACCCCCCACCCTCCCATTGGTGGCCAATGGTGGCCCCCCACAGCCCATTGTCCAGCAGCGGTATGGGAGTGTATTCGTGTGTTCCTGTGTCCGTGTGTCGTTGGTTAATGTGTGGAAAATTATAAGCATTGGTGACTCTTGCAATATCCCCACGCTGCAAGTGGTGCGCTGTCGCTGCCTCTGCCTCAGTCGCTGCTTACCGAAATAGCGCTGTTGCTGCAGTCGCTGCCGCTAGACCAATGTGTCTCTGTGTGTGTGTGTGGGGGGGGTTTTTTTTTGCTTATAGGTCAAGTTAAAAGTAAAAGTATCCAACACCATTTGAGCCGTGTCTTTGCTACTCGTCGCCCTCTTTCGCCCTTGTTCGTTCGCCCTCTCTCTCGTTATCATCCGATCCCTTTTGAGTCTTTTGAGTTTTTGCGAAACATTCGCGTTACGTATCCCCAACCAGCAATGGAAATTGATTTCAACGTATCTCTCCCATTCGCAGGTGGCCAGCGATCATCACCAGCCGCAGCAGCAACAGCAGCACCAGCACCATCAGCAGCAGACAGCGGATCAACTCGTCCTGGATATCAGCATGGAGCAGTCACAGTCGCAGCAGCACCGCTTCTATGGCGCCCTCACACGCACCATCTCACAGCCGGCTCAACAGCGCCACCCTCTGCACCAGCAGCAGATCCAACAACAGCAGCAACAGCAACAGCAGCAGCAGCAGGGTGTTGCCTCCTTGGTGACCATCATTGAGAATCTGGGGAACATGAATCTGCACCGTAAGCTCCAGCGCACACAGTTGGAGCCGCTGCTCCAACAGCCCATGAACATATCTCGGTGAGTGCCCCCCCTCCCAGATCTGTCAGATCTTTCATTATGCGCCAGACGTGCCTTACATGTGACTTACTCTTTCCCTTCGTTTGTGTGTTGCAGCTACAAGACGGAGCTGTGCCGCCCGTTCGAGGAGGCCGGCGAGTGCAAGTACGGAGAGAAGTGCCAGTTCGCGCACGGCTTCCACGAGCTGCGCAACCTGCAGCGCCATCCCAAGTACAAGACAGAGTACTGCCGCACCTTCCACAGCGTCGGCTTCTGCCCCTACGGGCCGCGCTGCCACTTTGTGCACAACGCGGACGAGGCCCGCGCTCAGCAGCAGGCCGCAGCCCAGGCGGAAGCGGATTGGGAGGACAGGCCAAGCAGATGCTGCAGAAGACCATGAGCACGCCGATGCAGCAGGAGGAGATGCCGCGCTTGCCCGTCTTCAACCGCCTGAGCTCTGCCGTGGAGGACTACCAGCAGAAGCTTCAGTCCAGCCTACTGCCCTAAGCAGCTCCAGCATCAGCATCAACACGAACATCAACACAGTCAAGCCACACCTCACCTTCGCCTTCGCCTTCGCCTTCGCCCGAAATCTGATCTTGAAAACAAAACAAATAATACTTGTATACACGCACGCGACTGTATACAGATCTTCGGTCTTGCATTTATAGGACCTATTCGCGGACCCGCACACCCATTAGAACCCAGGCACTTTTGCTCTTGTTTAATATTTATGCAAAAATTTGACTAGTTATTACATGCGATCGGTCGTATTGAGAATCGATTATCAATCGATCCGATCAATGTATCAAAATCCAATCCAAAACATATAGGTTAGGTTAGGTTAGGTTAACCCGGACGGCCCTCAGCGGTGCCACGCATAGGCCAATATGGCCCTTAGTTATCCGGATGGGGGGGTGTATGAACCATCGCGGGAGTGTTAATGTGGTTTTAAAAGTCCCCGAGAATCGAGGTGTTTTTAGCATAGGCCAGCAGTTCCTGTGGCGTCCTTTTGGAGGCATCTTCCAGTGATGCCAACACTGGGGCGCCCAGGTATCTCCTCCTTGCCCTTGAGAGAGCCGGACAGTTGCAGATGAGATGTTCCAGGGTTTCGATAGCCCCAGGTTCCTCACATTTCCTACAACTGTCTCTGTTGGTGATGCCTAGCTTTGCTGCATGTGCAGCAGCCAGACAGTGACCTGTTAGTATCCCCACTAGCAATCTAGTCCTTTCGTGGTAGGTGCAGTAGGTAGTGGCTAAGTTTCTCGGTGCGCTCCTTGCACATTATCTTCGAGGTTCTGCAGGTGGTGGTACTCCTCCACCTGCTATCAGTCTGTGCTCTAGCCTGCTTCTCTAGATCGCCTTGTCTGTCTGCTTAGGATGTCTAATGCCTCCCTGCTCGCCAAGACAGTTCTGGAACTGACCGCGGACGACTGCATGGATCTTATCGCCGCTTGGCTGTCGACGAATAGGTTGACCGCATCGTGTGCTCGTTCTGTTAGGAGAGCGACCTCCGCTGCCTTCCCGATGGCAAAAACTTCTGCCTGGAATATGCTGCATTGGTCCGGTAGCTTATACGACAGCCTTATCTCAGGGTCTGTACAGTATAGGCCCGCTCCTACTCCTCCTTCCATCTTGGAGCCGTCTGTGTATATATTGAGGTGCTCAGTTTGGTCCCTTCCAATTTTCCAGTCTTCAGGTCCCAAAGATATGGTTGTTTTGACGTCAAGGCAAGTTTGGGGGGTCATGTAATCAGTTGATCTGGTCATGTCCCTGCCAATTGAACTGTGCCCGTATTCTTGTATGGATAGGTTTCCTGATGCTATAAGGCGTTGTGCTGCCTTTCCCGCAATCAGGCGAGCGTGAATGTCCAGGGGGTCGATTCCGAGTATAGTTTCGAGTGCTTTTGTTGGGGTTGACCTCAGCGCCCCTGTAATACAGAGCAGAGCCTGTCACTGAGTCTTTTCCATAAGCTTATGGTATGTCTTCTTTTCAATAGCCTGCCACCACACTAAGGCTCCATACAGCAGAGTTGGTCGCACCACCGAGATGTAGATCCAGTGCATTAGAGCAGGTGACAGGCCCCATGTGCTGCTGAGCATCTTCTTGGATGCATAAAGCGCAATGGTAGCCTTCTTCACCCTTTCCACTACATTGGGCCTCCATGCCAGCTTGCTGTCCAGTACTGTGCCTAGGTATTTCACCTGTGATTTTGGAGTCAGCCTAGTTTGGTCAATTTTCGGGGGGGTCCATATCGGTACCTTGTACCTCTTGGTAAAGAGGTCTTGTCCGCGTTGATACTGAGTCCTACCTCTTCCGCCCACTCACGTATCTCCCTGAGTGTACGTTCCATTATGGAGCTGAGGGTCGATGGACATACACCCGTAATAAGTATGCTTATGTCATCTGCATAGGCTGTTATTTTTGGGGCCTTCCTTTCAAATCTCTTAATGAGTTCATCGATCACCAAATTCCACAGTAGTGGCGATAGGACTCCACCTTGAGGTGTGCCTCTGTGTGCCCCCTTTACCATGGAAGCGGTGCCCCACTCCGATTGCACCCGTCTACAACTTAGGAGGTTTTTGATCCAGACGTTGATTGCAGGGTGTATGTTATTCGCTTCTAGGCGACTTGTTATTGCGGTTGTTGACACGTTGTTGAATGCTCCTGAGATGTCCACAAATGCTCCCAAAGCATACTTTTTGTTGTGAAGGGCGCTCTCGATGGTGGCTACTAGCGAGTGTAGTGCCGTCTCCACCGATTTCCCCTTGGTGTAGGCGTGTTGGTTTATTGACATCAGTCCCCCTACCTCATTCCTGATGTGTAAATCCAACAGCTTTTCTAGTGTTTTTAGTAGAAAGGAGGTAAGGCTTATCGGTCTGTAATCCTTGGGACTCACGTGGCTGCACTTTCCTGCCTTAGGGAGGAAGACAACCCTCGAGGCTCTCCATTGGATGGGGATATAGCCTGTACTTAGGCATGCTGAGTATATTGAGAAGAGCCATGGGGTAATAACCTCTTTGGTCAACTGCATCATGGCTGGGAATATCCCGTCCAGTCCTGGTGCTTTTATGGCCGCGAAGGAGTCTATGGCCCAGTGGATTCTCTTAGTGGTTAACAGACCTATTGGGGGGTGCTGTTCCTCAGTTGCTAGGTCCTGATGCTCCTTGGCGTCAGTGACCTCGGTGCATCCAGGGAAGTGCGCCTCCATTAGTGCTGTTAGGGCTTCTTTACTGCCCTCTGTCCACTGTCCGTTGTCTAGTTTTAGTTGGCTCTGTACTGTGGGCTGCTTTGAGAGCAGCTTCCGGAGCCTAGCGGTTTCGGGCACTTTCTCAATGTTGGAGCAGAAGTTTCTCCACGAGTTCCTTTGTGCCTTACGTATTTCCTTCTTGTAGATCCTAAGTAGGATTTTATATTCCTCATTGACAATCTCTTCGTTCGCTTGTTTGGCGATCTTGAAGAATTCCTTGAGGTTGTTCCTCTGGAGAGAGAGATCTCGGTTCCACCAGAGTGGCTTGGACCTCCTCTTCGTTCTCGAGGGTTTGCACGATGCATGGTAGGCGTTCAGTAACTCGTTGGATAGGGTCTTTAGGGAGGAGGTCTTTTGGGGAGAGTGAAACTTGCTCCAAAACTTTTGAAGGCAAAGAAAGTGAATTTCAACCGTAAATCGGGGTCGCATCTCCCCACCCCCTCACCCCCTCGCCACACCCCTTTTAGCCGCTGCCTCGTTGCTGTAACAAATTGATAGGCGCTTAGAGCCGGTTGCCGCCTGCCGCTTGCAACTTGCCGGTTGCTGGAAAGTGAAATTATTTCTATTTACGCTTCAATTATTGAATGATTTTCGTTCATTTATTGGCCGGCCATTTACTGCGATGGTGGATGGGGGACATCGCAGGCATCGCAGGAAGTCCAAAGGATCTTTATTAAATAAAGTTCGTTAATATGAATAATAATATTTAATAATAAAATATAATAAATCAAATATTTATATATTTAAGTAAAATATTTTTATATTTCAAATAATTATAATAAATAATAAATATGTATGTATATATTAAATTTATTTTTGTTTCAATACTGAAGAGATTGTGCCACACATTGCAACAACAGAGCACGGGTCGCAGGAACAGCCCCGGATCGGTCGGCCCTCAGGCCCATTGTATCGTCCATCGCAATCCCATCGGGTCCATCCTGGCGCAGGGACCTCCACAAAGTGAATGGAATCGTATTCGTATTCGTATTCGTAGTAGGCGTGCCCTCCTCGACAGAGTACTCAGATTTGTGCCCACAAATTGTCAGGAATCGTGCCAGTCAGTCCAGTCGGAGTTTAATTCAGAATCGAAAAGGTTTTCGTCGGCTTGAGAGCTTTGTGAATTGTGAAATTGTTGTTTGGAGTTTTGTTTGTGTTTCTCGATTTTCATTTTTCATTTTTCAGTTTTCGATTTTTGTTATTTGTTCGAAATGGACCTGGACCTCCTTTCCAGTAAGGAGTCGTTGGACAAGTGCGTGGAGTTTGACCTGCCCCCGGTCGCGGTGGGCGACAGCACCCGCGGATGCATCATCCGTAACCAGCGCGTTGCCATTTCGGGCACGTTCCAGAGCAAACCGAAGGCTGCTGCTTCGGCCAAGAAGAACGCGACTCCTGGGCGTGGCACCACACGCGGCGGCAAGGCGACTCCTGGGCGTGGCACCACACGCGGCGGCAACGCGACGCCCGCAGCGGAGACCGGGGGACGTCCGAGTCGCAACAGCAGCAAGCAGAGCGCTCCTCCTGGTCGTCGCGCGATTTCCCAAGGCCTGGACAACCCACCCGTCCGGGGGCGCTCTGTGGGAGGGTACTCGCTGCGCAGTCGCAGCGCTGTGTCGATGGCCAGGGCCAGAGTGCTGATCACATCCTTGCCAGGCGAACGGCGGGAGGAGGACGCACCCCAAGGCCGCTGCTACGGACCGCAGAGACGCCGCTCGTACCTGGATCTGGACCAGGATCTGGCCCAGCTGAACTGGACCGGCCATCAGGAGGATGCTGGCCCACGCCACCCATTCAGCGGCTCGGCTCGTCGCCAGGGCGGGCGGGTGGCGCCTCTCCACCCGGGCACCCGCATGGAGCCCGCCGGGCAGAGCCACTCACAGGTGTCCGTGCCCCCCATGGCACACTTCCGTCGGCTATGCCGCGCTCTGGATCGTCACTACAGTCCCCTGTCGCACTTCCTCGTGTTCCTGGCTGGGATGCTGGCCACTCTGCTGTGCGTGGCCCTGACGCCCGCCAACCAATATCTCTAAAAAGACTTGCACTCGAACACTGAAAGGGGCAGCGGTTTCCACAACGGGCTGCAGATACACCATACACTACGCAAGATACACGACACACGATACCGATACGTGCTTGAGTTCCATCGCCGATCGAAGACTGTTCTGCCCCACAAATATTTGCATTGAATAAACGAGGAGGAATCTCCTCAAAGAATTCCACACCAGACTACAGATACAGATACAGATACAGATACAGATGCAGGATACTGGTGGAGCTCCTCTTGGATCGTCCTGTGGGGCAGGTCGCCTAGGTCGGTGGAGTATTTTTGTGTGACTTTTGTCGGAATTAATCCGATTGAGGCATTTCTGAGGATGTTGTGTGGCAAGTGCTGCATGCCTGATAAATCGTGGGCTTTTGGGCCATTGGTTGAGCAATAACTCGCATTTTCCCGGACCCGGACCCAGACCCGGACCCGGACCCGGACCCGGATCGGCCTCAATTCACGCATAAAATCCGCAATCAAATGTAAATGGAACGAGGGGGAACGTTGTGAGTTGCTGCGGACACCGCAACTCTACGGTTATACCCGATACTAAGTCAGTATGGCTCTCCTCCGGCGCTAATATTAAACGACACGACAAAGAGTGCGTGCGAGAGAGACAGAAAATCAGTCTGAGCGTGACGTCGGGCGCTGCGAAGCCAGTGCAAATTGATTTGTTCCTATTGGCTATAAAAATGATCTGATCTGATCCAAATTCAGCAATCTGATATATATTGTCATTATCTATGATTCTGCGTTTTTAGTTTTCTCGAATGTGCAATATTGTGGATGCAACAGATTTTCGTTCTTTGTGTGGGCGGAAGGGGGTGTGGCGAAATTTGGAAACAAACTCGTCTCGGTCCGATATATTAGGAGTGTGGATACCAAATTTGGTTGCTCTAGCTTTTGTAGTCTCTGAGATCTAGGCGCTAATGTTTTACTCTAAGCAAAGCCGCCTATGCTACGTGTGTGTTAGAGAGAGCCAGGGCGAGAAAAAATGAAATTGTTTTCTTGATGCTGGCTATAATAATGATTCCGCAGTCTTAAAGATATGGTCATTCTCTACAATTCTACGTTTTTGGTTTTCTCATATCTTTAAAATTGTGGATGCCACAGATTTTCGTCCTTTGTGGGGGCGGAAGTGGGCGGGGCGAAGTTTTGAAATATTTTTGTAGCAGTGACATATCAGAGAAGTCTGGATCCAAAACATCGTTGCTCTAGCTCTTATAGTCTTTGAGCACTAGGCGCTGAAGGGGACGGACAGACGGACAGACGGACGGACGGACGGACGGACAGACAGACAGGGCTCAATCGACTCGGCTATTGATGCTGATCAAGAATATATATACCTTATGGGGTCGGAAACGATTCCTTCTGGACGTTACACACATCCACTTTTACCACAAATCTAATATACCCCAATACTCATTTTGAGTATCGGGTATAAGGTTAGGTTAGGTTAACCCGGACGGCCCTCAGCGGGGCCACGCATAGGCCAATATGGCCCTTAGTTATCCGGATGGGGGTGTGTATGAACCGTCGCGGGAGTGTTAATGTGGTTTTAAAAAGTCCCCGAGAATCGAGGTGTTTTTAGCATAGGCCAGCAGTTCCTGTGGCGTCCTTTTGGAGGCATCTTCCAGTGATGCCAACACTGGGGCGCCCAGGTATCTCCTCCTTGCCCTTGAGAGAGCCGGACAGTTGCAGATGAGATGTTCCAGGGTTTCGATAGCCCCAGGTTCCTCACATTTCCTACAACTGTCTCTGTTGGTGATGCCTAGCTTTGCTGCATGTGCAGCAGCCAGACAGTGACCTGTTAGTATCCCCACTAGCAATCTACAGTCCTTTCGTGGTAGGTGCAGTAGGTAGTGGCTAAGTTTCTCGTTGCGCTCCTTGCACATTATCTTCGAGGTTCTGCAGGTGGTGGTACTCCTCCACCTGCTATCAGTCTGTGCTCTAGCCTGCTTCTCTAGATCGCCTTGCAGCGTTCTGAGGGAGACAGGCACGTTCTCGGTTCTCCTATTCTCCAGCCCGACGCCTTCCTTAGCTAGTACGTCCGCCGCTTCGTTTCCTTCGATGCCCTGGTGGCTGGGAACCCAATAGATCCGCACTGTCTTTGTCGTGCTTAGGATGTCTAATGCCTCCCTGCTCGCCAAGACACTTCTGGAACTGACCGCGGACGACTGCATGGATCTTATCGCCGCTTGGCTGTCGACGAATAGGTTGACCGCATCGTGTGCTCGTTCTGTTAGGAGAGCGACCTCCGCTGCCTTCCCGATGGCAAAAACTTCTGCTTGGAATATGCTGCATTGGTCCGGTAGCTTATACGACAGCCTTATCTCAGGGTCTGTACATTATAGGCCCGCTCCTACTCCTCCTTCCATCTTGGAGCCGTCTGTGTATATATTGAGGTGCTCAGTTTGGTCCCTTCCAATTTTCCAGTCTTCAGGTCCCAAAGATGTGGTTGTTTTGACGTCAAGGCAAGTTTGGGGGGTCATGTAATCAGTTGATCTGGTCATGTCCCTGCCAATTGAACTGTGCCCGTATTCTTGTATGGATAGGTTTCCTGATGCTACAAGGCGTTGTGCTGCCTTTCCCGCAATCAGGCGAGCGTGAATGTCCAGGGGGTCGACTCCGAGTATAGTTTCGAGTGCTTTTGTTGGGGTTGACCTCAGCGCCCCTGTAATACAGAGCAGAGCCTGTCGCTGAGTCTTTTCCTTAAGCTTATGGTATGTCTTCTTTTCAATAGCCTGCCACCACACTAAGGCTCCATACAGCAGAGTTGGTCGCACCACCGAGATGTAGATCCAGTGCATTAGAGCAGGTGACAGGCCCCATGTGCTGCTGAGCATCTTCTTGGATGCATAAAGCGCAATGGTAGCCTTCTTCACCCTTTCCACTACATTGGGCCTCCATGCCAGCTTGCTGTCCAGTACTGTGCCTAGGTATTTCACCTGTGATTTTGGAGTCAGCCTAGTTTGGTCAATTTTCGGGGGGGTCCATATCGGTACCTTGTACCTCTTGGTAAAGAGGATGAGGTCCGTCTTGTCCGCGTTGATACTGAGTCCTAACTCTTCCGCCCACTCACGTATCTCCCTGAGTGTACGTTCCATTATGGAG
Source organism: Drosophila miranda (assembly GCF_003369915.1). NCBI lineage: Eukaryota > Metazoa > Arthropoda > Insecta > Diptera > Drosophilidae > Drosophila > Drosophila miranda. The sequence continues at coordinate 26,598,628 of NC_046674.1, forward strand.
CTGAGGGTCGATGGACATACACCCGTAATAAGTATGCTTATGTCATCTGCATAGGCTGTTATTTTTGGGGCCTTCCTTTCAAATCTCTTAATGAGGTCGTCGACCACCAAATTCCACAGTAGTGGCGATAGGACTCCACCTTGAGGTGTGCCTCTGTGTGCCCCCTTTACCATGGAAGCGGTGCCCCACTCCGATTGCACCCGTCTACAACTTAGGAGGTTTTTGATCCAGACGTTGATTGCAGGGTGTATGTTATTCGCTTCTAGGCGACTTGTTATTGCGGTTGTTGCCACGTTGTTAAATGCTCCTGAGATGTCCACAAATGCTCCCAAAGCATACTTTTTGTTGTGAAGGGCGCTCTCGATGGTGGCTACTAGCGAGTGTAGTGCCGTCTCCACTGATTTCCCCTTGGTGTAGGCGTGTTGGTTTATTGACATCAGTCCCCCTACCTCATTCCTGATGTGTAAATCCAACAGCTTTTCTAGTGTTTTTAGTAGAAAGGAGGTAAGGCTTATCGGTCTGTAATCCTTGGGACTCACGTGGCTGCACTTTCCTGCCTTAGGGAGGAAGACAACCCTCGAGGTTCTCCATTGGATGGGGATATAGCCTGTACTTAGGCATGCTGAGTATATTGAGAAGAGCCATGGGGTAATAACCTCTTTGGTCAACTGCATCATGGCTGGGAATATCCCGTCCAGTCCTGGTGCTTTTATGGCCGCGAAGGAGTCTATGGCCCAGTGGATTCTCTTAGTGGTTAACAGACCTATTAGGAGGTGCTGTTCCTCAGTTGCTAGGTCCTGATGCTCCTTGGCGTCAGTGACCTCGGTGCATCCAGGGAAGTGCGCCTCCATTAGTGCTGTTAGGGCTTCTTTACTGCCCTCTGTCCACTGTCCGTTGTCTAGTTTTAGTTGGCTCTGTACTGTGGGCTGCTTTGAGAGCAGCTTCCGGAGCCTAGCGGTTTCGGGCACTTTCTCAATGTTGGAGCAGAAGTTTCTCCACGAGTTCCTTTGTGCCTTACGTATTTCCTTCTTGTAGCTCCTAAGTAGGATTTTATATTCCTCATTGACAATCTCTTCGTTCGCTTGTTTGGCGTTCTTGAAGAATTCCTTGAGGTTGTTCCTCTGGAGAGAGAGATCTCGGTTCCACCAGAGTGGCTTGCACCTCCTCTTCGTTCTCGAGGGTTTGCACGATGCATGGTAGGCGTTCAGTAACTCGTTGGATAGGGTCTTTAGGGAGGAGGTCTTTTGGGGAGAGTGAAACTTGCTCCAAAACTTTTGAAGGCAAAGAAAGTGAATTTCAACCGTAAATCGGGGTCGCATCTCCCCACCCCCTCACCCCCTCGCCCCACCCCTTTTAGCCGCTGCCTCGTTGCTGTAACAAATTGATAGGCGCTTAGAGCCGCCTGCCGCTTGCCGGTTGCTGGAAAGTGAAATTATTTCTATTTACGCTTCAATTATTGAATGATTTTCGTTCATTTATTGGCCGGCCATTTACTGCGATGGTGGATGGGGGACATCGCAGGCATCGCAGGAAGTCCAAAGGATCTTTATTAAATAAAGTTCGTTAATATGAATAATAATATTTAATAATAAAATATAATAAATCAAATATTTATATATTTAAGTAAAATATTTTTATATTTCAAATAATTATAATAAATAATAAATATGTATGTATATATTACATTTATTTTTGTTTCAATACTGAAGAGATTGTGCCACACATTGCAACAACAGAGCACGGGTCGCAGGAACAGCCCCGGATCGGTCGGCCCTCAGGCCCATTGTATCGTCCATCGCAATCCCATCGGGTCCATCCTGGCGCAGGGACCTCCACAAAGTGAATGGAATCGTATTCGTATTCGTATTCGTATTCGTAGTAGGCGTGCCCTCCTCGACAGAGTACTCAGATTTGTGCCCACAAATTGTCAGGAATCGTGCCAGTCAGTCCAGTCGGAGTTTAATTCAGAATCGAAAAGGTTTTCGTCGGCTTGAGAGCTTTGTGAATTGTGAAATTGTTGTTTGGAGTTTTGTTTGTGTTTCTCGATTTTCATTTTTCATTTTTCAGTTTTCGATTTTTGTTATTTGTTCGAAATGGACCTGGACCTCCTTTCCAGTAAGGAGTCGTTGGACAAGTGCGTAGAGTTTGACCTGCCCCCGGTCGCGGTGGGCGACAGCACCCGCGGATGCATCATCCGTAACCAGCGCGTTGCCATTTCGGGCACGTTCCAGAGCAAACCGAAGGCTGCTGCTTCGGCCAAGAAGAACGCGACTCCTGGGCGTGGCACCACACGCGGCGGCAAGGCGACTCCTGGGCGTGGCACCACACGCGGCGGCAAGGCGACTCCTGGGCGTGGCACCACACGCGGCGGCAACGCGACGCCCGCAGCGGAGACCGGGGGACGTCCGAGTCGCAACAGCAGCAAGCAGAGCGCTCCTCCTGGTCGTCGCGCGATTTCCCAAGGCCTGGACAACCCACCCGTCCGGGGGCGCTCTGTGGGAGGGTACTCGCTGCGCAGTCGCAGCGCTGTGTCGATGGCCAGGGCCAGAGTGCTGATCACATCCTTGCCAGGCGAACGGCGGGAGGAGGACGCACCCCAAGGCCGCTGCTACGGACCGCAGAGACGCCGCTCGTACCTGGATCTGGACCAGGATCTGGCCCAGCTGAACTGGACCGGCCATCTGGAGGATGCTGGCCCACGCCACCCATTCAGCGGCTCGGCTCGTCGCCAGGGCGGGCGGGTGGCGCCTCTCCACCCGGGCACCCGCATGGAGCCCGCCGGGCAGAGCCACTCACAGGTGTCCGTGCCCCCCATGGCACACTTCCGTCGGCTATGCCGCGCTCTGGATCGTCACTACAGTCCCCTGTCGCACTTCCTCGTGTTCCTGGCTGGGATGCTGGCCATTCTGCTGTGCGTGGCCCTGACGCCCGCCAACCAATATCTCTAAAAAGACTTGCACTCGAACACTGAAAGGGGCAGCGGTTTCCACAACCCTCTGCAGATACACCATACACTACGCAAGATACACGACACACGATACCGATACGTGCTTGAGTTCCATCGCCGATCGAAGACTGTTCTGGCCCACAAATATTTGCATTGAATAAACGAGGAGGAATCTCCTCAAAGAATTCCACACCAGACTACAGATACAGATACAGATACAGATACAGATACAGATACAGATACAGATGCAGGATACTGGTGGAGCTCCTCTTGGATCGTCCTGTGGGGCAGGTCGCCTAGGTCGGTGGAGTATTTTTGTGTGACTTTTGTCGGAATTAATCCGATTGAGGCATTTCTGAGGATGTTGGGTGGCAAGTGCTGCATGCCTGATAAATCGTGGGCTTTTGGGCCATTGGTTGAGCAATAACTCGCATTTTCCCGGACCCGGACCCAGACCCGGACCCGGACCCGGACCCGGATCGGCCTCAATTCACGCATAAAATCCGCAATCAAATGTAAATGGAACGAGGGGGAACGTTGTGAGTTGCTGCGGACACCGCAACTCTACGGTTATACCCGATACTAAGTCAGTATGGCTCTCCTCCGGCAGACGCCGCTAATATTAAACGACACGACAAAGAGTGCGTGCGAGAGAGACAGAAAATCAGTCTGAGCGTGACGTCGGGCGCTGCGAAGCCAGTGCAAATTGATTTGTTCCTATTGGCTATAAAAATGATCTGATCTGATCCAGATTCAGATTCAGCAATCTGATAGATATGGTCATTATCTATGATTCTGCGTTTTTAGTTTTCTCGAATGTGCAATATTGTGGATGCAACAGATTTTCGTCCTTTGTGTGGGCGGAAGGGGGTGGGGCGAAATTTTGAAACAAACTCGTCTCGGTCCGATATATTAGGAGTGTGGATACCAAATTTGGTTGCTCTAGCTTTTGTAGTCTCTGAGATCTAGGCGCTAATGTTTTACTCTAAGCAAAGCCGCCTATGCTACGTGTGTGTTAGAGAGAGACAGGGCGAGAAAAAATGAAATTGTTTTCTTGATGCTGGCTATAATAATGATTCCGCAGTCTTAAAGATATGGTCATTCTCTACAATTCTACGTTTTTGGTTTTCTCATATCTTTAAAATTGTGGATGCCACAGATTTTCGTCCTTTGTGGGGGCGGAAGTGGGCGGGGCGAAGTTTTGAAATATTTTTGTAGCAGTGACATATCACAGAAGTCTGGATCCAAAACATCGTTGCTCTAGCTCTTATAGTCTTTGAGCACTAGGCGCTGAAGGGGACGGACAGACGGACAGACGGACGGACGGACAGACAGACAGGGCTCAATCGACTCGGCTATTGATGCTGATCAAGAATATATATACCTTATGGGGTCGGAAACGATTCCTTCTGGACGTTACACACATCCACTTTTACCACAAATCTAATATACCCCAATACTCATTTTGAGTATCGGGTATAAGGTTAGGTTAGGTTAACCCGGACGGCCCTCAGCGGGGCCACGCATAGGCCAATATGGCCCTTAGTTATCCGGATGGGGGTGTGTATGAACCGTCGCGGGAGTGTTAATGTGGTTTTAAAAAGTCCCCGAGAATCGAGGTGTTTTTAGCATAGGCCAGCAGTTCCTGTGGCGTCCTTTTGGAGGCATCTTCCAGTGATGCCAACACTGGGGCGCCCAGGTATCTCCTCCTTGCCCTTGAGAGAGCCGGACAGTTGCAGATGAGATGTTCCAGGGTTTCGATAGCCCCAGGTTCCTCACATTTCCTACAACTGTCTCTGTTGGTGATGCCTAGCTTTGCTGCATGTGCAGCAGCCAGACAGTGACCTGTTAGTATCCCCACTAGCAATCTACAGTCCTTTCGTGGTAGGTGCAGTAGGTAGTGGCTAAGTTTCTCGTTGCGCTCCTTGCACATTATCTTCGAGGTTCTGCAGGTGGTGGTACTCCTCCACCTGCTATCAGTCTGTGCTCTAGCCTGCTTCTCTAGATCGCCTTGCAGCGTTCTGAGGGAGACAGGCACGTTCTCGGTTCTCCTATTCTCCAGCCCGACGCCTTCCTTATCTAGTACGTCCGCCGCTTCGTTTCCTTCGATGCCCTGGTGGCTGGGAACCCAATAGATCCGCACTGTCTTTGTCGTGCTTAGGATGTCTAATGCCTCCCTGCTCGCCAAGACACTTCTGGAACTGACCGCGGACGACTGCATGGATCTTATCGCCGCTTGGCTGTCGACGAATAGGTTGACCGCATCGTGTGCTCGTTCTGTTAGGAGAGCGACCTCCGCTGCCTTCCCGATGGCAAAAACTTCTGCCTGGAATATGCTGCATTGGTCCGGTAGCTTATACGACAGCCTTATCTCAGGGTCTGTACAGTATAGGCCCGCTCCTACTCCTCCTTCCATCTTGGAGCCGTCTGTGTATATATTGAGGTGCTCAGTTTGGTCCCTTCCAATTTTCCAGTCTTCAGGTCCCAAAGATGTGGTTGTTTTGACGTCAAGGCAAGTTTGGGGGGTCATGTAATCAGTTGATCTGGTCATGGCCCTGCCAATTGAACTGTGCCCGTATCCTTGTATGGATAGGTTTCCTGATGCTATAAGGCGTTGTGCTGCCTTTCCCGCAATCAGGCGAGCGTGAATGTCCAGGGGGTCGATTCCGAGTATAGTTTCGAGTGCTTTTGTTGGGGTTGACCTCAGCGCCCCTGTAATACAGAGCAGAGCCTGTCGCTGAGTCTTTTCCTTAAGCTTATGGTATGTCTTCTTTTCAATAGCCTGCCACCACACTAAGGCTCCATACAGCAGAGTTGGTCGCACCACCGAGATGTAGATCCAGTGCATTAGAGCAGGTGACAGGCCCCATGTGCTGCTGAGCATCTTCTTGGATGCATAAAGCGCAATGGTAGCCTTCTTCACCCTTTCCACTACATTGGGCCTCCATGCCAGCTTGCTGTCCAGTACTGTGCCTAGGTATTTCACCTGTGATTTTGGAGTCAGCCTAGTTTGGTCAATTTTCGGGGGGGTCCATATCGGTACCTTGTACCTCTTGGTAAAGAGGATGAGGTCCGTCTTGTCCGCGTTGATACTGAGTCCTACCTCTTCCGCCCACTCACGTATCTCCCTGAGTGTACGTTCCATTATGGAGCTGAGGGTCGATGGACATACACCCGTAATAAGTATGCTTATGTCATCTGCATAGGCTGTTATTTTTGGGGCCTTCCTTTCAAATCTCTTAATGAGGTCGTCGACCACCAAATTCCATAGTAGTGGCGATAGGACTCCACCTTGAGGTGTGCCTCTGTGTGCCCCCTTTACCATGGAAGCGGTGCCCCACTCCGATTGCACCCGTCTACAACTTAGGAGGTTTTTGATCCAGACGTTGATTGCAGGGTGTATGTTATTCGCTTCTAGGCGACTTGTTATTGCGGTTGTTGCCACGTTTTTGAATGCTCCTGAGATGTCCACAAATGCTCCCAAAGCATACTTTTTGTTGTGAAGGGCGCTCTCGATGGTGGCTACTAGCGAGTGTAGTGCCGTCTCCACTGATTTCCCCTTGGTGTAGGCGTGTTGGTTTATTGACATCAGTCCCCCTACCTCATTCCTGATGTGTAAATCCAACAGCTTTTCTAGTGTTTTTAGTAGAAAGGAGGTAAGGCTTATCGGTCTGTAATCCTTGGGACTCACGTGGCTGCACTTTCCTGCCTTAGGGAGGAAGACAACTCTCGAGGTTCTCCATTGGATGGGGATATAGCCTGTACTTAGGCATGCTGAGTATATTGCGAAGAGCCATGGGGTAATAACCTCTTTGGTCAACTGCATCATGGCTGGGAATATCCCGTCCAGTCCTGGTGCTTTTATGGCCGCGAAGGAGTCTATGGCCCAGTGGATTCTCTTAGTGGTTAACAGACCTATTAGGGGGTGCTGTTCCTCAGTTGCTAGGTCCTGATGCTCCTTGGCGTCAGTGACCTCGGTGCATCCAGGGAAGTGCGCCTCCATTAGGGCTGTTAGGGCTTCTTTACTGCCCTCTGTCCACTGTCCGTTGTCTAGTTTTAGTTGGCTCTGTACTGTGGGCTGCTTTGAGAGCAGCTTCCGGAGCCTAGCGGTTTCGGGCACTTTCTCAATGTTGGAGCAGAAGTTTCTCCACGAGTTCCTTTGTGCCTTACGTATTTCCTTCTTGTAGATCCTAAGTAGGATTTTATATTCCTCATTGACAATCTCTTCGTTCGCTTGTTTGGCGATCTTGAAGAATTCCTTGAGGTTGTTCCTCTGGAGAGAGAGATCTCGGTTCCACCAGAGTGGCTTGGACCTCCTCTTCGTTCTCGAGGGTTTGCACGATGCATGGTAGGCGTTCAGTAACTCGTTGGATAGGGTCTTTAGGGAGGAGGTCTTTTGGGGAGAGTGAAACTTGCTCCAAAACTTTTGAAGGCAAAGAAAGTGAATTTCAACCGTAAATCGGGGTCGCATCTCCCCACCCCCTCACCCCCTCGCCCCACCCCTTTTAGCCGCTGCCTCGTTGCTGTAACAAATTGATAGGCGCTTAGAGCCGCCTGCCGCTTGCCGGTTGCTGGAAAGTGAAATTATTTCTATTTACGCTTCAATTATTGAATGATTTTCGTTCATTTATTGGCCGGCCATTTACTGCGATGGTGGATGGGGGACATCGCAAGCATCGCAGGAAGTCCAAAGGATCTTTATTAAATAAAGTTCGTTAATATGAATAATAATATTTAATAATAAAATATAATAAATCAAATATTTATATATTTAAGTAAAATATTTTTATATTTCAAATAATTATAATAAATAATAAATATGTATGTATATATTACATTTATTTTTGTTTCAATACTGAAGAGATTGTGCCACACATTGCAACAACAGAGCACGGGTCGCAGGAACAGCCCCGGATCGGTCGGCCCTCAGGCCCATTGTATCGTCCATCGCAATCCCATCGGGTCCATCCTGGCGCAGGGACCTCCACAAAGTGAATGGAATCGTATTCGTATTCGTATTCGTAGTAGGCGTGCCCTCCTCGACAGAGTACTCAGATTTGTGCCCACAAATTGTCAGGAATCGTGCCAGTCAGTCCAGTCGGAGTTTAATTCAGAATCGAAAAGGTTTTCGTCGGCTTGAGAGCTTTGTGAATTGTGAAATTGTTGTTTGGAGTTTTGTTTGTGTTTCTCGATTTTCATTTTTCATTTTTCAGTTTTCGATTTTTGTTATTTGTTCGAAATGGACCTGGACCTCCTTTCCAGTAAGGAGTCGTTGGACAAGTGCGTGGAGTTTGACCTGCCCCCGGTCGCGGTGGGCGACAGCACCCGCGGATGCATCATCCGTAACCTGCGCGTTGCCATTTCGGGCACGTTCCAGAGCAAACCGAAGGCTGCTGCTTCGGCCAAGAAGAACGCGACTCCTGGGCGTGGCACCACACGCGGCGGCAAGGCGACTCCTGGGCGTGGCACCACACGCGGCGGCAACGCGACGCCCGCAGCGGAGACCGGGGGACGTCCGAGTCGCAACAGCAGCAAGCAGAGCGCTCCTCCTGGTCGTCGCGCGATTTCCCAAGGCCTGGACAACCCACCCGTCCGGGGGCGCTCTGTGGGAGGGTACTCGCTGCGCAGTCGCAGCGCTGTGTCGATGGCCAGGGCCAGAGTGCTGATCACATCCTTGCCAGGCGAACGGCGGGAGGAGGACGCACCCCAAGGCCGCTGCTACGGACCGCAGAGACGCCGCTCGTACCTGGATCTGGACCAGGATCTGGCCCAGCTGAACTGGACCGGCCATCAGGAGGATGCTGGCCCACGCCACCCATTCAGCGGCTCGGCTCGTCGCCAGGGCGGGCGGGGGGCGCCTCTCCACCCGGGCACCCGCATGGAGCCCGCCGGGCAGAGCCACTCACAGGTGTCCGTGCCCCCCATGGCACACTTCCGTCGGCTATGCCGCGCTCTGGATCGTCACTACAGTCCCCTGTCGCACTTCCTCGTGTTCCTGGCTGGGATGCTGGCCACTCTGCTGTGCGTGGCCCTGACGCCCGCCAACCAATATCTCTAAAAAGACTTGCACTCGAACACTGAAAGGGGCAGCGGTTTCCACAACGGGCTGCAGATACACCATACACTACGCAAGATACACGACACACGATACCGATACGTGCTTGAGTTCCATCGCCGATCGAAGACTGTTCTGGCCCACAAATATTTGCATTGAATAAACGAGGAGGAATCTCCTCAAAGAATTCCACACCAGACTACAGATACAGATACAGATACAGATACAGATACAGATACAGGATACTGGTGGAGCTCCTCTTGGATCGTCCTGTGGGGCAGGTCGCCTAGGTCGGTGGAGTATTTTTGTGTGACTTTTGTCGGAATTAATCCGATTGAGGCATTTCTGAGGATGTTGTGTGGCAAGTGCTGCATGCCTGATAAATCGGACCCGGATCGGCCTCAATTCACGCATAAAATCCGCAATCAAATGTAAATGGAACGAGGGGGAACGTTGTGAGTTGCTGCGGACACCGCAACTCTACGGTTATACCCGATACTAAGTCAGTATGGCTCTCCTCCGGCAGACGCCGCTAATATTAAACGACACGACAAAGAGTGCGTGCGAGAGAGACAGAAAATCAGTCTGAGCGTGACGTCGGGCGCTGCGAAGCCAGTGCAAATTGATTTGTTCCTATTGGCTATAAAAATGATCTGATCTGATCTGATCCAGATTCAGCAATCTGATAGATATGGTCATTATCTATGATTCTGCGTTTTTAGTTTTCTCGAATATGCAATATTGTGGATGCAACAGATTTTCGTCTTTTGTGTGTGCGGAAGGGGGTGGGGCGAAATTTTGAAACAAACTCGTCTCGGTCCGATATATTAGGAGTGTGGATACCAAATTTGGTTGCTCTAGCTTTTGTAGTCTCTGAGATCTAGGCGCTAATGTTTTACTCTAAGCAAAGCCGCCTATGCTACGTGTCTGTTAGAGAGAGACAGGGCGAGAAAAAATGAAATTGTTTTCTTGATGCTGGCTATAATAATGATTCCGCAGTCTTAAAGATATGGTCATTCTCTACAATTCTACGTTTTTGGTTTTCTCATATCTTTAAAATTGTGGATGCCACAGATTTTCGTCCTTTGTGGGGGCGGAAGTGGGCGGGGCGAAGTTTTGAAATATTTTTGTAGCAGTGACATATCACAGAAGTCTGGATCCAAAACATCGTTGCTCTAGCTCTTATAGTCTTTGAGCACTAGGCGCTGAAGGGGACGGACAGACGGACAGACAGACAGACGGACAGACGGACGGACGGACAGACAGACAGGGCTCAATCGACTCGGCTACTGATGCTGATCAAGAATATATATACCTTATGGGGTCGGAAACGATTCCTTCTGGACTTTACACACATCCACTTTTACCACAAATCTAATATACCCCAATACTCATTTTGAGTATCGGGTATAAGGTTAGGTTAGGTTAACCCGGACGGCCCTCAGCGGGGCCACGCATAGGCCAATATGGCCCTTAGTTATCCGGATGGGGGTGTGTATGAACCGTCGCGGGAGTGTTAATGTGGTTTTAAAAAGTCCCCGAGAATCGAGGTGTTTTTAGCATAGGCCAGCAGTTCCTGTGGCGTCCTTTTGGAGGCATCTTCCAGTGATGCCAACACTGGGGCGCCCAGGTATCTCCTCCTTGCCCTTGAGAGAGCCGGACAGTTGCAGATGAGATGTTCCAGGGTTTCGATAGCCCCAGGTTCCTCACATTTCCTACAACTGTCTCTGTTGGTGATGCCTAGCTTTGCTGCATGTGCAGCAGCCAGACAGTGACCTGTTAGTATCCCCACTAGCAATCTACAGTCCTTTCGTGGTAGGTGCAGTAGGTAGTGGCTAAGTTTCTCGTTGCGCTCCTTGCACATTATCCTCGAGGTTCTGCAGGTGGTGGTACTCCTCCACCTGCTATCAGTCTGTGCTCTAGCCTGCTTCTCTAGATCGCCTTGCAGCGTTCTGAGGGAGACAGGCACGTTCTCGGTTCTCCTATTCTCCAGCCCGACGCCTTCCTTAGCTAGTACGTCCGCCGCTTCGTTTCCTTCGATGCCCTGGTGGCTGGGAACCCAATAGATCCGCACTGTCTTTGTCGTGCTTAGGATGTCTAATGCCTCCCTGCTCGCCAAGACACTTCTGGAACTGACCGCGGACGACTGCATGGATCTTATCGCCGCTTGGCTGTCGACGAATAGGTTGACCGCATCGTGTGCTCGTTCTGTTAGGAGAGCGACCTCCGCTGCCTTCCCGATGGCAAAAACTTCTGCCTGGAATATGCTGCATTGGTCCGGTAGCTTATACGACAGCCTTATCTCAGGGTCTGTACAGTATAGGCCCGCTCCTACTCCTCCTTCCATCTTGGAGCCGTCTGTGTATATATTGAGGTGCTCAGTTTGGTCCCTTCCAATTTTCCAGTCTTCAGGTCCCAAAGATGTGGTTGTTTTGACGTCAAGGCAAGTTTGGGGGGTCATGTAATCAGTTGATCTGGTCATGTCCCTGCCAATTGAACTGTGCCCGTATCCTTGTATGGATAGGTTTCCTGATGTTATAAGGCGTTGTGCTGCCTTTCCCGCAATCAGGCGAGCGTGAATGTCCAGGGGGTCGATTCCGAGTATGGTTTCGAGTGCTTTTGTTGGGGTTGACCTCAGCGCCCCTGTAATACAGAGCAGAGCCTGTCGCTGAGTCTTTTCCTTAAGCTTATGGTATGTCTTCTTTTCAATAGCCTGCCACCACACTAAGGCTCCATACAGCAGAGTTGGTCGCACCACCGAGATGTAGATCCAGTGCATTAGAGCAGGTGACAGGCCCCATGTGCTGCTGAGCATCTTCTTGGATGCATAAAGCGCAATGGTAGCCTTCTTCACCCTTTCCACTACATTGGGCCTCCATGCCAGCTTGCTGTCCAGTACTGTGCCTAGGTATTTCACCTGTGATTTTGGAGTCAGCCTAGTTTGGTCAATTTTCGGGGGGGTCCATATCGGTACCTTGTACCTCTTGGTAAAGAGGATGAGGTCCGTCTTGTCCGCGTTGATACTGAGTCCTAACTCTTCCGCCCACTCACGTATCTCCCTGAGTGTACGTTCCATTATGGAGCTGAGGGTCGATGGACATACACCCGTAATAAGTATGCTTATGTCATCTGCATAGGCTGTTATTTTTGGGGCCTTCCTTTCAAATCTCTTAATGAGGTCGTCGACCACCAAATTCCACAGTAGTGGCGATAGGACTCCACCTTGAGGTGTGCCTCTGTGTGCCCCCTTTACCATGGAAGCGGTGCCCCACTCCGATTGCACCCGTCTACAACTTAGGAGGTTTTTGATCCAGACGTTGATTGCAGGGTGTATGTTATTCGCTTCTAGGCGACTTGTTATTGCGGTTGTTGCCACGTTGTTAAATGCTCCTGAGATGTCCACAAATGCTCCCAAAGCATACTTTTTGTTGTGAAGGGCGCTCTCGATGGTGGCTACTAGCGAGTGTAGTGCCGTCTCCACCGATTTCCCCTTGGTGTAGGCGTGTTGGTTTATTGACATCAGTCCCCCTACCTCATTCCTGATGTGTAAATCCAACAGCTTTTCTAGTGTTTTTAGTAGAAAGGAGGTAAGGCTTATCGGTCTGTAATCCTTGGGACTCACGTGGCTGCACTTTCCTGCCTTAGGGAGGAAGACAACCCTCGAGGTTCTCCATTGGATGGGGATATAGCCTGTACTTAGGCATGCTGAGTATATTGAGAAGAGCCATGGGGTAATAACCTCTTTGGTCAACTGCATCATGGCTGGGAATATCCCGTCCAGTCCTGGTGCTTTTATGGCCGCGAAGGAGTCTATGGCCCAGTGGATTCTCTTAGTGGTTAACAGACCTATTAGGAGGTGCTGTTCCTCAGTTGCTAGGTCCTGATGCTCCTTGGCGTCAGTGACCTCGGTGCATCCAGGGAAGTGCGCCTCCATTAGTGCTGTTAGGGCTTCTTTACTGCCCTCTGTCCACTGTCCGTTGTCTAGTTTTAGTTGGCTCTGTACTGTGGGCTGCTTTGAGAGCAGCTTCCGGAGCCTAGCGGTTTCGGGCACTTTCTCAATGTTGGAGCAGAAGTTTCTCCACGAGTTCCTTTGTGCCTTACGTATTTCCTTCTTGTAGATCCTAAGTAGGATTTTATATTCCTCATTGACAATCTCTTCGTTCGCTTGTTTGGCGATCTTGAAGAATTCCTTGAGGTTGTTCCTCTGGAGAGAGAGATCTCGGTTCCACCAGAGTGGCTTGGACCTCCTCTTCGTTCTCGAGGGTTTGCACGATGCATGGTAGGCGTTCAGTAACTCGTTGGATAGGGTCTTTAGGGAGGAGGTCTTTTGGGGAGAGTGAAACTTGCTCCAAAACTTTTGAAGGCAAAGAAAGTGAATTTCAACCGTAAATCGGGGTCGCATCTCCCCACCCCCTCACCCCCTCGCCACACCCCTTTTAGCCGCTGCCTCGTTGCTGTAACAAATTGATAGGCGCTTAGAGCCGCCTGCCGCTTGCCGGTTGCTGGAAAGTGAAATTATTTCTATTTACGCTTCAATTATTGAATGATTTTCGTTCATTTATTGGCCGGCCATTTACTGCGATGGTGGATGGGGGACATCGCAAGCATCGCAGGAAGTCCAAAGGATCTTTATTAAATAAAGTTCGTTAATATTGTTCGGAGCAGAACCCAGCCGATTAGCTGCTTGCCAAATAGCACCTAATTCTTGGCCCTCAGCCGCTTATTTTGTTTGTTACTTATGTCTATGTCACTCATTTGTTTGTTAAAGCTCTGCGCTTGCTTGCCCTGCTAAACGCTCTCTGCCAGCTCGCTCTTCGCTATCTCCGCTTTGCGTCTGCCTACCGACGTCGGCCGAGCGAAGCTGCGCTTAGCGATCGGAGCGGCAATGTAAAGGGCAGGCAAGCCACACTTGCAATTTGGATGTCACGCATTAAAGAACATATCGTAATTTTATTTCTGCGCCGAGTTTTATTTAATTCGAAATAATTAGTCGTCCGATTGGGGATAAAAAACATTATCTCCACATAAAATTTGGTGACCCCGACGTGATCTCTGAGTTGCAGTGTCAATTAATAATCATTCGCGATCGACAATCGTTAGCCCTAGCAAATTTTCGGCGGTTAAGCACAATTCGGTGCTAAAACACACTTACATACACCTACATACACGCATTGCTGGCTATTAATTTCTCTGTCGCGACAATTCGGTCAGTGCAGTGCGGTAGGCAGTGCAGCGAACTCACTAATACACACAAGCGGAGTACAAAGCGGAATCGGACAGCTCGCACAGCCGCACAGCTAAAGGCATTAGCTGTAATCCCTTTGCTTTCGGTCCCACGTTTATACGTATACAGGGTGTCTTTTTCGGTCGTGCTGAGTGACTCTTTTAAAACCTCAACATGGCAGCACCTGAGCCTACCAATGTCGCGAACGCAGCAATGCCGAGTGATGTAGATTTCTACAAGCACAAGGCCGAGTCATGGCCACAAGGCCCATGACGCCCGACTGGACTTTTCGAATGTTTATGTGAAGGTTAGGTCCAGGCTGTCGCGGGAGTTGATGGCTGCTCGCACGGTAAATGTTGCCAATTCAACGGCTCGGCATACTCTCGAGGGGAATTCGTCGTTGTTCGCCTATAATAGTATAGGCCGTTCTCGAATGCCCGAGTTGCAGCTTCCGCGATTCGGGGGGAACTACATGGATTGGCCAGAATTCCACTCGATGTTCTCGACAATGGTGCACAAAGACCATCGTATACCAATCATCGAAAAATTCCAATATCTTCGTGGATGTCTAGATGGTGCTGCGCTGGATACGATTCGTTCCTTGGAACTTTCTAAGGAGAATTACGACAAGGCGTTGAATTTGCTAATGTTGCGATTCGATAATAAACTGTTACATTTTCAGGCACACGTCAAGGCTATTTTCGGGCTGCAAGGGGTGGAGAAGGGCTCAGCTATCGGCTTGCGCGCGCACAGCGACAAAATCAATTCGCACTTGCGTGCGCTTCAGACCTTGGCGACCCCGCAGGAAATTTCGGATGGGTTGCTGATTTTCATCATAGGCACGAAACTGGACCACAAAACAAAGGAGAAATGGGAAGAGAACTTGCCGACGTCAGGATTGCCTCGGTGGTCAAGCATGGCCTCATTTTTGGAAGCGAGATGTCGGATGCTGGAGAATTTGGGATCAGCCATGGCAACAAGTCCTAGTCAACAGGTGGGAGAAGACAAACCTGTCACCCTTATCACCTCCAGTAACGACCATCCTAACCCCATATGTAACCATTGCAATTCCTCCGAGCATTACATATCTAGATGTCAGGCATTCCTGAATCTCTCTGCGTTTGAACGATACAAAGAAGCAAAGAAGAGCCGCTTGTGTTTGAACTGCCTCAACAAAGGCCATGAATTGCAGAGGTGCAGGTCAGGACTTTGCAGGCATTGCCAGGCCAAACATCACACGCTACTCCACATTCCATCGGGAACTGGTGCTTCATCTTCCTCTTCACCGGCCGAGGAATCGATCCTCCCCCCTCGATCCAGAAATCTCAGCCTAGCCAGAACGTGTTGCTACCTACTGCCCTCGTCCATGTAACAGATCGTTATGGAGCACTTATCCCATGTCGTGCCATTTTGGATTCTGCATCACAGGCAAACTTTGTAACATCTAGACTTGCTGATCAGTTGCAGTTGGATCATCGCTCGTCTTATGTTCACATCTCTGGAATCGGAGATTCCATTCTACCTTCGAGCAAGTCTGTACATATAGTTGTACAATCCCAGGACGCAAGCTATCGAGCTTCCTTCGCTGCAATTGTCACCAACTCAATTACGGAAATGCAGCCTAACTTCGGCGTAGACGCAAAGGATTGGCCAATGCCGAATAATCTAAAACTAGCTGATCCTAATTTCTCCAAGCCCCAACGTATCGATCTGTTGATAGGTTCTGGTTTGTTCTTCGATTTAATGTGCGTCGGACAGATTCGACTATCAGCCCAATTGCCAACATTGCAGGAGACAAAACTTGGTTGGATAGTATCAGGAAGCATTGATAGCTCGGAGAATAAGCGTGCAGCTTTAACCGCTTTTGAAAATTCCTCGTGCATCTCTATTGACGATTTTCGACCCACAACGCTGGAGTACCAAAACTTAGAGCAGCAATGCAGGAAGCAGCTGCTCGAGTGCCAGGTGCAAGTGGAAAAACTGCGATCGGAGAATCAGGAACTGCAGCGCGAACTTTTCCATATATTAAAAACCTACATATCCACGCCAAATGAAATTCAACTTTCAACAGTTTCTACATTGCCAAATTTCCTGCCATTCTATGCAATTACAGAGGTTCCCGATGATCAAGACGTAGTCACGACAAGCCGCCTTCGTAAAGAAGCGCCGATTGCTGCGTTCGACGATCATCCCAGCGTAGCCGCCAGCTGCGCCCAAGCAAGCATCTTCAAGAGGGCCGTTGGAAAAATAGCGGTTCTGCCCCTTCAGGATGGATCTGTTGAAAGCCTTTGCCTTCCAACGGGGGGTGAATGTTCGGAGCAGAACCCAGCCGATTAGCTGCTTGCCAAATAGCACCTAATTCTTGGCCCTCAGCCGCTTATTTTGTTTGTTACTTATGTCTATGTCACTCATTTGTTTGTTAAAGCTCTGCGCTTGCTTGCCCTGCTAAACGCTCTCTGCCAGCTCGCTCTTCGCTATCTCCGCTTTGCGTCTGCCTACCGACGTCGGCCGAGCGAAGCTGCGCTTAGCGATCGGAGCGGCAATGTAAAGGGCAGGCAAGCCACACTTGCAATTTGGATGTCACGCATTAAAGAACATATCGTAATTTTATTTCTGCGCCGAGTTTTATTTAATTCGAAATAATTAGTCGGCCGATTGGGGATAAAAAACATTATCTCCACAAATATGAATAATAATATTTAATAATAAAATATAATAAATCAAATATTTATATATTTAAGTAAAATATTTTTATATTTCAAATAATTATAATAAATAATAAATATGTATGTATATATTACATTTATTTTTGTTTCAATACTGAAGAGATTGTGCCACACATTGCAACAACAGAGCACGGGTCGCAGGAACAGCCCCGGATCGGTCGGCCCTCAGGCCCATTGTATCGTCCATCGCAATCCCATCGGGTCCATCCTGGCGCAGGGACCTCCACAAAGTGAATGGAATCGTATTCGTATTCGTATTCGTAGTAGGCGTGCCCTCCTCGACAGAGTACTCAGATTTGTGCCCACAAATTGTCAGGAATCGTGCCAGTAAGTCCAGTCGGAGTTTAATTCAGAATCGAAAAGGTTTTCGTCGGCTTGAGAGCTTTGTGAATTGTGAAATTGTTGTTTGGAGTTTTGTTTGTGTTTCTCGATTTTCATTTTTCATTTTTCAGTTTTCGATTTTTGTTATTTGTTCGAAATGGACCTGGACCTCCTTTCCAGTAAGGAGTCGTTGGACAAGTGCGTGGAGTTTGACCTGCCCCCGGTCGCGGTGGGCGACAGCACCCGCGGATGCATCATCCGTAACCTGCGCGTTGCCATTTCGGGCACGTTCCAGAGCAAACCGAAGGCTGCTGCTTCGGCCAAGAAGAACGCGACTCCTGGGCGTGGCACCACACGCGGCGGCAAGGCGACTCCTGGGCGTGGCACCACACGCGGCGGCAACGCGACGCCCGCAGCGGAGACCGGGGGACGTCCGAGTCGCAACAGCAGCAAGCAGAGCGCTCCTCCTGGTCGTCGCGCGATTTCCCAAGGCCTGGACAACCCACCCGTCCGGGGGCGCTCTGTGGGAGGGTACTCGCTGCGCAGTCGCAGCGCTGTGTCGATGGCCAGGGCCAGAGTGCTGATCACATCCTTGCCAGGCGAACGGCGGGAGGAGGACGCACCCCAAGGCCGCTGCTACGGACCGCAGAGACGCCGCTCGTACCTGGATCTGGACCAGGATCTGGCCCAGCTGAACTGGACCGGCCATCAGGAGGATGCTGGCCCACGCCACCCATTCAGCGGCTCGGCTCGTCGCCAGGGCGGGCGGGTGGCGCCTCTCCACCCGGGCACCCGCATGGAGCCCGCCGGGCAGAGCCACTCACAGGTGTCCGTGCCCCCCATGGCAAACTTCCGTCGGCTATGCCGCGCTCTGGATCGTCACTACAGTCCCCTGTCGCACTTCCTCGTGTTCCTGGCTGGGATGCTGGCCACTCTGCTGTGCGTGGCCCTGACGCCCGCCAACCAATATCTCTAAAAAGACTTGCACTCGAACACTGAAAGGGGCAGCGGTTTCCACAACAGGCTGCAGATACACCATACACTACGCAAGATACACGACACACGATACCGATACGTGCTTGAGTTCCATCGCCGATCGAAGACTGTTCTGCCCCACAAATATTTGCATTGAATAAACGAGGAGGAATCTCCTCAAAGAATTCCACACCAGACTACAGATACAGATACAGATACAGATACAGATACAGGATACTGGTGGAGCTCCTCTTGGATCGTCCTGTGGGGCAGGTCGCCTGGGCGACTGACTTTTGTCGGAATTAATCCGATTGAGGCATTTCTGAGGATGTTGTGTGGCAAGTGCTGCATGCCTGATAAATCGGACCCGGATCGGCCTCAATTCACGCATAAAATCCGCAATCAAATGTAAATGGAACGAGGGGGAACGTTGTGAGTTGCTGCGGACACCGCAACTCTACGGTTATACCCGATACTAAGTCAGTATGGCTCTCCTCCGGCAGACGCCGCTAATATTAAACGACACGACAAAGAGTGCGTGCGAGAGAGACAGAAAATCAGTCTGAGCGTGACGTCGGGCGCTGCGAAGCCAGTGCAAATTGATTTGTTCCTATTGGCTATAAAAATGATCTGATCTGATCCAGATTCAGCAATCTGATAGATATGGTCATTATCTATGATTCTGCGTTTTTAGTTTTCTCGAATATGCAATATTGTGGATGCAACAGATTTTCGTCTTTTGTGTGGGCGGAAGGGGGTGGGGCGAAATTTTGAAACAAACTCGTCTCGGTCCGATATATTAGGAGTGTGGATACCAAATTTGGTTGCTCTAGCTTTTGTAGTCTCTGAGATCTAGGCGCTAATGTTTTACTCTAAGCAAAGCCGCCTATGCTACGTGTGTGTTAGAGAGAGACAGGGCGAGAAAAAATGAAATTGTTTTCTTGATGCTGGCTATAATAATGATTCCGCAGTCTTAAAGATATGGTCATTCTCTACAATTCTACGTTTTTGGTTTTCTCATATCTTTAAAATTGTGGATGCCACAGATTTTCGTCCTTTGTGGGGGCGGAAGTGGGCGGGGCGAAGTTTTGAAATATTTTTGTAGCAGTGACATATCACAGAAGTCTGGATCCAAAACATCGTTGCTCTAGCTCTTATAGTCTTTGAGCACTAGGCGCTGAAGGGGACGGACAGACGGACAGACGGACAGACGGACGGACGGACGGACGGACAGACAGACAGGGCTCAATCGACTCGGCTATTGATGCTGATCAAGAATATATATACCTTATGGGGTCGGAAACGATTCCTTCTGGACGTTACACACATCCACTTTTACCACAAATCTAATATACCCCAATACTCATTTTGAGTATCGGGTATAAGGTTAGGTTAGGTTAACCCGGACGGCCCTCAGCGGGGCCACGCATAGGCCAATATGGCCCTTAGTTATCCGGATGGGGGTGTGTATGAACCGTCGCGGGAGTGTTAATGTGGTTTTAAAAAGTCCCCGAGAATCGAGGTGTTTTTAGCATAGGCCAGCAGTTCCTGTGCCGTCCTTTTGGAGGCATCTTCCAGTGATGCCAACACTGGGGCGCCCAGGTATCTCCTCCTTGCCCTTGAGAGAGCCGGACAGTTGCAGATGAGATGTTCCAGGGTTTCGATAGCCCCAGGTTCCTCACATTTCCTACAACTGTCTCTGTTGGTGATGCCTAGCTTTGCTGCATGTGCAGCAGCCAGACAGTGACCTGTTAGTATCCCCACTAGCAATCTACAGTCCTTTCGTGGTAGGTGCAGTAGGTAGTGGCTAAGTTTCTCGTTGCGCTCCTTGCACATTATCTTCGAGGTTCTGCAGGTGGTGGTACTCCTCCACCTGCTATCAGTCTGTGCTCTAGCCTGCTTCTCTAGATCGCCTTGCAGCGTTCTGAGGGAGACAGGCACGTTCTCGGTTCTCCTATTCTCCAGCCCGACGCCTTCCTTAGCTAGTACGTCCGCCGCTTCGTTTCCTTCGATGCCCTGGTGGCTGGCAACCCAATAGATCCGCACTGTCTTTGTCGTGCTTAGGATGTCTAATGCCTTCCTGCTCGCCAAGACACTTCTGGAACTGACCGCGGACGACTGCATGGATCTTATCGCCGCTTGGCTGTCGACGAATAGGTTGACCGCATCGTGTGCTCGTTCTGTTAGGAGAGCGACCTCCGCTGCCTTCCCGATGGCAAAAACTTCTGCTTGGAATATGCTGCATTGGTCCGGTAGCTTATACGACAGCCTTATCTCAGGGTCTGTACAGTATAGGCCCGCTCCTACTCCTCCTTCCATCTTGGAGCCGTCTGTGTATATATTGAGGTGCTCAGTTTGGTCCCTTCCAATTTTCCAGTCTTCAGGTCCCAAAGATGTGGTTGTTTTGACGTCAAGGCAAGTTTGGGGGGTCATGTAATCAGTTGATCTGGTCATGTCCCTGCCAATTGAACTGTGCCCGTATTCTTGTATGGATAGGTTTCCTGATGCTATAAGGCGTTGTGCTGCCTTTCCCGCAATCAGGCGAGCGTGAATGTCCAGGGGGTCGATTCCGAGTATAGTTTCGAGTGCTTTTGTTGGGGTTGACCTCAGCGCCCCTGTAATACAGAGCAGAGCCTGTCGCTGAGTCTTTTCCTTAAGCTTATGGTATGTCTTCTTTTCAATAGCCTGCCACCACACTAAGGCTCCATACAGCAGAGTTGGTCGCACCACCGAGATGTAGATCCAGTGCATTAGAGCAGGTGACAGGCCCCATGTGCTGCTGAGCATCTTCTTGGATGCATAAAGCGCAATGGTAGCCTTCTTCACCCTTTCCACTACATTGGGCCTCCATGCCAGCTTGCTGTCCAGTACTGTGCCTAGGTATTTCACCTGTGATTTTGGAGTCAGCCTAGTTTGATCAATTTTCGGGGGGGTCCATATCGGTACCTTGTACCTCTTGGTAAAGAGGATGAGGTCCGTCTTGTCCGCGTTGATACTGAGTCCTACCTCTTCCGCCCACTCACGTATCTCCCTGAGTGTACGTTCCATTATGGAGCTGAGGGTCGATGGACATACACCCGTAATAAGTATGCTTATGTCATCTGCATAGGCTGTTATTTTTGGGGCCTTCCTTTCAAATCTCTTAATGAGGTCGTCGACCACCAAATTCCACAGTAGTGGCGATAGGACTCCACCTTGAGGTGTGCCTCTGTGTGCCCCCTTTACCATGGAAGCGGTGCCCCACTCCGATTGCACCCGTCTACAACTTAGGAGGTTTTTGATCCAGACGTTGATTGCAGGGTGTATGTTATTCGCTTCTAGGCGACTTGTCATTGCGGTTGTTGCCACGTTGTTGAATGCTCCTGAGATGTCCACAAATGCTCCCAAAGCATACTTTTTGTTGTGAAGGGCGCTCTCGATGGTGGCTACTAGCGAGTGTAGTGCCGTCTCCACCGATTTCCCCTTGGTGTAGGCGTGTTGGTTTATTGACATCAGTCCCCCTACCTCATTCCTGATGTGTAAATCCAACAGCTTTTCTAGTGTTTTTAGTAGAAAGGAGGTAAGGCTTATCGGTCTGTAATCCTTGGGACTCACGTGGCTGCACTTTCCTGCCTTAGGGAGGAAGACAACACTCGAGGTTCTCCATTGGATGGGGATATAGCCTGTACTTAGGCATGCTGAGTATATTGAGAAGAGCCATGGGGTAATAACCTCTTTGGTCAACTGCATCATGGCTGGGAATATCCCGTCCAGTCCTGGTGCTTTTATGGCCGCGAAGGAGTCTATGGCCCAGTGGATTCTCTTAGTGGTTAACAGACCTATTGGGGGGTGCTGTTCCTCAGTTGCTAGGTCCTGATGCTCCTTGGCGTCAGTGACCTCGGTGCATCCAGGGAAGTGCGCCTCCATTAGTGCTGTTAGGGCTTCTTTACTGCCCTCTGTCCACTGTCCGTTGTCTAGTTTTAGTTGGCTCTGTACTGTGGGCTGCTTTGAGAGCAGCTTCCGGAACCTAGCGGTTTCGGGCACTTTCTCAATGTTGGAGCAGAAGTTTCTCCACGAGTTCCTTTGTGCCTTACGTATTTCCTTCTTGTAGCTCCTAAGTAGGATTTTATATTCCTCATTGACAATCTCTTCGTTCGCTTGTTTGGCGATCTTGAAGAATTCCTTGAGGTTGTTCCTCTGGAGAGAGAGATCTCGGTTCCACCAGAGTGGCTTGGACCTCCTCTTCGTTCTCGAGGGTTTGCACGATGCATGGTAGGCGTTCAGTAACTCGTTGGATAGGGTCTTTAGGGAGGAGGTCTTTTGGGGAGAGTGAAACTTGCTCCAAAACTTTTGAAGGCAAAGAAAGTGAATTTCAACCGTAAATCGGGGTCGCATCTCCCCACCCCCTCACCCCCTCGCCCCACCCCTTTTAGCCGCTGCCTCGTTGCTGTAACAAATTGATAGGCGCTTAGAGCCGCCTGCCGCTTGCCGGTTGCTGGAAAGTGAAATTATTTCTATTTACGCTTCAATTATTGAATGATTTTCGTTCATTTATTGGCCGGCCATTTACTGCGATGGTGGATGGGGGACATCGCAAGCATCGCAGGAAGTCCAAAGGATCTTTATTAAATAAAGTTCGTTAATATGAATAATAATATTTAATAATAAAATATAATAAATCAAATATTTATATATTTAAGTAAAATATTTTTATATTTCAAATAATTATAATAAATAATAAATATGTATGTATATATTAAATTTATTTTTGTTTCAATACTGAAGAGATTGTGCCACACATTGCAACAACAGAGCACGGGTCGCAGGAACAGCCCCGGATCGGTCGGCCCTCAGGCCCATTGTATCGTCCATCGCAATCCCATCGGGTCCATCCTAGCGCAGGGACCTCCACAAAGTGAATGGAATCGTATTCGTATTCGTATTCGTATTCGTAGTAGGCGTGCCCTCCTCGACAGAGTACTCAGATTTGTGCCCACAAATTGTCAGGAATCGTGCCAGTCAGTCCAGTCGGAGTTTAATTCAGAATCGAAAAGGTTTTCGTCGGCTTGAGAGCTTTGTGAATTGTGAAATTGTTGTTTTGAGTTTTGTTTGTGTTTCTCGATTTTCATTTTTCATTTTTCAGTTTTCGTTTTTGTTATTTGTTCGAAATGGACCTGGACCTCCTTTCCAGTAAGGAGTCGTTGGACAAGTGCGTGGAGTTTGACCTGCCCCCGGTCGCGGTGGGCGACAGCACCCGCGGATGCATCATCCGTAACCAGCGCGTTGCCATTTCGGGCACGTTCCAGAGCAAACCGAAGGCTGCTGCTTCGGCCAAGAAGAACGCGACTCCTGGGCGTGGCACCACACGCGGCGGCAAGGCGACTCCTGGGCGTGGCACCACACGCGGCGGCAACGCGACGCCCGCAGCGGAGACCGGGGGACGTCCGAGTCGCAACAGCAGCAAGCAGAGCGCTCCTCCTGGTCGTCGCGCGATTTCCCAAGGCCTGGACAACCCACCCGTCCGGGGGCGCTCTGTGGGAGGGTACGAGGAGGAATCTCCTCAAAGAATTCCACACCAGACTACAGATACAGATACAGATACAGATACAGATACAGATGCAGGATACTGGTGGAGCTCCTCTTGGATCGTCCTGTGGGGCAGGTCGCCTAGGTCGGTGGAGTATTTTTGTGTGACTTTTGTCGGAATTAATCCGATTGAGGCATTTCTGAGGATGTTGTGTGGCAAGTGCTGCATGCCTGATAAATCGTGGGCTTTTGGGCCATTGGTTGAGCAATAACTCGCATTTTCCCGGACCCGGACCCAGACCCGGACCCGGACCCGGACCCGGATCGGCCTCAATTCACGCATAAAATCCGCAATCAAATGTAAATGGAACGAGGGGGAACGTTGTGAGTTGCTGCGGACACCGCAACTCTACGGTTATACCCGATACTAAGTCAGTATGGCTCTCCTCCGGCAGACGCCGCTAATATTAAACGACACGACAAAGAGTGCGTGCGAGAGAGACAGAAAATCAGTCTGAGCGTGACGTCGGGCGCTGCGAAGCCAGTGCAAATTGATTTGTTCCTATTGGCTATAAAAATGATCTGATCTGATCCAGATTCAGATTCAGCAATCTGATAGATATGGTCATTATCTATGATTCTGCGTTTTTAGTTTTCTCGAATGTGCAATATTGTGGATGCAACAGATTTTCGTCCTTTGTGTGGGCGGAAGGGGGTGGGGCGAAATTTTGAAACAAACTCGTCTCGGTCCGATATATTAGGAGTGTGGATACCAAATTTGGTTGCTCTAGCTTTTGTAGTCTCTGAGATCTAGGCGCTAATGTTTTACTCTAAGCAAAGCCGCCTATGCTACGTGTGTGTTAGAGAGAGAAAGGGCGAGAAAAAATGAAATTGCTTTTTCTTGATGCTGGCTATAATAATGATTCCGCAGTCTTAAAGATATGGTCATTCTCTACAATTCTACGTTTTTGGTTTTCTCATATCTTTAAAATTGTGGATGCCACAGATTTTCGTCCTTTGTGGGGGCGGAAGTGGGCGGGGCGAAGTTTTGAAATATTTTTGTAGCAGTGACATATCACAGAAGTCTGGATCCAAAACATCGTTGCTCTAGCTCTTATAGTCTTTGAGCACTAGGCGCTGAAGGGGACGGACAGACGGACAGACGGACGGACGGACGGACGGACAGACAGACAGGGCTCAATCGACTCGGCTATTGATGCTGATCAAGAATATATATACCTTATGGGGTCGGAAACGATTCCTTCTGGACGTTACACACATCCACTTTTACCACAAATCTAATATACCCCAATACTCATTTTGAGTATCGGGTATAAGGTTAGGTTAGGTTAACCCGGACGGCCCTCAGCGGGGCCACGCATAGGCCAATATGGCCCTTAGTTATCCGGATGGGGGTGTGTATGAACCGTCGCGGGAGTGTTAATGTGGTTTTAAAAAGTCCCCGAGAATCGAGGTGTTTTTAGCATAGGCCAGCAGTTCCTGTGGCGTCCTTTTGGAGGCATCTTCCAGTGATGCCAACACTGGGGCGCCCAGGTATCTCCTCCTTGCCCTTGAGAGAGCCGGACAGTTGCAGATGAGATGTTCCAGGGTTTCGATAGCCCCAGGTTCCTCACATTTCCTACAACTGTCTCTGTTGGTGATGCCTAGCTTTGCTGCATGTGCAGCAGCCAGACAGTGACCTGTTAGTATCCCCACTAGCAATCTACAGTCCTTTCGTGGTAGGTGCAGTAGGTAGTGGCTAAGTTTCTCGTTGCGCTCCTTGCACATTATCTTCGAGGTTCTGCAGGTGGTGGTACTCCTCCACCTGCTATCAGTCTGTGCTCTAGCCTGCTTCTCTAGATCGCCTTGCAGCGTTCTGAGGGAGACAGGCACGTTCTCGGTTCTCCTATTCTCCAGCCCGACGCCTTCCTTAGCTAGTACGTCCGCCGCTTCGTTTCCTTCGATGCCCTGGTGGCTGGCAACCCAATAGATCCGCACTGTCTTTGTCGTGCTTAGGATGTCTAATGCCTCCCTGCTCGCCAAGACACTTCTGGAACTGACCGCGGACGACTGCATGGATCTTATCGCCGCTTGGCTGTCGACGAATAGGTTGACCGCATCGTGTGCTCGTTCTGTTAGGAGAGCGACCTCCGCTGCCTTCCCGATGGCAAAAACTTCTGCCTGGAATATGCTGCATTGGTCCGGTAGCTTATACGACAGCCTTATCTCAGGGTCTGTACAGTATAGGCCCGCTCCTACTCCTCCTTCCATCTTGGAGCCGTCTGTGTATATATTGAGGTGCTCAGTTTGGTCCCTTCCAATTTTCCAGTCTTCAGGTCCCAAAGATGTGGTTGTTTTGACGTCAAGGCAAGGTCATGTCCCTGCCAATTGAACTGTGCCCGTATCCTTGTATGGATAGGTTTCCTGATGCTATAAGGCGTTGTGCTGCCTTTCCCGCAATCAGGCGAGCGTGAATGTCCAGGGGGTCGATTCCGAGTATGGTTTCGAGTGCTTTTGTTGGGGTTTTCCTTAAGCTTATGGTATGTCTTCTTTTCAATAGCCTGCCACCACACTAAGGCTCCATACAGCAGAGTTGGTCGCACCACCGAGATGTAGATCCAGTGCATTAGAGCAGGTGACAGGCCCCATGTGCTGCTGAGCATCTTCTTGGATGCATAAAGCGCAATGGTAGCCTTCTTCACCCTTTCCACTACATTGGGCCTCCATGCCAGCTTGCTGTCCAGTACTGTGCCTAGGTATTTCACCTGTGATTTTGGAGTCAGCCTAGTTTGGTCAATTTTCGGGGGGGTCCATATCGGTACCTTGTACCTCTTGGTAAAGAGGATGAGGTCCGTCTTGTCCGCGTTGATACTGAGTCCTACCTCTTCCGCCCACTCACGTATCTCCCTGAGTGTACGTTCCATTATGGAGCTGAGGGTCGATGGACATACACCCGTAATAAGTATGCTTATGTCATCTGCATAGGCTGTTATTTTTGGGGCCTTCCTTTCAAATCTCTTAATGAGGTCGTCGACCACCAAATTCCACAGTAGTGGCGATAGGACTCCACCTTGAGGTGTGCCTCTGTGTGCCCCCTTTACCATGGAAGCGGTGCCCCACTCCGATTGCACCCGTCTACAACTTAGGAGGTTTTTGATCCAGACGTTGATTGCAGGGTGTATGTTATTCGCTTCTAGGCGACTTGTCATTGCGGTTGTTGCCACGTTGTTGAATGCTCCTGAGATGTCCACAAATGCTCCCAAAGCATACTTTTTGTTGTGAAGGGCGCTCTCGATGGTGGCTACTAGCGAGTGTAGTGCCGTCTCCACCGATTTCCCCTTGGTGTAGGCGTGTTGGTTTATTGACATCAGTCCCCCTACCTCATTCCTGATGTGTAAATCCAACAGCTTTTCTAGTGTTTTTAGTAGAAAAGAGGTAAGGCTTATCGGTCTGTAATCCTTGGGACTCACGTGGCTGCACTTTCCTGCCTTAGGGAGGAAGACAACCCTCGAGGTTCTCCATTGGATGGGGATATAGCCTGTACTTAGGCATGCTGAGTATATTGAGAAGAGCCATGGGGTAATAACCTCTTTGGTCAACTGCATCATGGCTGGGAATATCCCGTCCAGTCCTGGTGCTTTTATGGCCGCGAAGGAGTCTATGGCCCAGTGGATTCTCTTAGTGGTTAACAGACCTATTGGGGGTGCTGTTCCTCAGTTGCTAGGTCCTGATGCTCCTTGGCGTCAGTGACCTCGGTGCATCCAGGGAAGTGCGCCTCCATTAGTGCTGTTAGGGCTTCTTTACTGCCCTCTGTCCACTGTCCGTTGTCTAGTTTTAGTTGGCTCTGTACTGTGGGCTGCTTTGAGAGCAGCTTCCGGAACCTAGCGGTTTCGGGCACTTTCTCAATGTTGGAGCAGAAGTTTCTCCACGAGTTCCTTTGTGCCTTACGTATTTCCTTCTTGTAGCTCCTAAGTAGGATTTTATATTCCTCATTGACAATCTCTTCGTTCGCTTGTTTGGCGATCTTGAAGAATTCCTTGAGGTTGTTCCTCTGGAGAGAGAGATCTCGGTTCCACCAGAGTGGCTTGGACCTCCTCTTCGTTCTCGAGGGTTTGCACGATGCATGGTAGGCGTTCAGTAACTCGTTGGATAGGGTCTTTAGGGAGGAGGTCTTTTGGGGAGAGTGAAACTTGCTCCAAAACTTTTGAAGGCAAAGAAAGTGAATTTCAACCGTAAATCGGGGTCGCTTCTCCCCACCCCCTCACCCCCTCGCCCCACCCCTTTTTGCCGCTGCCTCGTTGCTGTAACAAATTGATAGGCGCTTAGAGCCGCCTGCCGCTTGCCGGTTGCTGGAAAGTGAAATTATTTCTATTTACGCTTCAATTATTGAATGATTTTCGTTCATTTATTGGCCGGCCATTTACTGCGATGGTGGATGGGGGACATCGCAGGCATCGCAGGAAGTCCAAAGGATCTTTATTAAATAAAGTTCGTTAATATGAATAATAATATTTAATAATAAAATATAATAAATCAAATATTTATATATTTAAGTAAAATATTTTTATATTTCAAATAATTATAATAAATAATAAATATGTATGTATATATTAAATTTATTTTTGTTTCAATACTGAAGAGATTGTGCCACACATTGCAACAACAGAGCACGGGTCGCAGGAACAGCCCCGGATCGGTCGGCCCTCAGGCCCATTGTATCGTCCATCGCAATCCCATCGGGTCCATCCTGGCGCAGGGACCTCCACAAAGTGAATGGAATCGTATTCGTATTCGTATTCGTATTCGTAGTAGGCGTGCCCTCCTCGACAGAGTACTCAGATTTGTGCCCACAAATTGTCAGGAATCGTGCCAGTCAGTCCAGTCGGAGTTTAATTCAGAATCGAAAAGGTTTTCGTCGGCTTGAGAGCTTTGTGAATTGTGAAATTGTTGTTTGGAGTTTTGTTTGTGTTTCTCGATTTTCATTTTTCATTTTTCAGTTTTCGATTTTTGTTATTTGTTCGAAATGGACCTGGACCTCCTTTCCAGTAAGGAGTCGTTGGACAAGTGCGTGGAGTTTGACCTGCCCCCGGTCGCGGTGGGCGACAGCACCCGCGGATGCATCATCCGTAACCTGCGCGTTGCCATTTCGGGCACGTTCCAGAGCAAACCGAAGGCTGCTGCTTCGGCCAAGAAGAACGCGACTCCTGGGCGTGGCACCACACGCGGCGGCAAGGCGACTCCTGGGCGTGGCACCACACGCGGCGGCAACGCGACGCCCGCAGCGGAGACCGGGGGACGTCCGAGTCGCAACAGCAGCAAGCAGAGCGCTCCTCCTGGTCGTCGCGCGATTTCCCAAGGCCTGGACAACCCACCCGTCCGGGGGCGCTCTGTGGGAGGGTACTCGCTGCGCAGTCGCAGCGCTGTGTCGATGGCCAGGGCCAGAGTGCTGATCACATCCTTGCCAGGCGAACGGCGGGAGGAGGACGCACCCCAAGGCCGCTGCTACGGACCGCAGAGACGCCGCTCGTACCTGGATCTGGACCAGGATCTGGCCCAGCTGAACTGGACCGGCCATCAGGAGGATGCTGGCCCACGCCACCCATTCAGCGGCTCGGCTCGTCGCCAGGGCGGGCGGGTGGCGCCTCTCCACCCGGGCACCCGCATGGAGCCCGCCGGGCAGAGCCACTCACAGGTGTCCGTGCCCCCCATGGCACACTTCCGTCGGCTATGCCGCGCTCTGGATCGTCACTACAGTCCGCTGTCGCACTTCCTCGTGTTCCTGGCTGGGATGCTGGCCACTCTGCTGTGCGTGGCCCTGACGCCCGCCAACCAATATCTCTAAAAAGACTTGCACTCGAACACTGAAAGGGGCAGCGGTTTCCACAACGGGCTGCAGATACACCATACACTACGCAAGATACACGACACACGATACAGATACGTGCTTGAGTTCCATCGCCGATCGAAGACTGTTCTGCCCCACAAATATTTGCATTGAATAAACGAGGAGGAATCTCCTTAAAGAATTCCACACCAGACTACAGATACAGATACAGATACAGGATACAGGTGGAGCTCCTCTTGGATCGTCCTGTGGGGCAGGTCGCCTAGGTCGGTGGAGTATTTTTGTGTGACTTTTGTCGGAATTAATCCGATTGAGGCATTTCTGAGGATGTTGTGTGGCAAGTGCTGCATGCCTGATAAATCGTGGGCTTTTGGGCCATTGGTTGAGCAATAACTCGCATTTTCCCGGACCCGGACCCAGACCCGGACCCGGACCCGGACCCGGATCGGCCTCAATTCACGCATAAAATCCGCAATCAAATGTAAATGGAACGAGGGGGAACGTTGTGAGTTGCTGCGTACACCGCAACTCTACGGTTATACCCGATACTAAGTCAGTATGGCTCTCCTCCGGCAGACGCCTCTAATATTAAACGACACGACAAAGAGTGCGTGCGAGAGAGACAGAAAATCAGTCTGAGCGTGACGTCGGGCGCAGCGAAGCCAGTGCAAATTGATTTGTTCCTATTGGCTATAAAAATAATCTGATCTGATCCAAATTTAGCAATCTGATATATATGGTCATTATCTATGATTCTGCGTTTTTAGTTTTCTCGAATGTGAAATATTGTGGATGCAACAGATTTTCGTTCTTTGTGTGGGCGGAAGGGGGTGGGGCGAAATTTTGAGATACACGTTTTGTAGTAAGATCTAACAGGAGTGCGGATACCAAATTTGGTTACTCTAGCTTTAATAGTCTCTGAGATTTTTGAATATCCCCAGATTTTCGTCCTTTGCGTGGGCGGAAGGGGGTGTGGCAAAATTTTGAAACAA
Organism: Drosophila miranda; assembly: GCF_003369915.1. NCBI lineage: Eukaryota > Metazoa > Arthropoda > Insecta > Diptera > Drosophilidae > Drosophila > Drosophila miranda. Next base: position 26,629,218 of record NC_046674.1, read on the forward strand.
ACTCGTCTCGGTCCGATATATTAGGAGTGTGGATACCAAATTTGGTTGCTCTAGCTTTTGTAGTCTCTGAGATCTAGGCGCTAATGTTTTACTCTAAGCAAAGCCGCCTATGCTACGTGTGTGTTAGAGAGAGACAGGGCGAGAAAAAATGAAATTGTTTTCTTGATGCTGGCTATAATAATGATTCCGCAGTCTTAAAGATATGGTCATTCTCTACAATTCTACGTTTTTGGTTTTCTCATATCTTTAAAATTGTGGATGCCACAGATTTTCGTCCTTTGTGGGCGCGGAAGTGGGCGGGGCGAAGTTTTGAAATATTTTTGTAGCAGTGACATATCACAGAAGTCTGGATCCAAAACATCGTTGCTCTAGCTCTTATAGTCTTTGAGCACTAGGCGCTGAAGGGGACGGACAGACGGACAGACGGACGGACGGACAGACAGACAGGGCTCAATCGACTCGGCTATTGATGCTGATCAAGAATATATATACTTTATGGGGTCGGAAACGATTCCTTCTGGACGTTACACACATCCACTTTTACCACAAATCTAATATACCCCAATACTCATTTTGAGTATCGGGTATAAAAAGTACATTAAAGTTTTCGCTGGCGCATCAACGAATTTTGGTGCCAATTTGCAGCCGATGCAAAAAAAATGTATAATTTATACAAAAAAATTGAAACTGTTGAAATTAATTGCTTTTTCAGAGTTACATAAATGAAAAATGTTGTGTTTTTTTTAAAGGTTTTTCTCCGACATAATAATTTTGAAGATAACCTTGAATATTTGTTATGTTTACGGTTTTAGCATTCTTCCGTGGAGCTTACCAAAAAATTCTGGACCTGTCTAGTTGGTAACTTGGTTCGTCCTGATTATAAAACAGTAAATATCATTGTTCTTTGATTGCGTCTATTTTTTTTTTAGTAGTTTCATTGTTTGCCGACCAGAATATGACTAGTGTTTCAGTGTGAAGTCTGACCAGGCGTTGTAGACAATTGGATGCGTGTAGATGTATAACAGCACCCACCCACATTAGGAACATGCAGAACATTAGGATCGGGTCTGCACTGGAAAACACCAGTCTAAAATATTCGATTTGATGTCGGAATCAAAGGGTCCTGCTCCACGTACAAATTCACATACTATATTGTATCTATATTTATCTATCACAGTGACCTGTGACATTCAGTGATCACAACTCTAAAATATGTAGATATTCCACATTCAAATTCGATTCCGCTAACAAAAATAAAGTCAAGTCCAACAGAAAATAGTTCAGGATAAAGGATAAGCAAAACGGAACAACAAAGGAACAAGTAGGTAACCCCCACCCTCCCATTGGTGGCCAATGGTGGCCCCCCACAGCCCTTTGTCCAGCAGCGGTATGGGAGTGTATTCGTGTGTTCCTGTGTCCGTGTGTCGTTGGTTAATGTGTGGAAAATTATAAGCATTGGTGACTCTTGCAATATCCCCACGCTGCAAGTGGTGCGCTGTCGCTGCCTCTGCCTCAGTCGCTGCTTACCGAAATAGCGCTGTTGCTGCAGTCGCTGCCGCTAGACCAATGTGTCTCTGTGTGTGTGTGTGTGTGGGGGGTTTTTTTTTGCTTATAGGTCAAGTTAAAAGTAAAAGTATCCAACACCATTTGAGCCGTGTCTTTGCTACTCGTCGCCCTCTTTCGCCCTTGTTCGTTCGCCCTCTCTCTCTTTATCATCCGATCCCTTTTGAGTCTTTTGAGTTTTTGCGAAACATTCGCGTTACGTGTCCCCAAGCAGCAATGGAAATTGATTTCAACGTATCTCTCCCATTCGCAGGTGGCCAGCGATCATCACCAGCCGCAGCAGCAACAGCAGCACCAGCACCATCAGCAGCAGACAGCGGATCAACTCGTCCTGGATATCAGCATGGAGCAGTCACAGTCGCAGCAGCACCGCCTCTATGGCGCCCTCACACGCACCATCTCACAGCCGGCTCAACAGCGCCACCCTCTGCACCAGCAGCAGATCCAACAACAGCAGCAACAGCAACAGCAGCAGCAGCAGGGTGTTGCCTCCTTGGTGACCATCATTGAGAATCTGGGGAATATGAATCTGCACCGTAAGCTCGAGCGCACACAGTTGGAGCCGCTGCTCCAACAGCCCATGAACATATCTCGGTGAGTGCCCCCCCCCCCCCCAGATCTGTCAGATCTTTCATTATGCGCCAGACGTGCCTTACATGTGACTTACTCTTTCCCTTCGTTTGTGTGTTGCAGCTACAAGACGGAGCTGTGCCGCCCGTTCGAGGAGGCCGGCGAGTGCAAGTACGGAGAGAAGTGCCAGTTCGCGCACGGCTTCCACGAGCTGCGCAACCTGCAGCGCCATCCCAAGTACAAGACAGAGTACTGCCGCACCTTCCATAGCGTCGGCTTCTGCCCCTACGGGCCGCGCTGCCATTTTGTGCACAACGCGGACGAGGCCCGCGCTCAGCAGCAGGCCGCAGCCCAGGCGGAAGCGGATTGGGAGGACAGGCCAAGCAGATGCTGCAGAAGAGCATGAGCACGCCGATGCAGCAGGAGAAGATGCCGCGCTTGCCCGTCTTCAACCGCCTGAGCTCTGCCGTGGAGGACTACCAGCAGAAGCTTCAGTCCAGCCTACTGCCCTAAGCAGCTCCAGCATCAGGATCGAACACAACTGTACATGAATTTTGTTACATGCTGAAACATGCCTATTTATGCTTCCATTGCAACACAACTGTGTATTTTTATATAGTAAATTACATTTTTATGAAGTGAAAACCATTTAGTTTACGGCGAATTTTAGGTTATTTAGCCATTAAATGAAAGCGTTACAAAATAAATGAAACAAAAAAAACCAAAGTCGATTCCATTTACCCAACAGCAACGGGGCCGCTGACTATGGCGGGGGTTATCGCCAATCTCTCTTCCAGGGCGTCTGTCGACGGGGTGACGGTGACGGCGACGGTACGCTATCGGTCCGGCGGAGACACCGTCCGGCACACCGATTGCAAAATCTGCAAACCTTTTTTTTTATGTTATTTCCAAACCATTCGGTTCCCGCCACAAGGCATTTGCACCTGAACGATCAGAGAGGATCTTGAGGTATCAAAACGCCACAATTGACCGACTGGGAAAGTAGCATAGCATAGCATCAGAGCCAAGGTCCAAGTAGCAGCAGGTTCAAGAAGCTTCAGTTGCGTCATTGCAGCCATTTTCATAGTTTCATAGGCGCCGGCTTCCAGAGTTTCATAGCACCCAAAGAGCATAGTTGCATAGCCAGCACCTTAAATAGTTTCGTAGCAGGCAAATTTCATGGTTTCGTAGCAGCCACTTCAAGAGTGGAATTATTTATAAATTATGGCATATTTTCAGGCTGTTTTGCAAATACAAATTCTGGTTCCAATCGGTTGGCACAACTGTCCCTATCACGAAAGATATAGCCAAGGAAAAACAAAAAGTTGAAGCAGACTTAAAATTGGTACAAAACGAGAAAAACTAAAAAAAAAGTCAAACGGCCAACCTAGCTTACAAAAGCACAATTTTCGACATACGAAAAAATCTATTTTTTTTTTATCTATTCGAATTATAATGCATCATGAACCTTATCAATACTTTTTCTATATTTTTAACATCGATATTAATAGAAACGAGGGGGAACGTTGTGAGTTGCTGCGGACACCGCAACTCTACAGTTATACCCGATACTAAGTCAGTATGGCTCTCCTCCGGCAGACGCCGCTAATATTAAACGACACGACAAAGAGTGCGTGCGAGAGAGACAGAAAATCAGTCTGAGCGTGACGTCGGGTGCTGCGTAGCCAGTGCAAATTGATTTGTTCCTATTGGCTATAAAAATGATCTGATCTGATCCAGCTTCAGCAATCTGATAGATATGGTCATTATGTATGATTCTGCGTTTTTAGTTTTCTCGAATGTGCAATATTGTGGATGCAACAGATTTTCGTCCTTTGTGTGGGCGGAAGGGGGTGTGGCGAAATTTGGAAACAAACTCGTCTCGGTCCGATATATTAGGAGTGTGGGTACTAAATTTGGTTGCTCTAGCTTTTGTAGTCTCTGAGATCTAGGCGCTAATGTTTTACTCTAAGCAAAGCCGCCTATGCTACGTGTGTGTTAGAGAGAGACAGGGCGAGGAAAAATGAAATTGTTTTCTTGATGCTGGCTATAATAATGATTCCGCAGTCTTAAAGATATGGTCATTCTCTACAATTCTACGTTTTTGGGTTTCTCATATCTTTAAAATTGTGGATGCCACAGATTTTCGTCCTTTGTGGGGGCGGAAGTGGGCGGGGCGAAGTTTTGAAATATTTTTGTAGCAGTGACATATCACAGAAGTCTGAGCACTAGGCGCTGAAGGGGACGGACAGACGGACAGACGGACGGACGGACGGACGGACAGACAGACAGGGCTCAATCGACTCGGCTATTGATGCTGATCAAGAATATATATACCTTATGGGGTCGGAAACGATTCCTTCTGGACGTTACACACATCCACTTTTACCACAAATCTAATATACCCCAATACTCATTTTGAGTATCGGGTATAAGGTTAGGTTAGGTTAACCCGGACGGCCCTCAGCGGGGCCACGCATAGGCCAATATGGCCCTTAGTTATCCGGATGGGGGTGTGTATGAACCGTCGCGGGAGTGTTAATGTGGTTTTAAAAAGTCCCCGAGAATCGAGGTGTTTTTAGCATAGGCCAGCAGTTCCTGTGGCGTCCTTTTGGAGGCATCTTCCAGTGATGCCAACACTGGGGCGCCCAGGTATCTCCTCCTTGCCCTTGAGAGAGCCGGATAGTTGCAGATGAGATGTTCCAGGGTTTCGATAGCCCCAGGTTCCTCACATTTCCTACAACTGTCTCTGTTGGTGATGCCTAGCTTTGCTGCATGTGCAGCAGCCAGACAGTGACCTGTTAGTATCCCCACTAGCAATCTACAGTCCTTTCGTGATAGGTGCAGTAGGTAGTGGCTAAGTTTCTCGTTGCGCTCCTTGCACATTATCTTCGAGGTTCTGCAGGTGGTGGTACTCCTCCACCTGCTATCAGTCTGTGCTCTAGCCTGCTTCTCTAGATCGCCTTGCAGCGTTCTGAGGGAGACAGGCACGTTCTCGGTTCTCCTATTCTCCAGCCCGACGCCTTCCTTAGCTAGTACGTCCGCCGCTTCGTTTCCTTCGATGCCCTGGTGGCTGGGAACCCAATAGATCCGCACTGTCTTTGTCGTGCTTAGGATGTCTAATGCCTCCCTGCTCGCCAAGACACTTCTGGAACTGACCGAGGACGACTGCATGGATCTTATCGCCGCTTGGCTGTCGACGAATAGGTTGACCGCATCGTGTGCTCGTTCTGTTAGGAGAGCGACCTCCGCTGCCTTCCCGATGGCAAAAACTTCTGCCTGGAATATGCTGCATTGGTCCGGTAGCTTATACGACAGCCTTATCTCAGGGTCTGTACAGTATAGGCCCGCTCCTACTCCTCCTTCCATCTTGGAGCCGTCTGTGTATATATTGAGGTGCTCAGTTTGGTCCCTTCCAATTTTCCAGTCTTCAGGTCCCAAAGATGTGGTTGTTTTGACGTCAAGGCAAGTTTGGGGGGTCATGTAATCAGTTGATCTGGTCATGTCCCTGCCAATTGAACTGTGCCCGTATCCTTGTATGGATAGGTTTCCTGATGCTATAAGGCGTTGTGCTGCCTTTCCCGCAATCAGGCGAGCGTGAATGTCCAGGGGGTCGATTCCGAGTATGGTTTCGAGTGCTTTTGTTGGGGTTGACCTCAGCGCCCCTGTAATACAGAGCAGAGCCTGTCGCTGAGTCTTTTCTTTAAGCTTATGGTATGTCTTCTTTTCAATAGCCTGCCACCACACTAAGGCTCCATACAGCAGAGTTGGTCGCACCACCGAGATGTAGATCCAGTGCATTAGAGCAGGTGACAGGCCCCATGTGCTGCTGAGCATCTTCTTGGATGCATAAAGCGCAATGGTAGCCTTCTTCACCCTTTCCACTACATTGGGCCTCCATGCCAGCTTGCTGTCCAGTACTGTGCCTAGGTATTTCACCTGTGATTTTGGAGTCAGCCTAGTTTGTTCCATTTTCGGGGGGGTCCATATCGGTACCTTGTACCTCTTGGTAAAGAGGATGAGGTCCGTCTTGTCCGCGTTGATACTGAGTCCTACCTCTTCCGCCCACTCACGTATCTCCCTGAGTGTACGTTCCATTATGGAGCTGAGGGTCGATGGACATACACCCGTAATAAGTATGCTTATGTCATCTGCATAGGCTGTTATTTTTGGGGCCTTCCTTTCAAATCTCTTAATGAGGTCGTCGACCACCAAATTCCACAGTAGTGGCGATAGGACTCCACCTTGAGGTGTGCCTCTGTGTGCCCCCTTTACCATGGAAGCGGTGCCCCACTCCGATTGCACCCGTCTACAACTTAGGAGGTTTTTGATCCAGACGTTGATTGCAGGGTGTATGTTATTCGCTTCTAGGCGACTTGTTATTGCGGTTGTTGCCACGTTGTTGAATGCTCCTGAGATGTCCACAAATGCTCCCAAAGCATACTTTTTGTTGTGAAGGGCGCTCTCGATGGTGGCTACTAGCGAGTGTAGTGCCGTCTCCACCGATTTCCCCTTGGTGTAGGCGTGTTGGTTTATTGACATCAGTCCCCCTACCTCATTCCTGATGTGTAAATCCAACAGCTTTTCTAGTGTTTTTAGTAGAAAGGAGGTAAGGCTTATCGGTCTGTAATCCTTGGGACTCACGTGGCTGCACTTTCCTGCCTTAGGGAGGAAGACAACCCTCGAGGTTCTCCATTGGATGGGGATATAGCCTGTACTTAGGCATGCTGAGTATATTGAGAAGAGCCATGGGGTAATAACCTCTTTGGTCAACTGCATCATGGCTGGGAATATCCCGTCCAGTCCTGGTGCTTTTATGGCCGCGAAGGAGTCTATGGCCCAGTGAATCCACTCTCTTAGTGGTTAACAGACCTATTGGGGGGTGCTGTTCCTCAGTTGCTAGGTCCTGATGCTCCTTGGCGTCAGTGACCTCGGTGCATCCAGGGAAGTGCGCCTCCATTAGTGCTGTTAGGGCTTCTTTACTGCCCTCTGTCCACTGTCCGTTGTCTAGTTTTAGTTGGCTCTGTACTGTGGGCTGCTTTGAGAGCAGCTTCCGAAGCCTAGCGGTTTCGGGCACTTTCTCAATGTTGGAGCAGAAGTTTCTCCACGAGTTCCTTTGTGCCTTACGTATTTCCTTCTTGTAGCTCCTAAGTGGGATTTTATATTCCTCATTGACAATCTCTTCGTTCGCTTGTTTGGCGATCTTGAAGAATTTCTTGAGGTTGTTCCTCTGGAGAGAGAGATCTCGGTTCCACCAGAGTGGCTTGGACCTCCTCTTCGTTCTCGAGGGTTTGCACGATGCATGGCGTTCAGTAACTCGTTGGATAGGGTCTTTAGGGAGGAGGTCTTTTGGGGAGAGTGAAACTTGCTCCAAAACTTTTGAAGGCAAAGAAAGTGAATTTCAACCGTAACTCGGGGTCGCATCTCCCCACCCCCTCACCCCCTCGCCCCACCCCTTTTAGCCGCTGCCTCGTTGCTGTAACAAATTGATAGGCGCTTAGAGCCGCCTGCCGCTTGCCGGTTGCTGGAAAGTGAAATTATTTCTATTTACGCTTCAATTATTGAATGATTTTCGTTCATTTATTGGCCGGCCATTTACTGCGATGGTGGATGGGGGACATCGCAGGCATCGCAGGAAGTCCAAAGGATCTTTATTAAATAAAGTTCGTTAATATGAATAATAATATTTAATAATAAAATATAATAAATCAAATATTTATATATTTAAGTAAAATATTTTTATATTTCAAATAATTATAATAAATAATAAATATGTATGTATATATTAAATTTATTTTTGTTTCAATACTGAAGAGATTGTGCCACACATTGCAACAACAGAGCACGGGTCGCAGGAACAGCCCCGGATCGGTCGGCCCTCAGGCCCATTGTATCGTCCATCGCAATCCCATCGGGTCCATCCTGGCGCAGGGACCTCCACAAAGTGAATGGAATCGTATTCGTATTCGTATTCGTATTCGTAGTAGGCGTGCCCTCCTCGACAGAGTACTCAGATTTGTGCCCACAAATTGTCAGGAATCGTGCCAGTCAGTCCAGTCGGAGTTTAATTCAGAATCGAAAAGGTTTTCGTCGGCTTGAGAGCTTTGTGAATTGTGAAATTGTTGTTTGGAGTTTTGTTTGTGTTTCTCGATTTTCATTTTTCATTTTTCAGTTTTCGATTTTTGTTATTTGTTCGAAATGGACCTGGACCTCCTTTCCAGTAAGGAGTCGTTGGACAAGTGCGTGGAGTTTGACCTGCCCCCGGTCGCGGTGGGCGACAGCACCCGCGGATGCATCATCCGTAACCTGCGCGTTGCCATTTCGGGCACGTTCCAGAGCAAACCGAAGGCTGCTGCTTCGGCCAAGAAGAACGCGACTCCTGGGCGTGGCACCACACGCGGCGGCAAGGCGACGCCCGCAGCGGAGACCGGGGGACGTCCGAGTCGCAACAGCAGCAAGCAGAGCGCTCCTCCTGGTCGTCGCGCGATTTCCCAAGGCCTGGACAACCCACCCGTCCGGGGGCGCTCTGTGGGAGGGTACTCGCTGCGCAGTCGCAGCGCTGTGTCGATGGCCAGGGCCAGAGTGCTGATCACATCCTTGCCAGGCGAACGGCGGGAGGAGGACGCACCCCAAGGCCGCTGCTACGGACCGCAGAGACGCCGCTCGTACCTGGATCTGGACCAGGATCTGGCCCAGCTGAACTGGACCGGCCATCAGGAGGATGCTGTCCCACGCCACCCATTCAGCGGCTCGGCTCGTCGCCAGGGCGGGCGGGTGGCGCCTCTCCACCCGGGCACCCGCATGGAGCCCGCCGGGCAGAGCCACTCACAGGTGTCCGTGCCCCCCATGGCACACTTCCGTCGGCTATGCCGCGCTCTGGATCGTCATTACAGTCCCCTGTCGCACTTCCTCGTGTTCCTGGCTGGGATGCTGGCCACTCTGCTGTGCGTGGCCCTGACGCCCGCCAACCAATATCTCTAAAAAGACTTGCACTCGAACACTGAAAGGGGCAGCGGTTTCCACAACGGGCTGCAGATACACCATACACTACGCAAGATACACGACACACGATACCGATACGTGCTTGAGTTCCATCGCCGATCGAAGACTGTTCTGCCCCACAAATATTTGCATTGAATAAACGAGGAGGAATCTCCTCAAAGAATTCCACACCAGACTACAGATACAGATACAGATACAGATACAGGATACTGGTGGAGCTCCTCTTGGATCGTCCTGTGGGGCAGGTCGCCTAGGTCGGTGGAGTATTTTTGTGTGACTTTTGTCGGAATTAATCCGATTGAGGCATTTCTGAGGATGTTGTGTGGCAAGTGCTGCATGCCTGATAAATCGTGGGCTTTTGGGCCATTGGTTGAGCAATAACTCGCATTTTCCCGGACCCGGACCCAGACCCGGACCCGGACCCGGACCCGGATCGGCCTCAATTCACGCATAAAATCCGCAATCAAATGTAAATGGAACGAGGGGGAACGTTGTGAGTTGCTGCGGACACCGCAACTCTACGGTTATACCCGATACTAAGTCAGTATGGCTCTCCTCCGGCGCTAATATTAAACGACACGACAAAGAGTGCGTGCGAGAGAGATAGAAAATCAGTCTGAGCGTGACGTCGGGCGCTGCGAAGCCAGTGCAAATTGATTTGTTCCTATTGGCTATAAAAATGATCTGATCTGATCCAGATTCAGCAATCTGATAGATATGGTCATTATCTATGATTCTGCGTTTTTAGTTTTCTCGAATGTGCAATATTGTGGATGCAACAGATTTTCGTTCTTTGTGTGAGCGGAAGGGGGTGGGGCGAAATTTTGAAACAAACTCGTCTCGGTCCGATATATTAGGAGTGTGGATACCAAATTTGGTTGCTCTAGCTTTTGTAGTCTCTGAGATCTAGGCGCTAATGTTTTACTCTAAGCAAAGCCGCCTATGCTACGTGTGTGTTAGAGAGAGACAGGGCGAGAAAAAATGAAATTGTTTTCTTGATGCTGGCTATAATAATGATTCCGCAGTCTTAAAGATATGGTCATTCTCTACAATTCTACGTTTTTGGTTTTCTCATATCTTTAAAATTGTGGATGCCACAGATTTTCGTCCTTTGTGGGGGCGGAAGTGGGCGGGGCGAAGTTTTGAAATATTTTTGTAGCAGTGACATATCACAGAAGTCTGGATCCAAAACATCGTTGCTCTAGCTCTTATAGTCTTTGAGCACTAGGCGCTGAAGGGGACGGACAGACGGACAGACGGACAGACGGACGGACGGACAGACAGACAGGGCTCTATCGACTCGGCTATTGATGCTGATCAAGAATATATATACCTTATGGGGTCGGAAACGATTCCTTCTGGACGTTACACACATCCACTTTTACCACAAATCTAATATACCCCAATACTCATTTTGAGTATCGGGTATAAGGTTAGGTTAGGTTAACCCGGACGGCCCTCAGCGGGGCCACGCATAGGCCAATATGGCCCTTAGTTATCCGGATGGGGGTGTGTATGAACCGTCGCGGGAGTGTTAATGTGGTTTTAAAAAGTCCCCGAGAATCGAGGTGTTTTTAGCATAGGCCAGCAGTTCCTGTGGCGTCCTTTTGGAGGCATCTTCCAGTGATGCCAACACTGGGGCGCCCAGGTATCTCCTCCTTGCCCTTGAGAGAGCCGGACAGTTGCAGATGAGATGTTCCAGGGTTTCGATAGCCCCAGGTTCCTCACATTTCCTACAACTGTCTCTGTTGGTGATGCCTAGCTTTGCTGCATGTGCAGCAGCCAGACAGTGACCTGTTAGTATCCCCACTAGCAATCTACAGTCCTTTCGTGGTAGGTGCAGTAGGTAGTGGCTAAGTTTCTCGTTGCGCTCCTTGCACATTATCTTCGAGGTTCTGCAGGTGGTGGTACTCCTCCACCTGCTATCAGTCTGTGCTCTAGCCTGCTTCTCTAGATCGCCTTGTCTGTCTGCTTAGGATGTCTAATGCCTCCCTGCTCGCCAAGACACTTCTGGAACTGACCGCGGACGACTGCATGGATCTTATCGCCGCTTGGCTGTCGACGAATAGGTTGACCGCATCGTGTGCTCGTTCTGTTAGGAGAGCGACCTCCGCTGCCTTCCCGATGGCAAAAACTTCTGCCTGGAATATGCTGCATTGGTCCGGTAGCTTATACGACAGCCTTATCTCAGGGTCTGTACAGTATAGGCCCGCTCCTACTCCTCCTTCCATCTTGGAGCCGTCTGTGTATATATTGAGGTGCTCAGTTTGGTCCCTTCCAATTTTCCAGTCTTCAGGTCCCAAAGATGTGGTTGTTTTGACGTCAAGGCAAGTTTGGGGGGTCATGTAATCAGTTGATCTGGTCATGTCCCTGCCAATTGAACTGTGCCCGTATCCTTGTATGGATAGGTTTCCTGATGCTATAAGGCGTTGTGCTGCCTTTCCCGCAATCAGGCGAGCGTGAATGTCCAGGGGGTCGATTCCGAGTATGGTTTCGAGTGCTTTTGTTGGGGTTGACCTCAGCGCCCCTGTAATACAGAGCAGAGCCTGTCGCTGAGTCTTTTCCTTAAGCTTATGGTATGTCTTCTTTTCAATAGCCTGCCACCACACTAAGGCTCCATACAGCAGAGTTGGTCGCACCACCGAGATGTAGATCCAGTGCATTAGAGCAGGTGACAGGCCCCATGTGCTGCTGAGCATCTTCTTGGATGCATAAAGCGCAATGGTAGCCTTCTTCACCCTTTCCACTACATTGGGCCTCCATGCCAGCTTGCTGTCCAGTACTGTGCCTAGGTATTTCACCTGTGATTTTGGAGTCAGCCTAGTTTGGTCAATTTTCGGGGGGGTCCATATCGGTACCTTGTACCTCTTGGTAAAGAGGATGAGGTCCGTCTTGTCCGCGTTGATACTGAGTCCTACCTCTTCCGCCCACTCACGTATCTCCCTGAGTGTACGTTCCATTATGGAGCTGAGGGTCGATGGACATACACCCGTAATAAGTATGCTTATGTCATCTGCATAGGCTGTTATTTTTGGGGCCTTCCTTTCAAATCTCTTAATGAGGTCGTCGACCACCAAATTCCACAGTAGTGGCGATAGGACTCCACCTTGATGTGTGCCTCTGTGTGCCCCTTTACCATGGAAGCGGTGCCCCACTCCGATTGCACCCGTCTACAACTTAGGAGGTTTTTGATCCAGACGTTGATTGCAGGGTGTATGTTATTCGCTTCTAGGCGACTTGTTATTGCGGTTGTTGCCACGTTGTTGAATGCTCCTGAGATGTCCACAAATGCTCCCAAAGCATACTTTTTGTTGTGAAGGGCGCTCTCGATGGTGGCTACTAGCGAGTGTAGTGCCGTCTCCACCGATTTCCCCTTGGTGTAGGTGTGTTGGTTTATTGACATCAGTCCCCCTACCTCATTCCTGATGTGTAAATCCAACAGCTTTTCTAGTGTTTTTAGTAGAAAGGAGGTAAGGCTTATCGGTCTGTAATCCTTGGGACTCACGTGGCTGCACTTTCCTGCCTTAGGGAGGAAGACAACCCTCGAGGTTCTCCATTGGATGGGGATATAGCCTGTACTTAGGCATGCTGAGTATATTGAGAAGAGCCATGGGGTAATAACCTCTTTGGTCAACTGCATCATGGCTGGGAATATCCCGTCCAGTCCTGGTGCTTTTATGGCCGCGAAGGAGTCTATGGCCCAGTGGATTCTCTTAGTGGTTAACAGACCTATTGGGGGGTGCTGTTCCTCAGTTGCTAGGTCCTGATGCTCCTTGGCGTCAGTGACCTCGGTGCATCCAGGGAAGTGCGCCTCCATTAGTGCTGTTAGGGCTTCTTTACTGCCCTCTGTCCACTGTCCGTTGTCTAGTTTTAGTTGGCTCTGTACTGTGGGCTGCTTTGAGAGCAGCTTCCGGAGCCTAGCGGTTTCGGGCACTTTCTCAATGTTGGAGCAGAAGTTTCTCCACGAGTTCCTTTGTGCCTTACGTATTTCCTTCTTGTAGCTCCTAAGTAGGATTTTATATTCCTCATTGACAATCTCTTCGTTCGCTTGTTTGGCGATCTTGAAGAATTCCTTGAGGTTGTTCCTCTGGAGAGAGAGATCTCGGTTCCACCAGAGTGGCTTGGACCTCCTCTTCGTTCTCGAGGGTTTGCACGATGCATGGTAGGCGTTCAGTAACTCGTTGGATAGGGTCTTTAGGGAGGAGGTCTTTTGGGGAGAGTGAAACTTGCTCCAAAACTTTTGAAGGCAAAGAAAGTGAATTTCAACCGTAAATCGGGGTCGCATCTCCCCACCCCTCACCCCCTCGCCCCACCCCTTTTAGCCGCTGCCTCGTTGCTGTAACAAATTGATAGGCGCTTAGAGCCGCCTGCCGCTTGCCGGTTGCTGGAAAGTGAAATTATTTCTATTTACGCTTCAATTATTGAATGATTTTCGTTCATTTATTGGCCGGCCATTTACTGCGATGGTGGATGGGGGACATCGCAGGCATCGCAGGAAGTCCAAAGGATCTTTATTAAATAAAGTTCGTTAATATGAATAATAATATTTAATAATAAAATATAATAAATCAAATATTTATATATTTAAGTAAAATATTTTTATATTTCAAATAATTATAATAAATAATAAATATGTATGTATATATTAAATTTATTTTTGTTTCAATACTGAAGAGATTGTGCCACACATTGCAACAACAGAGCACGGGTCGCAGGAACAGCCCCGGATCGGTCGGCCCACAGGCCCATTGCATCGTCCATCGCAATCCCATCGGGTCCATCCTGGCGCAGGGACCTCCACAAAGTGAATGGAATCGTATTCGTATTCGTATTCGTATTCGTAGTAGGCGTGCCCTCCTCGACAGAGTACTCAGATTTGTGCCCACAAATTGTCAGGAATCGTGCCAGTCAGTCCAGTCGGAGTTTAATTCAGAATCGAAAAGGTTTTCGTCGGCTTGAGAGCTTTGTGAATTGTGAAATTGTTGTTTGGAGTTTTGTTTGTGTTTCTCGATTTTCATTTTTCATTTTTCAGTTTTCGATTTTTGTTATTTGTTCGAAATGGACCTGGACCTCCTTTCCAGTAAGGAGTCGTTGGACAAGTGCGTGGAGTTTGACCTGCCCCCGGTCGCGGTGGGCGACAGCACCCGCGGATGCATCATCCGTAACCTGCGCGTTGCCATTTCGGGCACGTTCCAGAGCAAACCGAAGGCTGCTGCTTCGGCCAAGAAGAACGCGACTCCTGGGCGTGGCACCACACGCGGCGGCAAGGCGACTCCTGGGCGTGGCACCACACGCGGCGGCAAGGCGACGCCCGCAGCGGAGACCGGGGGACGTCCGAGTCGCAACAGCAGCAAGCAGAGCGCTCCTCCTGGTCGTCGCGCGATTTCCCAAGGCCTGGACAACCCACCCGTCCGGGGGCGCTCTGTGGGAGGGTACTCGCTGCGCAGTCGCAGCGCTGTGTCGATGGCCAGGGCCAGAGTGCTGATCACATCCTTGCCAGGCGAACGGCGGGAGGAGGACGCACCCCAAGGCCGCTGCTACGGACCGCAGAGACGCCGCTCGTACCTGGATCTGGACCAGGATCTGGCCCAGCTGAACTGGACCGGCCATCAGGAGGATGCTGGCCCACGCCACCCATTCAGCGGCTCGGCTCGTCGCCAGGGCGGGCGGGTGGCGCCTCTCCACCCGGGCACCCGCATGGAGCCCGCCGGGCAGAGCCACTCACAGGTGTCCGTGCCCCCCATGGCACACTTCCGTCGGCTATGCCGCGCTCTGGATCGTCACTACAGTCCCCTGTCGCACTTCCTCGTGTTCCTGGCTGGGATGCTGGCCACTCTGCTGTGCGTGGCCCTGACGCCCGCCAACCAATATCTCTAAAAAGACTTGCACTCGAACACTGAAAGGGGCAGCGGTTTCCACAACGGGCTGCAGATACACCATACACTACGCAAGATACACGACACACGATACCGATACGTGCTTGAGTTCCATCGCCGATTGAAGACTGTTCTGCCCCACAAATATTTGCATTGAATAAACGAGGAGGAATCTCCTCAAAGAATTCCACACCAGACTACAGATACAGATACAGATACAGATACAGATACAGATACAGAGACAGATACAGGATACTGGTGGAGCTCCTCTTGGATCGTCCTGTGGGGCAGGTCGCCTAGGTCGGTGGAGTATTTTTGTGTGACTTTTGTCGGAATTAATCCGATTGAGGCATTTCTGAGGATGTTGTGTGGCAAGTGCTGCATGCCTGATAAATCGTGGGCTTTTGGGCCATTGGTTGAGCAATAACTCGCATTTTCCCGGACCCGGACCCAGACCCGGACCCGGACCCGGACCCGGATTGGCCTCAATTCACGCATAAAATCCGCAATCAAATGTAAATGGAACGAGGGGGAACGTTGTGAGTTGCTGCGGACACCGCAACTCTACGGTTATACCCGATACTAAGTCAGTATGGCTCTCCTCCGGCAGACGCCGCTAATATTAAACGACACGACAAAGAGTGCGTGCGAGAGAGACAGAAAATCAGTCTGAGCGTGACGTCGGGCGCTGCGAAGCCAGTGCAAATTGATTTGTTCCTATTGGCTATAAAAATGATCTGATCTGATCCAGATTCAGCAATCTGATAGATATGGTCATTATCTATGATTCTGCGTTTTTAGTTTTCTCGAATGTGCAATATTGTGGATGCAACAGATTTTCGTCCTTGGATACCAAATTTGGTTGCTCTAGCTTTTGTAGTCTCTGAGATCTAGGCGCTAATGTTTTACTCTAAGCAAAGCCGCCTATGCTACGTGTGTGTTAGAGAGAGACAGGGCGAGAAAAAATGAAATTGTTTTCTTGATGCTGGCTATAATAATGATTCCGCAGTCTTAAAGATATGGTCATTCTCTACAATTCTACGTTTTTGGTTTTCTCATATCTTTAAAATTGTGGATGCCACAGATTTTCGTCCTTTGTGGGGGCGGAAGTGGGCGGGGCGAAGTTTTGAAATATTTTTGTAGCAGTGACATATCACAGAAGTCTGGATCCAAAACATCGTTGCTCTAGCTCTTATAGTCTTTGAGCACTAGGCGCTGAAGGGGACGGACAGACGGACAGACGGACGGACGGACGGACGGACAGACAGACAGGGCTCAATCGACTCGGCTATTGATGCTGATCAAGAATATATATACCTTATGGGGTCGGAAACTATTCCTTCTGGACGTTACACACATCCACTTTTACCACAAATCTAATATACCCCAATACTCATTTTGAGTATCGGGTATAAGGTTAGGTTAGGTTAACCCGGACGGCCCTCAGCGGGGCCACGCATAGGCCAATATGGCCCTTAGTTATCCGGATGGGGGTGTGTATGAACCGTCGCGGGAGTGTTAATGTGGTTTTAAAAAGTCCCCGAGAATCGAGGTGTTTTTAGCATAGGCCAGCAGTTCCTGTGGCGTCCTTTTGGAGGCATCTTCCAGTGATGCCAACACTGGGGCGCCCAGGTATCTCCTCCTTGCCCTTGAGAGAGCCGGATAGTTGCAGATGAGATGTTCCAGGGTTTCGATAGCCCCAGGTTCCTCACATTTCCTACAACTGTCTCTGTTGGTGATGCCTAGCTTTGCTGCATGTGCAGCAGCCAGACAGTGACCTGTTAGTATCCCCACTAGCAATCTACAGTCCTTTCGTGGTAGGTGCAGTAGGTAGTGGCTAAGTTTCTCGTTGCGCTCCTTGCACATTATCTTCGAGGTTCTGCAGGTGGTGGTACTCCTCCACCTGCTATCAGTCTGTGCTCTAGCCTGCTTCTCTAGATCGCCTTGCAGCGTTCTGAGGGAGACAGGCACGTTCTCGGTTCTCCTATTCTCCAGCCCGACGCCTTCCTTAGCTAGTACGTCCGCCGCTTCGTTTCCTTCGATGCCCTGGTGGCTGGGAACCCAATAGATCCGCACTGTCTTTGTCGTGCTTAGGATGTCTAATGCCTCCCTGCTCGCCAAGACACTTCTGGAACTGACCGCGGACGACTGCATGGATCTTATCGCCGCTTGGCTGCCGACGAATAGGTTGACCGCATCGTGTGCTCGTTCTGTTAGGAGAGCGACCTCCGCTGCCTTCCCGATGGCAAAAACTTCTGCCTGGAATATGCTGCATTGGTCCGGTAGCTTATACGACAGCCTTATCTCAGGGTCTGTACAGTATAGGCCCGCTCCTACTCCTCCTTCCATCTTGGAGCCGTCTGTGTATATATTGAGGTGCTCAGTTTGGTCCCTTCCAATTTTCCAGTCTTCAGGTCCCAAAGATGTGGTTGTTTTGACGTCAAGGCAAGTTTGGGGGGTCATGTAATCAGTTGATCTGGTCATGTCCCTGCCAATTGAACTGTGCCCGTATCCTTGTATGGATAGGTTTCCTGATGCTATAAGGCGTTGTGCTGCCTTTCCCGCAATCAGGCGAGCGTGAATGTCCAGGGGGTCGATTCCGAGTATGGTTTCGAGTGCTTTTGTTGGGGTTGACCTCAGCGCCCCTGTAATACAGAGCAGAGCCTGTCGCTGAGTCTTTTCCTTAAGCTTATGGTATGTCTTCTTTTCAATAGCCTGCCACCACACTAAGGCTCCATACAGCAGAGTTGGTCGCACCACCGAGATGTAGATCCAGTGCATTAGAGCAGGTGACAGGCCCCATGTGCTGCTGAGCATCTTCTTGGATGCATAAAGCGCAATGGTAGCCTTCTTCACCCTTTCCACTACATTGGGCCTCCATGCCAGCTTGCTGTCCAGTACTGTGCCTAGGTATTTCACCTGTGATTTTGGAGTCAGCCTAGTTTGGTCAATTTTCGGGGGGTCCATATCGGTACCTTGTACCTCTTGGTAAAGAGGATGAGGTCCGTCTTGTCCGCGTTGATACTGAGTCCTACCTCTTCCGCCCACTCACGTATCTCCCTGAGTGTACGTTCCATTATGGAGCTGAGGGTCGATGGACATACACCCGTAATAAGTATGCTTATGTCATCTGCATAGGCTGTTATTTTTGGGGCCTTCCTTTCAAATCTCTTAATGAGGTCGTCGACCACCAAATTCCACAGTAGTGGCGATAGGACTCCACCTTGATGTGTGCCTCTGTGTGCCCCCTTTACCATGGAAGCGGTGCCCCACTCCGATTGCACCCGTCTACAACTTAGGAGGTTTTTGATCCAGACGTTGATTGCAGGGTGTATGTTATTCGCTTCTAGGCGACTTGTTATTGCGGTTGTTGCCACGTTGTTGAATGCTCCTGAGATGTCCACAAATGCTCCCAAAGCATACTTTTTGTTGTGAAGGGCGCTCTCGATGGTGGCTACTAGCGAGTGTAGTGCCGTCTCCACCGATTTCCCCTTGGTGTAGGCGTGTTGGTTTATTGACATCAGTCCCCCTACCTCATTCCTGATGTGTAAATCCAACAGCTTTTCTAGTGTTTTTAGTAGAAAGGAGGTAAGGCTTATCGGTCTGTAATCCTTGGGACTCACGTGGCTGCACTTTCCTGCCTTAGGGAGGAAGACAACCCTCGAGGTTCTCCATTGGATGGGGATATAGCCTGTACTTAGGCATGCTGAGTATATTGAGAAGAGCCATGGGGTAATAACCTCTTTGGTCAACTGCATCATGGCTGGGAATATCCCGTCCAGTCCTGGTGCTTTTATGGCCGCGAAGGAGTCTATGGCCCAGTGGATTCTCTTAGTGGTTAACAGACCTATTGGGGGGTGCTGTTCCTCAGTTGCTAGGTCCTGATGCTCCTTGGCGTCAGTGACCTCGGTGCATCCAGGGAAGTGCGCCTCCATTAGTGCTGTTAGGGCTTCTTTACTGCCCTCTGTCCACTGTCCGTTGTCTAGTTTTAGTTGGCTCTGTACTGTGGGCTGCTTTGAGAGCAGCTTCCGGAGCCTAGCGGTTTCGGGCACTTTCTCAATGTTGGAGCAGAAGTTTCTCCACGAGTTCCTTTGTGCCTTACGTATTTCCTTCTTGTAGCTCCTAAGTAGGATTTTATATTCCTCATTGACAATCTCTTCGTTCGCTTGTTTGGCGATCTTGAAGAATTCCTTGAGGTTGTTCCTCTGGAGAGAGAGATCTCGGTTCCACCAGAGTGGCTTGGACCTCCTCTTCGTTCTCGAGGGTTTGCACGATGCATGGTAGGCGTTCAGTAACTCGTTGGATAGGGTCTTTAGGGAGGAGGTCTTTTGGGGAGAGTGAAACTTGCTCCAAAACTTTTGAAGGCAAAGAAAGTGAATTTCAACCGTAAATCGGGGTCGCATCTCCCCACCCCCTCACCCCCTCGCCCCACCCCTTTTAGCCGCTGCCTCGTTGCTGTAACAAATTGATAGGCGCTTAGAGCCGCCTGCCGCTTGCCGGTTGCTGGAAAGTGAAATTATTTCTATTTACGCTTCAATTATTGAATGATTTTCGTTCATTTATTGGCCGGCCATTTACTGCGATGGTGGATGGGGGACATCGCAGGCATCGCAGGAAGTCCAAAGGATCTTTATTAAATAAAGTTCGTTAATATGAATAATAATATTTAATAATAAAATATAATAAATCAAATATTTATATATTTAAGTAAAATATTTTTATATTTCAAATAATTATAATAAATAATAAATATGTATGTATATATTAAATTTATTTTTGTTTCAATACTGAAGAGATTGTGCCACACATTGCAACAACAGAGCACGGGTCGCAGGAACAGCCCCGGATCGGTCGGCCCTCAGGCCCATTGTATCGTCCATCGCAATCCCATCGGGTCCATCCTGGCGCAGGGACCTCCACAAAGTGAATGGAATCGTATTCGTATTCGTATTCGTATTCGTATTCGTAGTAGGCGTGCCCTCCTCGACAGAGTACTCAGATTTGTGCCCACAAATTGTCAGGAATCGTGCCAGTCAGTCCAGTCGGAGTTTAATTCAGAATCGAAAAGGTTTTCGTCGGCTTGAGAGCTTTGTGAATTGTGAAATTGTTGTTTGGAGTTTTGTTTGTGTTTCTCGATTTTCATTTTTCATTTTTCAGTTTTCGATTTTTGTTATTTGTTCGAAATGGACCTGGACCTCCTTTCCAGTAAGGAGTCGTTGGACAAGTGCGTGGAGTTTGACCTGCCCCCGGTCGCGGTGGGCGACAGCACCCGCGGATGCATCATCCGTAACCTGCGCGTTGCCATTTCGGGCACGTTCCAGAGCAAACCGAAGGCTGCTGCTTCGGCCAAGAAGAACGCGACTCCTGGGCGTGGCACCACACGCGGCGGCAAGGCGACTCCTGGGCGTGGCACCACACGCGGCGGCAACGCGACGCCCGCAGCGGAGACCGGGGGACGTCCGAGTCGCAACAGCAGCAAGCAGAGCGCTCCTCCTGGTCGTCGCGCGATTTCCCAAGGCCTGGACAACCCACCCGTCCGGGGGCGCTCTGTGGGAGGGTATGAGGAGGAATCTCCTCAAAGAATTCCACACCAGACTACAGATACAGATACAGATACAGATACAGATACAGATACAGATACAGATACAGGATACTGGTGGAGCTCCTCTTGGATCGTCCTGTGGGGCAGGTCGCCTAGGTCAGTGGAGTATTTTTGTGTGACTTTTGTCGGAATTAATCCGATTGAGGCATTTCTGAGGATGTTGTGTGGCAAGTGCTGCATGCCTGATAAATCGTGGGCTTTTGGGCCATTGGTTGAGCAATAACTCGCATTTTCCCGGACCCGGACCCAGACCCGGACCCGGACCCGGACCCGGATCGGCCTCAATTCACGCATAAAATCCGCAATCAAATGTAAATGGAACGAGGGGGAACGTTGTGAGTTGCTGCGGACACCGCAACTCTACGGTTATACCCGATACTAAGTCAGTATGGCTCTCCTCCGGCAGACGCCGCTAATATTAAACGACACGACAAAGAGTGCGTGCGAGAGAGACAGAAAATCAGTCTGAGCGTGACGTCGGGCGCTGCGAAGCCAGTGCAAATTGATTTGTTCCTATTGGCTATGAAAATGATCTGATCTGATCCAGATTCAGCAATCTGATAGATATGGTCATTATCTATGATTCTGCGTTTTTAGTTTTCTCGAATGTGCAATATTGTGGATGCAACAGATTTTCGTCCTTGGATACCAAATTTGGTTGCTCTAGCTTTTGTAGTCTCTGAGATCTAGGCGCTAATGTTTTACTCTAAGCAAAGCCGCCTATGCTACGTGTGTGTTAGAGAGAGAAAGGGCGAGAAAAAATGAAATTGTTTTCTTGATGCTGGCTATAATAATGATTCCGCAGTCTTAAAGATATGGTCATTCTCTACAATTCTACGTTTTTGGTTTTCTCATATCTTTAAAATTGTGGATGCCACAGATTTTCGTCCTTTGTGGGGGCGGAAGTGGGCGGGGCGAAGTTTTGAAATATTTTTGTAGCAGTGACATATCATTATAGTCTTTGAGCACTAGGCGCTGAAGGGGACGGACAGACGGACAGACGGACGGACGGACGGACGGACAGACAGACAGGGCTCAATCGACTCGGCTATTGATGCTGATCAAGAATATATATACCTTATGGGGTCGGAAACGATTCCTTCTGGACTTTACACACATCCACTTTTACCACAAATCTAATATACCCCAATACTCATTTTGAGTATCGGGTATAAGGTTAGGTTAGGTTAACCCGGACGGCCCTCAGCGGGGCCACGCATAGGCCAATATGGCCCTTAGTTATCCGGATGGGGGTGTGTATGAA
Organism: Drosophila miranda; assembly: GCF_003369915.1. Taxonomy (NCBI): domain Eukaryota; kingdom Metazoa; phylum Arthropoda; class Insecta; order Diptera; family Drosophilidae; genus Drosophila; species Drosophila miranda. Next base: position 26,651,095 of record NC_046674.1, read on the forward strand.
CCGTCGCGGGAGTGTTAATGTGGTTTTAAAAAGTCCCCGAGAATCGAGGTGTTTTTAGCATAGGCCAGCAGTTCCTGTGGCGTCCTTTTGGAGGCATCTTCCAGTGATGCCAACACTGGGGCGCCCAGGTATCTCCTCCTTGCCCTTGAGAGAGCCGGACAGTTGCAGATGAGATGTTCCAGGGTTTCGATAGCCCCAGGTTCCTCACATTTCCTACAACTGTCTCTGTTGTTGATGCCTAGCTTTGCTGCATGTGCAGCAGCCAGACAGTGACCTGTTAGTATCCCCACTAGCAATCTACAGTCCTTTCGTGGTAGGTGCAGTAGGTAGTGGCTAAGTTTCTCGTTGCGCTCCTTGCACATTATCTTCGAGGTTCTGCAGGTGGTGGTACTCCTCCACCTGCTATCAGTCTGTGCTCTAGCCTGCTTCTCTAGATCGCCTTGCAGCGTTCTGAGGAAGGCAGGCACGTTCTCGGTTCTCCTATTCTCCAGCCCGACGCCTTCCTTAGCTAGTACGTCCGCCGCTTCGTTTCCTTCGATGCCCTGGTGGCTGGGAACCCAATAGATCCGCACTGTCTTTGTCGTGCTTAGGATGTCTAATGCCTCCCTGCTCGCCAAGACACTTCTGGAACTGACCGCGGACGACTGCATGGATCTTATCGCCGCTTGGCTGTCGACGAATAGGTTGACCGCATCGTGTGCTCGTTCTGTTAGGAGAGCGACCTCCGCTGCCTTCCCGATGGCAAAAACTTCTGCCTGGAATATGCTGCATTGGTCCACTAGCTTATACGACAGCCTTATCTCAGGGTCTGTACAGTATAGGCCCGCTCCTACTCCTCCTTCCATCTTGGAGCCGTCTGTGTATATATTGAGGTGCTCAGTTTGGTCCCTTCCAATTTTCCAGTCTTCAGGTCCCAAAGATGTGGTTGTTTTGACGTCAAGGCAAGGTCATGTCCCTGCCAATTGAACTGTGCCCGTATCCTTGTATGGATAGGTTTCCTGATGCTATAAGGCGTTGTGCTTACATTCCCGCAATCAGGCGAGCGTGAATGTCCAGGGGGTCGATTCCGAGTATAGTTTCGAGTGCTTTTGTTGGGGTTGACCTCAGCGCCCCTGTAATACAGAACAGAGCCTGTCGCTGAGTCTTTTCCATAAGCTTATGGTATGTCTTCTTTTCAATAGCCTGCCACCACACTAAGGCTCCATACAGCAGAGTTGGTCGCACCACCGAGATGTAGATCCAGTGCATTAGAGCAGGTGACAGGCCCCATGTGCTGCTGAGCATCTTCTTGGATGCATAAAGCGCAATGGTAGCCTTCTTCACCCTTTCCACTACATTGGGCCTCCATGCCAGCTTGCTGTCCAGTACTGTGCCTAGGTATTTCACCTGTGATTTTGGAGTCAGCCTAGTTTGGTCAATTTTCGGGGGGGTCCATATCGGTACCTTGTACCTCTTGGTAAAGAGGATGAGGTCCGTCTTGTCCGCGTTGATACTGAGTCCTACCTCTTCCGCCCACTCACGTATCTCCCTGAGTGTACGTTCCATTATGGAGCTGAGGGTCGATGGACATACACCCGTAATAAGTATGCTTATGTCATCTGCATAGGCTGTTATTTTTGGGGCCTTCCTTTCAAATCTCTTAATTAGGTCGTCGACCACCAAATTCCACAGTAGTGGCGATAGGACTCCACCTTGAGGTGTGCCTCTGTGTGCCCCCTTTACCATGGAAGCGGTGCCCCACTCCGATTGCACCCGTCTACAACTTAGGAGGTTTTTGATCCAGACGTTGATTGCAGGGTGTATGTTATTCGCTTCTAGGCGACTTGTTATTGCGGTTGTTGACACGTTGTTGAATGCTCCTGAGATGTCCACAAATGCTCCCAAAGCATACTTTTTGTTGTGAAGGGCGCTCTCGATGGTGGCTACTAGCGAGTGTAGTGCCGTCTCCACCGATTTCCCCTTGGTGTAGGCGTGTTGGTTTATTGACATCAGTCCCCCTACCTCATTCCTGATGTGTAAATCCAACAGCTTTTCTAGTGTTTTTAGTAGAAAGGAGGTAAGGCTTATCGGTCTGTAATCCTTGGGACTCACGTGGCTGCACTTTCCTGCCTTAGGGAGGAAGACAACCCTCGAGGTTCTCCATTGGATGGGGATATAGCCTGTACTTAGGCATGCTGAGTATATTGAGAAGAGCCATGGGGTAATAACCTCTTTGGTCAACTGCATCATGGCTGGGAATATCCCGTCCAGTCCTGGTGCTTTTATGGCCGCGAAGGAGTCTATGGCCCAGTGGATTCTCTTAGTGGTTAACAGACCTATTGGGGGGTGCTGTTCCTCAGTTGCTAGGTCCTGATGCTCCTTGGCGTCAGTGACCTCGGTGCATCCAGGGAAGTGCGCCTCCATTAGTGCTGTTAGGGCTTCTTTACTGCCCTCTGTCCACTGTCCGTTGTCTAGTTTTAGTTGGCTCTGTACTGTGGGCTGCTTTGAGAGCAGCTTCCGGAGCCTAGCGGTTTCGGGCACTTTCTCAATGTTGGAGCAGAAGTTTCTCCACGAGTTCCTTTGTGCCTTACGTATTTCCTTCTTGTAGCTCCTAAGTAGGATTTTATATTCCTCATTGACAATCTCTTCGTTCGCTTGTTTGGCGATCTTGAAGAATTCCTTGAGGTTGTTCCTCTGGAGAGAGAGATCTCGGTTCCACCAGAGTGGCTTGGACCTCCTCTTCGTTCTCGAGGGTTTGCACGATGCATGGTAGGCGTTCAGTAACTCGTTGGATAGGGTCTTTAGGGAGGAGGTCTTTTGGGGAGAGTGAAACTTGCTCCAAAACTTTTGAAGGCAAAGAAAGTGAATTTCAACCGTAAATCGGGATCGCATCTCCCCACCCCCTCACCCCCTCGCCCCACCCCTTTTAGCCGCTGCCTCGTTGCTGTAACAAATTGATAGGCGCTTAGAGCCGCCTGCCGCTTGCCGGTTGCTGGAGAGTGAAATTATTTCTATTTACGCTTCAATTATTGAATGATTTTCGTTCATTTATTGGCCGGCCATTTACTGCGATGGTGGATGGGGGACATCGCAGGCATCGCAGGAAGTCCAAAGGATCTTTATTAAATAAAGTTCGTTAATATGAATAATAATATTTAATAATAAAATATAATAAATCAAATATTTATATATTTAAGTAAAATATTTTTATATTTCAAATAATTATAATAAATAATAAATATGTATGTATATATTAAATTTATTTGGCACCACACGCGGCGGCAAGGCGACTCCTGGGCGTGGCACCACACGCGGCGGCAAGGCGACTCCTGGGCGTGGCACCACACGCGGCGGCAACGCGACGCCCGCAGCGGAGACCGGGGGACGTCCGAGTCGCAACAGCAGCAAGCAGAGCGCCCCTCCTGGTCGTCGCGCGATTTCCCAAGGCCTGGACAACCCACCCGTCCGGGGGCGCTCTGTGGGAGGGTACTCGCTGCGCAGTCGCAGCGCTGTGTCGATGGCCAGGGCCAGAGTGCTGATCACATCCTTGCCAGGCGAACGGCGGGAGGAGGACGCACCCCAAGGCCGCTGCTACGAACCGCAGAGACGCCGCTCGTACCTGGATCTGGACCAGGATCTGGCCCAGCTGAACTGGACCGGCCATCAGGAGGATGCTGGCCCACGCCACCCATTCAGCGGCTCGGCTCGTCGCCAGGGCGGGCGGGTGGCGCCTCTCCACCCGGGCACCCGCATGGAGCCCGCCGGGCAGAGCCACTCACAGGTGTCCGTGCCCCCCATGGCACACTTCCGTCGGCTATGCCGCGCTCTGGATCGTCACTACAGTCCCCTGTCGCACTTCCTCGTGTTCCTGGCTGGGATGCTGGCCACTCTGCTGTGCGTGGCCCTGACGCCCGCCAACCAATATCTCTAAAAAGACTTGCACTCGAACACTGAAAGGGGCAGCGGTTTCCACAACGGGCTGCAGATACACCATACACTACGCAAGATACACGACACACGATACCGATACGTGCTTGAGTTCCATCGCCGATCGAAGACTGTTCTGCCCCACAAATATTTGCATTGAATAAACGAGGAGGAATCTCCTTAAAGAATTCCACACCAGACTACAGATACAGATACAGATACAGGATACAGGTGGAGCTCCTCTTGGATCGTCCTGTGGGGCAGGTCGCCTAGGTCGGTGGAGTATTTTTGTGTGACTTTTGTCGGAATTAATCCGATTGAGGCATTTCTGAGGATGTTGTGTGGCAAGTGCTGCATGCCTAATAAATCGTGGGCTTTTGGGCCATTGGTTGAGCAATAACTCGCATTTTCCCGGACCCGGACCCAGACCCGGACCCGGACCCGGACCTGGATCGGCCTCAATTCACGCATAAAATCCGCAATCAAATGTAAATGGAACGAGAGGGAACGTTGTGAGTTGCTGCGGACACCGCAACTCTACGGTTATACCCGATACTAAGTCAGTATGGCTCTCCTCCGGCAGACGCCTCTAATATTAAACGACACGACAAAGAGTGCGTGCGAGAGAGACAGAAAATCAGTCTGAGCGTGACGTCGGACGCTGCGAAGCCAGTGCAAATTGATTTGTTCCTATTGGCTATAAAAATGATCTGATCTGATCCAAATTCAGCAATCTGATATATATGGTCATTATCTATGATTCTGCGTTTTTAGTTTTCTCGAATGTGAAATATTGTGGATGCAACAGATTTTCGTTCTTTGTGTGGGCGGAAGGGGGTGGGGCGAAATTTTGAGATACACGTTTTGTAGTAAGATCTAACAGGAAAGCGGATACCAAATTTGGTTACTCTAGCCTTAATAGTCTCTGAGATTTTTGAATATCCCCAGATTTTCGTCCTTTGCGGGGGCGGAAGGGGGTGTGGCGAAATTTTGAAACAAACTCGTCTCGGTCCGATATATTAGGAGTGTGGATACCAAATTTGGTTGCTCTAGCTTTTGTAGTCTCTGAGATCTAGGCGCTAATGTTTTACTCTAAGCAAAGCCGCCTATGCTACGTGTGTGTTAGAGAGAGACAGGGCGAGAAAAAATGAAATTGTTTTCTTGATGCTGGCTATAATAATGATTCCGCAGTCTTAAAGATATGGTCATTCTCTACAATTCTACGTTTTTGGTTTTCTCATACCTTTAAAATTGTGGATGCCACAGATTTTCGTCCTTTGTGGGCGCGGAAGTGGGCGGGGCGAAGTTTTGAAATATTTTTGTAGCAGTGACATATCACAGAAGTCTGGATCCAAAACATCGTTGCTCTAGCTCTTATAGTCTTTGAGCACTAGGCGCTGAAGGGGACGGACAGACGGACAGACGGACGGACGGACAGACAGACAGGGCTCAATCGACTCGGCTATTGATGCTGATCAAGAATATATATACTTTATGGGGTCGAAAACGATTCCTTCTGGACGTTACACACATCCACTTTTACCACAAATCTAATATACCCCAATACTCATTTTGAGTATCGGGTATAAAAAGTACATTAAAGTTTTTGCTGGCGCATCAACGAATTTTGGTGCCAATTTGCAGCCGATGCAAAAAAAATGTATAATTTATACAAAAAAATTTAAACTGTTGAAATTAATTGCTTTTTCAAAGTTACATAAATGAAAAATGTTGTGTTTTTTTTAAAGGTTTTTCTCCGACATAATAATTTTGAAGATAACCTTGAATATTTGTTATGTTTACGGTTTTAGCATTCTTCCGTGGAGCTTACCAAAAAATTCTGGACCTGTCTAGTTGGTAACTTGGTTCGTCCTGATTATAAAACAGTAAATATCATTGTTCTTTGATTGCGTCTATTTTTTTTTTAGTAGTTTCATTGTTTGCCGACCAGAATATGACTAGTGTTTCAGAGTGAAGTCTGACCAGGCGTTGTAGACAATTGGATGCGTGTAGATGTATAACAGCACCCACCCACATTGGGAACATGCAGAACATTAGGATCGGGTCTGCACTGGAAAACACCAGTCTAAAATATTCGATTTGATGTCGGAATCAAAGGGTCCTGCTCCACGTACAAATTCACATACTATATTGTATCTATATTTATCTATCACAGTGACCTGTGACATTCAGTGATCACAACTCTAAAATATGTAGATATTCCACATTCAAATTCGATTCCGATAACAAAAATAAAGTCAAGTCCAACAGAAAATAGTTCAGGATAAAGGATAAGCAAAACGGAACAACAAAGGAACAAGTAGGTAACCCCCACCCTCCCATTGGTGGCCAATGGTGGCCCCCCACAGCCCTTTGTCCAGCAGCGGTATGGGAGTGTATTCGTGTGTTCCTGTGTCCGTGTGTCGTTGGTTAATGTGTGGAAAATTATAAGCATTGGTGACTCTTGCAATATCCCCACGCTGCAAGTGGTGCGCTGTCGCTGCCTCTGCCTCAGTCGCTGCTTACCGAAATAGCGCTGTTGCTGCAGTCGCTGCCGCTAGACCAATGTGTCTCTGTGTGTGTGTGTGTGTGGGGGGTTTTTTTTTTGCTTATAGGTCAAGTTAAAAGTAAAAGTATCCAACACCATTTGAGCCGTGTCTTTGCTACTCGTCGCCCTCTTTCGCCCTTGTTCGTTCGCCCTCTCTCTCTTTATCATCCGATCCCTTTTGAGTCTTTTGAGTTTTTGCGAAACATTCGCGTTACGTATCCCCAAGCAGCAATGGAAATTGATTTCAACGTATCTCTCCCATTCGCAGGTGGCCAGCGATCATCACCAGCCGCAGCAGCAACAGCAGCACCAGCACCATCAGCAGCAGACAGCGGATCAACTCGTCCTGGATATCAGCATGGAGCAGTCACAGTCGCAGCAGCACCGCCTCCATGGCGCCCTCACACGCACCATCTCACAGCCGGCTCAACAGCGCCACCCTCTGCACCAGCAGCAGATCCAACAACAGCAGCAACAGCAGCAGCAGCAACAGCAGCAACAGCAGCAGCAGGGTGTTGCCTCCTTGGTGACCATCATTGAGAATCTGGGGAACATGAATCTGCACCGTAAGCTCGAGCGCACACAGTTGGAGCCGCTGCTCCAACAGCCCATGAACATATCTCGGTGAGTGCCCCCCCCCCCCCCAGATCTGTCAGATCTTTCATTATGCGCCAGACGTGCCTTACATGTGACTTACTCTTTCCCTTCGTTTGTGTGTTGCAGCTACAAGACGGAGCTGTGCCGCCCGTTCGAGGAGGCCGGCGAGTGCAAGTACGGAGAGAAGTGCCAGTTCGCGCACGGCTTCCACGAGCTGCGCAACCTGCAGCGCCATCCCAAGTACAAGACAGAGTACTGCCGCACCTTCCATAGCGTCGGCTTCTGCCCCTACGGGCCGCGCTGCCACTTTGTGCACAACGCGGACGAGGCCCGCGCTCAGCAGCAGGCCGCAGCCCAGGCGGAAGCGGATTGGGAGGACAGGCCAAGCAGATGCTGCAGAACAGCATGAGCACGCCGATGCAGCAGGAGGAGATGCCGCGCTTGCCCGTCTTCAACCGCCTGAGCTCTGCCGTGGAGGACTACCAGCAGAAGCTTCAGTCCAGCCTACTGCCCTAAGCAGCTCCAGCATCAGCATCAACACGAACATCAACACAGTCAAGCCACACCTCACCTTCGCCTTCGCCTTCGCCCTCGCCCATTCACCCAGCATCCCCCAAACCTTTGTACAACAAACAAGCACAGAAACACAAAACAAAATCGTACGACCGTCAATATGTGGCCTTATCAAATGGAACCCTTTACTCTACGCCTTACGCCCCACATCGTCTTCCCTTTAAAGTAATAATGAATACTATGCTAATCGGAAGCGAGAAAGAGAGAGAACTCTGGAATAAGAGAGAACTCTGGAATGACCCACATAATCAATATCAGAGAGGAACATGAAAGAGTTTTTGAATGCCAGTTGAATTATTCATTATTTATACAATATACTTATTATATACTACAATGCCTTGTTCGTTATTTATGTAATCATACAATCTATATGCCAAGATAGTTCATAGATTTCTTCCGCACAAAAGACAGCAACGAGAAAAGACAACAACCGATCAGGATCGAACACAACTGTACATGAATTTTGTTACATGCTGAAACATGCCTATTTATGCTTCCATTGCAACACAACTGTGTATTTTTATATAGTAAATTACATTTTTATGAAGTGAAAACCATTTAGTTTACGGCGAATTACGGCGTTACAAAATAAATGAAACAAAAAAAACCAAAGTCGATTCCATTTACCCAACAGCAACGGGGCCGCTGCCTATGGCGGGGGTTATCGCCAATCTCTCTTCCAGGGCGTCTGTCGACGGGGTGACGGTGACGGCGACGGTACGCTATCGGTCCGGTGGAGACACCGTCCGGCACACCGATTGCAAGCTCTGCAAACCTTTTTTTTTATGTTATTTCCAAACCATTCGGTTCCCGCCACAAGGCATTTGCACCTGAACGATCAGAGAGGATCTAGAGGTATCAAAACGCCACAATTGACCGACTGGGAAAGTAGCATAGCATAGCATCAGAGCCAAGGTCCAAGTAGCAGCAGGTTCAAGAAGCTTCAGTTGCGTCATTGCAGCCATTTTCATAGTTTCATAGGCGCCGGCTTCCAGAGTTTCATAGCACCCAAAGAGCATAGTTGCATAGCCAGCACCTTAAATAGTTTCGTAGCAGGCAAATTTCATGGTTTCGTAGCAGCCACTTCAAGAGTGGAATTATTTATAAATTATGGCATATTTTCAGGCTGTTTTGCAAATACAAATTCTGGTTCCAATCGGTTGGCACAACTGTCCCTATCACGAAAGATATAGCCAAGGAAAAACAAAAAGTTGAAGCAGACTTAAAATTGGTACAAAACGAGAAAAACTAAAAAAAAAGTCAAACGGCCAACCTAGCTTACAAAAGCACAATTTTCGACATACGAAAAAATCTATTTTTTTTTTATCTATTCGAATTATAATGCATCATGAACCTTATCAATACTTTTTCTATATTTTTAACATCGATATTAATAGAAACGAGGGGGAACGTTGTGAGTTGCTGCGGACACCGCAACTCTACAGTTATACCCGATACTAAGTCAGTATGGCTCTCCTCCGGCAGACGCCGCTAATATTAAACGACACGACAAAGAGTGCGTGCGAGAGAGACAGAAAATCAGTCTGAGCGTGACGTCGGGTGCTGCGTAGCCAGTGCAAATTGATTTGTTCCTATTGGCTATAAAAATGATCTGATCTGATCCAGCTTCAGCAATCTGATAGATATGGTCATTATGTATGATTCTGCGTTTTTAGTTTTCTCGAATCTGCAATATTGTGGATGCAACAGATTTTCGTCCTTTGTGGGGGCGGAAGGGGGTGGGGCGAAATTCTGAGATATACGTTTTATAGGGAGATCTAACAGAAATGCGGATACCAAATTTGGTTACTCTAGCCTTAATAGTCTCTGAGATTTGTGGATGCCCCAGATTTTTGTCCTTTGCGGGGGCGGAAGGGGGTGTGGCGAAATTTGGACACGAAACGGTCAAGGTCCGATATCACAGGAGTGTGGATACCAAATTTGGTTGCTCTGGCTTTTATAGGTTCTGAGATCCTTGAACTCATATTTTGCAATTGACAAAACCGACCATGAAACCTGTGTGTTAGAGAGAGACAGGGCGAGAAAGAATGAAATTGTTTTCTTGATTCTGGCTATAATCATTATACGATCTGTTTCAGATTTTGCACTGTAGAAGATATGGTCATCCTCACCGATTCTGCGTTTTTTGTTTTATCGTATCTTTAAAAATGTGGATGCCACAGATTTTCGTTCTTTGTGGGCGCGGAAGTGGGCGGGGCGAAGTTTTGAAATATTTTTGTAGCAGTGACATATCACAGAAGTCTGGATCCAAAACATCGTTGCTCTAGCTCTTATAGTCTTTGAGCACTAGGCGCTGAAGGGGACGGACGGACGGACGGACGGACGGACGGACGGACGGACGGACGGACGGACGGACGGACAGACGGACAGACAGACAGGGCTTAATCGACTCGGCTATTGATGCTGATCAAGAATATATATACTTTATGGGGTCGAAAACGATTCCTTCTGGACGTTACACACATCCACTTTTACCACAAATCTAATATACCCCAATACTCATTTTGAGTATCGGGTATAAAAAGTACATTAAAGTTTTCGCTGGCGCATCAACGAATTTTGGTGCCAATTTGCAGCCGATGCAAAAAAAATGTATAATTTATACAAAAAAATTGAAACTGTTGAAATTAATTGCTTTTTCAGAGTTACATAAATGAAAAATGTTGTGTTTTTTTTAAAGGTTTTTCTCCGACATAATAATTTTGAAGATAACCTTGAATATTTGTTATGTTTACGGTTTTAGCATTCTTCCGTGGAGCTTACCAAAAAATTCTGGACCTGTCTAGTTGGTAACTTGGTTCGTCCTGATTATAAAACAGTAAATATCATTGTTCTTTGATTGCGTCTATTTTTTTTTTAGTAGTTTCATTGTTTGCCGACCAGAATATGACTAGTGTTTCAGAGTGAAATCTGACCAGGCGTTTTAGACAATTGGATGCGTGTAGATGTATATCAGCACCCACATTAGGAACATGCAGAACATTAGGATCGGGTCTGCACTGGAAAACACCAGTCTAAAATATTCGATTTGATGTCGGAATCAAAGGGTCCTGCTCCACGTACAAATTCACATACTATATTGTATCTATATTTATCTATCACAGTGACCTGTGACATTCAGTGATCACAACTCTAAAATATGTAGATATTCCACATTCAAATTCGATTCCGATAACAAAAATAAAGTCAAGTCCAACAGAAAATAGTTCAGGATAAAGGATAAGCAAAACGGAACAACAAAGGAACAAGTAGGTCCCCCCCACCCTCCCATTGGTGGCCAATGGTGGCCCCCCACAGCCCTTTGTCCAGCAGCGGTATGGGAGTGTATTCGTGTGTTCCTGTGTCCGTGTGTCGTTGGTTAATGTGTGGAAAATTATAAGCATTGGTGACTCTTGCAATATCCCCACGCTGCAAGTGGTGCGCTGTCGCTGCCTCTGCCTCAGTCGCTGCTTACCGAAATAGCGCTGTTGCTGCAGTCGCTGCCGCTAGACCAATGTGTCTCTGTGTGTGTGTGTGTGTGGGGGGTTTTTTTTTGCTTATAGGTCAAGTTAAAAGTAAAAGTATCCAACACCATTTGAGCCATGTCTTTGCTACTCGTCGCCCTCTTTCGCCCTTGTTCGTTCGCCCTCTCTCTCTTTATCATCCGATCCCTTTTGAGTCTTTTGAGTTTTTGCGAAACATTCGCGTTACGTGTCCCCAAGCAGCAATGGAAATTGATTTCAACGTATCTCTCCCATTCGCAGGTGGCCAGCGATCATCACCAGCCGCAGCAGCAACAGCAGCACCAGCACCATCAGCAGCAGACAGCGGATCAACTCGTCCTGGATATCAGCATGGAGCAGTCACAGTCGCAGCAGCACCGCCTCTATGGCGCCCTCACACGCACCATCTCACAGCCGGCTCAACAGCGCCACCCTCTGCACCAGCAGCAGATCCAACAACAGCAGCAACAGCAACAGCAGCAGCAGCAGGGTGTTGCCTCCTTGGTGACCATCATTGAGAATCTGGGGAACATGAATCTGCACCGTAAGCTCCAGCGCACACAGTTGGAGCCGCTGCTCCAACAGCCCATGAACATATCTCGGTGAGTGCCCCCCCTCCCAGATCTGTCAGATCTTTCATTATGCGCCAGACGTGCCTTACATGTGACTTACTCTTTCCCTTCGTTTGTGTGTTGCAGCTACAAGACGGAGCTGTGCCGCCCGTTCGAGGAGGCCGGCGAGTGCAAGTACGGAGAGAAGTGCCAGTTCGCGCACGGCTTCCACGAGCTGCGCAACCTGCAGCGCCATCCCAAGTACAAGACAGAGTACTGCCGCACCTTCCATAGCGTCGGCTTCTGCCCCTACGGGCCGCGCTGCCACTTTGTGCACAACGCGGACGAGGCCCGCGCTCAGCAGCAGGCCGCAGCCCAGGCGGAAGCGGATTGGGAGGACAGGCCAAGCAGATGCTGCAGAACAGCATGAGCACGCCGATGCAGCAGGAGGAGATGCCGCGCTTGCCCGTCTTCAACCGCCTGAGCTCTGCCGTGGAGGACTACCAGCAGAAGCTTCAGTCCAGCCTACTGCCCTAAGCAGCTCCAGCATCAGCATCAACACGAACATCAACACAGTCAAGCCACACCTCACCTTCGCCTTCGCCTTCGCCCTCGCCCATTCACCCAGCATCCCCCAAACCTTTGTACAACAAACAAGCACAGAAACACAAAACAAAATCGTACGACCGTCAATATGTGGCCTTATCAAATGGAACCCTTTACTCTACGCCTTACGCCCCACATCGTCTTCCCTTTAAAGTAATAATGAATACTATGCTAATCGGAAGCGAGAAAGAGAGAGAACTCTGGAATGACCCACATAATCAATATCAGAGAGGAACATGAAAGAGTTTTTGAATGCCAGTTGAATTATTCATTATTTATACAATATACTTATTATATACTACAATGCCTTGTTCGTTATTTATGTAATCATACAATCTATATGCCAAGATAGTTCATAGATTTCTTCCGCACAAAAGACAGCAACGAGAAAAGACAACAACCGATCAGGATCGAACACAACTGTACATGAATTTTGTTACATGCTGAAACATGCCTATTTATGCTTCCATTGCAACACAACTGTGTATTTTTATATAGTAAATTACATTTTTATGAAGTGAAAACCATTTAGTTTACGGCGAATTTTAGGTTATTTAGCCATTAAATGAAAGCGTTACAAAATAAATGAAACAAAAAAAACCAAAGTCGATTCCATTTACCCAACAGCAACGGGGCCGCTGACTATGGCGGGGGTTATCGCCAATCTCTCTTCCAGGGCGTCTGTCGACGGGGTGACGGTGACGGCGACGGTACGCTATCGGTCCGGCGGAGACACCGTCCGGCACACCGATTGCAAGCTCTGCAAACCTTTTTTTTTATGTTATTTCCAAACCATTCGGTTCCCGCCACAAGGCATTTGCACCTGAACGATCAGAGAGGATCTTGAGGTATCAAAACGCCACAATTGACCGACTGGGAAAGTAGCATAGCATAGCATCAGAGCCAAGGTCCAAGTAGCAGCAGGTTCAAGAAGCTTCAGTTGCGTCATTGCAGCCATTTTCATAGTTTCATAGGCGCCGGCTTCCAGAGTTTCATAGCACCCAAAGAGCATAGTTGCATAGCCAGCACCTTAAATAGTTTCGTAGCAGGCAAATTTCATGGTTTCGTAGCAGCCACTTCAAGAGTGGAATTATTTTTAAATTATGGCATATTTTCAGGCTGTTTTGCAAATACAAATTCTGGTTCCAATCGGTTGGCACAACTGTCCCTATCACGAAAGATATAGCCAAGGAAAAACAAAAAGTTGAAGCAGACTTAAAATTGGTACAAAACGAGAAAAACTAAAAAAAAAGTCAAACGGCCAACCTAGCTTACAAAAGCACAATTTTCGACATACGAAAAAATCTATTTTTTTTTTATCTATTCGAATTATAATGCATCATGAACCTTATCAATACTTTTTCTATATTTTTAACATCGATATTAATAGAAACGAGGGGGAACGTTGTGAGTTGCTGCGGACACCGCAACTCTACGGTTATACTCGATACTAAGTCAGTATGGCTCTCCTCCGGCAGACGCCGCTAATATAAAACGACACGACAAAGAGTGCGTGCGAGAGAGACAGAAAATCAGTCTGAGCGTGACGTCGGGCGCTGCGTAGCCACTGCAAATTGATTTGTTCCTATTGGCTATAAAAATGATCTGATCTGATCCAGATTCAGCAATCTGATAGATATGGTCATTATCTATGATTCTGCGTTTTTAGTTTTCTCGAATCTGCAATATTGTGGATGCAACAGATTTTCGTCCTTTGTGGGGGCGGAAGGGGGTGGGGCGAAATTCTGAGATATACGTTTTATAGTGAGATCTAACAGAAATGCGGATACCAAATTTGGTTACTCTAGCCTTAATAGTCTCTGAGATTTGTGGATGCCCCAGATTTTTGTCCTTTGCGGGGGCGGAAGGGGGTGTGGCGAAATTTGGACACGAAACGGTCAAGGTCCGATATCACAGGAGTGTGGATACCAAATTTGGTTGCTCTGGCTTTTATAGGTTCTGAGATCCTTGAACTCATATTTTGCAATTGACAAAACCGACCATGAAACCTGTGTGTTAGAGAGAGACAGAGCGAGAAAGAATGAAATTGTTTTCTTGATTCTGGCTATAATCATTATACGATCATGTTCAGATTTTGCACTGTAGAAGATATGGTCATCCTCGCCGATTCTGCGTTTTTGGTTTTATCGTATCTTTAAAAATGTGGATGCCACAGATTTTCGTCCTTTGTGGGGGCGGAAGTGGGCGGGGCGAAGTTTTGAAATATTTTTGTAGCAGTGACATATCACAGAAGTCTGGATCCAAAACATCGTTGCTCTAGCTCTTATAGTCTTTGAGCACTAGGCGCTGAAGGGGACGGACGGACGGACGGACGGACGGACGGACGGACGGACGGACGGACGGACGGACGGACGGACAGACGGACAGACAGACAGGGCTCAATCGACTCGGCTATTGATGCTGATCAAGAATATATATACTTTATGGGGTCGAAAACGATTCCTTCTGGACGTTACACACATCCACTTTTACCACAAATCTAATATACCCCAATACTCATTTTGAGAATCGGGTATAAAAAGTACATTAAAGTTTTCGCTGGCGCATCAACGAATTTTGGTGCCAATTTGCAGCCGATGCAAAAAAAATGTATAATTTATACAAAAAAATTGAAACTGTTGAAATTAATTGCTTTTTCAGAGTTACATAAATGAAAAATGTTGTGTTTTTTTTAAAGGTTTTTCTCCGACATAATAATTTTGAAGATAACCTTGAATATTTGTTATGTTTACGGTTTTAGCATTCTTCCGTGGAGCTTACCAAAAAATTCTGGACCTGTCTAGTTGGTAACTTGGTTCGTCCTGATTATAAAACAGTAAATATCATTGTTCTTTGATTGCGTCTATTTTTTTTTTAGGAGTTTCATTGTTTGCCGACCAGAATATGACTAGTGTTTCAGAGTGAAGTCTGACCAGGCGTTGTAGACAATTGGATGCGTGTAGATGTATAACAGCACCCACATTAGGAACATGCAGAACATTAGGATCGGGTCTGCACTGGAAAACACCAGTCTAAAATATTCGATTTGATGTCGGAATCAAAGGGTCCTGCTCCACGTACAAATTCACATACTATATTGTATCTATATTTATCTATCACAGTGACCTGTGACATTCAGTGATCACAACTCTAAAATATGTAGATATTCCACATTCAAATTCGATTCCGATAAAAAAAATAAAGTCAAGTCCAACAGAAAATAGTTCAGGATAAAGGATAAGCAAAACGGAACAACAAAGGAGCAAGTAGGTACCCCCCACCCTCCCATTGGTGGCCAATGGTGGCCCCCCACAGCCCTTTGTCCAGCAGCGGTATGGGAGTGTATTCGTGTGTTCCTGTGTCCGTGTGTCGTTGGTTAATGTGTGGAAAATTATAAGCATTGGTGACTCTTGCAATATCCCCACGCTGCAAGTGGTGCGCTGTCGCTGCCTCTGCCTCAGTCGCTGCTTACCGAAATAGCGCTGTTGCTGCAGTCGCTGCCGCTAGACCAATGTGTCTCTGTGTGTGTGTGTGTGTGGGGGGTTTTTTTTTGCTTATAGGTCAAGTTAAAAGTAAAAGTATCCAACACCATTTGAGCCGTGTCTTTGCTACTCGTCGCCCTCTTTCGCCCTTGTTCGTTCGCCCTCTCTCTCTTTATCATCCGATCCCTTTTGAGTCTTTTGAGTTTTTGCGAAACATTCGCGTTACGTATCCCCAAGCAGCAATGGAAATTGATTTCAACGTATCTCTCCCATTCGCAGGTGGCCAGCGATCATCACCAGCCGCAGCAGCAACAGCAGCACCAGCACCATCAGCAGCAGACAGCGGATCAACTCGTCCTGGATATCAGCATGGAGCAGTCACAGTCGCAGCAGCACCGCTTCTATGGCGCCCTCACACGCACCATCTCACAGCCGGCTCAACAGCGCCACCCTCTGCACCAGCAGCAGATCCAACAACAGCAGCAACAGCAACAGCAGCAGCAGCAGGGTGCTGCCTCCTTGGTGACCATCATTGAGAATCTGGGGAACATGAATCTGCACCGTAAGCTCGAGCGCACACAGTTGGAGCCGCTGCTCCAACAGCCCATTAACATATCTCGGTGAGTGCCCCCCCCCCCACCCCACCACCAGATCTGTCAGATCTTTCATTATGCGCCAGACGTGCCTCACATGTGACTTACTCTTTCCCTTCGCTTGTGTGTTGCAGCTACAAGACGGAGCTGTGCCACCCGTTCGAGGAGGCCGGCGAGTGCAAGTACGGAGAGAAGTGCCAGTTCGCGCACGGCTTCCACGAGCTGCGCAACCTGCAGCGCCATCCCAAGTACAAGACAGAGTACTGCCGCACCTTCCATAGCGTCGGCTTCTGCCCCTACGGGCCGCGCTGCCATTTTGTGCACAACGCGGACGAGGCCCGCGCTCAGCAGCAGGCCGCAGCCCAGGCGGAAGCGGATTGGGAGGACAGGCCAAGCAGATGCTGAAGAAGACCATGAGCACGCCGATGCAGCAGGAGGAGATGCCGCGCTTGCCCGTCTTCAACCGCCTGAGCTCTGCCGTGGAGGACTACCAGCAGAAGCTTCAGTACAGCCTACTGCCCTAAGCAGCTCCAGCATCAGCATCAACACGAACATCAACACAGTCAAGCCACACCTCACCTTCGCCTTCGCCTTCGCCCTCGCCCTCGCCCTCGCCCATTCATCCAGCATCCCCCAATCCTTTGTACAACAAACAAGCACAGAAACACAAAACAAAATCGTACGACCGTCAATATGTGGCCTTATCAAATGGAACCCTTTACTCTACGCCTTACGCCCCACATCGTCTTCCCTTTAAAGTAATAATGAATACTATGCTAATCGGAAGCGAGAAAGAGAGAGAACTCTGGAATGAGAGAGAACTCTGGAATGACCCACATAATCAATATCAGAGAGGAACATGAAAGAGTTTTTGAATGCCAGTTGAATTATTCATTATTTATACAATATACTTATTATATACTACAATGCCTTGTTCGTTATTTATGTAATCATACAATCTATATACCAAGATAGTTCATAGATTTCTTCCGCACAAAAGACAGCAACGAGAAAAGACAACAACCGATCAGGATCGAACACAACTGTACATGAATTTTGTTACATGCTGAAACATGCCTATTTATGCTTCCATTGCAACACAACTGTGTATTTTTATATAGTAAATTACATTTTTATGAAGTGAAAACCATTTAGTTTACGGCGAATTTTAGGTTATTTAGCCATTAAATGAAAGCGTTACAAAATAAATGAAACAAAAAAAACCAAAGTCGATTCCATTTACCCAACAGCAACGGGGCCGCTGCCTATGGCGGGGGTTATCGCCAATCTCTCTTCCAGGGCGTCTGTCGGCGGGGTGACGGTGACGGCGACGGTACGCTATCGGTCCGGCGGAGACACCGTCCGGCACACCGATTGCAAAATCTGCAAACCTTTTTTTTTATGTTATTTCCAAACCATTCGGTTCCCGCCACAAGGCATTTGCACCTGAACGATCAGAGAGGATCTTGAGGTATCAAAACGCCACAATTGACCGACTGGGAAAGTAGCATAGCATAGCATCAGAGCCAAGGTCCAAGTAGCAGCAGGTTCAAGAAGCTTCAGTTGCGTCATTGCAGCCATTTTCATAGTTTCATAGGCGCCGGCTTCCAGAGTTTCATAGCACCCAAAGAGCATAGTTGCATAGCCAGCACCTTAAATAGTTTCGTATCAGGCAAATTTCATGGTTTCGTAGCAGCCACTTCAAGAGTGGATTTATTTATAAATTATGGCATACTTTCAGGCTGTTTTGCAAGTACAAATTCTGGTTCCAATCGGTTGGCACAACTGTCCCTATCACGAAAGATATAGCCAAAGAAAAACAAAAAGTTGAAGCAGACTTAAAATTGGTACAAAACGAGAAAAATTAAAAAAAAAGTCAAACGGCCAACCTAGCTTACAAAAGCACAATTTTCGACATACGAAAAAATCTATTTTTTTTTATCTATTCGAATTATAATGCATCATGAACCTTATCAATACTTTTTCTATATTTTTAACATCGATATTAATAGAAACGAGGGGGAACGTTGTGAGTTGCTGCGGACACCGCAACTCTACGGTTATACCCGATACTAAGTCAGTATGGCTCTCCTCCGGCAGACGCCGCTAATATTAAACGACACGACAAAGAGTGCGTGCGAGAGAGACAGAAAATCAGTCTGAGCGTGACGTCGGGTGCTGCGTAGCCAGTGCAAATTGATTTGTTCCTTTTGGCTATAAAAATGATCTGATCTGATCCAGATTCAGCAATCTGATAGATATGATCATTATCTATGATTCTGCGTTTTTAGTTTTCTCGAATGTGCAATATTGTGGATGCAACAGATTTTCGTCCTTTGTGTGGGCGGAAGGGGGTGGGGCGAAATTTTGAAACAAACTCGTCTCGGTCCGATATATTAGGAGTGTGGATACCAAATTTGGTTGCTCTAGCTTTTGTAGTCTCTGAGATCTAGGCGCTAATGTTTTACTCTAAGCAAAGCCGCCTATGCTACGTGTGTGTTAGAGAGAGACAGGGCGAGAAAAAATGAAATTGTTTTCTTGATGCTGGCTATAATAATGATTCCGCAGTCTTAAAGATATGGTCATTCTCTACAATTCTACGTTTTTGGTTTTCTCATATCTTTAAAATTGTGGATGCCACAGATTTTCGTCCTTTGTGGGGGCGGAAGTGGGCGGGGCGAAGTTTTGAAATATTTTTGTAGCAGTTACATATCACAGAAGTCTGGATCCAAAACATCGTTTCTCTAGCTCTTATAGTCTTTGAGCACTAGGCGCTGAAGGGGACGGACAGACGGACAGACGGACGGACGGACAGACAGACAGGGCTCAATCGACTCGGCTATTGATGCTGATCAAGAATATATATACCTTATGGGGTCGGAAACGATTCCTTCTGGACTTTACACACATCCACTTTTACCACAAATCTAATATACCCCAATACTCATTTTGAGTTTCGGGTATAAGGTTAGGTTAGGTTAACCCGGACGGCCCTCAGCGGGGCCACGCATAGGCCAATATGGCCCTTAGTTATCCGGATGGGGGTGTGTATGAACCGTCGCGGGAGTGTTAATGTGGTTTTAAAAAGTCCCCGAGAATCGAGGTGTTTTTAGCATAGGCCAGCAGTTCCTGTGGCGTCCTTTTGGAGGCATCTTCCAGTGATGCCAACACTGGGGCGCCCAGGTATCTCCTCCTTGCCCTTGAGAGAGCCGGACAGTTGCAGATGAGATGTTCCAGGGTTTCGATAGCCCCAGGCTCCTCACATTTCCTACAACTGTCTCTGTTGGTGATGCCTAGCTTTGCTGCATGTGCAGCAGCCAGACAGTGACCTGTTAGTATCCCCACTAGCAATCTACAGTCCTTTCGTGGTAGGTGCAGTAGGTAGTGGCTAAGTTTCTCGTTGCGCTCCTTGCACATTATCTTCGAGGTTCTGCAGGTGGTGGTACTCCTCCACCTGCTATCAGTCTGTGCTCTAGCCTGCTTCTCTAGATCGCCTTGCAGCGTTCTGAGGGAGACAGGCACGTTCTCGGTTCTCCTATTCTCCAGCCCGACGCCTTCCTTAGCTAGTACGTCCGCCGCTTCGTTTCCTTCGATGCCCTGGTGGCTGGGAACCCAATAGATCCGCACTGTCTTTGTCGTGCTTAGGATGTCTAATGCCTCCCTGCTCGCCAAGACACTTCTGGAACTGACCGCGGACGACTGCATGGATCTTATCGCCGCTTGGCTGTCGACGAATAGGTTGACCGCATCGTGTGCTCGTTCTGTTAGGAGAGCGACCTCCGATGCCTTCCCGATGGCAAAAACTTCTGCCTGGAATATGCTGCATTGGTCCACTAGCTTATACGACAGCCTTATCTCAGGGTCTGTACAGTATAGGCCCGCTCCTACTCCTCCTTCCATCTTGGAGCCGTCTGTGTATATATTGAGGTGCTCAGTTTGGTCCCTTCCAATTTTCCAGTCTTCAGGTCCCAAAGATGTGGTTGTTTTGACGTCAAGGCAAGGTCATGTCCCTGCCAATTGAACTGTGCCCGTATCCTTGTATGGATAGGTTTCCTGATGCTATAAGGCGTTGTGCTGCCTTTCCCGCAATCAGGCGAGCGTGAATGTCCAGGGGTCGATTCCGAGTATGGTTTCGAGTGCTTTTGTTGGGGTTGACCTCAGCGCCCCTGTAATACAGAGACGAGCCTGTCGCTGAGTCTTTTCCTTAAGCTTATGGTATGTCTTCTTTTCAATAGCCTGCCACCACACTAAGGCTCCATACAGCAGAGTTGGTCGCACCACCGAGATGTAGATCCAGTGCATTAGAGCAGGTGACAGGCCCCATGTGCTGCTGAGCATCTTCTTGGATGCATAAAGCGCAATGGTAGCCTTCTTCACCCTTTCCACTACATTGGGCCTCCATGCCAGCTTGCTGTCCAGTACTGTGCCTAGGTATTTCACCTGTGATTTTGGAGTCAGCCTAGTTTGTTCAATTTTCGGGGGGGTCCATATCGGTACCTTGTACCTCTTGGTAAAGAGGATGAGGTCCGTCTTGTCCGCGTTGATACTGACTCCTACCTCTTCCGCCCACTCACGTATCTCCCTGAGTGTACGTTCCATTATGGAGCTGAGGGTCGATGGACATACACCCGTAATAAGTATGCTTATGTCATCTGCATAGGCTGTTATTTTTGGGGCCTTCCTTTCAAATCTCTTAATGAGGTCGTCGACCACCAAATTCCACAGTAGTGGCGATAGGACTCCACCTTGAGGTGTGCCTCTGTGTGCCCCCTTTACCATGGAAGCGGTGCCCCACTCCGATTGCACCCGTCTACAACTTAGGAGGTTTTTGATCCAGACGTTGATTGCAGGGTGTATGTTATTCGCTTCTAGGCGACTTGTTATTGCGGTTGTTGCCACGTTGTTGAATGCTCCTGAGATGTCCACAAATGCTCCCAAAGCATACTTTTTGTTGTGAAGGGCGCTCTCGATGGTGGCTACTAGCGAGTGAAGTGCCGTCTCCACCGATTTCCCCTTGGTGTAGGCGTGTTGGTTTATTGACATCAGTCCCCCTACCTCATTCCTGATGTGTAAATCCAACAGCTTTTCTAGTGTTTTTAGTAGAAAGGAGGTAAGGCTTATCGGTCTGTAATCCTTGGGACTCACGTGGCTGCACTTTCCTGCCTTAGGGAGGAAGACAACCCTCGAGGTTCTCCATTGGATGGGGATATAGCCTGTACTTAGGCATGCTGAGTATATTGAGAAGAGCCATGGGGTAATAACCTCTTTGGTCAACTGCATCATGGCTGGGAATATCCCGTCCAGTCCTGGTGCTTTTATGGCCGCGAAGGAGTCTATGGCCCAGTGGATTCTCTTAGTGGTTAACAGACCTATTGGGGGGTGCTGTTCCTCAGTTGCTAGGTCCTGATGCTCCTTGGCGTCAGTGACCTCGGTGCATCCAGGGAAGTGCGCCTCCATTAGTGCTGTTAGGGCTTCTTTACTGCCCTCTGTCCACTGTCCGTTGTCTAGTTTTAGTTGGCTCTGTACTGTGGGCTGCTTTGAGAGCAGCTTCCGAAGCCTAGCGGTTTCGGGCACTTTCTCAATGTTGGAGCAGAAGTTTCTCCACGAGTTCCTTTGTGCCTTACGTATTTCCTTCTTGTAGCTCCTAAGTGGGATTTTATATTCCTCATTGACAATCTCTTCGTTCGCTTGTTTGGCGATCTTGAAGAATTCCTTGAGGTTGTTCCTCTGGAGAGAGAGATCTCGGTTCCACCAGAGTGGCTTGGACCTCCTCTTCGTTCTCGAGGGTTTGCACGATGCATGGCGTTCAGTAACTCGTTGGATAGGGTCTTTAGGGAGGAGGTCTTTTGGGGAGAGTGAAACTTGCTCCAAAACTTTTGAAGGCAAAGAAAGTGAATTTCAACCGTAACTCGGGGTCGCATCTCCCCACCCCCTCACCCCCTCGCCCCACCCCTTTTAGCCGCTGCCTCGTTGCTGTAACAAATTGATAGGCGCTTAGAGCCGCCTGCCGCTTGCCGGTTGCTGGAAAGTGAAATTATTTCTATTTACGCTTCAATTATTGAATGATTTTCGTTCATTTATTGGCCGGCCATTTACTGCGATGGTGGATGGGGGACATCGCAGGCATCGCAGGAAGTCCAAAGGATCTTTATTAAATAAAGTTCGTTAATATGAATAATAATATTTAATAATAAAATATAATAAATCAAATATTTATATATTTAAGTAAAATATTTTTATATTTCAAATAATTATAATAAATAATAAATATGTATGTATATATTAAATTTATTTTTGTTTCAATACTGAAGAGATTGTGCCACACATTGCAACAACAGAGCACGGGTCGCAGGAACAGCCCCGGATCGGTCGGCCCTCAGGCCCATTGTATCGTCCATCGCAATCCCATCGGGTCCATCCTGGCGCAGGGACCTCCACAAAGTGAATGGAATCGTATTCGTATTCGTATTCGTATTCGTAGTAGGCGTGCCCTCCTCGACAGAGTACTCAGATTTGTGCCCACAAATTGTCAGGAATCGTGCCAGTCAGTCCAGTCGGAGTTTAATTCAGAATCGAAAAGGTTTTCGTCGGCTTGAGAGCTTTGTGAATTGTGAAATTGTTGTTTGGAGTTTTGTTTGTGTTTCTCGATTTTCATTTTTCATTTTTCAGTTTTCGATTTTTGTTATTTGTTCGAAATGGACCTGGACCTCCTTTCCAGTAAGGAGTCGTTGGACAAGTGCGTGGAGTTTGACCTGCCCCCGGTCGCGGTGGGCGACAGCACCCGCGGATGCATCATCCGTAACCTGCGCGTTGCCATTTCGGGCACGTTCCAGAGCAAACCGAAGGCTGCTGCTTCGGCCAAGAAGAACGCGACTCCTGGGCGTGGCACCACACGCGGCGGCAAGGCGACTCCTGGGCGTGGCACCACACGCGGCGGCAACGCGACGCCCGCAGCGGAGACCGGGGGACGTCCGAGTCGCAACAGCAGCAAGCAGAGCGCTCCTCCTGGTCGTCGCGCGATTTCCCAAGGCCTGGACAACCCACCCGTCCGGGGGCGCTCTGTGGGAGGGTACTCGCTGCGCAGTCGCAGCGCTGTGTCGATGGCCAGGGCCAGAGTGCTGATCACATCCTTGCCAGGCGAACGGCGGGAGGAGGACGCACCCCAAGGCCGCTGCTACGGACCGCAGAGACGCCGCTCGTACCTGGATCTGGACCAGGATCTGGCCCAGCTGAACTGGACCGGCCATCAGGAGGATGCTGGCTCACGCCACCCATTCAGCGGCTCGGCTCGTCGCCAGGGCGGGCGGGTGGCGCCTCTCCACCCGGGCACCCGCATGGAGCCCACCGGGCAGAGCCACTCACAGGTGTCCGTGCCCCCCATGGCACACTTTCGTCGGCTATGCCGCGCTCTGGATCGTCACTACAGTCCCCTGTCGCACTTCCTCGTGTTCCTGGCTGGGATGCTGGCCACTCTGCTGTGCGTGGCCCTGACGCCCGCCAACCAATATCTCTAAAAGGACTTGCACTCGAACACTGAAAGGGGCAGCGGTTTCCACAACGGGCTGCAGATACACCATACACTACGCAAGATACACGACACACGATACCGATACGTGCTTGAGTTCCATCGCCGATCGAAGACTGTTCTGCCCCACAAATATTTGCATTGAATAAACGAGGAGGAATCTCCTCAAAGAATTCCACACCAGACTACAGATACAGATACAGATACAGATACAGATACAGATACAGATACAGGATACTGGTGGAGCTCCTCTTGGATCGTCCTGTGGGGCAGGTCGCCTAGGTCGGTGGAGTATTTTTGTGTGACTTTTGTCGGAATTAATCCGATTGAGGCATTTCTGAGGATGTTGTGTGGCAAGTGCTGCATGCCTGATAAATCGTGGGCTTTTGGGCCATTGGTTGAGCAATAACTCGCATTTTCCCGGACCCGGACCCAGACCCGGACCCGGACCCGGACCCGGATCGGCCTCAATTCACGCATAAAATCCGCAATCAAATGTAAATGGAACGAGGGGGAACGTTGTGAGTTGCTGCGGACACCGCAACTCTACGGTTATACCCGATACTAAGTCAGTATGGCTCTCCTCCGGCAGACGCCGCTAATATTAAACGACACGACAAAGAGTGCGTGCGAGAGAGACAGAAAATCAGTCTGAGCGTGACGTCGGGCGCTGCGAAGCCAGTGCAAATTGATTTGTTCCTATTGGCTATAAAAATGATCTGATCTGATCCAGATTCAGCAGTCTGATAGATATGGTCATTATCTATGATTCTGCGTTTTTAGTTTTCTCGAATGTGCAATATTGTGGATGCAACAGATTTTCGTCCTTTGTGTGGGCGGAAGGGGGTGGGGCGAAATTTTGAAACAAACTCGTCTCGGTCCGATATATTAGGAGTGTGGATACCAAATTTGGTTGCTCTAGCTTTTGTAGTCTCTGAGATCTAGGCGCTAATGTTTTACTCTAAGCAAAGCCGCCTATGCTACGTGTGTGTTAGAGAGAGACAGGGCGAGAAAAAATGAAATTGTTTTCTTGATGCTGGCTATAATAATGATTCCGCAGTCTTAAAGATATGGTCATTCTCTACAATTCTACGTTTTTGGTTTTCTCATATCTTTAAAATTGTGGATGCCACAGATTTTCGTCCTTTGTGGGGCGGAAGTGGGCGGGGCGAAGTTTTGAAATATTTTTGTAGCAGTGACATATCACAGAAGTCTGGATCCAAAACATCGTTGCTCTAGCTCTTATAGTCTTTGAGCACTAGGCGCTGAAGGGGACGGACAGACGGACAGACGGACAGACGGACGGACGGACAGACAGACAGGGCTCAATCGACTCGGCTATTGATGCTGATCAAGAATATATATACCTTATGGGGTCGGAAACGATTCCTTCTGGACTTTACACACATCCACTTTTACCACAAATCTAATATACCCCAATACTCATTTTGAGTATCGGGTATAAGGTTAGGTTAGGTTAACCCGGACGGCCCTCAGCGGGGCCACGCATAGGCCAATATGGCCCTTAGTTATCCGGATGGGGGTGTGTATGAACCGTCGCGGGAGTGTTAATGTGGTTTTAAAAAGTCCCCGAGAATCGAGGTGTTTTTAGCATAGGCCAGCAGTTCCTGTGGCGTCCTTTTGGAGGCATCTTCCAGTGATGCCAACACTGGGGCGCCCAGGTATCTCCTCCTTGCCCTTGAGAGAGCCGGACAGTTGCAGATGAGATGTTCCAGGGTTTCGATAGCCCCAGGTTCCTCACATTTCCTACAACTGTCTCTGTTGGTGATGCCTAGCTTTGCTGCATGTGCAGCAGCCAGACAGTGACCTGTTAGTATCCCCACTAGCAATCTACAGTCCTTTCGTGATAGGTGCAGTAGGTAGTGGCTAAGTTTCTCGTTGCGCTCCTTGCACATTATCTTCGAGGTTCTGCAGGTGGTGGTACACTTCCACCTGCTATCAGTCTGTGCTCTAGCCTGCTTCTCTAGATCGCCTTGCAGCGTTCTGAGGGAGACAGGCACGTTCTCGGTTCTCCTATTCTCCAGCCCGACGCCTTCCTTAGCTAGTACGTCCGCCGCTTCGTTTCCTTCGATGCCCTGGTGGCTGGGAACCCAATAGATCCGCACTGTCTTTGTCGTGCTTAGGATGTCTAATGCCTCCCTGCTCGCCAAGACACTTCTGGAACTGACCGCGGACGACTGCATGGATCTTATCGCCGCTTGGCTGTCGACGAATAGGTTGACCGCATCGTGTGCTCGTTCTGTTAGGAGAGCGACCTCCGCTGCCTTCCCGATGGCAAAAACTTCTGCCTGGAATATGCTGCATTGGTCCGGTAGCTTATACGACAGCCTTATCTCAGGGTCTGTACAGTATAGGCCCGCTCCTACTCCTCCTTCCATCTTGGAGCCGTCTGTGTATATATTGAGGTGCTCAGTTTGGTCCCTTCCAATTTTCCAGTCTTCAGGTCCCAAAGATGTGGTTGTTTTGACGTCAAGGCAAGTTTGGGGGGTCATGTAATCAGTTGATCTGGTCATGTCCCTGCCAATTGAACTGTGCCCGTATCCTTGTATGGATAGGTTTCCTGATGCTATAAGGCGTTGTGCTGCCTTTCCCGCAATCAGGCGAGCGTGAATGTCCAGGGGGTCGATTCCGAGTATGGTTTCGAGTGCTTTTGTTGGGGTTGACCTCAGCGCCCCTGTAATACAGAGCAGAGCCTGTCGCTGAGTCTTTTCCTTAAGCTTATTTTTTTATTTATTTATTTATTTATTTATTTATTAAATTAACAAATTATCTGTTAATAATGGTACTTAGTTACTGAAGGCAGAAAAAGATAAATTAAAAGTTAGCTAAATTTAAATGATTATAAATATTGCATGCAATTAGTTTAAGAGACAGTTCAGGGGATAGGGTTAGACAGAGGGAGTTATAATTATGGCATAAAACCCTAAAAGGTTCATGATCAGCATAATTAGACCTACATATGGGTAGACGGATAGGCCTAAAAGTACGGGTAGGTCTGGATGGAACGGCCAAGTCAATCTGACCCAAGAGAGTTTGGGAGTCAACAGTCCCAAGAAGGAGCTTGTGCACGAACATTACGCCATTGCATATTCTGCGATGGTGCAACGACGGCAGGTCAATAAGATTTAGCCTAGACCGGTAGGGTGGCAAGATTCTACCCGAGTCCCAGTTAAAGTTCCGAAGGGCAAAAATTAAAAATTGCTTTTGCACGGATTCAATAACAGCCTGCTGCTCTTTATACTGCGGGCTCCACACACAAGAACAATACTCCAATATAGGACGTACTATCGAGATGTACAGTTGTTTCGTAACGTACGGGTCGTCAAACTCCTTGGACCAACGCTTGATGAACGCTAAAACACCCTTAGCTTTATTTACAGTTGCAGCTTATGGTATGTCTTCTTTTCAATAGCCTGCCACCACACTAAGGCTCCATACAGCAGAGTTGGTCGCACCACCGAGATGTAGATCCAGTGCATTAGAGCAGGTGACAGGCCCCATGTGCTGCTGAGCATCTTCTTGGATGCATAAAGCGCAATGGTAGCCTTCTTCACCCTTTCCACTACATTGGGCCTCCATGCCAGCTTGCTGTCCAGTACTGTGCCTAGGTATTTCACCTGTGATTTTGGAGTCAGCCTAGTTTGGTCAATTTTCGGGGGGGTCCATATCGGTACCTTGTACCTCTTGGTAAAGAGGATGAGGTCCGTCTTGTCCGCGTTGATACTGAGTCCTACCTCTTCCGCCCACTCACGTATCTCCCTGAGTGTACGTTCCATTATGGAGCTGAGGGTCGATGGACATACACCCGTTATAAGTATGCTTATGTCATCTGCATAGGCTGTTATTTTTGGGGCCTTCCTTTCAAATCTCTTAATGAGGTCGTCGACCACCAAATTCCACAGTAGTGGCGATAGGACTCCACCTTGAGGTGTGCCTCTGTGTGCCCCCTTTACCATGGAAGCGGTGCCCCACTCCGATTGCACCCGTCTACAACTTAGGAGGTTTTTGATCCAGACGTTGATTGCAGGGTGTATGTTATTCGCTTCTAGGCGATTTGTTATTGCGGTTGTTGCCACGTTGTTGAATGCTCCTGAGATGTCCACAAATGCTCCCAAAGCATACTTTTTGTTGTGAAGGGCGCTCTCGATGGTGGCTACTAGCGAGTGTAGTGCCGTCTCCACCGATTTCCCCTTGGTGTAGGCGTGTTGGTTTATTGACATCAGTCCCCCTACCTCATTCCTGATGTGTAAATCCAACAGCTTTTCTAGTGTTTTTAGTAGAAAGGAGGTAAGGCTTATCGGTCTGTAATCCTTGGGACTCACGTGGCTGCACTTTCCTGCCTTAGGGAGGA
This sequence comes from Drosophila miranda, assembly GCF_003369915.1. Classification (NCBI taxonomy): domain Eukaryota; kingdom Metazoa; phylum Arthropoda; class Insecta; order Diptera; family Drosophilidae; genus Drosophila; species Drosophila miranda. Next base: position 26,679,351 of record NC_046674.1, read on the forward strand.
AGACAACCCTCGAGGTTCTCCATTGGATGGGGATATAGCCTGTACTTAGGCATGCTGAGTATATTGAGAAGAGCCATGGGGTAATAACCTCTTTGTTCAACTGCATCATGGCTGGGAATATCCCGTCCAGTCCTGGTGCTTTTATGGCCGCGAAGGATTCTATGGCCCAGTGGATTCTCTTAGTGGTTAACAGACCTATTAGGGGGTGCTGTTCCTCAGTTGCTAGGTCCTGATGCTCCTTGGCGTCAGTGACCTCGGTGCATCCAGGGAAGTACGCCTCCATTAGTGCTGTTAGGGCTTCTTTACTGCCCTCTGTCCACTGTCCGTTGTCTAGTTTTAGTTGGCTCTGTACTGTGGGCTGCTTTGAGAGCAGCTTCCGGAGCCTAGCGGTTTCGGGCACTTTCTCAATGTTGGAGCAGAAGTTTCTCCACGAGTTCCTTTGTGCCTTACGTATTTCCTTCTTGTAGCTCCTAAGTAGGATTTTATATTCCTCATTGACAATCTCTTCGTTCGCTTGTTTGGCGATCTTGAAGAATTCCTTGAGGTTGTTCCTCTGGAGAGAGAGATCTCGGTTCCACCAGAGTGGCTTGGACCTCCTCTTCGTTCTCGAGGGTTTGCACGATGCATGGTAGGCGTTCAGTAACTCGTTGGATAGGGTCTTTAGGGAGGAGGTCTTTTGGGGAGAGTGAAACTTGCTCCAAAACTTTTGAAGGCAAAGAAAGTGAATTTCAACCGTAAATCGGGGTCGCATCTCCCCACCCCCTCACCCCCTCGCCCCACCCCTTTTAGCCGCTGCCTCGTTGCTGTAACAAATTGATAGGCGCTTAGAGCCGCCTGCCGCTTGCCGGTTGCTGGAAAGTGAAATTATTTCTATTTACGCTTCAATTATTGAATGATTTTCGTTCATTTATTGGCCGGCCATTTACTGCGATGGTGGATGGGGGACATCGCAGGCATCGCAGGAAGTCCAAAGGATCTTTATTAAATAAAGTTCGTTAATATGAATAATAATATTTAATAATAAAATATAATAAATCAAATATTTATATATTTAAGTAAAATATTTTTATATTTCAAATAATTATAATAAATAATAAATATGTATGTATATATTAAATTTATTTTTGTTTCAATACTGAAGAGATTGTGCCACACATTGCAACAACAGAGCACGGGTCGCAGGAACAGCCCCGGATCGGTCGGCCCTCAGGCCCATTGTATCGTCCATCGCAATCCCATCGGGTCCATCCTGGCGCAGGGACCTCCACAAAGTGAATGGAATCGTATTCGTATTCGTAGTAGGCGTGCCCTCCTCGACAGAGTACTCAGATTTGTGCCCACAAATTGTCAGGAATCGTGCCAGTCAGTCCAGTCGGAGTTTAATTCAGAATCGAAAAGGTTTTCGTCGGCTTGAGAGCTTTGTGAATTGTGAAATTGTTGTTTGGAGTTTTTTTTGTGTTTCTCGATTTTCATTTTTCATTTTTCAGTTTTCGATTTTTGTTATTTGTTCGAAATGGACCTGGACCTCCTTTCCAGTAAGGAGTCGTTGGACAAGTGCGTGGAGTTTGACCTGCCCCCGGTCGCGGTGGGCGACAGCACCCGCGGATGCATCATCCGTAACCTGCGCGTTGCCATTTCGGGCACGTTCCAGAGCAAACCGAAGGCTGCTGCTTCGGCCAAGAAGAACGCGACTCCTGGGCGTGGCACCACACGCGGCGGCAAGGCGACGCCCGCAGCGGAGACCGGGGGACGTCCGAGTCGCAACAGCAGCAAGCAGAGCGCTCCTCCTGGTCGTCGCGCGATTTCCCAAGGCCTGGACAACCCACCCGTCCGGGGGCGCTCTGTGGGAGGGTACTCGCTGCGCAGTCGCAGCGCTGTGTCGATGGCCAGGGCCAGAGTGCTGATCACATCCTTGCCAGGCGAACGGCGGGAGGAGGACGCACCCCAAGGCCGCTGCTACGGACCGCAGAGACGCCGCTCGTACCTGGATCTGGACCAGGATCTGGCCCAGCTGAACTGGACCGGCCATCAGGAGGATGCTGGCCCACGCCACCCATTCAGCGGCTCGGCTCGTCGCCAGGGCGGGCGGGTGGCGCCTCTCCACCCGGGCACCCGCATGGAGCCCGCCGGGCAGAGCCACTCACAGGTGTCCGTGCCCCCCATGGCACACTTCCGTCGGCTATGCCGCGCTCTGGATCGTCACTACAGTCCCCTGTCGCACTTCCTCGTGTTCCTGGCTGGGATGCTGGCCACTCTGCTGTGCGTGGCCCTGACGCCCGCCAACCAATATCTCTAAAAAGACTTGCACTCGAACACTGAAAGGGGCAGCGGTTTCCACAACGGGCTGCAGATACACCATACACTACGCAAGATACACGACACACGATACCGATACGTGCTTGAGTTCCATCGCCGATCGAAGACTGTTCTGCCCCACAAATATTTGCATTGAATAAACGAGGAGGAATCTCCTCAAAGAATTCCACACCAGACTACAGATACAGATACAGATACAGATACAGATACAGATACAGATACAGGATACTGGTGGAGCTCCTCTTGGATCGTCCTGTGGGGCAGGTCGCCTAGGTCGGTGGAGTATTTTTGTGTGACTTTTGTCGGAATTAATCCGATTGAGGCATTTCTGAGGATGTTGTGTGGCAAGTGCTGCATGCCTGATAAATCGTGGGCTTTTGGGCCATTGGTTGAGCAATAACTCGCATTTTCCCGGACCCGGACCCAGACCCGGACCCGGACCCGGACCCGGATCGGCCTCAATTCACGCATAAAATCCGCAATCAAATGTAAATGGAACGAGGGGGAACGTTGTGAGTTGCTGCGGACACCGCAACTCTACGGTTATACCCGATACTAAGTCAGTATGGCTCTCCTCCGGCAGACGCCGCTAATATTAAACGACACGACAAAGAGTGCGTGCGAGAGAGACAGAAAATCAGTCTGAGCGTGACGTCGGGCGCTGCGAAGCCAGTGCAAATTGATTTGTTCCTATTGGCTATAAAAATGATCTGATCTGATCCAGATTCAGATTCTGCAATCTGATAGATATGGTCATTATCTATGATTCTACGTTTTTAGTTTTCTCGAATGTGCAATATTGTGGATGCAACAGATATTCGTCCTTTGTGTGGGCGGAAGGGGGTGGGGCGAAATTTTGAAACAAACTCGTGTCGGTCCGATATATTAGGAGTGTGGATACCAAATTTGGTTGCTCTAGCTTTTGTAGTCTCTGAGATCTAGGCGCTAATGTTTTACTCTAAGCAAAGACGCCTATGCTACGTGTGTGTTAGAGAGAGACAGGGCGAGAAAACATGAAATTGTTTTCTTGATGCTGGCTATAATAATGATTCCGCAGTCTTAAAGATATGGTCATTCTCTACAATTCTACGTTTTTGGTTTTCTCATATCTTTAAAATTGTGGATGCCACAGATTTTCGTCCTTTGTGGGGGCGGAAGTGGGCGGGGCGAAGTTTTGAAATATTTTTTTAGCAGTGACATATTACAGAAGTCTGGATCCAAAACATCGTTGCTCTAGCTCTTATAGTCTTTGAGCAATAGGCGCTGAGGGGGACGGACAGACGGACAGACGGACGGACGGACGGACGGACAGACAGACAGGGCTCAATCGACTCGGCTATTGATGCTGATCAAGAATATATATACCTTATGGGGTCGGAAACGATTCCTTCTGGACTTTACACACATCCACTTTTACCACAAATCTAATATACCCCAATACTCATTTTGAGTATCGGGTATAAGGTTAGGTTAGGTTAACCCGGACGGCCCTCAGCGGGGCCACGCATAGGCCAATATGGCCCTTAGTTATCCGGATGGGGGTGTGTATGAACCGTCGCGGGAGTGTTAATGTGGTTTTAAAAAGTCCCCGAGAATCGAGGTGTTTTTAGCATAGGCCAGCAGTTCCTGTGGCGTCCTTTTGGAGGCATCTTCCAGTGATGCCAACACTGGGGCGCCCAGGTATCTCCTCCTTGCCCTTGAGAGAGCCGGACAGTTGCAGATGAGATGTTCCAGGGTTTCGATAGCCCCAGGTTCCTCACATTTCCTACAACTGTCTCTGTTGGTGATGCCTAGCTTTGCTGCATGTGCAGCAGCCAGACAGTGACCTGTTAGTATCCCCACTAGCAATCTACAGTCCTTTCGTGGTAGGTGCAGTAGGTAGTGGCTAAGTTTCTCGTTGCGCTCCTTGCACATTATCTTCGAGGTTCTGCAGGTGGTGGTACGCCTCCACCTGCTATCAGTCTGTGCTCTAGCCTGCTTCTCTAGATCGCCTTGCAGCGTTCTGAGGGAGACAGGCACGTTCTCGGTTCTCCTATTCTCCAGCCCGACGCCTTCCTTAGCTAGTACGTCCGCCGCTTCGTTTCCTTCGATGCCCTGGTGGCTGGGAACCCAATAGATCCGCACTGTCTTTGTCGTGCTTAGGATGTCTAATGCCTCCCTGCTCGCCAAGACACTTCTGGAACTGACCGCGGACGACTGCATGGATCTTATCGCCGCTTGGCTGTCGACGAATAGGTTGACCGCATCGTGTGCTCGTTCTGTTAGGAGAGCGACCTCCGCTGCCTTCCCGATGGCAAAAACTTCTGCCTGGAATATGCTGCATTGGTCCGGTAGCTTATACGACAGCCTTATCTCAGGGTCTGTACAGTATAGGCCCGCTCCTACTCCTCCTTCCATCTTGGAGCCGTCTGTGTATATATTGAGGTGCTCAGTTTGGTCCCTTCCAATTTTCCAGTCTTCAGGTCCCAAAGATGTGGTTGTTTTGACGTCAAGGCAAGTTTGGGGGGTCATGTAATCAGTTGATCTGGTCATGTCCCTGCCAATTGAACTGTGCCCGTATCCTTGTATGGATAGGTTTCCTGATGCTATAAGGCGTTGTGCTGCCTTTCCCGCAATCAGGCGAGCGTGAATGTCCAGGGGGTCGATTCCGAGTATAGTTTCGAGTGCTTTTGTTGGGGTTGACCTCAGCGCCCCTGTAATACAGAGCAGAGCCTGTCGCTGAGTGTTTTCCTTAAGCTTATGGTATGTCTTCTTTTCAATAGCCTGCCACCACACTAAGGCTCCATACAGCAGAGTTGGTCGCACCACCGAGATGTAGATCCAGTGCATTAGAGCAGGTGACAGGCCCCATGTGCTGCTGAGCATCTTCTTGGATGCATAAAGCGCAATGGTAGCCTTCTTCACCCTTTCCACTACATTGGGCCTCCATGCCAGCTTGCTGTCCAGTACTGTGCCTAGGTATTTCACCTGTGATTTTGGAGTCAGCCTAATTTGGTCAATTTTCGGGGGGGTCCATATCGGTACCTTGTACCTCTTGGTAAAGAGGATGAGGTCCGTCTTGTCCGCGTTGATACTGAGTCCTACCTCTTCCGCCCACTCACGTATCTCTCCATTATGGAGCTGAGGTTCGATGGACATACACCCGTAATAAGTATGCTTATGTCATCTGCATAGGCTGTTATTTTTGGGGCCTTCCGTTCAAATCTCTTAATGAGGTCGTCGACCACCAAATTCCACAGTAGTGGCGATAGGACTCCACCTTGAGGTGTGCCTCTGTGTGCCCCCTTTACCATGGAAGCGGTGCCCCACTCCGATTGCACCCGTCTACAACTTAGGAGGTTTTTGATCCAGACGTTGATTGCAGGGTGTATGTTATTCGCTTCTAGGCGACTTGTTATTGCGGTTGTTGCCACGTTGTTGAATGCTCCTGAGATGTCCACAAATGCTCCCAAAGCATACTTTTTGTTGTAAAGGGCGCTCTCGATGGTGGCTACTAGCGAGTGTAGTGCCGTCTCCACCGATTTCCCCTTGGTGTAGGCGTGTTGGTTTATTGACATCAGTCCCCCTACCTCATTCCTGATGTGTAAATCCAACAGCTTTTCTAGTGTTTTTAGTAGAAAGGAGGTAAGGCTTATCGGTCTGTAATCCTTGGGACTCACGTGGCTGCACTTTCCTGCCTTAGGGAGGAAGACAACCCTCGAGGTTCTCCATTGGATGGGGATATAGCCTGTACTTAGGCATGCTGAGTATATTGAGAAGAGCCATGGGGTAATAACCTCTTTGGTCAACTGCATCATGGCTGGGAATATCCCGTCCAGTCCTGGTGCTTTTATGGCCGCGAAGGAGTCTATGGCCCAGTGGATTCTCTTAGTGGTTAACAGACCTATTGGGGGGTGCTGTTCCTCAGTTGCTAGGTCCTGATGCTCCTTGGCGTCAGTGACCTCGGTGCATCCAGGGAAGTGCGCCTCCATTAGAGCTGTTAGGGCTTCTTTACTGCCCTCTGTCCACTGTCCGTTGTCTAGTTTTAGTTGGCTCTGTACTGTGGGCTGCTTTGAGAGCAGCTTCCGGAGCCTAGCGGTTTCGGGCACTTTCTCAATGTTGGAGCAGAAGTTTCTCCACGAGTTCCTTTGTGCCTTACGTATTTCCTTCTTGTAGCTCCTAAGTAGGATTTTATATTCCTCATTGACAATCTCTTCGTTCGCTTGTTTGGCGATCTTGAAGAATTCCTTGAGGTTGTTCCTCTGGAGAGAGAGATCTCGGTTCCACCAGAGTGGCTTGGACCTCCTCTTCGTTCTCGAGGGTTTGCACGATGCATGGTAGGCGTTCAGTAACTCGTTGGATAGGGTCTTTAGGGAGGAGGTCTTTTGGGGAGAGTGAAACTTGCTCCAAAACTTTTGAAGGCAAAGAAAGTGAATTTCAACCGTAAATCGGGGTCGCATCTCCCCACCCCCTCACCCCCTCGCCCCACCCCTTTTAGCCGCTGCCTCGTTGCTGTAACAAATTGATAGGCGCTTAGAGCCGCCTGCCGCTTGCCGGTTGCTGGAAAGTGAAATTATTTCTATTTACGCTTCAATTATTGAATGATTTTCGTTCATTTATTGGCCGGCCATTTACTGCGATGGTGGATGGGGGACATCGCAGGCATCGCAGGAAGTCCAAAGGATCTTTATTAAATAAAGTTCGTTAATATGAATAATAATATTTAATAATAAAATATAATAAATCAAATATTTATATATTTAAGTAAAATATTTTTATATTTCAAATAATTATAATAAATAATAAATATGTATGTATATATTAAATTTATTTTTGTTTCAATACTGAAGAGATTGTGCCACACATTGCAACAACAGAGCACGGGTCGCAGGAACAGCCCCGGATCGGTCAGCCCTCAGGCCCATTGTATCGTCCATCGCAATCCCATCGGGTCCATCCTGGCGCAGGGACCTCCACAAAGTGAATGGAATCGTGCCAGTCAGTCCAGTCGGAGTTTAATTCAGAATCGAAAAGGTTTTCGTCGGCTTGAGAGCTTTGTGAATTGTGAAATTGTTGTTTGGAGTTTTGTTTGTGTTTCTCGATTTTCATTTTTCAGTTTTCGATTTTTGTTATTTGTTCGAAATGGACCTGGACCTCCTTTCCAGTAAGGAGTCGTTGGACAAGTGCGTGGACCTGCCCCCGGTCGCGGTGGGCGACAGCACCCGCGGATGCATCATCCGTAACCTGCGCGTTGCCATTTCGGGCACGTTCCAGAGCAAACCGAAGGCTGCTGCTTCGGCCAAGAAGAACGCGACTCCTGGGCGTGGCACCACACGCGGCGGCAAGGCGACTCCTGGGCGTGGCACCACACGCGGCGGCAAGGCGACTCCTGGGCGTGGCACCACACGCGGCGGCAACGCGACGCCCGCAGCGGAGACCGGGGGACGTCCGAGTCGCAACAGCAGCAAGCAGAGCGCTCCTCCTGGTCGTCGCGCGATTTCCCAAGGCCTGGACAACCCACCCGTCCGGGGGCGCTCTGTGGGAGGGTACGAGGAGGAATCTCCTCAAAGAATTCCACACCAGACTACAGATACAGATACAGATACAGATACAGATACAGATACAGATACAGGATACTGGTGGAGCTCCTCTTGGATCGTCCTGTGGGGCAGGTCGCCTAGGTCGGTGGAGTATTTTTGTGTGACTTTTGTCGGAATTAATCCGATTGAGGCATTTCTGAGGATGTTGTGTGGCAAGTGCTGCATGCCTGATAAATCGTGGGCTTTTGGGCCATTGGTTGAGCAATAACTCGCATTTTCCCGGACCCGGACCCAGACCCGGACCCGGACCCGGATCGGCCTCAATTCACGCATAAAATCCGCAATCAAATGTAAATGGAACGAGGGGGAACGTTGTGAGTTGCTGCGGACACCGCAACTCTACGGTTATACCCGATACTAAGTCAGTATGGCTCTCCTCCGGCAGACGCCGCTAATATTAAACGACACGACAAAGAGTGCGTGCGAGAGAGACAGAAAATCAGTCTGAGCGTGACGTCGGGCGCTGCGAAGCCAGTGCAAATTGATTTGTTCCTATTGGCTATAAAAATGATCTGATCTGATCCAGATTCAGATTCTGCAATCTGATAGATATGGTCATTATCTATGATTCTGCGTTTTTAGTTTTCTCGAATGTGCAATATTGTGGATGCAACAGATATTCGTCCTTTGTGTGGGCGGAAGGGGGTGGGGCGAAATTTTGAAACAAACTCGTGTCGGTCCGATATATTAGGAGTGTGGATACCAAATTTGGTTGCTCTAGCTTTTGTAGTCTCTGAGATCTAGGCGCTAATGTTTTACTCTAAGCAAAGCCGCCTATGCTACGTGTGTGTTAGAGAGAGACAGGGCGAGAAAACATGAAATTGTTTTCTTGATGCTGGCTATAATAATGATTCCGCAGTCTTAAAGATATGGTCATTCTCTACAATTCTACGTTTTTGGTTTTCTCATATCTTTAAAATTGTGGATGCCACAGATTTTCGTCCTTTGTGGGGGCGGAAGTGGGCGGGGCGAAGTTTTGAAATATTTTTTTAGCAGTGACATATTACAGAAGTCTGGATCCAAAACATCGTTGCTCTAGCTCTTATAGTCTTTGAGCAATAGGCGCTGAGGGGGACGGACAGACGGACAGACGGACGGACGGACGGACGGACAGACAGACAGGGCTCAATCGACTCGGCTATTGATGCTGATCAAGAATATATATACCTTATGGGGTCGGAAACGATTCCTTCTGGACGTTACACACATCCACTTTTACCACAAATCTAATATACCCCAATACTCATTTTGAGTATCGGGTATAAGGTTAGGTTAGGTTAACCCGGACGGCCCTCAGCGGGGCCACGCATAGGCCAATATGGCCCTTAGTTATCCGGATGGGGGTGTGTATGAACCGTCGCGGGAGTGTTAATGTGGTTTTAAAAAGTCCCCGAGAATCGAGGTGTTTTTAGCATAGGCCAGCAGTTCCTGTGGCGTCCTTTTGGAGGCATCTTCCAGTGATGCCAACACTGGGGCGCCCAGGTATCTCCTCCTTGCCCTTGAGAGAGCCGGACAGTTGCAGATGAGATGTTCCAGGGTTTCGATAGCCCCAGGTTCCTCACATTTCCTACAACTGTCTCTGTTGGTGATGCCTAGCTTTGCTGCATGTGCAGCAGCCAGACAGTGACCTGTTAGTATCCCCACTAGCAATCTACAGTCCTTTCGTGGTAGGTGCAGTAGGTAGTGGCTAAGTTTCTCGTTGCGCTCCTTGCACATTATCTTCGAGGTTCTGCAGGTGGTGGTACGCCTCCACCTGCTATCAGTCTGTGCTCTAGCCTGCTTCTCTAGATCGCCTTGCAGCGTTCTGAGGGAGACAGGCACGTTCTCGGTTCTCCTATTCTCCAGCCCGACGCCTTCCTTAGCTAGTACGTCCGCCGCTTCGTTTCCTTCGATGCCCTGGTGGCTGGGAACCCAATAGATCCGCACTGTCTTTGTCGTGCTTAGGATGTCTAATGCCTCCCTGCTCGCCAAGACACTTCTGGAACTGACCGCGGACGACTGCATGGATCTTATCGCCGCTTGGCTGTCGACGAATAGGTTGACCGCATCGTGTGCTCGTTCTGTTAGGAGAGCGACCTCCGCTGCCTTCCCGATGGCAAAAACTTCTGCCTGGAATATGCTGCATTGGTCCGGTAGCTTATACGCCTTATCTCAGGGTCTGTACAGTATAGGCCCGCTCCTACTCCTCCTTCCATCTTGGAGCCGTCTGTGTATATATTGAGGTGCTCAGTTTGGTCCCTTCCAATTTTCCAGTCTTCAGGTCCCAAAGATGTGGTTGTTTTGACGTCAAGGCAAGTTTGGGGGTCATGTAATCAGTTGATCTGGTCATGTCCCTGCCAATTGAACTGTGCCCGTATCCTTATATGGATAGGTTTCCTGATGCTATAAGGCGTTGTGCTGCCTTTCCCGCAATCAGGCGAGCGTGAATGTCCAGGGGGTCGATTCCGAGTATAGTTTCGAGTGCTTTTGTTGGGGTTGACCTCAGCGCCCCTGTAATACAGAGCAGAGCCTGTCGCTGAGTCTTTTCCTTAAGCTTATGGTATGTCTTCTTTTCAATAGCCTGCCACCACACTAAGGCTCCATACAGCAGAGTTGGTCGCACCACCGAGATGTAGATCCAGTGCATTAGAGCAGGTGACAGGCCCCATGTGCTGCTGAGCATCTTCTTGGATGCATAAAGCGCAATGGTAGCCTTCTTCACCCTTTCCACTACATTGGGCCTCCATGCCAGCTTGCTGTCCAGTACTGTGCATAGGTATTTCACCTGTGATTTTGGAGTCAGCCTAGTTTGGTCAATTTTCGGGGGGGTCCATATCGGTACCTTGTACCTCTTGGTAAAGAGGATGAGGTCCGTCTTGTCCGCGTTGATACTGAGTCCTACCTCTTCCGCCCACTCACGTATCTCCCTGAGTGTACGTTCCATTATGGAGCTGAGGGTCGATGGACATACACCCGTAATAAGTATGCTTATGTCATCTGCATAGGCTGTTATTTTTGGGGCCTTCCTTTCAAATCTCTTAATGAGGTCGTCGACCACCAAATTCCACAGTAGTGGCGATAGGACTCCACCTTGAGGTGTGCCTCTGTGTGCCCCCTTTACCATGGAAGCGGTGCCCCACTCCGATTGCACCCGTCTACAACTTAGGAGGTTTTTGATCCAGACGTTGATTGCAGGGTGTATGTTATTCGCTTCTAGGCGATTTGTTATTGCGGTTGTTGCCACGTTGTTGAATGCTCCTGAGATGTCCACAAATGCTCCCAAAGCATACTTTTTGTTGTGAAGGGCGCTCTCGATGGTGGCTACTAGCGAGTGTAGTGCCGTCTCCACCGATTTCCCCTTGGTGTAGGCGTGTTGGTTTATTGACATCAGTCCCCCTACCTCATTCCTGATGTGTAAATCCAACAGCTTTTCTAGTGTTTTTAGTAGAAAGGAGGTAAAGCTTATCGGTCTGTAATCCTTGGGACTCACGTGGCTGCACTTTCCTGCCTTAGGGAGGAAGACAACCCTCGAGGTTCTCCATTGGATGGGGATATAGCCTGTACTTAGGCATGCTGAGTATATTGAAAAGAGCCATGGGGTAATAACCTCTTTGGTCAACTGCATCATGGCTGGGAATATCCCGTCCAGTCCTGGTGCTTTTATGGCCGCGAAGGAGTCTATGGCCCAGTGGATTCTCTTAGTGGTTAACAGACCTATTGGGGGGTGCTGTTCCTCAGTTGCTAGGTCCTGATGCTCCTTGGCGTCAGTGACCTCGGTGCATCCAGGGAAGTGCGCCTCCATTAGTGCTGTTAGGGCTTCTTTACTGCCCTCTGTCCACTGTCCGTTGTCTAGTTTTAGTTGGCTCTGTACTGTGGGCTGCTTTGAGAGCAGCTTCCGGAGCCTAGCGGTTTCGGGCACTTTCTCAATGTTGGAGCAGAAGTTTCTCCACGAGTTCCTTTGTGCCTTACGTATTTCCTTCTTGTAGCTCCTAAGTAGGATTTTATATTCCTCATTGACAATCTCTTCGTTCGCTTGTTTGGCGATCTTGAAGAATTCCTTGAGGTTGTTCCTCTGGAGAGAGAGATCTCGGTTCCACCAGAGTGGCTTGGACCTCCTCTTCGTTCTCGAGGGTTTGCACGATGCATGGTAGGCGTTCAGTAACTCGTTGGATAGGGTCTTTAGGGAGGAGGTCTTTTGAGGAGAGTGAAACTTGCTCCAAAACTTTTGAAGGCAAAGAAAGTGAATTTCAACCGTAAATCGGGGTCGCATCTCCCCACCCCCTCACCCCCTCGCCCCACCCCTTTTAGCCGCTGCCTCGTTGCTGTAACAAATTGATAGGCGCTTAGAGCCGCCTGCCGCTTGCCGGTTGCTGGAAAGTGAAATTATTTATATTTACGCTTCAATTATTGAATGATTTTCGTTCATTTATTGGCCGGCCATTTACTGCGATGGTGGATGGGGGACATCGCAGGCATCGCAGGAAGTCCAAAGGATCTTTATTAAATAAAGTTCGTTAATATGAATAATAATATTTAATAATAAAATATAATAAATCAAATATTTATATATTTAAGTAAAATATTTTTATATTTCAAATAATTATAATAAATAATAAATATGTATGTATATATTAAATTTATTTTTGTTTCAATACTGAAGAGATTGTGCCACACATTGCAACAACAGAGCACGGGTCGCAGGAACAGCCCCGGATCGGTCGGCCCTCAGGCCCATTGTATCGTCCATCGCAATCCCATCGGGTCCATCCTGGCGCAGGGACCTCCACAAAGTGAATGGAATCGTATTCGTATTCGTATTCGTAGTAGGCGTGCCCTCCTCGACAGAGTACTCAGATTTGTGCCCACAAATTGTCAGGAATCGTGCCAGTCAGTCCAGTCGGAGTTTAATTCAGAATCGAAAAGGTTTTCGTCGGCTTGAGAGCTTTGTGAATTGTGAATTTGTTGTTTGGAGTTTTGTTTGTGTTTCTCGATTTTCATTTTTCATTTTTCAGTTTTCGATTTTTGTTATTTGTTCGAAATGGACCTGGACCTCCTTTCCAGTAAGGAGTCGTTGGACAAGTGCGTGGAGTTTGACCTGCCCCCGGTCGCGGTGGGCGACAGCACCCGCGGATGCATCATCCGTAACCTGCGCGTTGCCATTTCGGGCACGTTCCAGAGCAAACCGAAGGCTGCTGCTTCGGCCAAGAAGAACGCGACTCCTGGGCGTGGCACCACACGCGGCGGCAAGGCGACTCCTGGGCGTGGCACCACACGCGGCGGCAACGCGACGCCCGCAGCGGAGACCGGGGGACGTCCGAGTCGCAACAGCAGCAAGCAGAGCGCTCCTCCTGGTCGTCGCGCGATTTCCCAAGGCCTGGACAACCCACCCGTCCGGGGGCGCTCTGTGGGAGGGTACTCGCTGCGCAGTCGCAGCGCTGTGTCGATGGCCAGGGCCAGAGTGCTGATCACATCCTTGCCAGGCGAACGGCGGGAGGAGGACGCACCCCAAGGCCGCTGCTACGGACCGCAGAGACGCCGCTCGTACCTGGATCTGGACCAGGATCTGGCCCAGCTGAACTGGACCGGCCATCAGGAGGATGCTGGCCCACGCCACCCATTCAGCGGCTCGGCTCGTCGCCAGGGCGGGCGGGTGGCGCCTCTCCACCCGGGCACCCGCATGGAGCCCGCCGGGCAGAGCCACTCACAGGTGTCCGTGCCCCCCATGGCACACTTCCGTCGGCTATGCCGCGCTCTGGATCGTCACTACAGTCCGCTGTCGCACTTCCTCGTGTTCCTGGCTGGGATGCTGGCCACTCTGCTGTGCGTGGCCCTGACGCCCGCCAACCAATATCTCTAAAAAGACTTGCACTCGAACACTGAAAGGGGCAGCGGTTTCCACAACGGGCTGCAGATACACCATACACTACGCAAGATACACGACACACGATACCGATACGTGCTTGAGTTCCATCGCCGATCGAAGACTGTTCTGCCCCACAAATATTTGCATTGAATAAACGAGGAGGAATCTCCTTAAAGAATTCCACACCAGACTACAGATACAGATACAGATACAGGATACAGGTGTCCTGTGGGGCAGGTCGCCTAGGTCGGTGGAGTATTTTTGTGTGACTTTTGTCGGAATTAATCCGATTGAGGCATTTCTGAGGATGTTGTGTGGCAAGTGCTGCATGCCTGATAAATCGTGGGCTTTTGGGCCATTGGTTGAGCAATAACTCGCATTTTCCCGGACCCGGACCCAGACCCGGACCCGGACCCGGATCGGCCTCAATTCACGCATAAAATCCGCAATCAAATGTAAATGGAACGAGGGGGAACGTTGTGAGTTGCTGCGGACACCGCAACTCTACGGTTATACCCGATACTAAGTCAGTATGGCTCTCCTCCGGCAGACGCCGCTAATATTAAACGACACGACAAAGAGTGCGTGCGAGAGAGACAGAAAATCAGTCTGAGCGTGACGTCGGGCGCTGCGAAGCCAGTGCAAATTGATTTGTTCCTATTGGCTATAAAAATGATCTGATCTGATCCAAATTCAGCAATCTGATATATATGGTCATTATCTATGATTCTGCGTTTTTAGTTTTCTCGAATCTGCAATATTGTGGATGCAACAGATTTTCGTTCTTTGTGTGGGCGGAAGGGGGTGGGGCGAAATTTTGAGATACACGTTTTGTAGTAAGATCTAACAGGAGTGCGGATACCAAATTTGGTTACTCTAGCCTTAATAGTCTCTGAGATTTTTGAATATCCCCAGATTTTCGTCCTTTGCGGGGGCGGAAGGGGGTGTGGCGAAATTTTGAAACAAACTCGTCTCGGTCCGATATATTAGGAGTGTGGATACCAAATTTGGTTGCTCTAGCTTTTGTAGTCTCTGAGATCTAGGCGCTAATGTTTTACTCTAAGCAAAGCCGCCTATGCTACGTGTGTGTTAGAGAGAGACAGGGCGAGAAAAAATGAAATTGTTTTCTTGATGCTGGCTATAATAATAATACGATCCAATTCAGATTCCGCAGTCTTAAAGATATGGTCATTCTCTACAATTCTACGTTTTTGGTTTTCTCATATCTTTAAAGTTGTGGATGCCACAGATTTTCGTCCTTTGTGGGGGCGGAAGTGGGCGGGGCGAAGTTTTGAAATATTTTTGTAGCAGTGACATATTACAGAAGTCTGGATCCAAAACATCGTTGCTCTAGCTCTTATAGTCTTTGAGCACTAGGCGCTGAAGGGGACGGACAGACGGACAGACGGACGAACGGACAGACGGACAGACAGACAGGGCTCAATCGACTCGGCTATTGATGCTGATCAAGAATATATATACCTTATGGGGTCGGAAACGATTCCTTCTGGACGTTACACACATCCACTTTTACCACAAATTTAATATACCCCAATACTCATTTTGAGTATCGGGTATAAAAAGTACATTAAAGTTTTCGCTGGCGCATCAACGAATTTTGGTGCCAATTTGCAGCCGATGCAAAAAAAATGTATAATTTATACAAAAAAATTGAAACTGTTGAAATTAATTGCTTTTTCAGAGTTACATAAATGAAAAATGTTGTGTTTTTTTTAAAGGTTTTTCTCCGACATAATAATTTTGAAGATAACCTTGAATATTTGTTATGTTTACGGTTTTAGCATTCTTCCGTGGAGCTTACCAAAAAATTCTGGACCTGTCTAGTTGGTAACTTGGTTCGTCCTGATTATAAAACAGTAAATATCATTGTTCTTTGATTGCGTCTATTTTTTTTTTAGTAGTTTCATTGTTTGCCGACCAGAATATGACTAGTGTTTCAGAGTGAAGTCTGACCAGGCGTTGTAGACAATTGGATGCGTGTAGATGTATAACAGCACCCACATTAGGAACATGCAGAACATTAGGATCGGGTCTGCACTGGAAAACACCAATCTAAAATATTCGATTTGATGTCGGAATCAAAGGGTCCTGCTCCACGTACAAATTCACATACTATATTGTATCTATATTTATCTATCACAGTGACCTGTGACATTCAGTGATCACAACTCTAAAATATGTAGATATTCCACATTCAAATTCGATTCCGATAACAAAAATAAAGTCAAGTCCAACAGAAAATAGTTCAGGAAAAAGGGTAAGCAAAACGGAACAACAAAGGAGCAAGTAGGTACCCCCCACCCTCCCATTGGTGGCCAATGGTGGCCCCCCACAGCCCTTTGTCCAGCAGCGGTATGGGTGTGTATTCGTGTGTTCCTGTGTCCGTGTGTCGTTGGTTAATGTGTGGAAAATTATAAGCATTGGTGACTCTTGCAATATCCCCACGCTGCAAGTGGTGCGCTGTCGCTGCCTCTGCCTCAGTCGCTGCTTACCGAAATAGCGCTGTTTCTGCAGTCGCTGCCGCTAGACCAATGTGTCTCTGTGTGTGTGTGTGGGGGGGTTTTTTTTTGCTTATAGGTCAAGTTAAAAGTAAAAGTATCCAACACCATTTGAGCCGTGTCTATGCTACTCGTCGCCCTCTTTCGCCCTTGTTCGTTCGCCCTCTCTCTCTTTATCATCCGATCCCTTTTGAGTCTTTTGAGTTTTTGCGAAACATTCGCGTTACGTATCCCCAAGCAGCAATGGAAATTGATTTCAACGTATCTCTCCCATTCGCAGGTGGCCAGCGATCATCACCAGCCGCAGCAGCAACAGCAGCACCAGCACCATCAGCAGCAGACAGCGGATCAACTCGTCCTGGATATCAGCATGGAGCAGTCACAGTCGCAGCAGCACCGCCTCCATGGCGCCCTCACACGCACCATCTCACAGCCGGCTCAACAGCGCCACCCTCTGCACCAGCAGCAGATCCAACAACAGCAGCAACAGCAGCAGCAGCAACAGCAGCAGCAGGGTGTTGCCTCCTTGGTGACCATCATTGAGAATCTGAGGAACATGAATCTGCACCGTAAGCTCGAGCGCACACAGTTGGAGCCGCTGCTCCAACAGCCCATGAACATATCTCGGTGAGTGCCCCCCCCCCCCAGATCTGTCAGATCTTTCATTATGCGCCAGACGTGCCTTACATGTGACTTACTCTTTCCCTTCGTTTGTGTGTTGCAGCTACAAGACGGAGCTGTGCCGCCCGTTCGAGGAGGCCGGCGAGTGCAAGTACGGAGAGAAGTGCCAGTTCGCGCACGGCTTCCACGAGCTGCGCAACCTGCAGCGCCATCCCAAGTACAAGACAGAGTACTGCCGCACCTTCCACAGCGTCGGCTTCTGCCCCTACGGGCCGCGCTGCCATTTTGTGCACAACGCGGACGAGGCCCGCGCTCAGCAGCAGGCCGCAGCCCAGGCGGAAGAGGATTGGGAGGACAGGCCAAGCAGATGCTGCAGAACAGCATGAGCACGCCGATGCAGCAGCAGGAGATGCCGCGCTTGCCCGTCTTCAACCGCCTGAGCTCTGCCGTGGAGGACTACCAGCAGAAGCTTCAGTCCAGCCTACTGCCCTAAGCAGCTCCAGCATCAGCATCAACACGAACATCAACACAGTCAAGCCACACCTCACCTTCGCCTTCGCCTTCGCCTTCGCCCTCGCCCAATCACCCAGCATCCCCCAATCCTTTGTACAACAAACAAGCACAGAAACACAAAACAAAATCGTACGACCGTCAATATGTGGCCTTATCAAATGGAACCCTTTACTCTACGCCTTACGCCCCACATCGTCTTCCCTTTAAAGTAATAATGAATACTATGCTAATCGGAAGCGAGAAAGAGAGAGAACTCTGGAATGACCCACATAATCAATATCAGAGAGGAACATGAAAGAGTTTTTGAATGCCAGTTGAATTATTCATTATTTATACAATATACTTATTATATACTACAATGCCTTGTTCGTTATTTATGTAATCATACAATCTATATGCCAAGATAGTTCATAGATTTCTTCCGCACAAAAGACAGCAACGAGAAAAGACAACAACCGATCAGGATCGAACACAACTGTACATGAATTTTGTTACATGCTGAAACATGCCTATTTATGCTTCCATTGCAACACAACTGTGTATTTTTATATAGTAAATTACATTTTTATGAAGTGAAAACCATTTAGTTTACGGCGAATTTTAGGTTATTTAGCCATTAAATGAAAGCGTTACAAAATAAATGAAACAAAAAAAACCAAAGTCGATTCCATTTACCCAACAGCAACGGGGCCGCTGACTATGGCGGGGGTTATCGCCAATCTCTCTTCCAGGGCGTCTGTCGACGGGGTGACGGTGACGGCGACGGTACGCTATCGGTCCGGCGGAGACACCGTCCGGCACACCGATTGCAAGCTCTGCAAACCTTTTTTTTTATGTTATTTCCAAACCATTCGGTTCCCGCCACAAGGCATTTGCACCTGAACGATCAGAGAGGATCTTGAGGTATCAAAACGCCACAATTGACCGACTGGGAAAGTAGCATAGCATAGCATCAGAGCCAAGGTCCAAGTAGCAGCAGGTTCAAGAAGCTTCAGTTGCGTCATTGCAGCCATTTTCATAGTTTCATAGGCGCCGGCTTCCAGAGTTTCATAGCACCCAAAGAGCATAGTTGCATAGCCAGCACCTTAAATAGTTTCGTAGCAGGCAAATTTCATGGTTTCGTAGCAGCCACTTCAAGAGTGGAATTATTTATAAATTATGGCATATTTTCAGGCTGTTTTGCAAATACAAATTCTGGTTCCAATCGGTTGGCACAACTGTCCCTATCACGAAAGATATAGCCAAGGAAAAACAAAAAGTTGAAGCAGACTTAAAATTGGTACAAAACGAGAAAAATTAAAAAAAAAGTCAAACGGCCAACCTAGCTTACAAAAGCACAATTTTCGACATACAAAAAAACTATTTTTTTTTTATCTGTTCGAATTATAATGCATCATGAACCTTATCAATACTTTTTCTATATTTTTAACATCGATATTAATAGAAACGAGGGGGAACGTTGTGAGTTGCTGCGGACACCGCAACTCTACGGTTATACCCGATACTAAGTCAGTATGGCTCTCCTCCGGCAGACGCCGCTAATATTAAACGACACGACAAAGAGTGCGTGCGAGAGAGACAGAAAATCAGTCTGAGCGTGACGTCGGGCGCTGCGTAGCCACTGCAAATTGATTTGTTCCTATTGGCTATAAAAATGATCTGATCTGATCCAGATTCAGCAATCTGATAGATATGGTCATTATCTATGATTCTGCGTTTTTAGTTTTCTCGAATCTGCAATGTTGTGGATGCAACAGATTTTCGTCCTTTGTGGGGGCGGAAGGGGGTGGGGCGAAATTCTGAGATATACGTTTTATAGTGAGATCTAACAGAAATGCGGATACCAAATTTGGTTACTCTAGCCTTAATAGTCTCTGAGATTTGTGGATGCCCCAGATTTTTGTCCTTTGCGGGGGCGGAAGGGGGTGTGGCGAAATTTGGACACGAAACGGTCAAGGTCCGATATCACAGGAGTGTGGATACCAAATTTGGTTGCTCTGGCTTTTATAGGTTCTGAGATCCTTGAACTCATATTTTGCAATTGACAAAACCGACCATGAAACCTGTGTGTTAGAGAGAGACAGAGCGAGAAAGAATGAAATTGTTTTCTTGATTCTGGCTATAATCATTATACGATCATGTTCAGATTTTGCACTGTAGAAGATATGGTCATCCTCGCCGATTCTGCGTTTTTGGTTTTATCGTATCTTTAAAAATGTGGATGCCACAGATTTTCGTTCTTTGTGGGGGCGGAAGTGGGCGGGGCGAAGTTTTGAAATATTTTTGTAGCAGTGACATATCACAGAAGTCTGGATCCAAAACATTGTTGCTCTAGCTCTTATAGTCTTTGAGCACTAGGCGCTGAAGGGGACGGACGGACGGACGGACGGACAGACGGACAGACAGACAGGGCTCAATCGACTCGGCTATTGATGCTGATCAAGAATATATATACTTTATGGGGTCGAAAACGATTCCTTCTGGACGTTACACACATCCACTTTTACCACAAATCTAATATACCCCAATACTCATTTTGAGTATCGGGTATAAAAAGTACATTAAAGTTTTCGCTGGCGCATCAACGAATTTTGGTGCCAATTTGCAGCCGATGCAAAAAAAATGTATAATTTATACAAAAAAATTGAAACTGTTGAAATTAATTGCTTTTTCAGAGTTACATAAATGAAAAATGTTGTGTTTTTTTTAAAGGTTTTTCTCCGACATAATAATTTTGAAGATAACCTTGAATATTTGTTATGTTTACGGTTTTAGCATTCTTCCGTGGAGCTTACCAAAAAATTCTGGACCTGTCTAGTTGGTAACTTGGTTCGTCCTGATTATAAAACAGTAAATATCATTGTTCTTTGATTGCGTCTATTTTTTTTTTAGTAGTTTCATTGTTTGCCGACCAGAATATGACTAGTGTTTCAGAGTGAAGTCTGACCAGGCGTTGTAGACAATTGGATGCGTGTAGATGTATAACAGCACCCACATTAGGAACATGCAGAACATTAGGATCGGGTCTGCACTGGAAAACACCAATCTAAAATATTCGATTTGATGTCGGAATCAAAGGGTCCTGCTCCACGTACAAATTCACATACTATATTGTATCTATATTTATCTATCACAGTGACCTGTGACATTCAGTGATCACAACTCTAAAATATGTAGATATTCCACATTCAAATTCGATTCCGATAACAAAAATAAAGTCAAGTCCAACAGAAAATAGTTCAGGAAAAAGGGTAAGCAAAACGGAACAACAAAGGAGCAAGTAGGTACCCCCCACCCTCCCATTGGTGGCCAATGGTGGCCCCCCACAGCCCTTTGTCCAGCAGCGGTATGGGAGTGTATTCGTGTGTTCCTGTGTCCGTGTGTCGTTGGTTAATGTGTGGAAAATTATAAGCATTGGTGACTCTTGCAATATCGCCACGCTGCAAGTGGTGCGCTGTCGCTGCCTCTGCCTCAGTCGCTGCTTACCGAAATAGCGCTGTTGCTGCAGTCGCTGCCGCTAGACCAATGTGTCTCTGTGTGTGTGTGTGTGTGGGTGGTTTTTTTTTGCTTATAGGTCAAGTTAAAAGTAAAAGTATCCAACACCATTTGAGCCGTGTCTTTGCTACTCGTCGCCATCTTTCGCCCTTGTTCGTTCGCCCTCTCTCTTTATCATCCGATCCCTTTTGAGTCTTTTGAGTTTTTGCGAAACATTCGCGTTACGTATCCCCAAGCAGCAATGGAAATTGATTTCAACGTATCTCTCCCATTCGTAGGTGGCCAGCGATCATCACCAGCCGCAGCAGCAACAGCAGCACCAGCACCATCAGCAGCAGACAGCGGATCAACTCGTCCTGGATATCAGCATGGAGCAGTCACAGTCGCAGCAGCACCGCCTCTATGGCGCCCTCACACGCACCATCTCACAGCCGGCTCAACAGCGCCACCCTCTGCACCAGCAGCAGATCCAACAACAGCAGCAACAGCAACAGCAGCAGCAGCAGGGTGTTGCCTCCTTGGTGACCATCATTGAGAATCTGGGGAACATGAATCTGCACCGTAAGCTCCAGCGCACACAGTTGGAGCCGCTGCTCCAACAGCCCATGAACATATCTCGGTGAGTGCCCCCCCCCCCCCAGATCTGTCAGATCTTTTATTATGCGCCAGACGTGCCTTACATGTGACTTACTCTTTCCCTTCGTTTGTGTGTTACAGCTACAAGACGGAGCTGTGCCGCCCGTTCGAGGAGGCCGGCGAGTGCAAGTACGGAGAGAAGTGCCAGTTCGCGCACGGCTTCCACGAGCTGCGCAACCTGCAGCGCCATCCAAAGTACAAGACGGAGTACTGCCGCACCTTCCACAGCGTCGGCTTCTGCCCCTACGGGCCGCGCTGCCACTTTGTGCACAACGCGGACGAGGCCCGCGCTCAGCAGCAGGCCGCAGCCCAGGCGGAAGCGGATTGGGAGGACAGGCCAAGCAGAAGAGCATGAGCACGCCGATGCAGCAGGAGGAGATGCCGCGCTTGCCCGTCTTCAACCGCCTGAGCTCTGCCGTGGAGGACTACCAGCAGAAGCTTCAGTCCAGCCTACTGCCCTAAGCAGCTCCAGCATCAGCATCAACACGAACATCAACACAGTCAAGCCACACCTCACCTTCGCCTTCGCCTTCGCCTTCGCCCGAAATCTGATCTTGAAAACAAATCAAATAATACTTGTATACACGCACGCGACTGTATACAGATCTTCGGTCTTGCATATATAGGACCTATTCGCGGACCCGCACACCCATTAGAACCCAGGCACTTTTGCTCTTGTTTAATATTTATGCAAAAATTGTACTAGTTATTACATGCGATCGGTCGTATTGAGAATCGATTATCAATCGATCCGATCAATGTATCAAAATCCAATCCAAAACATATAGGTTAGGTTAGGTTAGGTTAACCCGGACGGCCCTCAGCGGGGCCACGCATAGGCCAATATGGCCCTTAGTTATCCGGATGGGGGGGTGTATGAACCATCGCGGGAGTGTTAATGTGGTTTTAAAAGTCCCCGAGAATCGAGGTGTTTTTAGCATAGGCCAGCAGTTCCTGTGGCGTCCTTTTGGAGGCATCTTCCAGTGATGCCAACACTGGGGCGCCCAGGTATCTCCTCCTTGCCCTTGAGAGAGCCGGACAGTTGCAGATGAGATGTTCCAGGGTTTCGATAGCCCCAGGTTCCTCACATTTCCTACAACTGTCTCTGTTGGTGATGCCTAGCTTTGCTGCATGTGCAGCAGCCAGACAGTGACCTGTTAGTATCCCCACTAGCAATCTACAGTCCTTTCGTGGTAGGTGCAGTAGGTAGTGGCTAAGTTTCTCGTTGCGCTCCTTGCACATTATCTTCGAGGTTCTGCAGGTGGTGGTACTCCTCCACCTGCTATCAGTCTGTGCTCTAGCCTGCTTCTCTAGATCGCCTTGTCTGTCTGCTTAGGATGTCTAATGCCTCCCTGCTCGCCAAGACACTTCTGGAACTGACCGCGGACGACTGCATGGATCTTATCGCCGCTTGGCTGTCGACGAATAGGTTGACCGCATCGTGTGCTCGTTCTGGTAGGAGAGCGACCTCCGCTGCCTTCCCGATGGCAAAAACTTCTGCCTGGAATATGCTGCATTGGTCCACTAGCTTATACGACAGCCTTATCTCAGGGTCTGTACAGTATAGGCCCGCTCCTACTCCTCCTTCCATCTTGGAGCCGTCTGTGTATATATTGAGGTGCTCAGTTTGGTCCCTTCCAATTTTCCAGTCTTCAGGTCCCAAAGATGTGGTTGTTTTGACGTCAAGGCAAGGTCATGTCCCTGCCAATTGAACTGTGCCCGTATCCTTGTATGGATAGGTTTCCTGATGCTATAAGGCGTTGTGCTGCCTTTCCCGCAATCAGGCGAGCGTGAATGTCCAGGGGGTCGATTCCGAGTATGGTTTCGAGTGCTTTTGTTGGGGTTGACCTCAGCGCCCCTGTAATACAGAGACGAGCCTGTCGCTGAGTCTTTTCCTTAAGCTTATGGTATGTCTTCTTTTCAATAGCCTGCCACCACACTCCATACAGCAGAGTTGGTCGCACCACCGAGATGTAGATCCAGTGCATTAGAGCAGGTGACAGGCCCCATGTGCTGCTGAGCATCTTCTTGGATGCATAAAGCGCAATGGTAGCCTTCTTCACCTTTTCCACTACATTGGGCCTCCATGCCAGCTTGCTGTCCAGTACTGTGCCTAGGTATTTCACCTGTGATTTTGGAGTCAGCCTAGTTTGTAAAATTTTCGGGGGGGTCCATATCGGTACCTTGTACCTCTTGGTAAAGAGGATGAGGTCCGTCTTGTCCGCGTTGATACTGAGTCCTACCTCTTCCGCCCACTCACGTATCTCCCTGAGTGTACGTTCCATTATGGAGCTGAGGGTCGATGGACATACACCCGTAATAAGTATGCTTATGTCATCTGCATAGGCTGTTATTTTTGGGGCCTTCCTTTCAAATCTCTTAATGAGGTCATCGACCACCAAATTCCACAGTAGTGGCGATAGGACTCCACATTGAGGTGTGCCTCTGTGTGCCCCTTTTACCATGGAAGCGGTGCCCCACTCCGATTGCACCCGTCTACAACTTAGGAGGTTTTTGATCCAGACGTTGATTGCAGGGTGTATGTTATTCGCTTCTAGGCGACTTGTCATTGCGGTTGTTGCCACGTTGTTGAATGCTCCTGAGATGTCCACAAATGCTCCCAAAGCATACTTTTTGTTGTGAAGGGCGCTCTCGATGGTGGCTACTAGCGAGTGTAGTGCCGTCTCCACTGATTTCCCCTTGGCGTAGGCGTGTTGGTTTATTGACATCAGTCCCCCTACCTCATTCCTGATGTGTAAATCCAACAGCTTTTCTAGTGTTTTTAGTAGAAAGGAGGTAAGGCTTATCGGTCTGTAATCCTTGGGACTCACGTGGCTGCACTTTCCTGCCTTAGGGAGGAAGACAACTCTCGAGGTTCTCCATTGGATGGGGATATAGCCTGTACTTAGGCATGCTGAGTATATTGCGAAGAGCCATGGGGTAATAACCTCTTTGGTCAACTGCATCATGGCTGGGAATATCCCGTCCAGTCCTGGTGCTTTTATGGCCGCGAAGGAGTCTATGGCCCAGTGGATTCTCTTAGTGGTTAACAGACCTATTGGGGGGTGCTGTTCCTCAGTTGCTAGGTCCTGATGCTCCTTGGCGTCAGTGACCTCGGTGCATCCAGGGAAGTGCGCCTCCATTAGTGCTGTTAGGGCTTCTTTACTGCCCTCTGTCCACTGTTCGTTGTCTAGTTTTAGTTGGCTCTGTACTGTGGGCTGCTTTGAGAGCAGCTTCCGGAGCCTAGCGGTTTCGGGCACTTTCTCAATGTTGGAGCAGAAGTTTCTCCACGAGTTCCTTTGTGCCTTACGTATTTCCTTCTTGTAGCTCCTAAGTAGGATTTTATATTCCTCATTGACAATCTCTTCGTTCGCTTGTTTGGCGATCTTGAAGAATTCCTTGAGGTTGTTCCTTTGGAGAGAGAGATCTCGGTTCCACCAGAGTGGCTTGGACCTCCTCTTCGTTCTCGAGGGTTTGCACGATGCATGGTAGGCGTTCAGTAACTCGTTGGATAGGGTCTTTAGGGACTTCTCTATATCCTCCGCGGATTTCACTGAGCCCGGATTCGCGAGCTTCGAAGTAACAGTCTTTTTAAACTTTACCCAGTTTGTGTTTCGGGGGTTTCTATAGACTGTTATCTTCGAAGAGTGTTTGAATTCGCACTTGAACTGAATGTACTTATGGTCTGAGAAGAATGGTCTTTCGAGGACTCTCCAGTCAGATACCAAGGTACTCTTTCCCGTGACAAGAGTTAGGTCTAGCACGTTTGACGAGGTGGGACCCACGAAGGTGTGTTCCTCCCCCACGTTTGCTACATCTAAGTTAGTGGATAAGATAAAGTCTAGGAGTGACTCACCTCTATCGTTGGTGTCAGGGCTCCCCACACATTGTGATGGGCGTTGGCGTCTGCACCGATGAGGAGTTGGAGATTTTTGGAGCCGGCTTCTGTCACCAGACTCCTAAGTTCTTCCGGCGGGGCGGGCCTGTCGTGTGCCATGTAGCAGGAAGCTGCCATTAGGCGCTTTTCCTCGCTCTCCAGCATCACCACCGTCAGGTCATCCGTGCTGTAATGAGACATAAGATGAGCATGGATTCCCTTCCGTACGAGGACGGCGGTTCTGTTCCTGCTTACCGATGTTGAGTAGAGAAGGCTGTAATTTGAGGACTTTAGTCCGGCCACAGAGTTGCCTGACGCAATCCACGGCTCCTGGACTAAAGCTATGTCGGCGGGCCCTTGCTCCATGGCAATGAGGAGCTCCGCCGACGCTACCTTGCTTTTATGGAGATTGAGTTGCAGCACCCTTAGTGTCATGGGTGGCTAACTCAACCTCGCACGACGGGTTGACTATGATTGTCAGGTCACCGTCACCGTCTTCCTCCTCCTCCGAGTCGTCCAGCGCAAGACCCTGGGCGGCCTCCACTATGGTCTCCAGACCTAGGTCCTTCTCGACCTCGCCTGCCTGGAGGGTGTGCGCATCTTTATCCTCGGGGTGGCGCTTTTTCAGCCGTAGGTATACGCTACCTACGCCCCACGCCATCTTCCCGAACTTGGGATACAGGATGTCCTCCGCCATCTTGCTGATCTGGAGGATCACGTGCTGGCCCCCCTCGTTGGGTAGTGGGCATGCAGAACCTTCCAATCAGCCGTTGGCACGTCCGGATTTTGCCTCTGCAGCAGCTTCAGTGCTCGCTCCCCCTGGACAGCAATGGGGAAGAGCACCTTCGCCTTTGGTATGGCCTCCAGCTTGGCCCCCTCCCACAGAGCTTCCAGTAGGGGCACCTTCTGCACCAGCCACTGCCGCGTTGGGTCGTCATTGCACTTGAGGATTTTGACCCCGTTCAGCCATCCCGCTCCATCGAACGTGGGCATGGGAGCGCTAGGGTCCTCCTCCATTCGCGAGAACAGTGCCTCGACGAGCTGCGCGTGGACTAACTTCCACTGCGCCGCCGTCATCTTCCCGTTCTCATCGCTGCGATCGATCAAGGCCACAATGAGATGTCTCTTGGACACCTCGCTCATGGCCTTCTGCCTCGGCTTCCTTGTCTTCAGCTGGGGGGTGGCCACCTTGGGCCCGCGTTGCCGCTTGCTCGCCGGAGTGTCTTTGGCAGCACTCTCGATCGAGCGTTGCCTCTTGGTGGCCAACATCTCCTCCACCTTGTTGGCGAATCCACCGTTTGTTGCCTTCATCTGCGGCAGCTGCGCGTAGTATTCGCGGCCCTCCTGTACCCGTTGCTCAGCCCAGGCTAGCTTGGACTTCTCCTCTTGGGAGATATCCGCCTTGCCCTGGAGCCGGCTCAGTAACTTGAGGGCCGCCTTATACTGAGCTTTTGCCTTCATCCCCTCCCTGGAACGCTTCGGCCCTTCCCTACGCAGGGAGCTGGTACCTGGTTCCGGCGAGCGGAGAAGGCTTTCCTCTTCGGTCTTGCTAAGGTTTAGCACGCTCTCCAGGTCCGAGTCTGCATCGACAACGGCACCCGCGCGGCTCAACCTGCAACGCGTCGTTTTTGTGGCAGTAGTATTACAACTGACATGACCTGCTCCCGCCATGCCCGAGGTGTGACCGCTGGCGACACGCAGAGAGGATTGCTCCTCCCCGTGCCCGCCGGTGGTAGCAGTCACGCTTTCCACCGACGTTTGGGTTGACATCCCAACCCGTGTTTGCTCCTTATCTACCTCCATATTTGGCCCGAAGGTCCATACCGGTTAATGTTTTTCGGGGGGACCACCCCCTAGCGTTTTATGCCTGGCCGCCAGGCACCTCTAGCCATGGCCTTGGTTCAGTTCCCCCGACTTTAGATCGGGAAGACGATGGACCATAGCCTTAGCTAGACACTGCATTACCCCGGGCAAGGCAAGCGACAGTGCATTATCCTCGCCCGGGATAATGCAGTGTCCATTGCCCAGCCGGCACCCTCGCGGAGGGTTCAGCTAGAGGGTTTTTGCCAGCTCCAAAACATAAACATATATATACAAAATATATGTACATGAATACATATATATATGTATACATATATATTTTATATATAACGTTGGACCGTAACGTTGTCTTCCAATCCAATCCAAAACGGATCGCCGAGAGCCGAGAGCCGAGTAGGTTCTTTAATTTATTATCCTGCTAAATTATGTAGTAGCAACGTTGTGTACATACTGCGATATGAGTTGATATTTTTTGATAAACTTTTATATAAATTATACATACTTATGATTACGAGACTACGATAATGATAATGATAACGATAACGATAACAGTAACAGTAACAGTAGCGCCAATGCCAATCCACTGGCGAACGCTATTAACGATGATATACCTCTTGCAGTCCTCTGCAATGCAACAAAACAAAACAAAAACGAAACAAAAAGAAAAGAAAAAGACCCAATCACAATTGAAACAAAAGACATAGAAGAACAAAACAGATTTTTGTCAATTGTTCATCAAAAGACTATCGATATCGAACGAGCACTACTCGATATTCGACTCGATTCGATTTGATTCGGTGGAAAATACAGAAGCTAGTGCTTATTCCCAAGCCAGGCAAGCCGCCGGGTACAGCGTCGTCGTATAGGCCTATCTGCCTGATCGACACCGCGGGTAAACTGCTTGAGAAGGTGGTTTGCGCGCGACTGGAACGCTCCATCGCGGAGGCTGGCGACCTCTCACCGCACCAATACGGCTTTCGCAAGGCCCGATCCACGATAGACGCCGTTCGTAAGGTGGTGGACATTGCCTCCGGTGCAATTGCTGGCACTCGGTGGAAAGGCGGCGGGAAAGAGTATTGCCTAGTAGTCACTCTAGACATTAAGAACGCGTTCAACACGGCGAGGTGGAGCTGCATCCTAAGGGCGCTGGAGAGTTTCGACACACCCAGGTACCTGCAGCGGATGGTACAAAGCTACTTTGAGAGAAGGCTGCTTTTGTACGACACGCAGGCTGGCACGGAGGAATACGAGGTATCGGCAGGCGTCCCGCAGGGTTCAGTGCTTGGCCCCACTCTGTGGAACGCAATGTATGACGGCATCAGAAGGTGGCAACAGCGCTGGGACACGACCACTAAGGGGCGTTGGACCCACCAGCTTATCCCGTCCATCGACGCGTGGGTAAGCAGGAAGCACGGGCAGGTCAACTTTTACCTGACTCAGCTCCTCAGTGGTCACGGCTGCTTCCGAAGCTACCTTCATCGCTTCGGGCACGCGGACTCCGCAGAATGCTCTTGGTGGCTCTTCCCTTCGCTTGTGTGTTGCAGCTACAAGACGGAGCTGTGCCGCCCGTTCGAGGAGGCCGGCGAGTGCAAGTACGGAGAGAAGTGCCAGTTCGCGCACGGCTTCCACGAGCTGCGCAACCTGCAGCGCCATCCCAAGTACAAGACGGAGTACTGCCGCACCTTCCACAGCGTCGGCTTCTGCCCCTACGGGCCGCGCTGCCACTTTGTGCACATCGCGGACGAGGCCCGCGCTCAGCAGCAGGCCGCAGCCCAGGCGGAAGCGGATTGGGAGGACAGGCCAAGCAGAAGAGCATGAGCACGCCGATGCAGCAGGAGGAGATGCCGCGCTTGCCCGTCTTCAACCGCCTGAGCTCTGCCGTGGAGGACTACCAGCAGAAGCTTCAGTCCAGCCTACTGCCCTAAGCAGCTCCAGCATCAGCATCAACACGAACATCAACACAGTCAAGCCACACCTCACCTTCGCCTTCGCCTTCGCCCGAAATCTGATCTTGAAAACAAAACAAATAATACTTGTATACACGCACGCGACTGTATACAGATCTTCGGTCTTGCATTTATAGGACCTATTCGCGGACCCATTAGAACCCAGGCACTTTTGCTCTTGTTTAATATTTATGCAAAAATTGTACTAGTTATTACATGCGATCGGTCGTATTGAGAATCGATTATCAATCGATCCGATCAATGTATCAAAATCCAATCCAAAACATATAGGTTAGGTTAGGCTAGGTTAACCCGGACGGCCCTCAGCGGGGCCACGCATAGGCCAATATGGCCCTTAGTTATCCGGATGGGGGGGTGTATGAACCATCGCGGGAGTGTTAATGTGGTTTTAAAAGTCCCCGAGAATCGAGGTGTTTTTAGCATAGGCCAGCAGTTCCTGTGGCGTCCTTTTGGAGGCATCTTCCAGTGATGCCAACACTGGGGCGCCCAGGTATCTCCTCCTTGCCCTTGAGAGAGCCGGACAGTTGCAGATGAGATGTTCCAGGGTTTCGATAGCCCCAGGTTCCTCACATTTCCTACAACTGTCTCTGTTGGTGATGCCTAGCTTTGCTGCATGTGCAGCAGCCAGACAGTGACCTGTTAGTATCCCCACTAGCAATCTACAGTCCTTTCGTGGTAGGTGCAGTAGGTAGTGGCTAAGTTTCTCGTTGCGCTCCTTGCACATTATCTTCGAGGTTCTGCAGGTGGTGGTACTCCTCCACCTGCTATCAGTCTGTGCTCTAGCCTGCTTCTCTAGAT
The DNA here is from genome assembly GCF_003369915.1 of Drosophila miranda. NCBI lineage: Eukaryota > Metazoa > Arthropoda > Insecta > Diptera > Drosophilidae > Drosophila > Drosophila miranda. The sequence goes on from NC_046674.1 coordinate 26,709,335, forward strand.
CGCCTTGTCTGTCTGCTTAGGATGTCTAATGCCTCCCTGCTCGCCAAGACACTTCTGGAACTGACCGCGGACGACTGCATGGATCTTATCGCCGCTTGGCTGTCGACGAATAGGTTGACCGCATCGTGTGCTCGTTCTGTTAGGAGAGCGACCTCCGATGCCTTCCCGATGGCAAAAACTTCTGCCTGGAATATGCTGCATTGGTCCGGTAGCTTATACGACAGCCTTATCTCAGGGTCTGTACAGTATAGGCCCGCTCCTACTCCTCCTTCCATCTTGGAGCCGTCTGTGTATATATATATTTTCCAGTCTTCAGGTCCCAAAGATGTGGTTGTTTTGACGTCAAGGCAAGTTTGGGGGGTCATGTAATCAGTTGATCTGGTCATGTCCCTGCCAATTGAACTGTGCCCGTATCCTTATATGGATAGGTTTCCTGATGCTATAAGGCGTTGTGCTGCCTTTCCCGCAATCAGGCGAGCGTGAATGTCCAGGGGGTCGATTCCGAGTATAGTTTCGAGTGCTTTTGTTGGGGTTGACCTCAGCGCCCCTGTAATACAGAGCAGAGCCTGTCGCTGAGTCTTTTCCTTAAGCTTATGGTATGTCTTCTTTTCAATAGCCTGCCACCACACTAAGGCTCCATACAGCAGAGTTGGTCGCACCACCGAGATGTAGATCCAGTGCATTAGAGCAGGTGACAGGCCCCATGTGCTGCTGAGCATCTTCTTGGATGCATAAAGCGCAATGGTAGCCTTCTTCACCCTTTCCACTACATTGGGCCTCCATGCCAGCTTGCTGTCCAGTACTGTGCCTAGGTATTTCACCTGTGATTTTGGAGTCAGCCTAGTTTGGTCAATTTTCGGGGGGGTCCATATCGGTACCTTGTACCTCTTGGTAAAGAGGATGAGGTCCGCTTGTCCGCGTTGATACTGAGTCCTACCTCTTCCGCCCACTCACGTATCTCCCTGAGTGTACGTTCCATTATGGAGCTGAGGGTCGATGGACATACACCCGTAATAAGTATGCTTATGTCATCTGCATAGGCTGTTATTTTTGGGGCCTTCCTTTCAAATCTCTTAATGAGGTCATCGACCACCAAATTCCACATTAGTGGCGATAGGACTCCACCTTGAGGTGTGCCTCTGTGTGCCCCTTTTACCATGGAAGCGGTGCCCCACTCCGATTGCACCCGTCTACAACTTAGGAGGTTTTTGATCCAGACGTTGATTGCAGGGTGTATGTTATTCGCTTCTAGGCGACTTGTTATTGCGGTTGTTGCCACGTTGTTGAATGCTCCTGAGATGTCCACAAATGCTCCCAAAGCATACTTTTTGTTGTGAAGGGCGCTCTCGATGGTGGCTACTAGCGAGTGTAGTGCCGTCTCCACTGATTTCCCCTTGGTGTAGGCGTGTTGGTTTATTGACATCAGTCCCCCTACCTCATTCCTGATGTGTAAATCCAACAGCTTTTCTAGTGTTTTTAGTAGAAAGGAGGTAAGGCTTATCGGTCTGTAATCCTTGGGACTCACGTGGCTGCACTTTCCTGCCTTAGGGAGGAAGACAACTCTCGAGGTTCTCCATTGGATGGGGATATAGCCTGTACTTAGGCATGCTGAGTATATTGCGAAGAGCCATGGGGTAATAACCTCTTTGGTCAACTGCATCATGGCTGGGAATATCCCGTCCAGTCCTGGTGCTTTTATGGCCGCGAAGGAGTCTATGGCCCAGTGGATTCTCTTAGTGGTTAACAGACCTATTGGGGGGTGCTGTTCCTCAGTTGCTAGGTCCTGATGCTCCTTGGCGTCAGTGACCTCGGTGCATCCAGGGAAGTGCGCCTCCATTAGTGCTGTTAGGGCTTCTTTACTGCCCTCTGTCCACTGTCCGTTGTCTAGTTTTAGTTGGCTCTGTACTGTGGGCTGCTTTGAGAGCAGCTTCCGGAGCCTAGCGGTTTCGGGCACTTTCTCAATGTTGGAGCAGAAGTTTCTCCACGAGTTCCTTTGTGCCTTACGTATTTCCTTCTTGTAGCTCCTAAGTAGGATTTTATATTCCTCATTGACAATCTCTTCGTTCGCTTGTTTGGCGATCTTGAAGAATTCCTTGAGGTTGTTCCTTTGGAGAGAGAGATCTCGGTTCCACCAGCGTGGCTTGGACCTCCTCTTCGTTCTCGAGGGTTTGCACGATGCATGGTAGGCGTTCAGTAACTCGTTGGATAGGGTCTTTAGGGACTTCTCTATATCCTCCGCGGATTTCACTGAGCCCGGATTCGCGAGCTTCGAAGTAACAGTCTTTTTAAACTTTACCCAGTTTGTGTTTCGGGGGTTTCTATAGACTGTTATCTTCGAAGAGTGTTTGAATTCGCACTTGAACTGAATGTACTTATGGTCTGAGAAGAATGGTCTTTCGAGGACTCTCCAGTCAGATACCAAGGTACTCTTTCCCGTGACAAGAGTTAGGTCTAGCACGTTTGACGAGGTGGGACCCACGAAGGTGTGTTCCTCCCCCACGTTTGCTACATCTAAGTTAGTGGATAAGATAAAGTCTAGGAGTGACTCACCTCTATCGTTGGTGTCAGGGCTTCCCCACACATTGTGATGGGCGTTGGCGTCTGCACCGATGAGGAGTTGGAGATTTTTGGAGCCGGCTTCTGTCACCAGACTCCTAAGTTCTTCCGGCGGGGCGGGCCTGTCGTGTGCCATGTAGCAGGAAGCTTCCATTAGGCGCTTTTCCTCGCTCTCCAGCATCACCACCGTCAGGTCATCCGTGCTGTAATGAGACATAAGATGAGCATGGATTCCCTTCCGTACGAGTACGGCGGTTCTGTTCCTGCTTACCGATGTTGAGTAGAGAAGGCTGTAATTTGAGGACTTTAGTCCGGCCACAGATTTGCCTGACGCAATCCACGGCTCCTGGACTAAAGCTATGTCGGCGGGCCCTTGCTCCATGGCAATGAGGAGCTCCGCCGACGCTACCTTGCTTTTATGGAGATTGAATTGCAGCACCCTTAGTGTCATGGGTGGCTAACTCAACCTCACACGACGGGTTGACTATGATTGTCAGGTCACCGTCACCGTCTTCCTCCTCCTCCGAGTCGTCCAGCGCAAGACCCTGGGCGGCCTCCACTATGGTCTCCAGACCTAGGTCCTTCTCGACCTCGCCTGCCTGGAGGGTGTGCGCATCTTTATCCTCGGGGTGGCGCTTTTTCAGCCGTAGGTATACGCTACCTACGCCCCACGCCATCTTCCCGAACTTGGGATACAGGATGTCCTCCGCCACCTTGCTGATCTGGAGGATCACGTGCTGGCCCCCCTCGTTGGGTAGTGGGCTACCGGCATGCAGAACCTTCCAATCAGCCGTTGGCACGTCCGGATTTTGCCTCTGCAGCAGCTTCAGTGCTCGCTCCCCTGGACAGCAATGGGGAAGAGCACCTTCGCCTTTGGTATGGACGGGATCAGCTCCCTGTCTACCACCTCCAGCTTGGCCCCCTCCCACAGAGCTTCCAGTGGGGGCACCTTCTGCACCAGCCACTGCCGCGTTGGGTCGTCATTGCACTTGAGGATTTTGACCCCGTTCAGCCATCCCGCTCCATCGAACGTGGGCATGGGAGCGCTAGGGTCCTCCTCCATTCGCGAGAACAGTGCCTCGACGAGCTGCGCGTGGACTAACTTCCACTGCGCCGCCGTCATCTTCCCGTTCTCATCGCTGCGATCGATCAAGGCCACAATGAGATGTCTCTTGGACACCTCGCTCATGGCCTTCTGCCTCGGCTTCCTCGTCTTCAGCTGGGGGGTGGCCACCTTGGGCCCGCGTTGCCGCTTGCTCGCCGGAGTGTCTTTGGCAGCACTCTCGATCGAGCGTTGCCTCTTGGTGGCCAACATCTCCTCCACCTTGTTGGCGAATCCACCGTTTGTTGCCTTCATCTGCGGCAGCTGCGCGTAGTATTCGCGGCCCTCCTGTACCCGTTGCTCAGCCCAGGCTAGCTTGGACTTCTCCTCTTGGGAGATATCCGCCTTGCCCTGGAGCCGGCTCAGTAACTTGAGGGCCGCCTTATACTGAGCTTTTGCCTTCATCCCCTCCCTGGAACACTTCGGCCCTTCCCTACGCAGGGAGCTGGTACCTGGTTCCGGCGAGCGGAGAAGGCTTTCCTCTTCGGTCTTGCTAAGGTTTAGCACGCTCTCCAGGTCCGAGTCTGCATCGACAACGGCACCCGCGCGGCTCAACCTGCAACGCGTCGTTTTTGTGGCAGTAGTATTACAACTGACATGACCTGCTCCCGCCATGCCCGAGGTGTGACCGCTGGCGACACGCAGAGAGGATTGCTCCTCCCCGTGCCCGCCGGTGGTAGCAGTCACGCTTTCCACCGACGTTTGGGTTGACATCCCAACCCGTGTTTGCTCCTTATCTACCTCCATATTTGGCCCGAAGGTCCATACCGGTTAATGTTTTTTTTGGGGGGGACCACCCCCTAGCGTTTTATGCCTGGCCGCCAGGCACCTCTAGCCATGGCCTTGGTTCAGTTCCCCCGACTTTAGATCGGGAAGACGATGGACCATAGCCTTAGCTAGACACTGCATTACCCCGGGCAAGGCAAGCGACAGTGCATTATCCTCGCCCGGGATAATGCAGTGTCCATTGCCCAGCCGGCACCCTCGCGGAGGGTTCAGCTAGAGGGTTTTTGCCAGCTCCAAAACATATACATATATATACAAAATATATGTACATGAATACATATATATATGTATACATATATATTTTATATATAACGTTGGACCGTAACGTTGTCTTCCAATCCAATCCAAAACGGATCGCCGAGAGCCGAGAGCCGAGTAGGTTCTTTAATTTATTATCCTGCTAAATTATGTAGTTGCAACGTTGTGTACATACTGCGATATGAGTTGATATTTTTTGATAAACTTTTATATAAATTATACATACTTATGATTACGAGACTACGATAATGATAATGATAACGATAACGATAACAGTAACAGTAACAGTAGCGCCAATGCCAATCCACTGGCGAACGCTATTAACGATGATATACCTCTTGCAGTCCTCTGCAATGCAACAAAACAAAACAAAAACGAAACAAAAAGAAAAGAAAAAGACCCAATCACAATTGAAACAAAAGACATAGAAGAACAAAACAGATTTTTGTCAATTGTTCATCAAAAGACTATCGATATCGAACGAGCACTACTCGATATTCGACTCGATTCGATTTGATTCGGTGGAAAATACAGAAGCTAGTGCTTATTCCCAAGCCAGGCAAGCCGCCGGGTACAGCGTCGTCGTATAGGCCTATCTGCCTGATCGACACCGCGGGTAAACTGCTTGAGAAGGTGGTTTGCGCGCGACTGGAACGCTCCATCGCGGAGGCTGGCGACCTCTCACCGCACCAATACGGCTTTCGCAAGGCCCGATCCACGATAGACGCCGTTCGTAAGGTGGTGGACATTGCCTCCGGTGCAATTGCTGGCACTCGGTGGAAAGGCGGCGGGAAAGAGTATTGCCTAGTAGTCACTCTAGACATTAAGAACGCGTTCAACACGGCGAGGTGGAGCTGCATCCTAAGGGCGCTGGAGAGTTTCGACACACCCAGGTACCTGCAGCGGATGGTACAAAGCTACTTTGAGAGAAGGCTGCTTTTGTACGACACGCAGGCTGGCACGGAGGAATACGAGGTATCGGCAGGCGTCCCGCAGGGTTCAGTGCTTGGCCCCACTCTGTGGAACGCAATGTATGACGGCATCAGAAGGTGGCAACAGCGCTGGGACACGACCACTAAGGGGCGTTGGACCCACCAGCTTATCCCGTCCATCGACGCGTGGGTAAGCAGGAAGCACGGGCAGGTCAACTTTTACCTGACTCAGCTCCTCAGTGGTCACGGCTGCTTCCGAAGCTACCTTCATCGCTTCGGGCACGCGGACTCCGCAGAATGCTCTTGGTGGCTCTTCCCTTCGCTTGTGTGTTGCAGCTACAAGACGGAGCTGTGCCGCCCGTTCGAGGAGGCCGGCGAGTGCAAGTACGGAGAGAAGTGCCAGTTCGCGCACGGCTTCCACGAGCTGCGCAACCTGCAGCGCCATCCCAAGTACAAGACGGAGTACTGCCGCACCTTCCACAGCGTCGGCTTCTGCCCCTACGGGCCGCGCTGCCACTTTGTGCACATCGCGGACGAGGCCCGCGCTCAGCAGCAGGCCGCAGCCCAGGCGGAAGCGGATTGGGAGGACAGGCCAAGCAGAAGAGCATGAGCACGCCGATGCAGCAGGAGGAGATGCCGCGCTTGCCCGTCTTCAACCGCCTGAGCTCTGCCGTGGAGGACTACCAGCAGAAGCTTCAGTCCAGCCTACTGCCCTAAGCAGCTCCAGCATCAGCATCAACACGAACATCAACACAGTCAAGCCACACCTCACCTTCGCCTTCGCCTTCGCCCGAAATCTGATCTTGAAAACAAAACAAATAATACTTGTATACACGCACGCGACTGTATACAGATCTTCGGTCTTGCATTTATAGGACCTATTCGCGGACCCGCACACCCATTAGAACCCAGGCACTTTTGCTCTTGTTTAATATTTATGCAAAAATTGTACTAGTTATTACATGCGATCGGTCGTATTGAGAATCGATTATCAATCGATCCGATCAATGTATCAAAATCCAATCCAAAACATATAGGTTAGGTTAGGCTAGGTTAACCCGGACGGCCCTCAGCGGGGCCACGCATAGGCCAATATGGCCCTTAGTTATCCGGATGGGGGGGTGTATGAACCATCGCGGGAGTGTTAATGTGGTTTTAAAAGTCCCCGAGAATCGAGGTGTTTTTAGCATAGGCCAGCAGTTCCTGTGGCGTCCTTTTGGAGGCATCTTCCAGTGATGCCAACACTGGGGCGCCCAGGTATCTCCTCCTCTCCCTTGAGAGAGCCGGACAGTTGCAGATGAGATGTTCCAGGGTTTCGATAGCCCCAGGTTCCTCACATTTCCTACAACTGTCTCTGTTGGTGATGCCTAGCTTTGCTGCATGTGCAGCAGCCAGACAGTGACCTGTTAGTATCCCCACTAGCAATCTACAGTCCTTTCGTGGTAGGTGCAGTAGGTAGTGGCTAAGTTTCTCGGTGCGCTCCTTGCACATTATCTTCGAGGTTCTGCAGGTGGTGGTACTCCTCCACCTGCTATCAGTCTGTGCTCTAGCCTGCTTCTCTAGATCGCCTTGTCTGTCTGCTTAGGATGTCTTATGCCTCCCTGCTCGCCAAGACACTTCTGGAACTGACCGCGGACGACTGCATGGATCTTATCGCCGCTTGGCTGTCGACGAATAGGTTGACCGCTGCCTTCCCGATGGCAAAAACTTCTGCCTGGAATATGCTGCATTGGTCCGGTAGCTTATACGACAGCCTTATCTCAGGGTCTGTACAGTATAGGCCCGCTCCTACTCCTCCTTCCATCTTGGAGCCGTCTGTGTATATATATATTTTCCAGTCTTCAGGTCCCAAAGATGTGGTTGTTTTGACGTCAAGGCAAGTTTGGGGGGTCATGTAATCAGTTGATCTGGTCATGTCCCTGCCAATTGAACTGTGCCCGTATCCTTATATGGATAGGTTTCCTGATGCTATAAGGCGTTGTGCTGCCTTTCCCGCAATCAGGCGAGCGTGAATGTCCAGGGGGTCGATTCCGAGTATAGTTTCGAGTGCTTTTGTTGGGGTTGACCTCAGCGCCCCTGTAATACAGAGCAGAGCCTGTCGCTGAGTCTTTTCCATAAGCTTATGGTATGTCTTCTTTTCAATAGCCTGCCACCACACTAAGGCTCCATACAGCAGAGTTGGTCGCACCACCGAGATGTAGACCCAGTGCATTAGAGCAGGTGACAGGCCCCATGTGCTGCTGAGCATCTTCTTGGATGCATAAAGCGCAATGGTAGCCTTCTTCACCCTTTCCACTACATTGGGCCTCCATGCCAGCTTGCTGTCCAGTACTGTGCCTAGGTATTTCACCTGTGATTTTGGAGTCAGCCTAGTTTGGTCAATTTTCGGGGGGTCCATATCGGTACCTTGTACCTCTTGGTAAAGAGGATGAGGTCCGTCTTGTCCGCGTTGATACTGAGTCCTACCTCTTCCGCCCACTCACGTATCTCCCTGAGTGTACGTTCCATTATGGAGCTGAGGGTCGATGGACATACACCCGTAATAAGTATGCTTATGTCATCTGCATAGGCTGTTATTTTTGGGGCCTTCCTTTCAAATCTCTTAATGAGGTCATCGACCACCAAATTCCACAGTAGTGGCGATAGGACTCCACCTTGAGGTGTGCCTCTGTGTGCCCCTTTTACCATGGAAGCGGTGCCCCACTCCGATTGCACCCGTCTACAACTTAGGAGGTTTTTGATCCAGACGTTGACTGCAGTACACCCTGCACCCTGTTATTCACTTCTAGGCGACTTGTTATTGCGGTTGTTGCCACGTTGTTAAATGCTCCTGAGATGTCCACAAATGCTCCCAAAGCATACTTTTTGTTGTGAAGGGCGCTCTCGATGGTGGCTACTAGCGAGTGTAGTGCCGTCTCCACTGATTTCCCCTTGGCGTAGGCGTGTTGGTTTATTGACATCAGTCCCCCTACCTCATTCCTGATGTGTAAATCCAACAGCTTTTCTAGTGTTTTTAGTAGAAAGGAGGTAAGGCTTATCGGTCTGTAATCCTTGGGACTCACGTGGCTGCACTTTCCTGCCTTAGGGAGGAAGACAACCCTCGAGGTTCTCCATTGGATGGGGATATAGCCTGTACTTAGGCATGCTGAGTATATTGAGAAGAGCCATGGGGTAATAACCTCTTTGGTCAACTGCATCATGGCTGGGAATATCCCGTCCAGTCCTGGTGCTTTTATGGCCGCGAAGGAGTCTATGGCCCAGTGGATTCTCTTAGTGGTTAACAGACCTATTGGGGGGTGCTGTTCCTCAGTTGCTAGGTCCTGATGCTCCTTGGCGTCAGTGACCTCGGTGCATCCAGGGAAGTGCGCCTCCATTAGTGCTGTTAGGGCTTCTTTACTGCCCTCTGTCCACTGTCCGTTGTCTAGTTTTAGTTGGCTCTGTACTGTGGGCTGCTTTGAGAGCAGCTTCCGGAGCCTAGCGGTTTCGGGCACTTTCTCAATGTTGGAGCAGAAGTTTCTCCACGAGTTCCTTTGTGCCTTACGTATTTCCTTCTTGTAGCTCCTAAGTAGGATTTTATATTCCTCATTGACAATCTCTTCGTTCGCTTGTTTGGCGATCTTGAAGAATTCCTTGAGGTTGTTCCTTTGGAGAGAGAGATCTCGGTTCCACCAGAGTGGCTTGGACCTCCTCTTCGTTCTCGAGGGTTTGCACGATGCATGGTAGGCGTTCAGTAACTCGTTGGATAGGGTCTTTAGGGACTTCTCTATATCCTCCGCGGATTTCACTGAGCCCGGATTCGCGAGCTTCGAAGTAACAGTTTTTTTAAACTTTACCCAGTTTGTGTTTTGGGGGTTTCTATAGACTGTTATCTTCGAAGAGTGTTTGAATTCGCACTTGAACTGAATGTACTTATGGTCTGAGAAGGATGGTCTTTCGAGGACTCCCCAGTCAGATACCAAGGTACTCTTTCCCGTGACAAGAGTTAGGTCTAGCACGTTTGACGAGGTGGGACCCACGAAGGTGTGTTCCTCCCCCACGTTTTCTACATCTAAGTTAGTGGATAAGATAAAGTCTAGGAGTGACTCACCTCTATCGTTGGTGTCAGGGCTTCCCCACACATTGTGATGGGCGTTGGCGTCTGCACCGATGAGGAGTTGGAGATTTTTGGAGCCGGCTTCTGTCACCAGACTCCTAAGTTCTTCCGGCGGGGCGGGCCTGTCGTGTGCCATGTAGCAGGAAGCTGCCATTAGGCGCTTTTCCTCGCTCTCCAGCATCACCACCATCAGGTCATCCGTGCTGTAATGAGACATAAGATGAGCATGGATTCCCTTCCGTACGAGATCGGCGGTTCTGTTCCTGCTTACCGATGTTGAGTAGAGAAGGCTGTAATTTGAGGACTTTAGTCCGGCCACAGAGTTGCCTGACGCAATCCACGGCTCCTGGACTAAAGCTATGTCGGCGGGCCCTTGCTCCATGGCAATGAGGAGCTCCGCCGACGCTACCTTGCTTTTATGGAGATTGAGTTGCAGCACCCTTAGTGTCATGGGTGGCTAACTCAACCTCACACGACGGGTTGACTATGATTGTCAGGTCACCGTCACCGTCTTCCTCCTCCTCCGAGTCGTCCAGCGCAAGACCCTGGGCGGCCTCCACTATGGTCTCCAGACCTAGGTCCTTCTCGACCTCGCCTGCCTGGAGGGTGTGCGCATCTTTATCCTCGGGGTGGCGCTTTTTCAGCCGTAGGTATACGCTACCTACGCCCCACGCCATCTTCCCGAACTTGGGATACAGGATGTCCTCCGCCATCTTGCTGATCTGGAGGATCACGTGCTGGCCCCCCTCGTTGGGTAGTGGGCTACCGGCATGCAGAACCTTCCAATCAGCCGTTGGCACGTCCGGATTTTGCCTCTGCAGCAGCTTCAGTGCTCGCTCCCCCTGGACAGCAATGGGGAAGAGCACCTTCGCCTTTGGTATGGACGGGATCAGCTCCCTGTCTACCACCTCCAGCTTGGCCCCCTCCCACAGAGCTTCCAGTAGGGGCACCTTCTGCACCAGCCACTGCCGCGTTGGGTCGTCATTGCACTTGAGGATTTTGACCCCGTTCAGCCATCCCGCTCCATCGAACGTGGGCATGGGAGCGCTAGGGTCCTCCTCCATTCGCGAGAACAGTGCCTCGACGAGCTGCGCGTGGACTAACTTCCACTGCGCCGCCGTCATCTTCCCGTTCTCATCGCTGCGATCGATCAAGGCCACAATGAGATGTCTCTTGGACACCTCGCTCATGGCCTTCTGCCTCGGCTTCCTCGTCTTCAGCTGGGGGGTGGCCACCTTGGGCCCGCGTTGCCGCTTGCTCGCCGGAGTGTCTTTGGCAGCACTCTCGATCGAGCGTTGCCTCTTGGTGGCCAACATCTCCTCCACCTTGTTGGCGAATCCACCGTTTGTTGCCTTCATCTGCGGCAGCTGCGCGTAGTATTCGCGGCCCTCCTGTACCCGTTGCTCAGCCCAGGCTAGCTTGGACTTCTCCTCTTGGGAGATATCCGCCTTGCCCTGGAGCCGGCTCAGTAACTTGAGGGCCGCCTTATACTGAGCTTTTGCCTTCATCCCCTCCCTGGAACACTTCGGCCCTTCCCTACGCAGGGAGCTGGTACCTGGTTCCGGCGAGCGGAGAAGGCTTTCCTCTTCGGTCTTGCTAAGGTTTAGCACGCTCTCCAGGTCCGAGTCTGCATCGACAACGGCACCCGCGCGGCTCAACCTGCAACGCGTCGTTTTTGTGGCAGTAGTATTACAACTGACATGACCTGCTCCCGCCATGCCCGAGGTGTGACCGCTGGCGACACGCAGAGAGGATTGCTCCTCCCCGTGCCCGCCGGTGGTAGCAGTCACGCTTTCCACCGACGTTTGGGTTGACATCCCAACCCGTGTTTGCTCCTTATCTACCTCCATATTTGGCCCGAAGGCCCATACCGGTTAATGTTTTTCGGGGGACCACCCCTAGCGTTTTATGCCTGGCCGCCAGGCACCTCTAGCCATGGCCTTGGTTCAGTTCCCCCGACTTTAGATCGGGAAGACGATGGACCATAGCCTTAGCTAGACACTGCATTACCCCGGGCAAGGCAAGCGACAGTGCATTATCCTCGCCCGGGATAATGCAGTGTCCATTGCCCAGCCGGCACCCTCGCGGAGGGTTCAGCTAGAGGGTTTTTGCCAGCTCCAAAACATATACATATATATACAAAATATATGTACATGAATACATATATATATGTATACATATATATTTTATATATAACGTTGGACCGTAAAGTTGTCTTCCAATCCAATCCAAAACGGATCGCCGAGAGCCGAGAGCCGAGTAGGTTCTTTAATTTATTATCCTGCTAAATTATGTAGTAGCAACGTTGTGTACATACTGCGATATGAGTTGATATTTTTTGATAAACTTTTATATAAATTATACATACTTATGATTACGAGACTACGATAATGATAATGATAACGATAACGATAACAGTAACAGTAACAGTAGCGCCAATGCCAATCCACTGGCGAACGCTATTAACGAGGATATACCTCTTGCAGTCCTCTGCAATGCAACAAAACAAAACAAAAACGAAACAAAAAGAAAAGAAAAAGACCCAATCACAATTGAAACAAAAGACATAGAAGAACAAAACAGATTTTTGTCAATTGTTCATCAAAAGACTATCGATATCGAACGAGCACTACTCGATATTCGACTCGATTCGATTTGATTCGGTGGAAAATACAGAAGCTAGTGCTTATTCCCAAGCCAGGCAAGCCGCCGGGTACAGCGTCGTCGTATAGGCCTATCTGCCTGATCGACACCGCGGGTAAACTGCTTGAGAAGGTGGTTTGCGCGCGACTGGAACGCTCCATCGCGGAGGCTGGCGACCTCTCACCGCACCAATACGGCTTTCGCAAGGCCCGATCCACGATAGACGCCGTTCGTAAGGTGGTGGACATTGCCTCCGGTGCAATTGCTGGCACTCGGTGGAAAGGCGGCGGGAAAGAGTATTGCCTAGTAGTCACTCTAGACATTAAGAACGCGTTCAACACGGCGAGGTGGAGCTGCACAGCCAGGTACCTACAGCGGATGGTACAAAGCTACTTTGAGAGAAGGCTGCTTTTGTACGACACGCAGGCTGGCACGGAGGAATACGAGGTATCGGCAGGCGTCCCGCAGGGTTCAGTGCTTGGCCCCACTCTGTGGAACGCAATGTATGACGGCATCTTGCGACTCAGCCTCCCCCACGGAGTACACATGGTGGGTTTTGCAGACGATGTGGCTGTCCTAGTGGTGGCAAAAGACCTGTCCGTCGTGGAAACGACCTGCAGCCAAACGATAGCGCGCATTGAACAGTGGCTGGACCTGGTCGGGCTCGAACTCGCACCCCACAAAACAGAGGCAGTGCTGGTATCCAGCCGGAAGAAAGTCGAGACGGCCAACATCTCAGTGGCAGGTACTCTGGTTTCGTCTAAGCGCGCTATCAAATACCTTGGTGTCCTGGTGGACACACGTCTCTGCTTTCGGGAGCACTTGGCCTACATGGGCACGAAGGCGGCGACCACCAACGGTGCGCTCTCGAGGCTAATGCTGAACACCCGAGGACCAAAGCAATGGCGGCGACAACTGCTAACGAGTGTCACGAGATCGGTGATGCTATATGCGGCGCCAATCTGGGCAAAGGCCCTTCGAACAGCGAGCTACGCACGGGGTCTGGCAGCCACGCACCGCCTCTCTTCGATTCGGATCACCAGTGCCTTCCGAACGGTCTCGGACGAGGCAGCACACGTGATCGCGGGCATAGCACCCCTGGAATTCCTGGCGGAGGAACGGTCCACATACTACCAGGAAACACATGGCAGAGGAATGGACGCGGCGGCGAAAAGGCAGGTACGCATGGCGTGCAAACAGGAGAGTCTCAGAAGGTGGCAACAGCGCTGGGACACGACCACTAAGGGGCGTTGGACCCACCAGCTTATCCCGTCCATCGACGCGTGGGTAAGCAGGAAGCACGGGCAGGTCAACTTTTACCTGACTCAGCTCCTCAGTGGTCACGGCTGCTTCCGAAGCTACCTTCATCGCTTCGGGCACGCGGACTCCGCAGAATGCTCTTGGTGCGGGCACTACGTGGAGGAGGATGCCGAGCATGCGATATTTTCGTGTGGCAGGTTCGCAGCGCAGCGCCAGCGGCTAGAAGAAGCGCTGGGTGGAGCCGTAGTCAAGCAGAGCTTGGTGCCGTGCATGCTCCTGTCCCCTGAAAACTGGGAAGCGACGAGCTGCTTCGCGGCGACCATTATGAGGGAACTGCGCGCTGTTGAGCACCAGACAAGAGTCCAGTTAGTCTAAACGAAGCCTGCACATGTGTGAAGCATTGCTTCACGGCCGTACCACACATGTTGGGCTTGCATAGCCTAGCCTTTAATATAGTTTGCTTTAAGTATAAAATAAGTTGTAAATACGAGCAATTAAATGGAATTAAAAAAAAAAAAAAACCACACTGACACTCACACACAAGCACACACATACACACACAAACGTATATATTTTGACCATTGATAATTTTATGTTTTTTTTATATGGTATATTCAGAAAGAATCATTTTGTTTATTATATATTTTTATTTAAATTAATTTATTTTATATATTTTTCTTGATTTCTTATTTTGGGTGCAGTTATATAATTATAATTGTTAGTGTTACGCGAGAAGAGAAGAGCAGCCCCTATATTATTTATACGAGACCGCAAGCCCCAGCCAGCCCAAAAACCACAAAACCTTACGCTCCTGCGAAGGAAAGGATAGATAATTTTGGAATCCTTATTTTTACTTTTTGTCATTGTCCCATTCAAAACCAATCACAAAAATCCAATATTTAACTATTTATATTAATTCGATTGATTTCACAGTGGCAGTGGTATTATATTTTTGTACAATTTGAAACAATAGCAGCGGAATAATTCGAAAAAAATTCAAAACAGAGAGAGGAATAGAGAGAGATGGAGAGATAGAGAAAGAGAGAGCGCGCTCGTTGATCAATCAAATGTGGGGGGTATATAATTCTCAAAGTGCCTTATTATTAATATATTATATATGAATATGAAACAAATACAGAAAACACACAAATTATGTATAGTCTTGAGAAAGAGTGAAAAAACAAAACAACAAAAAAAGGCATTAATTATTTATTTGTATTTAATTACTATCTACCCAATCAATCCCCACTTGTTACGGCAGAGTGCAAAGGTCTACCACATAATGATACTATGTAAAAAAACCAATACAAATTACTGTTTTGTTTTTTTTTTCTGTATTTATACTTAAACTTAGACGTAACTGAAACCCTCAGCTTTTGGTTATTACTATACGATAATTCTTTTTATAAAAACATGCTCTTCCCTTTGTACAACAAACAAGCACAGAAACACAAAACAAAATCGTACGACCGTCAATATGTGGCCTTATCAAATGGAACCCTTTACTCTACGCCTTACGCCCCACATCGTCTTCCCTTTAAAGTAATAATGAATACTATGCTAATCAGAAGCGAGAAAGAGAGAGAACTCTGGAATGACCCACATAATCAATATCAGAGAGGAACATGAAAGAGTTTTTGAATGCCAGTTGAATTATTCATTATTTATACAATATACTTATTATATACTACAATGCCTTGTTCGTTATTTATGTAATCATACAATCTATATACCAAGATAGTTCATAGATTTCTTCCGCACAAAAGACAGCAACGAGAAAAGACAACAACCGATCAGGATCGAACACAACTGTACATGAATTTTGTTACATGCTGAAACATGCCTATCTATGCTTCCATTGCAACACAACTGTGTATTTTTATATAGTAAATTACATTTTTATGTAGTGAAAACCATTTAGTTTACGGCGAATTTTAGGTTATTTAGCAATTAAATAAAAGCGTTACAAAATAAATGAAACAAAAACGAGGGGGAACGTTGTGAGTTGCTGCGGACACCGCAACTCTACGGTTATACCCGATACTAAGTCAGTATGGCTCTCCTCCGGCAGACGCCGCTAATATTAAACGACACGACAAAGAGTGCGTGCGAGAGAGACAGAAAATCAGTCTGAGCGTGACGTCGGGCGCTGCGTAGCCACTGCAAATTGATTTGTTCCTTTTGGCTATAAAAATGATCTGATCTGATCCAGATTCAGCAATCTGATAGATATGGTCATTATCTATGATTCTGCGAATTTTCTCGAATGTGCAATATTGTGGATGCAACAGATTTTCGTCCTTTGTGTGGGCGGAAGGGGGTGGGGTGAAATTTTGAGATACACGTTTTATAGTAAGATCTAACAGGAGTGCGGATACCAAATTTGGTTACTCTAGCCTTAATAGTCTCTGAGATTTTTGAATATCCCCAGATTTTCGTCCTTTGCGGGGGCGGAAGGGGGTGGGGCGGAATTTTGAAACAAACTCGTCTCGGTCCGATATATTAGGAGTGTGGATACCAAATTTGGTTGCTCTAGCTTTTGTAGTCTCTGAGATCTAGGCGCTAATGTTTTACTCTAAGCAAAGCCGCCTATGCTACGTGTGTGTTAGAGAGAGACAGGGCGAGAAAAAATGAAATTGTTTTCTTGATGCTGGCTATAATAATGATACGATCCAATTCAGATTCCGCAGTCTTAAAGATATGGTCATTCTCTACAACTCTACGTTTCTGGTTTTCTCATATTTTTAAAATTGTGGATGCCACAGATTTTCGTCCTTTGTGGGGGCGGAAGTGGGCGGGGCGAAGTTTTGAAATATTTTTGTAGCAGTGACATCACAGAAGTCTGGATCCAAAACATCGTTGCTCTCGCTCTTATAGTCTTTGAGCACTAGGCGCTGAAGGGGACGGACAGACGGACAGACAGACAGGGCTCAATCAACTCGGCTATTGATGCTGATCAAGAATATATATACTTTATGGGGTCGGAAACGATTCCTTCTGGACGTTACACACATCCACTTTTACCACAAATCTAATATACCCCAATACTCATTTTGAGTATCGGGTATAAAAAGTACATTAAAGTTTTCGCTGGCGCATCAACGAATTTTGGTGCCAATTTGCAGCCGATGCAAAAAAAATGTATAATTTATACAAAAAAATTGAAACTGTTGAAATTAATTGCTTTTTCAGAGTTACATAAATGAAAAATGTTGTGTTTTTTTTAAAGGGTTTCTCCGACATAATAATTTTGAAGATAACCTTGAATATTTGTTATGTTTACGGTTTTAGCATTCTTCCGTGGAGCTTACCAAAAAATTCTGGACCTGTCTAGTTGGTAACTTGGTTCGTCCTGATTATAAAACAGTAAATATCATTGTTCTTTGATTGCGTCTATTTTTTTTTTAGTAGTTTCATTGTTTGCCGACCAGAATATGACTAGTGTTTCAGAGTGAAGTCTGACCAGGCGTTGTAGACAATTGGATGCGTGTAGATGTATAACAGCACCCACATTAGGAAATTGCAGAACATTAGGATCGGGTCTGCACTGGTAAACACCAGTCTAAAATATTCGATTTGATGTCGGAATCAAAGGGTCCTGCTCCACGTACTAATTCACATACTATATTGTATCTATATTTATCTATCACAGTGACCTGTGACCTACAGTGATCACAACTCTAAAATATGTAGATATTCCACATTCAAATTCGATTCCGATAACAAAAATAAAGTCAAGTCCAACAGAAAATAGTTCAGGATAAAGGATAAGCAAAACGGAACAACAAAGGAACAAGTAGGTACCCCCCACCCTTCCATTGGTGGCCAATGGTGGCCCCCCACAGCCCTTTGTCCAGCAGCGGTATGGGAGTGTATTCGTGTGTTCCTGTGTCCGTGTGTCGTTGGTTAATGTGTGGAAAATTATAAGCATTGGTGACTCTTGCAATATCCCCACGCTGCAAGTGGTGCGCTGTCGCTGCCTCTGCCTCAGTCGCTGCTTACCGTAATAGCGCTGTTGCTGCAGTCGCTGCCGCTAGACCAATGTGTCTCTGTGTGTGTGTGTGTGTGTGGGGTTTTTTTTTGCTTATAGGTCAAGTTAAAAGTAAAAGTATCCAACACCATTTGAGCCGTGTCTTTGCTACTCGTCGCCCTCTTTCGCCCTTGTTCGTTCGCCCTCTCTCTCTTTATCATCCGATCCCTTTTGAGTCTTTTGAGTTTTTGCGAAACATTCGCGTTACGTATCCCCAAGCAGCAATGGAAATTGATTTCAACGTATCTCTTCCATTCGCAGGTGGCCAGCGATCATCACCAGCCGCAGCAGCAACAGCAGCAACAGCACCATCAGCAGCAGACAGCGGATCAACTCGTCCTGGATATCAGCATGGAGCAGTCACAGTCGCAGCAGCACCGCCTCTATGGCGCCCTCACACGCACCATCTCACAGCCGGCTCAACAGCGCGACCCTCTGCACCTGCAGCAGATCCAACAACAGCAGCAACAGCAACAGCAGCAGCAGCAGGGTGTTGCCTCCTTGGTGACCATCATTGAGAATCTGGGGAACATGAATCTGCACCGTAAGCTCCAGCGCACACAGTTGGAGCCGCTGCTCCAACAGCCCATGAACATATCTCGGTGAGTGAGGAACAGAGAGGAGAGAGGAACATGAAAGAGTTTTTGAATGCCAGTTGAATTATTCATTATTTATACAATATACTTATTATATACTACAATGCCTTGTTCGTTATTTATGTAATCATACAATCTATATGCCAAGATAGTTCATAGATTTCTTCCGCACAAAAGACAGCAACGAGAAAAGACAACAACCGATCAGGATCGAACACAACTGTACATGAATTTTGTTACATGCTGAAACATGCCTATTTATGCTTCCATTGCAACACAACTGTGTATTTTTATATATATTCCTAAAATGTTTGAGAGGGTTTTAACTCCGCACTTGCAACATCTCTGCAAGTCACTTATATCTCCAACTCAGCATGGATTTATAAGGCGGCGATCAACCACCACGAACTTGTTAGAGTTTACCTCTTTCATTATTAAAGGCTTTCAATGTAACTTACAGACGGATGTTATTTACACCGACTTTAGTAAAGCATTCGACTCTGTAAACCATTCCCTTTTAGCGCATAACCTTGACCTTTTAGGGTTTCCGCCCAACCTCCTGAGATGGATTTCTAGCTATCTTTGTTCTAGGTCTCAAAGAGTCCTCTTCAAAAACTCCCTCTCTTTACCAGTAAAGGTTTCTTCGGGAGTACCACAAGGCAGCCATCTAGGCCCCTTACTCTTCACACTCTTTATTAATGACTTACCTTCAGTATTAACATATTCTCGAGTACTTATGTATGCGGATGATGTTAAACTCTGTGTCCAGTACAAGGACATTTCATTTCATTCTCGCTTGCAATCCGATCTCAATAACTTTCAGTCATGGTGTTGTGCAAACTTGTTACACCTTAATGCCTCGAAATGCAAAGTTATGACATTTCATCGTTCTAGCCCTTTGTTGGCTCCCTACACCCTATTTGGTGGTTCTCTTGAGAGAATTACCCTGGTGGATGATCTGGGTGTTATGTTAGACCCCAAGTTAAAGTTTTCCGAACACATTTCTACCATGGTAAATAAGGCCATGGGCGTGCTTGGGTTTATAAAGAGGTGGTCAAAGGAATTTGACGACCCCTATATAACAAAGACTCTCTATACCTCGCTTGTTCGTCCGATCTTAGAATACGGCTCCTGTGTATGGTGCCCTCAGTACAAAGTACACCAGGACCGTATAGAATCAGTACAGAAAAACTTTTTACTCTTTGCTCTGCGGGGCCTTAACTGGGATGCGGGTGTAAGACTCCCATCTAACTCTAGTAGACTACTATTAGTAAACCTCCCATCCTTAGTTAACCGTAGAAAAATGCTTGGTGTGATATTTATGCACAACTTGATCAGGGGTGACATAGACAGCCCTGATCTGTTGAGCCGCATAAACTTCACGATTCCTATTAGACTGACTAGAAATTTTATACCGTTGTTCCTTCCACTTTGTAGATCGAATTATTCCTTGCATGAACCGTTTAGGGTCTTATGCTCGGATTATAATTCCCTCTACCATATTATATCCACCACTAATTCTCTTCCTCTTATTAAATTATTAATCCTTACACACCTTTCTATTAATTAGTAACTGTAGTGGTATTTGTACTTTGATTGCATGCTTAGTTTCTTAGTAAGTTTAGTACTAATTTTCCTCGAATGTTAGTCTAATAGCTATCTTTCTTGCATGTTCGCGTTTGGTTCGGCTACGCACCGCGCGTCATGCGGCAGCGCCCCTCGGTCGGTTGGTCGGGAGGAGGGCTGCGTTTTGCCTGGGATCCGCGCGTAACAGCCTTCTGCTGGTGTCACACGGGCCACTTGACGGTGCAGTAACTGCATCGCCTCTTGAAAGATGCAGTCATTGCATGTCAACGTCCACAATTAAAATTACATTTTTATGAAGTGAAAACCATTTAGTTTACGGCGAATTTTAGGTTATTTAGCAATTAAATGAAAGCGTTACAAAATAAATGAAACAAAAAAAACCAAAGTCGATTCCATTTACCCAACAGCAACGGGGCCGCTGCCTATGGCGGGGGTTATCGCCAATCTCTCTTCCAGGGCGTCTGTCGACGGGGTGACGGTGACGGCGACGGTACGCTATCGGTCCGGCGGAGAGACCGTCGGGCACACCGATTGCAAGCTCTGCAAACCTTTTTTTTATGTTATTTCCAAACCATTCGGTTCCCGCCACAAGGCATTTGCACCTGAACGATCAGAGAGGATCTTGAGGTATCAAAACGCCACAATTGACCGACTGGGAAAGTAGCATAGCATAGCATCAGAGCCAAGGTCCAAGTAGCAGCAGGTTCAAGAAGCTTCAGTTGCGTCATTGCAGCCATTTTCATAGTTTCATAGGCGCCGGCTTCCAGAGTTTCATAGCACCCAAAGAGCATAGTTGCATAGCCAGCACCTTAAATAGTTTCGTAGCAGGCAAATTTCATGGTTTCGTAGCAGCCACTTCAAGAGTGGATTTATTTATAAATTATGGCATACTTTCAGGCTGTTTTGCAAATACAAATTCTGGTTCCAATCGGTTGGCACAACTGTCCCTATCACGAAAGATATAGCCAAGGAAAAACAAAAAGTTGAAGCAGACTTAAAATTGGTACAAAACGAGAAAAATTAAAAAAAAAGTCAAACGGCCAACCTAGCTTACAAAAGCACAATTTTCGACATACGAAAAAATCTATTTTTTTTTATCTATTCGAATTATAATGCATCATGAACCTTATCAATACTTTTTCTATATTTTTAACATCGATATTAATAGAAACGAGGGGGAACGTTGTGAGTTGCTGCGGACACCGCAACTCTACGGTTATACCCGATACTAAGTCAGTATGGCTCTCCTCCGGCAGACGCCGCTAATATTAAACGACACGACAAAGAGTGCGTGCGAGAGAGACAGAAAATCAGTCTGAGCGTGACGTCGGGTGCTGCGTAGCCAGTGCAAATTGATTTGTTCCTATTGGCTATAAAAATGATCTGATCTGATCCAGCTTCAGCAATCTGATAGATATGGTCATTATCTATGATTCTGCGTTTTTAGTTTTCTCGAATGTGCAATATTGTGGATGCAACAGATTTTCGTCCTTTGTGTGGGCGGAAGGGGGTGGGGCGAAATTTTGAAACAAACTCGTCTCGGTCCGATATATTAGGAGTGTGGATACCAAATTTGGTTGCTCTAGCTTTTGTAGTCTCTGAGATCTAGGCGCTAATGTTTTACTCTAAGCAAAGCCTTTATGCTACGTGTGTGTTAGAGAGAGACAGGGCGAGGAAAAATGAAATTGTTTTCTTGATGCTGGCTATAATAATAATACGATCCAATTCAGATTCCGCAGTCTTAAAGATATGGACATTCTCTACAATTCTACGTTTTCTCATATCTTTAAAATTGTGGATGCCACAGATTTTCGTCCTTTGTGGGGGCGGAAGTGGGCGGGGCAAAGTTTTGAAATATTTTTGTAGCAGTGACATATCACAGAAGTCTGGATCCAAAACATCGTTGCTCTAGCTCTTATAGTCTTTGAGCACTAGGCGCTGAAGGGGACGGACAGACGGACAGACGGACGAACGGACAGACAGACAGGGCTCAATCGACTCGGCTATTGATGCTGATCAAGAATATATATACTTTATGGGGTCGGAAACGATTCCTTCTGGACGTTACACACATCCACTTTTACCACAAATCTAATATACC
The DNA here is from genome assembly GCF_003369915.1 of Drosophila miranda. Taxonomy (NCBI): domain Eukaryota; kingdom Metazoa; phylum Arthropoda; class Insecta; order Diptera; family Drosophilidae; genus Drosophila; species Drosophila miranda. The sequence goes on from NC_046674.1 coordinate 26,731,279, forward strand.
CCAATACTCATTTTGAGTATCGGGTATAAAAAGTACATTAAAGTTTTCGCTGGCGCATCAACGAATTTTGGTGCCAATTTGCAGCCGATGCAAAAAAAATGTATAATTTATACAAAAAAATTTAAACTGTTGAAATTAATTGCTTTTTCAGAGTTATATAAATGAAAAATGTTGTGTTTTTTTTAAAGGTTTTTCTCCGACATAATAATTTTGAAGATAACCTTGAATATTTGTTATGTTTACGGTTTTAGCATTCTTCCGTGGAGCTTACCAAAAAATTCTGGACCTGTCTAGTTGGTAACTTGGTTCGTCCTGATTATAAAACAGTAAATATCATTGTTCTTTGATTGCGTCTATTTTTTTTTTAGTAGTTTCATTGTTTGCCGACCAGAATATGACTAGTGTTTCAGAGTGAAGTCTGACCAGGCGTTGTAGACAATTGGATGCGTGTAGATGTATAACAGCACCCACATTAGGAACATGCAGAACATTAGGATCGGGTCTGCACTGGACCAGTCTAAAATATTCGATTTGATGTCGGAATCAAAGGGTCCTGCTCCACGTACAAATTCACATACTATATTGTATCTATATTTATCTATCACAGTGACCTGTGACATTCAGTGATCACAACTCTAAAATATGTAGATATTCCACATTCAAATTCGATTCCGATAACAAAAATAAAGTCAAGTCCAACAGAAAATAGTTCAGGATAAAGGATAAGCAAAACGGAACAACAAAGTAACAAGTAGGTACCCCCCACCCTCCCATTGGTGGCCAATGGTGGCCCCCCACAGCCCTTTGTCCAGCAGCGGTATGGGAGTGTATTCGTGTGTTCCTGTGTCCGTGTGTCGTTGGTTAATGTGTGGAAAATTATAAGCATTGGTGACTCTTGCAATATCCCCACGCTGCAAGTGGTGCGCTGTCGCTGCCTCTGCCTCAGTCGCTGCTTACCGAAATAGCGCTGTTTCTGCAGTCGCTGCCGCTAGACCAATGTGTCTCTGTGTGTGTGTGTGTGGGGGGTTTTTTTTTGCTTATAGGTCAAGTTAAAAGTAAAAGTATCCAACACCATTTGAGCCGTGTCTATGCTACTCGTCGCCCTCTTTCGCCCTTGTTCGTTCGCCCTCTCTCTCTTTATCATCCGATCCCTTTTGAGTCTTTTGAGTTTTTGCGAAACATTCGCGTTACGTATCCCCAAGCAGCAATGGAAATTGATTTCAACGTATCTCTTCCATTCGCAGGTGGCCAGCGATCATCACCAGCCGCAGCAGCAACAGCAGCACCAGCACCATCAGCAGCAGACAGCGGATCAACTCGTCCTGGATATCAGCATGGAGCAGTCACAGTCGCAGCAGCACCGCCTCTATGGCGCCCTCACACGCACCATCTCACAGCCGGCTCAACAGCGCCACCCTCTGCACCTGCAGCAGATCCAACAACAGCAGCAACAGCAACAGCAGCAGCAGCAGGGTGTTGCCTCCTTGGTGACCATCATTGAGAATCTGGGGAACATGAATCTGCACCGTAAGCTCGAGCGCACACAGTTGGAGCCGCTGCTCCAACAGCCCATGAACATATCTCGGTGAGTGCCCCCCCCCCCCTCCCCCCAGATCTGTCAGATCTTTCATTATGCGCCAGACGTGCCTTACATGTGACTTACTCTTTCCCTTCGTTTGTGTGTTGCAGCTACAAGACGGAGCTGTGCCGCCCGTTCGAGGAGGCCGGCGAGTGCAAGTACGGAGAGAAGTGCCAGTTCGCGCACGGCTTCCACGAGCTGCGCAACCTGCAGCGCCATCCCAAGTACAAGACAGAGTACTGCCGCACCTTCCACAGCGTCGGCTTCTGCCCCTACGGGCCGCGCTGCCACTTTGTGCACAACGCGGACGAGGCCCGCGCTCAGCAGCAGGCCGCAGCCCAGGCGGAAGCGGATTGGGAGGACAGGCCAAGCAGATGCTGCAGAACAGCATGAGCACGCCGATGCAGCAGGAGCAGATGCCGCGCTTGCCCGTCTTCAACCGCCTGAGCTCTGCCGTGGAGGACTACCAGCAGAAGCTTCAGTCCAGCCTACTGCCCTAAGCAGCTCCAGCATCAGCATCAACACGAACATCAACACAGTCAAGCCACACCTCACCTTCGCCTTCGCCTTCGCCCTCGCCCTCGCCCTCGCCCTCGCCCATTCACCCAGCATCCCCCAATCCTTTGTACAACAAACAAGTACAGAAACACAAAACAAAATCGTACGACCGTCAATATGTGGCCTTATCAAATGGAACCCTTTACTCTACGCCTTACGCCCCACATCGTCTTCCCTTTAAAGTAATAATGAATACTATGCTAATCGGAAACGAGAAAGAGAGAGAACTCTGGAATGAGAGAGAACTCTGGAATGACCCACATAATCAATATCAGAGAGGAACATGAAAGAGTTTTTGAATGCCAGTTGAATTATTCATTATTTATACAATATACTTATTATATACTACAATGCCTTGTTCGTTATTTATGTAATCATACAATCTATATACCAAGATAGTTCATAGATTTCTTCCGCACAAAAGACAGCAACGAGAAAAGACAACAACCGATCAGGATCGAACACAACTGTACATGAATTTTGTTACATGCTGCAACATGCCTATTTATGCTTCCATTGCAACACAACTGTGTATTTTTATATAGTAAATTACATTTTTATGAAGTGAAAACCATTTAGTTTACGGCGAATTTTAGGTTATTTAGCAATTAAATGAAAGCGCTACAAAATAAATGAAACAAAAAAAACCAAAGTCGATTCCATTTACCCAACAGCAACGGGGCCGCTGCCTATGGCGGGGGTTATCGCCAATCTCTCTTCCAGGGCGTCTGTCGACGGGGTGACGGTGACGGCGACGGTACGCTATCGGTCCGGCGGAGACACCGTCCGGCACACCGATTGCAAGCTCTGCAAACCTTTTTTTTATGTTATTTCCAAACCATTCGGTTCCCGCCACAAGGCATTTGCACCTGAACGATCAGACAGGATCTTGAGGTATCAAAACGCCACAATTGACCGACTGGGAAAGTAGCATAGCATAGCATCAGAGCCAAGGTCCAAGTAGCAGCAGGTTCAAGAAGCTTCAGTTGCGTCATTGCAGCCATTTTCATAGTTTCATAGGCGCCGGCTTCCAGAGTTTCATAGCACCCAAAGAGCATAGTTGCATAGCCAGCACCTTAAATAGTTTCGTAGCAGGCAAATTTCATGGTTTCGTAGCAGCCACTTCAAGAGTGGATTTATTTATAAATTATGGTATACTTTCAGGCTGTTTTGCAAATACAAATTCTGGTTCCAATCGGTTGCCACAACTGTCCCTATCACGAAAGATATAGCCAAGGAAAAACAAAAAGTTGAAGCAGACTTAAAATTGGTACAAAACGAGAAAAATTAAAAAAAAAGTCAAACGGCCAACCTAGCTTACAAAAGCACAATTTTCGACATACGAAAAAATCTATTTTTTTTTATCTATTCGAATTATAATGCATCATGAACCTTATCAATACTTTTTCTATATTTTTAACATCGATATTAATAGAAACGAGGGGGAACGTTGTGAGTTGCTGCGGACACCGCAACTCTACGGTTATACCCGATACTAAGTCAGTATGGCTCTCCTCCGGCAGACGCCGCTAATATTAAGCGACACGACAAAGAGTGCGTGCGAGAGAGACAGAAAATCAGTCTGAGCGTGACGTCGGGTGCTGCGTAGCCAGTGCAAATTGATTTGTTCCTTTTGGCTATAAAAATGATCTGATCTGATCCAGATTCAGCAATCTGATAGATATGGTCATTATCTATGATTCTGCGTTTTTAGTTTTCTCGAATGTGCAATATTGTGGATGCAACAGATTTTCGTCCTTTGTGTGGGCGGAAGGGGGTGGGGCGAAATTTTGAAACAAACTCGTCTCGGTCCGATATATTAGGAGTGTGGATACCAAATTTGGTTGCTCTAGCTTTTGTAGTCTCTGAGATCTAGGCGCTAATGTTTTACTCTAAGCAAAGCCTTTATGCTACGTGTGTGTTAGAGAGAGACAGGGCGAGAAAAAATGAAATTGTTTTCTTGATGCTGGCTATAATAATAATACGATCCAATTCAGATTCCGCAGTCTTAAAGATATGGACATTCTCTACAATTCTACGTTTTTGGTTTTCTCATATCTTTAAAATTGTGGATGCCACAGATTTTCGTCCTTTGTGGGGGCGGAAGTGGGCGGGGCAAAGTTTTGAAATATTTTTGTAGCAGTGACATATCACAGAAGTCTGGATCCAAAACATCGTTGCTCTAGCTCTTATAGTCTTTGAGCACTAGGCGCTGAAGGGGACGGACAGACGGACAGACGGACAGACGGACGGACGGACAGACGGACGGACGGACAGACGGACAGACAGACAGGGCTCAATCGACTCGGCTATTGATGCTGATCAAGAATATATATACTTTATGGGGTCGGAAACGATTCCTTCTGGACGTTACACACATCCACTTTTACCACAAATCTAATATACCCCAATACTCATTTTGAGTATCGGGTATAAAAAGTACATTAAAGTTTTCGCTGGCGCATCAACGAATTTTGGTGCCAATTTGCAGCCGATGCAAAAAAAATGCATAATTTATACAAAAAAATTGAAACTGTTGAAATTAATTGCTTTTTCAGAGTTACATAAATGAAAAATGTTGTGTTTTTTTTAAAGGTTTTTCTCCGACATAATAATTTTGAAGATAACCTTGAATATTTGTTATGTTTACGGTTTTAGCATTCTTCCGTGGAGCTTACCAAAAAATTCTGGACCTGTCTAGTTGGTAACTTGGTTCGTCCTGATTATAAAACAGTAAATATCATTGTTCTTTGATTGCGTCTATTTTTTTTTTAGTAGTTTCATTGTTTGCCGACCAGAATATGACTAGTGTTTCAGAGTGAAGTCTGACCAGGCGTTGTAGACAATTGGATGCGTGTAGATGTATAACAGCACCCACATTAGGAACATGCAGAACATTAGGATCGGGTCTGCACTGGAAAACACCAGTCTAAAATATTCGATTTGATGTCGGAATCAAAAGGTCCTGCTCCACGTACAAATTCACATACTATATTGTATCTATATTTATCTATCACAGTGACCTGTGACATTCAGTGATCACAACTCTAAAATATGTAGATATTCCACATTCAAATTCGATTCCGATAACAAAAATAAAGTCAAGTCCAACAGAAAATAGTTCAGGATAAAGGATAAGCAAAACGGAACAACAAAGGAGCAAGTAGGTACCCCCCACCCTCCCATTGGTGGCCAATGGTGGCCCCCCACAGCCCTTTGTCCAGCAGCGGTATGGGAGTGTATTCGTGTGTTCCTGTGTCCGTGTGTCATTGGTTAATGTGTGGAAAATTATAAGCATTGGTGACTCTTGCAATATCCCCACGCTGCAAGTGGTGCGCTGTCGCTGCCTCTGCCTCAGTCGCTGCTTACCGAAATAGCGCTGTTTCTGCAGTCGCTGCCGCTAGACCAATGTGTCTCTGTGTGTGTGTGTGTGTGGGTGGTTTTTTTTTGCTTATAGGTCAAGTTAAAAGTAAAAGTATCCAACACAATTTGAGCCGTGTCTTTGCTACTCGTCGCCCTCTTTCGCCCTTATTCGTTCGCCCTCTCTCTTTATCATCCGATCCCTTTTGAGTCTTTTGAGTTTTTGCGAAACATTCGCGTTACGTATCCCCAAGCAGCAATGGAAATTGATTTCAACGTATCTCTCCCATTCGCAGGTGGCCAGCGATCATCACCAGCCGCAGCAGCAACAGCAGCACCAGCACCATCAGCAGCAGACAGCGGATCAACTCGTCCTGGATATCAGCATGGAGCAGTCACAGTCGCAGCAGCACCGCCTCTATGGCGCCCTCACACGCACCATCTCACAGCCGGCTCAACAGCGCCACCCTCTGCCCCAGCAGCAGATCCAACAACAGCAGCAACAGCAGCAGCAGCAGCAGGGTGTTGCCTCCTTGGTGACCATCATTGAGAATCTGGGGAACATGAATCTGCACCGTAAGCTCCAGCGCACACAGTTGGAGCCGCTGCTCCAACAGCCCATGAACATATCTCGGTGAGTGCCCCCCCAAGATCTGTCAGATCTTTCATTATGCGCCAGACGTGCCTCACATGTGACTTACTCTTTCCCTTCGCTTGTGTGTTGCAGCTACAAGACGGAGCTGTGCCACCCGTTCGAGGAGGCCGGCGAGTGCAAATACGGAGAGAAGTGCCAGTTCGCGCACGGCTTCCACGAGCTGCGCAACCTGCAGCGCCATCCCAAGTACAAGACGGAGTACTGCCGCACCTTCCACAGCGTCGGCTTCTGCCCCTACGGGCCGCGCTGCCACTTTGTGCACAACGCGGACGAGGCCCGCGCTCAGCAGCAGGCCGCAGCCCAGGCGGAAGCGGATTGGGAGGACAGGCCAAGCAGATGCTGCAGAAGACCATGAGCACGCCGATGCAGCAGGAGAAGATGCCGCGCTTGCCCGTCTTCAACCGCCTGAGCTCTGCCGTGGAGGACTACCAGCAGAAGCTTCAGTCCAGCCTACTGCCCTAAGCAGCTCCAGCATCAGCATCAACACGAACATCAACACAGTCAAGCCACACCTCACCTTCGCCTTCGCCTTCGCCTTCGCCCGAAATCTGATCTTGAAAACAAAACAAATAATACTTGTATACACGCACGCGACTGTATACAGATCTTCGGTCTTGCATTTATAGGACCTATTCGCGGACCCGCACACCCATTAGAACCCAGGCACTTTTGCTCTTGTTTAATATTTATGCAAAAATTGTACTAGTTATTACATGCGATCGGTCGTATTGAGAATCGATTATCAATCGATCCGATCAATGTATCAAAATCCAATCCAAAACATATAGGTTAGGTTAGGTTAGGTTAACCCGGACGGCCCTCAGCGGGGCCACGCATAGGCCAATATGGCCCTTAGTTATCCGGATGGGGGGGTGTATGAACCATCGCGGGAGTGTTAATGTGGTTTTAAAAGTCCCCGAGAATCGAGGTGTTTTTAGCATAGGCCAGCAGTTCCTGTGGCGTCCTTTTGGAGGCATCTTCCAGTGATGCCAACACTGGGGCGCCCAGGTATCTCCTCCTTGCCCTTGAGAGAGCCGGACAGTTGCAGATGAGATGTTCCAGGGTTTCGATAGCCCCAGGTTCCTCACATTTCCTACAACTGTCTCTGTTGGTGATGCCTAGCTTTGCTGCATGTGCAGCAGCCAGACAGTGACCTGTTAGTATCCCCACTAGCAATCTACAGTCCTTTCGTGGTAGGTGCAGTAGGTAGTGGCTAAGTTTCTCGGTGCGCTCCTTGCACATTATCTTCGAGGTTCTGCAGGTGGTGGTACTCCTCCACCTGCTATCAGTCTGTGCTCTAGCCTGCTTCTCTAGATCGCCTTGTCTGTCTGCTTAGGATGTCTAATGCCTCCCTGCTCGCCAAGACACTTCTGGAACTGACCGCGGACGACTGCATGGATCTTATCGCCGCTTGGCTGTCGACGAATAGGTTGACCGCATCGTGTGCTCGTTCTGTTAGGAGAGCGACCTCCGCTGCCTTCCCGATGGCAAAAACTTCTGCCTGGAATATGCTGCATTGGTCCGGTAGCTTATACGACAGCCTTATCTCAGGGTCTGTACAGTATAGGCCCGCTCCTACTCCTCCTTCCATCTTGGAGCCGTCTGTGTATATATATATTTTCCAGTCTTCAGGTCCCAAAGATGTGGTTGTTTTGACGTCAAGGCAAGTTTGGGGGGTCATGTAATCAGTTGATCTGGTCATGTCCCTGCCAATTGAACTGTGCCCGTATCCTTATATGGATAGGTTTCCTGATGCTATAAGGCGTTGTGCTGCCTTTCCCGCAATCAGGCGAGCGTGAATGTCCAGGGGGTCGATTCCGAGTATAGTTTCGAGTGCTTTTGTTGGGGTTGACCTCAGCGCCCCTGTAATACAGAGCAGAGCCTGTCGCTGAGTCTTTTCCATAAGCTTATGGTATGTCTTCTTTTCAATAGCCTGCCACCACACTAAGGCTCCATACAGCAGAGTTGGTCGCACCACCGAGATGTAGACCCAGTGCATTAGAGCAGGTGACAGGCCCCATGTGCTGCTGAGCATCTTCTTGGATGCATAAAGCGCAATGGTAGCCTTCTTCACCCTTTCCACTACATTGGGCCTCCATGCCAGCTTGCTGTCCAGTACTGTGCCTAGGTATTTCACCTGTGATTTTGGAGTCAGCCTAGTTTGGTCAATTTTCGGGGGGGTCCATATCGGTACCTTGTACCTCTTGGTAAAGAGGATGAGGTCCGTCTTGTCCGCGTTGATACTGAGTCCTACCTCTTCCGCCCACTCACGTATCTCCCTGAGTGTACGTTCCATTATGGAGCTGAGGGTCGATGGACATACACCCGTAATAAGTATGCTTATGTCATCTGCATAGGCTGTTATTTTTGGGGCCTTCCTTTCAAATCTCTTAATGAGGTCATCGACCACCAAATTCCACAGTAGTGGCGATAGGACTCCACCTTGAGGTGTGCCTCTGTGTGCCCCTTTTACCATGGAAGCGGTGCCCCACTCCGATTGCACCCGTCTACAACTTAGGAGGTTTTTGATCCAGACGTTGATTGCAGTACACCCTGCACCCTGTTATTCACTTCTAGGCGACTTGTTATTGCGGTTGTTGCCACGTTGTTAAATGCTCCTGAGATGTCCACAAATGCTCCCAAAGCATACTTTTTGCTGTGAAGGGCGCTCTCGATGGTGGCTACTAGCGAGTGTAGTGCCGTCTCCACTGATTTCCCCTTGGTGTAGGCGTGTTGGTTTATTGACATCAGTCCCCCTACCTCATTCCTGATGTGTAAATCCAACAGCATTTCTAGTGTTTTTAGTAGAAAGGAGGTAAGGCTTATCGGTCTGTAATCCTTGGGACTCACGTGGCTGCACTTTCCTGCCTTAGGGAGGAAGACAACCCTCGAGGTTCTCCATTGGATGGGGATATAGCCTGTACTTAGGCATGCTGAGTATATTGCGAAGAGCCATGGGGTAATAACCTCTTTGGTCAACTGCATCATGGCTGGGAATATCCCGTCCAATCCTGGTGCTTTTATGGCCGCGAAGGAGTCTATGCCCCAGTGGATTCTCTTAGTGGTTAACAGACCTATTGGGGGGTGCTGTTCCTCAGTTGCTAGGTCCTGATGCTCCTTGGCGTCAGTGACCTCGGTGCATCCAGGGAAGTGCGCCTCCATTAGTGCTGTTAGGGCTTCTTTACTGCCCTCTGTCCACTGTTCGTTGTCTAGTTTTAGTTGGCTCTGTACTGTGGGCTGCTTTGAGAGCAGCTTCCGGAGCCTAGCGGTTTCGGGCACTTTCTCAATGTTGGAGCAGAAGTTTCTCCACGAGTTCCTTTGTGCCTTACGTATTTCCTTCTTGTAGCTCCTAAGTAGGATTTTATATTCCTCATTGACAATCTCTTCGTTCGCTTGTTTGGCGATCTTGAAGAATTCCTTGAGGTTGTTCCTTTGGAGAGAGAGATCTCGGTTCCACCAGAGTGGCTTGGACCTCCTCTTCGTTCTCGAGGGTTTGCACGATGCATGGTAGGCGTTCAGTAACTCGTTGGATAGGGTCTTTAGGGACTTCTCTATATCCTCCGCGGATTTCACTGAGCCCGGATTCGCGAGCTTCGAAGTAACAGTTTTTTTAAACTTTACCCAGTTTGTGTTTTGGGGGTTTCTATAGACTGTTATCTTCGAAGAGTGTTTGAATTCGCACTTGAACTGAATGTACTTATGGTCTGAGAAGGATGGTCTTTCGAGGACTCCCCAGTCAGATACCAAGGTACTCTTTCCCGTGACAAGAGTTAGGTCTAGCACGTTTGACGAGGTGGGACCCACGAAGGTGTGTTCCTCCCCCACGTTTTCTACATCTAAGTTAGTGGATAAGATAAAGTCTAGGAGTGACTCACCTCTATCGTTGGTGTCAGGGCTTCCCCACACATTGTGATGGGCGTTGGCGTCTGCACCGATGAGGAGTTGGAGATTTTTGGAGCCGGCTTCTGTCACCAGACTCCTAAGTTCTTCCGGCGGGGCGGGCCTGTCGTGTGCCATGTAGCAGGAAGCTGCCATTAGGCGCTTTTCCTCGCTCTCCAGCATCACCACCATCAGGTCATCCGTGCTGTAATGAGACATAAGATGAGCATGGATTCCCTTCCGTACGAGATCGGCGGTTCTGTTCCTGCTTACCGATGTTGAGTAGAGAAGGCTGTAATTTGAGGACTTTAGTCCGGCCACAGAGTTGCCTGACGCAATCCACGGCTCCTGGACTAAAGCTATGTCGGCGGGCCCTTGCTCCATGGCAATGAGGAGCTCCGCCGACGCTACCTTGCTTTTATGGAGATTGAGTTGCAGCACCCTTAGTGTCATGGGTGGCTAACTCAACCTCACAAGACGGGTTGACTATGATTGTCAGGTCACCGTCACCGTCTTCCTCCTCCTCCGAGTCGTCCAGCGCAAGACCCTGGGCGGCCTCCACTATGGTCTCCAGACCTAGGTCCTTCTCGACCTCGCCTGCCTGGAGGGTGTGCGCATCTTTATCCTCGGGGTGGCGCTTTTTCAGCCGTAGGTATACGCTACCTACGCCCCACGCCATCTTCCCGAACTTGGGATACAGGATGTCCTCCGCCATCTTGCTGATCTGGAGGATCACGTGCTGGCCCCCCTCGTTGGGTAGTGGGCATGCAGAACCTTCCAATCAGCCGTTGGCACGTCCGGATTTTGCCTCTGCAGCAACTTCAGTGCTCGCTCCCCCTGGACAGCAATGGGGAAGAGCACCTTCGCCTTTGGTATGGCCTCCAGCTTGGCCCGCTCCCGCAGAGCTTCCAGTAGGGGCACCTTCTGCACCAGCCACTGCCGCGTTGGGTCGTCATTGCACTTGAGGATTTTGACCCCGTTCAGCCATCCCGCTCCATCGAACGTGGGCATGGGAGCGCTAGGGTCCTCCTCCATTCGCGAGAACAGTGCCTCGACGAGCTGCGCGTGGACTAACTTCCACTGCGCCGCCGTCATCTTCCCGTTCTCATCGCTGCGATCGATCAAGGCCACAATGAGATGTCTCTTGGACACCTCGCTCATGGCCTTCTGCCTCGGCTTCCTCGTCTTCAGCTGGGGGGTGGCCACCTTGGGCCCGCGTTGCCGCTTGCTCGCCGGAGTGTCTTTGGCAGCACTCTCGATCGAGCGTTGCCTCTTGGTGGCCAACATCTCCTCCACCTTGTTGGCGAATCCACCGTTTGTTGCCTTCATCTGCGGCAGCTGCGCGTAGTATTCGCGGCCCTCCTGTACCCGTTGCTCAGCCCAGGCTAGCTTGGACTTCTCCTCTTGGGAGATATCCGCCTTGCCCTGGAGCCGGCTCAGTAACTTGAGGGCCGCCTTATACTGAGCTTTTGCCTTCATCCCCTCCCTGGAACACTTCGGCCCTTCCCTACGCAGGGAGCTGGTACCTGGTTCCGGCGAGCGGAGAAGGCTTTCCTCTTCGGTCTTGCTAAGGTTTAGCACGCTCTCCAGGTCCGAGTCTGCATCGACAACGGCACCCGCGCGGCTCAACCTGCAACGCGTCGTTTTTGTGGCAGTAGTATTACAACTGACATGACCTGCTCCCGCCATGCCCGAGGTGTGACCGCTGGCGACACGCAGAGAGGATTGCTCCTCCCCGTGCCCGCCGGTGGTAGCAGTCACGCTTTCCACCGACGTTTGGGTTGACATCCCAACCCGTGTTTGCTCCTTATCTACCTCCATATTTGGCCCGAAGGTCCATACCTGTTAATGTTTTTCGGGGGGACCACCCCCTAGCGTTTTATGCCTGGCCGCCAGGCACCTCTAGCCATGGCCTTGGTTCAGTTCCCCCGACTTTAGATCGGGAAGACGATGGACCATAGCCTTAGCTAGACACTGCATTACCCCGGGCAAGGCAAGCGACAGTGCATTATCCTCGCCCGGGATAATGCAGTGTCCATTGCCCAGCCGGCACCCTCGCGGAGGGTTCAGCTAGAGGGTTTTTGCCAGCTCCAAAACATATACATATATATACAAAATATATGTACATGAATACATATATATATGTATACATATATATTTTATATATAACGTTGGACCGTAAAGTTGTCTTCCAATCCAATCCAAAACGGATCGCCGAGAGCCGAGAGCCGAGTAGGTTCTTTAATTTATTATCCTGCTAAATTATGTAGTAGCAACGTTGTGTACATACTGCGATATGAGTTGATATTTTTTGATAAACTTTTATATAAATTATACATACTTATGATTACGAGACTACGATAATGATAATGATAACGATAACGATAACAGTAACAGTAACAGTAGCGCCAATGCCAATCCACTGGCGAACGCTATTAACGATGATATACCTCTTGCAGTCCTCTGCAATGCAACAAAACAAAACAAAAACGAAACAAAAAGAAAAGAAAAAGACCCAATCACAATTGAAACAAAAGACATAGAAGAACAAAACAGATTTTTGTCAATTGTTCATCAAAAGACTATCGATATCGAACGAGCACTACTCGATATTCGACTCGATTCGATTTGATTCGGTGGAAAATACAGAAGCTAGTGCTTATTCCCAAGCCAGGCAAGCCGCCGGGTACAGCGTCGTCGTATAGGCCTATCTGCCTGATCGACACCGCGGGTAAACTGCTTGAGAAGGTGGTTTGCGCGCGACTGGAACGCTCCATCGCGGAGGCTGGCGACCTCTCACCGCACCAATACGGCTTTCGCAAGGCCCGATCCACGATAGACGCCGTTCGTAAGGTGGTGGACATTGCCTCCGGTGCAATTGCTGGCACTCGGTGGAAAGGCGGCGGGAAAGAGTATTGCCTAGTAGTCACTCTAGACATTAAGAACGCGTTCAACACGGCGAGGTGGAGCTGCACAGCCAGGTACCTACAGCGGATGGTACAAAGCTACTTTGAGAGAAGGCTGCTTTTGTACGACACGCAGGCTGGCACGGAGGAATACGAGGTATCGGCAGGCGTCCCGCAGGGTTCAGTGCTTGGCCCCACTCTGTGGAACGCAATGTATGACGGCATCTTGCGACTCAGCCTCCCCCACGGAGTACACATGGTGGGTTTTGCAGACGATGTGGCTGTCCTAGTGGTGGCAAAAGACCTGTCCGTCGTGGAAACGACCTGCAGCCAAACGATAGCGCGCATTGAACAGTGGCTGGACCTGGTCGGGCTCGAACTCGCACCCCACAAAACAGAGGCAGTGCTGGTATCCAGCCGGAAGAAAGTCGAGACGGCCAACATCTCAGTGGCAGGTACTCTGGTTTCGTCTAAGCGCGCTATCAAATACCTTGGTGTCCTGGTGGACACACGTCTCTGCTTTCGGGAGCACTTGGCCTACATGGGCACGAAGGCGGCGACCACCAACGGTGCGCTCTCGAGGCTAATGCTAAACACCCGAGGACCAAAGCAATGGCGGCGACAACTGCCAACGAGTGTCACGAGATCGGTGATGCTATATGCGGCGCCAATCTGGGCAAAGGCCCTTCGAACAGCGAGCTACGCACGGGGTCTGGCAGCCACGCACCGCCTCTCTTCGATTCGGATCACCAGTGCCTTCCGAACGGTCTCGGACGAGGCAGCACACGTGATCGCGGGCATAGCACCCCTGGAATTCCTGGCGGAGGAACGGTCCACATACTACCAGGAAACACATGGCAGAGGAATGGACGCGGCGGCGAAAAGGCAGGTACGCATGGCGTGCAAACAGGAGAGTCTCAGAAGGTGGCAACAGCGCTGGGACACGACCACTAAGGGGCGTTGGACCCACCAGCTTATCCCGTCCATCGACGCGTGGGTAAGCAGGAAGCACGGGCAGGTCAACTTTTACCTGACTCAGCTCCTCAGTGGTCACGGCTGCTTCCGAAGCTACCTTCATCGCTTCGGGCACGCGGACTCCGCAGAATGCTCTTGGTGCGGGCACTACGTGGAGGAGGATGCCGAGCATGCGATATTTTCGTGTGGCAGGTTCGCAGCGCAGCGCCAGCGGCTAGAAGAAGCGCTGGGTGGAGCCGTAGTCAAGCAGAGCTTGGTGCCGTGCATGCTCCTGTCCCCGGAAAACTGGGAGGCGACGAGCTGCTTCGCGGCGACCATTATGAGGGAACTGCGCGCTGTTGAGCACCAGACAAGAGTCCAGTTAGTCTAAACGAAGCCTGCACATGTGTGAAGCATTGCTTCACGGCCGTACCACACATGTTGGGCTTGCATAGCCTAGCCTTTAATATAGTTTGCTTTAAGTATAAAATAAGTTGTAAATACGAGCAATTAAATGGAATTAAAAAAAAAAAAAAACCACACTGACACTCACACATTGAACATTGATAATTTTATGTTTTTTTTATATGGTATATTCAGAAAGAATCATTTTGTTTATTATATATTTTTATTTAAATTAATATATTTTATATATTTTTCTTGATTTCTTATTTTGGGTGCAGTTATATAATTATAATTGTTAGTGTTACGCGAGAAGAGAATAGCAGCCCCTATATTATTTATACGAGACCGCAAGCCCCAGCCAGCCCAAAAACCACAAAACCTTACGCTCCTGCGAAGGAAAGGATAGATAATTTTGGAATCCTTATTTTTACTTTTTGTCATTGTCCCATTCAAAACCAATCACAACAATCCAATATTTAACTATTTATATTAATTCGAATGATTTCACAGTGGCAGTGGTATTATATTTTTGTACAATTTGAAACAATAGCAGCGGAATAATTCGAAAAAAATTCAAAACAGAGAGAGGAATAGAGAGAGATGGAGAGATAGAGAAAGAGAGAGCGCGCTCGTTGATCAATCAAATGTGGGGGGTATATAATTCTCAAAGTGCCTTATCATTAATATATTATATATGAATATGAAACAAATACAGAAAACACACAAATTATGTATAGTCTTGAGAAAGAGTGAAAAAACAAAACAACAAAAAAAAGGCATTAATTATTTATTTGTATTTAATTACTATCTACCCAATCAATCCCCACTTGTTACGGCAGAGTGCAAAGGTCTACCACATAATGATACTATGTAAACAAACCAATATAAATTACTGTTTTTTTTTTTTTTTCTGTATTTATACTTAAACTTAGACGTAACTGAAACCCTCAGCTTTTGGTTATTACTATACGATAATTCTTTTTATAAAAACATGCTCTTCCCTTTGTACAACAAACAAGCACAGAAACACAAAACAAAATCGTACGACCGTCAATATGTGGCCTTATCAAATGGAACCCTTTACTCTACGCCTTACGCCTCACATCGTCTTCCCTTTAAAGTAATAATGAATACTATGCTAATCGGAAGCGAGAAAGAGAGAGAACTCTGGAATGAGAGAGAACTCTGGAATGACCCACATAATCAATATCAGAGAGGAACATGAAAGAGTTTTTGAATGCCAGTTGAATTATTCATTATTTATACAATATACTTATTATATACTACAATGCCTTGTTCGTTATTTATGTAATCATACAATCTATATACCAAGATAGTTCATAGATTTCTTCCGCACAAAAGACAGCAACGAGAAAAGACAACAACCGATCAGGATCGAACACAACTGTACATGAATTTTGTTACATGCTGAAACATGCCTATTTATGCTTCCATTGCAACACAACTGTGTATTTTTATATAGTAAATTACATTTTTATGAAGTGAAAACCATTTAGTTTACGGCGAATTTTAGGTTATTTAGCAATTAAATGAAAGCGTTACAAAATAAATGAAACAAGAAAAACCAAAGTCGATTCCATTTACCCAACAGCAACGGGGCCGCTGCCTATGGCGGGGGTTATCGCCAATCTCTCTTCCAGGGCGTCTGTCGACGGGGTGACGGTGACGGCGACGGTACGCTATCGGTCCGGCGGAGAGACCGTCCGGCACACCGATTGCAAGCTCTGCAAACCTTTTTTTTATGTTATTTCCAAACCATTCGGTTCCCGCCACAAGGCATTTGCACCTGAACGATCAGACAGGATCTTGAGGTATCAAAACGCCACAATTGACCGACTGGGAAAGTAGCATAGCATAGCATCAGAGCCAAGGTCCAAGTAGCAGCAGGTTCAAGAAGCTTCAGTTGCGTCATTGCAGCCATTTTCATAGTTTCATAGGCGCCGGCTTCCAGAGTTTCATAGCACCCAAAGAGCATAGTTGCATAGCCAGCACCTTAAATAGTTTCGTAGCAGGCAAATTGCATGGTTTCGTAGCAGCCACTTCAAGAGTGGATTTATTTATAAATTATGGTATACTTTCAGGCTGTTTTGCAAATACAAATTCTGGTTCCAATCGGTTGCCACAACTGTCCCTATCACGAAAGATATAGCCAAGGAAAAACAAAAAGTTGAAGCAGACTTAAAATTGGTACAAAACGAGAAAAATTAAAAAAAAAGTCAAACGGCCAACCTAGCTTACAAAAGCACAATTTTCGACATACGAAAAAATCTATTGTTTTTTATCTATTCGAATTATAATGCATCATGAACCTTATCAATACTTTTTCTATATTTTTAACATCGATATTAATAGAAACGAGGGGGAACGTTGTGAGTTGCTGCGGACACCGCAACTCTACGGTTATACCCGATACTAAGTCAGTATGGCTCTCCTCCGGCAGACGCCGCTAATATTAAACGACACGACAAAGAGTGCGTGCGAGAGAGACAGATAATCAGTCTGAGCGTGACGTCGGGCGCTGCGTAGCCACTGAAAATTGATTTCTTGCTTTTGGCTACAAAAATGATCCGATCTGATCCAGATTCAGCAATCTGATAGATATGGTCATTATCTATGATTCTGCGTTTTTAGTTTTCTCGAATGTGCAATATTGTGGATGCAACAGATTTTCGTGTTTTGTGGGGGCGGAAAGGGGTGGGGCGAATTTCTGAGATATACGTTTTATAGTGAGATCTAACAGAAGTGCGGATACCAAATTTGGTTACTCTAGCCTTAATAGTCTCTGAGATTTGTGGATGCCCCAGATTTTCGTCCTTTGCGTGGCCGGAAGGGGGTGTGGCGAAATTTGGCCACGAAACGGTCAAGGTCCGATATCACAGGAGTGTGGATACCAAATTTGGTTGCTCTGGCTCTTATAGGTTCTGAGATCCTTGAACTCATATTTTGCAATTGACAAAACCGACCATGAAACCTGTGTGTTAGAGAGAGACAGAGCGAGAAAGAATGAAATTGTTTTCTTGATTCTGGCTATAATCATTATTCGATCTGGTTCAGATTTTGCACTGTAGAAGATATGGTCATCCTCACCGATTCTGCGTTTTTGGTTTTATCGTATCTTTAAAAATGTGGATGCCACAGATTTTCGTCCTTTGTGGGGGCGGAAGTGGGCGGGGCGAAGTTTTGAAATATTTTTGTAGCAGTGACATATCACAGAAGTCTGGATCCAAAACATCGTTGCTCTCGCTCTTATAGTCTTTGAGCACTAGGCGCTGAAGGGGACGGACAGACGGACAGACAGACAGGGCTCAATCGACTCGGCTATTGATGCTGATCAAGAATATATATACTTTATGGGGTCGGAAACGATTCCTTCTGGACGTTACACACATCCACTTTTACCACAAATCTAATATACCCCAATACTCATTTTGAGTATCGGTTATAAAAAGTACATTAAAGTTTTCGCTGGCGCATCAACGAATTTTGGTGCCAATTTGCAGCCGATGCAAAAAAAATGTATAATTTGTAAGATATGAATATTAGTTTATAAGATTTGAATATAAGTTTAAGATTTACTCATCGATAGTATTATAAGAAATACCAATGTACTCGATATATCGATACTTGTCCTCGACAAGTATCGATATGCCAACACACATTCATTCGAATACGCCGATCAAGAAAGAAGAACATATAATAAAACCGTGCTATTAAAAGTTTACATATCAGGTGTGGGGTTTGCCCAAAAAAAAAAAAAAACTCTGCGATGAACAATGCAGACATAAGAGCGAAAACCAAAAGTGAACTTAGCGACATATTGCGTAGCGACATAACGTATATTTTGATCAAGATGCCAACATACACCAATTACGTACAGCAGTGAAAAAAATCATGGAAGACACGCATGAGCTAGGAAATACGGCGCCAAGCGCAGACGAGACTATGCAGGCAGACATTTTTGCAGTCCCGGTTGAGCGCGAGATAGATAGAGACAACCGTAGTGCACAACACGCAGTAAAAGCGAGAAGCATTCATGCCGCGACAAGACAACGCTTGTTCGAAATTGACCATGCGATCAGATGAATACGAAGAAGAATCGCGCCGTTTGCAGCAGTTGGAACAATTGTACGTTTCTCGCAAGCGCTTAGCTGATCTCAAATTAAGCATATTGAAAACGGAGAAAGAGGCTATGGAGTTGGAAACGCCGAGAGATTGCATCGACTTGACACACATTGAGGCGTTGATGCGTCCATTTTCTGGAGATGACGACCAGGCTGTAACCAGTTGGATAAGTAACTTTGAGGACATTATGAATTTCCATGGTGTATCCGAGTCCAAATGCTGGATATTAGCGAAGCGGCTGCTAGGCGGATCGGCGAAGGCGTACATCGACCATGTGGCGCCTTTGACTTGGCAATTGATGCGAGCAGAATTGCTCAACGTCTTTGAGCAGAAAGTGACAGCGTGGGACATTGGAAAGCGACTGGAGGCACGGAAAATTGCAAATAATGAAAGCGCATTGCAATATTTCGTCGCAATGTGCAGCATAGCGTCGCAAGCAGACATGGCCACGAGCGATGTGGTCAAATTCATCGTAGAGGGACTGCAGGACAAGACGGGCATGGCAGCATCCATGCTATATTGCAGCACACTCAACGAGTTGCGTGACAAGATGGTCACCTATGATAAGGTCAGAAGAGCTCCTGGCGTCGTAGCAATTCGTAGCGAAGGTATGACAAAGGGAAAACTAAATGTGAGTATGGCAGTTGGGCAGCAGCAAGGTGGTGGCGCATTGCGTTGCTACAACTGTCGGCAATTTGGGCACGTTATGAAGAAATGCAGTCAGCCAAAGAGACCGGATGGGGCATGTTTTAACTGTTGGAGTACCAGCCACCTATATTCGCAGTGCCCGAAACGAAAGATGGCCACTAGGGTAGCTGCAGTTCAAGATGAGGAGCGACCAGGAGAAAAAAACAACGACGATTTTGCGGCTGTCCAGTTAATCACTTTATGACTTCCGTTTGGTGAACAAAGAGGCGTCAGTATTTTTAGTCTATTTGATACAGGTGCCCCGTAAGTTTTATTCATAAGTCTTTGATACCGAAGTCGGCTATAGTTGAAGCCTATATTGAAGTTAGGAAATACTATGGACTAGGAGGACAACCAATTCCCATATGGGGAAAATTTAAGTGCCATATTGAATTTTGCACAAAGAAATATATCGTTTTATTAAACATCGTAGATGATAACATGCTGCCTTTGCCGGTATTGTTGGGACGCGATGCCCTTAAAGTTATTGAAGTAAAATTAGTTCATACGAAAAATATCAATGCGAAGCAACACACATCATTAAGTTCGTTAAAGCAAAAAGCTATTAGTTTAACCTGCGCGTCTTTATTCACCGAACGTAAAAATAATATTAACATAAGACTATATGATAAGTTAGATGGTAATCAATCAGAAAGAAGCGAGCTAATCAATCGTTCTAATCCATTTAAAAATCAGACACAAGAAAACTCAAGAAATGACAAAATGGCCATCGAGAATATGAATCAAGGCGACGAATTCAGTAACTTTTGTGCGTCGGTAGAGATTGATGAAGAGGAACATATTAACGTAGGTTTCGAATTTGGCCTCACTCTTGCAGAAAAGTGTAGGGAAGTTATTAAGACATACTATTTACACAAAGAATTTGACTTTAAAGCACCACCAAAGTATCAGATGCAGATTCGTGTAACAGAAACAACACCATTTCATTGTACTCCGCGTCGTTTATCCTACCATGAGAGAGAGAAAGTAGCTGAAGTAGTAGATGATCTGTTAGAAAAGAAATTAATCCGTCATAATGAGTCTCCTTATGCTTCCCCGTTGGTCCTAGTAAAAAAAAAATCAGGAGAACTTCGAATGTGTGTCGATTACCGTGGTCTGAACAAACGAATTGTTAAAGATAATTTCCCATTGCCCCTTATTGAGGACTGTCTTGAGTTTTTAGAAAACAAGTGCTGTTTTTCCATTATAGATTTGAAAAGTGGGTATCATCAAATAGGCGTAGAAGAAAAATCAGTTCCGTATACATCGTTTGTGACACCGCAAGGACAGTATGAGTACTTGAGAATGCCCTTTGGGTTAAAAAATGGATCCGCTATTTTTCAGAGATTTATTTCGGAGCTCTTGAGAGACTTTATTAGGAACAAAAGCATTGTAGTGTACATGGATGATATATTAGTAGCGACTAAAACAGTTGAAGAACATATGGATATATTAAAAAGACTATGCATTCGGTTTAGCGAGCAAAATTTAGAGATAAATCTAAAAAAGTGTAGGTTTGTCAATCGAAACATCGATTTCCTGGGGTATAAAGTTAATCAAAACGGAATAGTTGAAAAAATACCCAGTCCCTCAAAATGTAAAAGCACTGCACTCATGTTGTCATTTGCGACGACAGCTAAGCCCTTGGTGCAGTTGTTAAAAGAAGGTGGTCCGTTTCCCATGAATAGAGAACAGGTGAAGACGTTTGAAACTCTTAAGAATGCGTTGGCAAATCCTCCGGTATTAGCCATTTTTAGCCCAAATAGAGAAACGGAATTACATACAGACGCAAGTTCATACGGTTATGGCGCAATACTGATGCAAAGACAATATGATGGGAAGATGCACCCTGTGTCCTATTATTCCGGCAAAACAACAGAAAGAGAATCACGTTATCATAGTTTCGAACTAGAGACATTGGCTATAATTTATGCATTGAGGCGTTTTAGAGCATATTTGGAGCATAGGTCCTTCAAAATAATCACGGATTGTAATTCGTTAGTACAGACGTTAACCAGAAAGTCAATTAGTCCTAAGATAGCACGGTGGTCCCTAGAGTTAGAGAACTATGATTACTCCATTATGCACAGACCTGGGGCCAGTATGGCGCACGTTGATGCGCTGAGCAGACAAGATCAAGTGACGAATATGTTAGAGGATGGTTATAGAGTCAAATACGATTTAGAAAAGTCTAATTTAGAAAAAGATGAGAGTAGAAAGCAATATACAAGGAATAGTGTAAGTAGAGACAACACTGGTAGTGAGCATAGAGGTACCGTAGAGAACCCTGTGATTAAGTGTAGAGAATTAAATATCAATAGAGAGCGTAGTAGTACCGTACAGAACCCTGCGATTGAGTGTGGAGAATCAAGTGCAGTAGGAAGTAGATTGGGAAATAGGTGGAAGTCTGATGATAGAGAGAACCTTGGTGCTGATTGTAGAGATAACATAGAGAATAGTGAATATAGGGAAGAGGATGGATGGAAGATTGAAATTAGAGATTTGAGCCAATGTAGCGGAAGCGTTAACGATGTGGTGGGGGGAGTAAAGTACATTAGTAGTAGGAATTCAGATAAAGAGAAAAAATGTGTTGAGGATACAGTAGAGAGGGACAAGTTAGAGTTTCAGGAGGAAAGATTACTAAAATCATTGATAGTTGGGGTAGTAGGTGCAACGCCAGAAGATGTTGATTTGATATTGCAAACAGAACAGATGCGAGACAAGGAAGTAGTTAGGATTCGAAAAATGCTAGAGGATGGAATTGAAGTAGATTTTGAAATGATAGATGGTATTGTTTACAAGAGGAGTTGTGAAAACAAACTATGTTTCTATGTACCAATGTGTATGGAAGAGCAGTTGATAAGGCGGTCACACGAAAAACTAGGACATCTGGCCGCAGAGAAGTGCGTGAGTGACCTTTTGAGGACCTACTGGTTTCCGTCAATGAGAAGTAAAGTGGCAAGGTTCATCAGAAACTGTCTACCGTGTATACTACACTCGATGCCTAAAACAATCCATAACAGAACGCTCCATAGTATCCCAAAGTCGTGTGTTTCTTTTCATACCCTACATGTTGATCATTTGGGTCCGTTGCCGAGTATTAGATCTAAGCGAAAACACCTCCTTGTGGTAATAGATGCATTCACTAAGTTTGTCAAATTGTTCCCGGTTAATAGTACCAGCACGCGGGAAGCGAAGGATGCCTTAAGTAAATATTTTGATTTCTATAGTCGCCCTACTAGGATAATATCAGATCGTGGGACCTGTTTCACCTCGTTAGAGTTCTCTAGTTTTCTGCAGGAGAGAGGGATAGAGCACATTAAGGTAGCTACAGGTGCACCGCAGGCGAATGGCCAAGTGGAGCGGGTGAATCGTGTTCTTACTCCTATGTTAGGAAA
The DNA here is from genome assembly GCF_003369915.1 of Drosophila miranda. NCBI lineage: Eukaryota > Metazoa > Arthropoda > Insecta > Diptera > Drosophilidae > Drosophila > Drosophila miranda. The sequence continues at coordinate 26,753,803 of NC_046674.1, forward strand.
ACTGTCAGAGCCCCTTGAGCAAGCCGATTGGTATAGGTTGATGAGCAAGGTAGAGCACGCCATTAATAACTCCGTTAACAGCAGTACGAAAAAGACACCTAGCACATTGTTATTTGGAATACCCCAGAAAGGACCCGTTGTAGATGAATTAACCGAATACCTAGAGGAGAAGTTAGCGTCAGAACTTAGAGAGTTGGAAACTATAAGAGAAATAGCAAGTGAGAACATACGGTTGTCGCAGAAAAGAAATGAGAAGATGTATGCCCATAAACATAGAGCCCCATTAAAGTATGAACCTAGTGACTATGTAGCAGTCCGGCATGTGGACACAACACCGGGGATCAATAAGAAGTTCGCACCAATAGAGTATTGGATAATGATCGTTATGAGGTTGTCGACATTGAGGACTGTCAGTTGACGCAAATGCCATTCCGAAGTATATTAGAACCAGCAAGGCTTAAACCCTGGGTAGAGTGTAAGGATAAAACCATGGTCTCATGTTGTTAATCGATGAAATAGTATGTTAAGTAAGACAATACCGAATAAGAAATGTTTAACCAACTGTATGCCTTAATGTGTAGATCGTGGGCGATCTGTAGTCAGGTTGCCCGAATGTAAGATATGAATATTAGTTTATAAGATTTGAATATTAGTTTAAGATTTACTCATCGATAGTATTATAAGAAATACCAATGTACTCGATACTTGATACTTGTCGAGGACAAGTATCGATATGCCAACACACATTCATTCGAATACGCCGATCAAGAAAGAAGAACATATAATAAAACCGTGCTATTAAAAGTTTACAAATTTATACAAAAAAATTGAAACTGTTGAAATTAATTGCTTTTTCAGAGTTACATAAATGAAAAATGTTGTGTTTTTTTTAAAGGTTTTTCTCCGACATAATAATTTTGAAGATAACCTTGAATATTTGTTATGTTTACGGTTTTAGCATTCTTCCGTGGAGCTTACCAAAAAATTCTGGACCTGTCTAGTTGGTAACTTGGTTCGTCCTGATTATAAAACAGTAAATATCATTGTTCTTTGATTGCGTCTATTTTTTTTTTAGTAGTTTCATTGTTTGCCGACCAGAATATGACTAGTGTTTCAGAGTGAAGTCTGACCAGGCGTTGTAGACAATTGGATGCGTGTAGATGTATAACAGCACCCACATTAGGAACATGCAGATCATTAGGATCGGGTCTGCACTGGAAAACACCAGTCTAAAATATTCGATTTGATATCGGAATCAAAGGGTCCTGCTCCACGTACAAATTCACATACTATATTGTATCTATATTTATCTATCACAGTGACCTGTGACATTCAGTGATCACAACTCTAAAATATGTAGATATTCCACATTCAAATTCGATTCCGATAACAAAAATAAAGTCAAGTCCAACAGAGAATAGTTCAGGATAAAGGATAAGCAAAACGGAACAACAAAGGAGCAAGTAGGTAACCCCACCCTCCCATTGGTGGCCAATGGTGGCCCCCCACAGCCCTTTGTCCAGCAGCGGTATGGGAGTGTATTCGTGTGTTCCTGTGTCCGTGTGTCGTTGGTTAATGTGTGCAAAATTATAAGCATTGGTGACTCTTGCAATATCCCCACGCTGCAAGTGGTGCGCTGTCGCTGCCTCTGCCTCAGTCGCTGCTTACCGAAATAGCGCTGTTGCTGCACTCGCTGCCGCTAGACCAATGTGTCTCTGTGTGTGTGTGTGTGTGGGTGGTTTTTTTTTGCTTATAGGTCAAGTTAAAAGTAAAAGTATCCAACACCATTTGAGCCGTGTCTTTGCTACTCGTCGCCATCTTTCGCCCTTGTTCGTTCGCCCTCTCTCTTTATCATCCGATCCCTTTTGAGTCTTTTGAGTTTTTGCGAAACATTCGCGTTACGTATCCCCAAGCAGCAATGGAAATTGATTTCAACGTATCTCTCCCATTCGTAGGTGGCCAGCGATCATCACCAGCCGCAGCAGCAACAGCAGCAACAGCAGCACCAGCACCATCAGCAGCAGACAGCGGATCAACTCGTCCTGGATATCAGCATGGAGCAGTCACAGTCGCAGCAGCACCGCCTCTATGGCGCCCTCACACGCACCATCTCACAGCCGGCTCAACAGCGCCACCCTCTGCACCAGCAGCAGATCCAACAACAGCAGCAACAGCAACAGCAGCAGCAGCAGGGTGTTGCCTCCTTGGTGACCATCATTGAGAATCTGGGGAACATGAATCTGCACCGTAAGCTCCAGCGCACACAGTTGGAGCCGCTGCTCCAACAGCCCATGAACATATCTCGGTGAGTGCCCCCCCCCCCAGATCTGTCAGATCTTTTATTATGCGCCAGACGTGCCTTACATGTGACTTACTCTTTCCCTTCGTTTGTGTGTTACAGCTACAAGACGGAGCTGTGCCGCCCGTTCGAGGAGGCCGGCGAGTGCAAGTACGGAGAGAAGTGCCAGTTCGCGCACGGCTTCCACGAGCTGCGCAACCTGCAGCGCCATCCCAAGTACAAGACAGAGTACTGCCGCACCTTCCACAGCGTCGGCTTCTGCCCCTACGGGCCGCGCTGCCACTTTGTGCACAACGCGGACGAGGCCCGCGCTCAGCAGCAGGCCGCAGCCCAGGCGGAAGCGGATTGGGAGGACAGGCCAAGCAGATGCTGCAGAAGAGCATGAGCACGCCGATGCAGCAGGAGAAGATGCCGCGCTTGCCCGTCTTCAACCGCCTGAGCTCTGCCGTGGAGGACTACCAGCAGAAGCTTCAGTCCAGCCTACTGCCCTAAGCAGCTCCAGCATCAGCATCAACACGAACATCAACACAGTCAAGCCACACCTCACCTTCGCCTTCGCCTTCGCCCTCGCCCTCGCCCATTCACCCAGCATCCCCCAATCCTTTGTACAACAAACAAGCACAGAAACACAAAACAAAATCGTACGACCGTCAATATGTGGCCTTATCAAATGGAACCCTTTACTCTACGCCTTACGCCCCACATCGTCTTCCCTTTAAAGTAATAATGAATACTATGCTAATCGGAAGCGAGAAAGAGAGAGAACTCTGGAATGACCCACATAATCAATATCAGAGAGGAACATGAAAGAGTTTTTGAATGCCAGTTGAATTATTCATTATTTATACAATATACTTATTATATACTACAATGCCTTGTTCGTTATTTATGTAATCATACAATCTATATACCAAGATAGTTCATAGATTTCTTCCGCACAAAAGACAGCAACGAGAAAAGACAACAACCGATCAGGATCGAACACAACTGTACATGAATTTTGTTACATGCTGAAACATGCCTATTTATGCTTCCATTGCAACACAACTGTGTATTTTTATATAGTAAATTACATTTTTATGAAGTGAAAACCATTTAGTTTACGGCGAATTTTAGGTTATTTAGCAATTAAATGAAAGCGTTACAAAATAAATGAAACAAAAAAAACCAAAGTCGATTCCATTTACCCAACAGCAACGGGGCCGCTGCCTATGGCGGGGGTTATCGCCAATCTCTCTTCCAGGGCGTCTGTCGACGGGGTGACGGTGACGGCTACGGTACGCTATCGGTCCGGCGGAGAGACTCAAATGAGTATTGGGGTATATTAGATTTGTGGTAAAAGTGGATGTGTGTAACGTCCAGAAGGAATCGTTTCCGACCCCATAAAGTATATATATTCTTGATCGTCCGTCCGTCTGTCCGTCTGTCCGTCCCCTTCAGCGCCTAGTGCTCAAAGACTATAAGAGCTAGAGCAACGATGTTTTGGATCCAGACTTCTGTGATATGTCACTGCTACAAAAATATTTCAAAACTTCGCCCCGCCCACTTCCGCCCCCACAAAGGACGAAAATCTGTGGCATCCACAATTTTAAAGATATGAGAAAACCAAACGTAGAATTGTAGAGAATGACCATATCTTTAAGACTGCGGAATGTGTATTGGATCGTATTATTATTATAGCCAGCATCAAGAAAACAATTTCATTTTTTCTCGCCCTGTCTCTCTCTAACACACACGTAGCATAGGCGGCTTTGCTTAGAGTAAAACATTAGCGCCTAGATCTCAGAGACTACAAAAGCTAGAGCAACCAAATTTGGTATCCACACTCCTAATATATCGGACCGAGACGAGTTTGTTTCAAAATTTCGCCACACCCCCTTCCGCCCCCGCAAAGGACGAAAATCTGGGAATATTTAAAAATCTCAGAGACTATTAAGGCTAGAGTAACCAAATTTGGTATCCGCACTCCTGGTAGATCTAGCTATAAAACGTGTATCTCAAATATTCGCCTCACCCCTTTCCGCCCACACAAAGGACGAAAATCTGTTGCATCCAAAATATCGCACATTCGAGAAAACTAAAAACGCAGAATCATAGATAATGACCATATCTATCAGATTGCTGAATCTGGATCAGATCGGATCATTTTTGTAGCCAAAAGCAAGAAATCAATTTTCAGTGGCTACGCAGCGCCCGACGTCACGCTCAGACTGATTATCTGTCTCTCTCGCACGCACTCTTTGTCGTGTCGTTTAATATTAGCGGCGTCTGCCGGAGGAGAGCCATACTGACTTAGTATCGGGTATAACCGTAGAGTTGCGGTGTCCGCAGCAACTCACAACGTTCCCCCTCGTTTTTATACCCGATACTCAAAATGAGTATTGGGGTATATTAGATTTGTGGTAAAAGTGGATGTGTGTAACGTCCAGAAGGAATCGTTTCCGACCCCATAAAGTATATATATTCTTGATCAGCATCAATAGCCGAGTCGATTGAGCCCTGTCTGTCTGTCCGTCTGTCCGTCCGTCCGTCCGTCCGTCCGTCTGTCCGTCTGTCCGTCCCCTTCAGCGCCTAGTGCTCAAAGACTATAAGAGCTAGAGCAACGATGTTTTGGATCCAGACTTCTGTGATATGTCACTGCTACAAAAATATTTCAAAACTTCGCCCCGCCCACTTCCGCCCCCACAAAGGACGAAAATCTGTGGCATCCACAATTTTAAAGATATGAGAAAACCAAACGTAGAATTGTAGAGAATGACCATATCTTTAAGACTGCGGAATGTGTATTGGATCGTATTATTATTATAGCCAGCATCAAGAAAACAATTTCATTTTTTCTCGCCCTGTCTCTCTCTAACACACACGTAGCATAGGCGGCTTTGCTTAGAGTAAAACATTAGCGCCTAGATCTCAGAGACTACAAAAGCTAGAGCAACCAAATTTGGTATCCACACTCCTAATATATCGGACCGAGACGAGTTTGTTTCAAAATTTCGCCACACCCCCTTCCGCCCCCGCAAAGGACGAAAATCTGGGAATATTTAAAAATCTCAGAGACTATTAAGGCTAGAGTAACCAAATTTGGTATCCGCACTCCTGGTAGATCTAGCTATAAAACGTGTATCTCAAATATTCGCCTCACCCCTTTCCGCCCACACAAAGGACGAAAATCTGTTGCATCCAAAATATCGCACATTCGAGAAAACTAAAAACGCAGAATCATAGATAATGACCATATCTATCAGATTGCTGAATCTGGATCAGATCGGATCATTTTTGTAGCCAAAAGCAAGAAATCAATTTTCAGTGGCTACGCAGCGCCCGACGTCACGCTCAGACTGATTTTCTGTCTCTCTCGCACGCACTCTTTGTCGTGTCGTTTAATATTAGCGGCGTCTGCCGGAGGAGAGCCATACTGACTTAGTATCGGGTATAACTGTAGAGTTGCGGTCTCCGCAGCAACTCACAACGTTCCCCCTCGTTTATGTTATTTCCAAACCATTCGGTTCCCGCCACAAGGCATTTGCACCTGAACGATCAGAGAGGATCTTGAGGTATCAAAACGCCACAATTGACCGACTGGGAAAGTAGCATAGCATAGCATCAGAGCCAAGGTCCAAGTAGCAGCAGGTTCAAGAAGCTTCAGTTGCGTCATTGCAGCCATTTTCATAGTTTCATAGGCGCCGGCTTCCAGAGTTTCATAGCACCCAAAGAGCATAGTTGCATAGCCAGCACCTTAAATAGTTTCGTAGCAGGCAAATTTCATGGTTTCGTAGCAGCCACTTCAAGAGTGGATTTATTTATAAATGATGGCATACTTTCAGGCTGTTTTGCAAATACAAATTCTGGTTCCAATCGGTTGGCTCAACTGTCCCTATCACGAAAGATATAGCCAAGGAAAAACAAAAAGTTGAAGCAGACTTAAAATTGGTACAAAACGAGAAAAATTAAAAAAAAAGTCAAACGGCCAACCTAGCTTACAAAAGCACAATTTTCGACATACGAAAAAATCTATTTTTTTTTATCTATTCGAATTATAATGCATCATGAACCTTATCAATACAATACTATATTTTTAACATCGATATTAATAGAAAAAAGTACATTAAAGTTTTCGCTGGCGCATCAACGAATTTTGGTGCCAATTTGCAGCCGATGCAAAAAAAATGTATAATATATACAAAAAAAATGAAACTGTTAAAATTAATTGCTTTTTCAGAGTTACATAAATGAAAAATGTTGTGTTTTTTTTAAAGGTTTTTCTCCGACATAATAATTTGGAAGATAACCTTAAATATTTGTTATGTTTACGGTTTTAGCATTCTTCCGTGGAGCTTACCAAAAAATTCTGGACCTGTCTAGTTGGTAACTTGGTTCGTCCTGATTATAAAACAGTAAATATCATTGTTCTTTGATTGCGTCTATTTTTTTTTAGTAGTTTCATTGTTTGCCGACCAGAATATGACTAGTGTTTCAGAGTGAAGTCTGACCAGGCGTTGTAGACAATTGGATGCGTGTAGATGTAGATTCCACATTAGGAACTCTCAGATTTCGATTGGGCAACTCTTATATTTCTCTATTATATTCGATATTTTACTCATATAGGCGTGAGCGAGCGAAGCGAGTGTGCAGGGGGCTTGCCCTCTAGTTATACATACATATATATCAGTTTTTGCAGCCGCATTGAAATTTGAGGTAAATTTGAGATGAATATTTCCATATGGAGGACTTGTAGATAGCCCATTTTCTGAGCAGAGATAGCTTGTTTTTGGGTGCAACCACGACCGGGTGCTGAACCATGATTGGTGTGGGCCTTGGAGTTCAGTGTCCTGTCCAGTACGACACGTAAATATCTGTGGGAGCTCTTGCAATCTTGTTGTAGTCTGTTGTTCAAGGCATAGCTTCGCCATTTCTAGTCTGATCTAGAGGTGCAATGGCTTTCGATGATCGGAAAAATATGACTTATGGAGTCCATGGAGATCCTATCAAGGATCAAGGATTTGCAGTTCAACAATAAATCCAGCTAATCCAGAGCGAAACAGAATCAGAAAAATGTTATACACTGCTTTTGTTTTATTTGTTTGTATTTCTTTTTATTTTTATTTATATTTTGTTTTTGTTTTTAGCTTTTTAATATGTTGTATTTAATTTTATATTATTATTTGTAAGCTTACAACTTAAGGCATAAGGTTACAAACTAAAACTTAGGTGCTAAACATCATTACCATGCTATCGATCATAATCAGCTCTAGCTCTGCGCCTCGTCGCACATTATGCGAGTATGCATATTCGCCCACACAATATGCCTGTTTTACCATCTATCCCTCGATCTGTTTCCATATTGTTTCATAAATATTGGTTTATTGTTATCGATGATGTCTTCAAAAACTGTTTTTGTTCACCATATTTCGTGTATACCATATAATATATAGATTTTTGTATTGTTCCAACAACAGAATAGATCCAAAACAATAGAAAGTTCATCCAATATAGCGAATTTCCATTTGTGGTTTGCTTAAATCGTTTTAATGCGCTTCTTCTTGTTTTACATACATCCGTCGACTGGCGCTTTCGCACAGCTTTAAAATTCGGTTATTTTTGTTCATACATATATTTATCTGTTTTCTGTTTTTATATATTTATATGCATAGAAAGTGCTCTCTATCGAGGATCGAATCGATTCGGATTCGGAATCGGAATTGGGTCAGGATCGGGTCGAGTGGGTCGAGCAACGGCAAGCTGTTTCGTTGTGTTGTCGGCTCTGTTTCAGGCCAAGCATATGTCCATTAGTCTGTCCGTCCTCGTCCCAGTCCTCGTTGCGGCTCCGTTCTCACCACATCACCACGACCTAACCCCAATCCCGACCCCAACCCCAAAACACAACCCAACCATAATCACCCGCCAGACTGGGGCTCCGGACGCCGTTCAATTTGTTAGTTATAATGTTTTGCCGTTTTACATACATTTATTCATATATATATATATATATACATATATATATATATACATGTATATATATTTGTAAAATTGGTTTCTGTATATATAGAATTTGTTTCATTATTTGATTTGTTATATATATATATATATATTTATAAAAAAAAATACGAGTTATGCTCTTAACTAAAACGTTGCTTCTGCTCTGACGCCCAGAGTTGCGTTACATGTTTCTTGCAGCATTTTCATTTCCGTTTCCGTCTCCGCTTCAATGCATATCTTTATCGTTATCGTTATCATTATCTTTATCTTTATCGGTATCGTTACCGTTAGCTTTTACATTCACATACATATCTATATATTTATCATTTTCCGTTAATATTTTACAGTTTTCTGTTTTGTTGAATAAGTCTTAGCGTTTGTTGTTTACTTTATAATATATGTATATATATATACTCGTATATATATGTATATATACACATATATAGATTGTTTTTTTGTTTTAGTTTCATTATGTATTAAAAATATTGAATTATTTTGTTTTGTGGTTTTTCAATTGGTTTCATTCTTGTTTTTTGCGTTTGCATGTAAAAAAAAATAAGTTAAAAAAAAAACGAATTAAACAGTAAAATAGCTAAACACTAAACTGTTTCGTAAGACATAGGGTTTATATAAAAAAATATGCATATGTATATCCCATATATATTCACGTATACATACATACACACGTACATCCATCAATATATATTGTATATATATGTATGTATAATGCTCTGGCCATCAACTGGCCCCTGCTCTCGTCTTGCATATGTAACTCTAGGTATGGTATTACATGTGCATCGTATGTATCATTTGTATGGGGGTTTCTTTTCTTTTCTTTTCTTTTCTTTTGTTTTCTTTTTTTCGTTTCTTTATTTGACTTACATGCGACATTTCATTAGCTTAGCAGTAAACGTAGTACATAATCATAATCCAATAATAGCGATCGCTTACAGTGGATGCAACACACAAAAATCCATCGTAAATTAATTTTGCGTATATAAAATTGAAAAAAAATATAATATATATATATAAACGAATAATAATCGTAATCGTAATCGTAATCGTAATTGTAATCGTAATCGTAATCGTAAAGTGGTACGTATAGATAAGATCGATTGAAACGATGCTCTCGCTAAACTTAAGCGCAGTTCTTTCTTTTCTTCTTTCTTTTATGAAATTTACAAAAAGTCGTTTAAATAATGTGTGTGGGTGTGTGTGTGTTGGGAGAGGGCGGGGCGGGGCGGGGCGGGAGAGGTTATGCTACAGTTTAAAATAATAAATTTACCTCCTTCTCTAATTTCGTTTTCCTTTTATGTTTAGATCTTTTTTCTCTTTTCTAAGAACAGCCCAACAGTGTGTGTTTCTCTATATATTTCCTCTTGATTTACTCTTATCTATACGTTTACGGTGTGTGTATGTATTTGTATATGTATATGTATATTGTGTGTGTGGCTTCTTGTTATACATACATTTATGTGCTTTTTATATATATATATAAATATATATATATATATATATATAGTTATTTTGTCACTACCATTCACAATGTTCTATCGACTGAGGGCGTGGGGGGGGGGGCTTTCGGTTGGGGAGGGGAAGGAAGGGAAACACTTGTTGCACGACAGCAAATAGACACCAAACGCAAAATACACACCCACACACACACACAAGGGAACAGTAAAAAGGACATTGATGGAACCCAAAGGCTCTCTCACATTGGAGGGGTGGGGGAACTAAAAGGGGGAGATCCAAATATCTAAAGAGCGGGTGCATGTGTGTGTGTGCGCCATCTAAGAGAGAGAGAGAGAGAGAGAGATAGAGTGAAGTGGAGTGGAGTGAAGTCCAGAGTGGGGCCCAAGAGTTGCAGGAGCAGCAGCAGCAGCAGGTCTGCTTCTGTCTCTCAAGGGGGAATAGGGAGGGTGGGGTAGTGGGGTGGTGTGGGAGGCATGTATGTACATATGTACCAGTCCAATAAAAAACAATTTCATTTGTAATTGCGTCTAATCTAAGCTTCAAATTTAAATAAATGTCAAATAGATTTCCGATTTCCGAATTCCGATTTCCAATAGCCGATTGCCGATTGCCGATTTCCAGCTTAAATCCTTTTCCATTTCCGCTCTCCTCCTTTTGTGCTAATCCTAACTACACTAACAATGGGTGCGTGCATGTGTGTGTGTGGGAGGGAGGAGGAGTGCCAAGAATTTGGGCATCAGCAAACTTTCTCCCTCTATCTCTCCAGCTCACCCACTCACTCTCCCTCGCCCTCGCTGTGTTTACTTTTGCCGTTGCACTCTTAAAGCCTATCGCCCATGGCCTATGCCAACGCGTTTCTCTCTTCTGTGTTTTGCTTTTTACATTTTCTCTCTCTCTTCGTTCCTAGATATATCTGTATCTGTATCTGTATCTGTATATATATACGTATAGTTGTTGGTGCATCGTTTCGCTCTTTATATACGATCCTGATCCTGCTGGTGTCAGTAGTAGCCCGGATTACCGCCGGCAGCACTGCCACCGCCGCTGGCCGCGTAATGCTCGCTCGCATAGTACAGTGCCCGCTGCTGTGCCGCCCGCTGCTGCGCCACTTCCTGGGCCGCCAGATGCGCTTGCTGGGCCGCTGCTTGCTGGTGCGCGCGCTGCGCCGCCTGCTGATGCGCCGCCTCTTGCGCCGCCTGCTGCTGATGCGCCTGCTGTTGCTGGTGATGATGATGCTGCTGCTGCTGCTGCGACTGCAGGGGCGGAGGCAACGCCGTCGGCTGGTAGGGGTGCCGGGGCGAGGGCTGCTGATGCGTCGTTAGCGACAGCGGTAGCGGAAGCTGCTGGGCATGTGGATGCGTATGCTGGTGTGTAAGCGGAAGCGGGAGCGGTAGCGTGTGCGGATGAGCGTGCGCTGGCTGCACGGACGGATGGTGCCGTCGATAGCCGTAGCCGTAGACCAGGCTCAGCGGGCTGAGGGGGTTGTTGACTGCTGCTACCGCTGCTGCTGCCGCTGCTGCTGCTGATGCTGAAGCTGCTGCTGGAGGCGCCGTCGCTGCTGCCGTCAGATGTCGTAGACCCGACGACGACGCCTGCAGTCACAACTAATCTTCGTCGCTCAGTGCCTCGTACTTGGACGACAGCAGAGGCTTTGGCTCGCTGGCCGCTGCTGCTGCTGCCGCCGCGGCGGCTGCGGCCGCCGATTTGCTGGAACTCAGGGAGCCACCCCCCTGTCCGACACCGCCACCACCCCCGGGGCCACCCACGCCACCGGGTCCGAGGCCGGCTCCGCCGCCGCCCACCACTAGACTAACGCCCCCGCCCGCGCCCCCAAGATCGCTCAGGGCGTGCGCCGCCTTGGTCTTGGCGCTCAGGTGGCTGGGCGGCGCTGGCTGGTGCGCCAGCTGCATGGCCTGCGGCGGCGGCGGCAGCCCGCCCGCAGCGCTGGGCACGGTGAGTGCGCTGAACGGGTAGGTGTAGGTGCTGGCGGCGAAGGCCTGCGGTGGCGGATGGTAGGCCGACGGGTGGTGGCTATTGGAGCCGGCGCCGCCCGAGCGTCGACCGCTGCCGTCGACCACCTCGTACTGGTTGGGCGTCTTCCGGGACACGCTGATCTCGTGCGACGGTGGCGGCTGCTGGGGATCCTTGCTGCGGTGCTGCTGTTGCTGCTGTTGTTGTTGCTGGTGCTCAAAGGCGGCTACCATGTGGGCGGCGTGCGCTGCTACGACTGCGTTCGACTGGGCCACTAGGTCGCCGGGATCGTCATCCGATCGCACTTCCACGATGCGGTTCTTGGAAGAGCCGATGTCGTCACGCATCACCTCCGCGATGCGGTTCTTCACGTATTTGTATATGGTGGTCACGGATCCGTCCGCACCGCCTCCGCCCGGCACACGCTGGTCGGGGGGCGGAGGAACGCCCACGCGACCCACAACCGAGCCGGGGCCGGGCAGGTAGTAGTGGCCGGGGTCTCCGCCGGCCACCACAGCCTGGTGGAGCATAAGCTCTTGGGCGTACTTGCGGGGGCTGACCGGCTGGGGCATGCGGATGATGTTGCGTCCGTCCTCGGGCGTGTTTGCCCTGACGCCGGGCGGACCTCCGGAGGATCCTGGTCCCCCACTGGGTCCGCCGCCAGGACCACCGCTGCCGGGCATGCCCTGCTGCTGCTGGTGGTGCTGCTGCTGTTGCTGGTGCTGCTGGTGGTGGTGTTGCTGCTGCTGCTGTTGCTGCTGCTGCTGCTGCTGCTGTTGCTGCTGCTGCGCCTGGTGCTTGGCCTCCTCGGCCTTGTGCTGCATGCGTCGGTTCTGCTTCCAGCGGTCTGGCGGAAGCATCGTCTGCGGCGGCCCCTCCATGTAGGTCATGAATGGGGGCGTGGGCCGCATGTGTGGATTGGAGACGTAGTCGTTGGTGATGATCGAGTCGGTGAGCTCTCCGAAGGTGATGCTCTTGGTGTGGATCTGCTGGGGACTGGGTGCTGGTCCGGGACCCTGCGCCTGGGATGTGGGCGTATGCGGCTGGCCGCGCATCGATCCGTGAACGGATCGCGACTGGCTCGACTGCTGCTGCGGCGGAGGACCCTGTTGCTGCTGTTGCTGTTGCTGTTGCTGTTGCTGCTGCTGCTGTTGCTGTTGCTGTTGCTGCTGGATGGCAGCCGTCGCCGCGGCGGCTGCGGCGGAGAGGCGCTCCTGGTCCAGATCAATGTTGATGACGTTCGGGGACTGGGAGTTGGCCTTGCCATTGTTCTCCGCCGCCAGCTCCAGCGGCTGTCGATGGTATTGCTGGAGGGCGAAAAGGGCGTGGGAGGGAGAATTTGTGTTAGCTCGGGATGCCTCCACGTTGGGTGGTTTCAGCTCTAGATGACTTACGAATGGGGCTCGCGTGTACTCGCGCCCGGTGGCTCCGGTGGCGTCGTTGGTGCGACTTATCTGGTGCTTGATGATGGCATCGATCAGGTTCTGGGCGCTCAGCTGGCCAGGGACATCCTCAGTGGGCTGGCTGGCATGTGGGGGCCGATAGTATCTAAGGATAATCAAGTGGCGATTATTTTAAAAGTCTAAAAGGTTTCAAATGGTTTCAATTAAAAGGCTAACATCGGCGTCCCCCCGTTTTGGACAAGAAAGAACTATCCATATTCCTGGTGCACATATCATCAAAAAACGACTTCTACGGATATAGAATTGTGTATGCCAATAGCTATCGCACGTGCATATTTCAGGCAGGATCTAATGAGATGAATACTTGGATACATCAGTGCATTCAGCATCAGTGAGTGGGAGAGCGGATGGTACTCGTATACATATATTTTCACTCATACATATACTACGTCTCCAGGGCATCAACCGAGGGAAAACGGATTTGTATTCTGACAAGAGGCTTAACTTGAGTACAGTTCTTAATTTGCCCTATTATTGGATAGATTGCTGCTTATGTTAATTTAGAGGCGCATGCGCACCGCTACAAAACCTGAGGCAATGAACATTTACTTTTCGTTTTTCCGGGCGGACCTTTCCATGGATATGCGGAATCCTCAAATACTTGAAGGTCTGCAAATTCAGGGGAATTCAGTGCTAGAGCTCTTCTCCCGACATCCCGCATACGGGACTGCTCTCCGGTCCCCACTCTGTCCACTCTGTCCTCTAGTATCATCCAAAAGTCTATAGTCTATAATGATGCTGTACTTACTCTCGCTCGCGATCGGGAATGGAGCGCGGTGGTCCCGTCTCGGGGACTGGGGCGCGTATGTAGTGTCCTGGCGGTGGGGGGCCACCGGGTCCGGCTGCAGTGACCACGCCGCTGGCGAAAATGCGGTCCCGCTCCATGCGGCGCTCCCGCTCTTCGGCCACCACGCGACGCTCTCTGTCCTGCTCGCGACGCTCTCGTTCTCGCTCCCGTTCACGGTCCCGCTCACGGTCCCGTTCCCTTTCGCGCTCCCTCTCCCGCTCGCGCTCTCGTTCCCGCTCCCGTTCGCGCTCACGCTCGCGGTCCCTTTCGCGCTGCATGCGCTCCTGGTTCTGGAGGAGCTCGCGGTCGCGCTCGATGGCATGATTGTGCTGCAGCTGCTGGCGCTGCAGGTGCTGGCGGTACTGCTGCTGCTGGACGAGCTGCTGCTGGACGAGCTGCTGCTGGTGCACCATTTGCTGGTGGTGTATGGCCAGATCGCGGTACCGCATGTCATGATGGGCTGCCGGCGGTACCTGGGACACTGCCACGGCATGCGGCGGCGGGGCCTGTGGTCCGGCATGGGGACCCCCTGGACCTGGTGGTCCTCCTGCGCCCGGCTGTGAAGAGCCCGGCGACTTGTCGCCCTTCTGCGACGGTACCGGCAGCTGTGGCTGCTGGACGGCCACGTCTACAAACGAGGCCAGTGCATCGTGGCCAGCTGCGGAGTTGAGTGGATTAAAGATTAGTCTGTGGCTCCAGGACGTGGGTGGTGAGGTCTGTGGAGCGGAGGGCGTCGATATCTCACCTGGTGGATACTGGTAGGGCGTCACGATGTGCATGCGGCTCGGCGGCGGAGCAGCGGGCGAGGGTGGCTTGGAACCTGTGTTGTGGCGTTGTATCACACCCTGACGTTGCGGCGGAGGCGTACGATGTGGACTGGGTGTGCTGTGGAGAGATTGTGGCGGAGATAAGTTACACATTCCGGTTCCTGGGACTGGACTGGCGCTTGCGACACTCACCTGTTGGCATGATCCGCCGGGGACGCACGGCTCGAGTACTCGGGCCGGCCACGTGGCGTCGGTTCCTTGTCGTAAGCGAAGCCGCCGCTGCTGCTGCCGACGCTGTTGCGCGGAGAGGGCGACTCCTTGTCCTTGTCGCTGGCGCTGCCGCGCGAGACGTTGCGCTGCTGCTGCTGGCCCTGCATCTGCTGCGAGGTTATGTAGTCGTGCATCACGATCTGCCGCGTGCTCAGCACCGGGGCCTGCTCCCCAACGAAGGGGGAGCGGCCGTAGGGAGAGCCCACGCCGACACCCACCCCGACGCCGTATCCCTGCGGGGGCGGTGCCTGGGGCGAGGATTGCTGCGGTGGTGGCGGCAGCTGGCCGGGCACGGGCCCACCTGGTCCGGAGCCGGGTCCCGCCTGGGCGGGACTGTGGCGCTGCGAGCTCTTGTAGAAATCGTACGCCCGCTTGCTCTCCAGATGGTGCTGCGGCAGATGGAGGGGCGTGCCCTGCGTGATGGAGCCATGCTTGCCGCTGTCCGGCGGACACACGACTCCGGGCGGTGTCTGGCGCACCATGCTCTCGAACTTGGGGCTGAGCATCGACGAGGAGGTGGCCGCGTGCACGATGATCTGCTGCTGGGCGCTATTCGCCGGGGTTCCGTGTGTGATGGAGCCGCTCTTCACCAGCAGCTGCTGCTGCTGCTGTTGCTGCTGGGAGGGCGACGCGTGCTGCGAGGGATGTGACGGGTGCGACGGATGCGATGGGTGTGACGGATGGTGCGACGGGTGGGGGCCATGCTGGGCGTGGGCCGGATGCAGGTGGTGCGCCTGCTGGGGACTGAGCTTCGGCTGCACCTTGGAGGACACTCGTCCGCCCGACGGGGGCGGCGGCTGGTGCTGGGGCTGGGCCGGGGGCGGCTGGCTGGAGCGCGGCGGCATCTGGCCCTGGCCAATGGAGATGGGTACAGGTACTGGTACTGGCTGGACGTAGATCGAGCCACCCGGCCCGGGCCCGGCTCCCGCCAGGGGTCCCACTTCGGGTCCGCCCGTCACCTTGAGCGGGCCGTGCGGCTGCTGGTACATGTAGGAGCCGGCCGTCGCCAGCGTCGGCACGGAGACGGCCTCTCCGCGATACATGGCCGTGGAGCGGACGATGTGCTTCATGGCGCTGGACATTGAGGGCGGTGGCACATGGTGCCGCTCGGATCCCCCGGGACCAGATCCACCCGATCCGCCAGGTCCCGTGTGGGGCGAGTGGCCATCCCTGTCCCTCGGCGGCTTCTTGATGCTCAAGTCGAGGGTCTGCGGCTCCGAGTCCGACCCCTGCTGGCTTGGTGGCGGCACTCCCCGCTGCGGATGGGTGGGTGGCGGTCCGTGACTCGTGGGGACATTGTATATGATCGTCTCGGTGCCGAGTGGCGGCGGTGCTGAGTGGCTGGACGGGAGCCCGCCCTTGGAGGAGCCCGCACCTATCCCGGACTTCACAACGGGCGTAATGGTGGCCTTGTCCCCAACACTGGCACCCACTCCCACGGACGTGGCGGCGGGATGGCCTATAAGTCCGGGATGTGTTAGCGGACCCACGCCCACACCGACTCCCCCTAGATGGGAGTTGACGACGGAGAGGGTGGCCAGGTTGCCGTCGCTACTGCTGCTGGTTCCGTTGCCGCTGCTGGAGAATGACGGCGGTGGCACGGCCGCTGGACGCGACGGCAGCTTCTGCACGGAGGTGCCGTGCGGCAGGCCGCTGGGCGGTCCACCCACCACCTGTTGCTGCTGCTGTTGCTTTAGGATAGCCGTATTCCCGTCCTGCCGATACTCCCGGACAATAGTGAGCTCCTTGCGCTCCAGATTGTTCGGATGCTGGGAGGGAGGCGGCTGCTGCTGCTGCTGTTGCTGCTGCTGGGAGGCGGCCTGGCTGGGGGGCATTCCTCCGGCAGAGGAGGACTGCTGCGTGGACTGTTTGCGCTCCGGTCCCTTGTGCTTCAGCGACCGCTCGATCACGGAGAAGACGCAGTCCTGCACATTGTTGACCGCCTCACGGCGCATGCTGATGGGACCATTCATCGGTTGCGACTGTGGTTGCTGCTGTTGCTGCTGCTGCTGCCCCTGCTGTCCGACTCCCATTCCGGGACTCATTCCGGGCGGCACTCCTCCCATTCCGGCTCCTCCCATCACCACTCCCACTCCTGCGGCGTTTGGTGGCTGCAGTCCGCCTAGATTGTTGCTGCCATGACCGTGTCCGTGTCCATGTCCGTGTCCGTGTCCATGGCCGTGCCCGTGGGCATGCGGATGGCCGTGTCCAGGTCCGTGCACGTGTCCGTGGACATGGCCGTGACCGTGGGCGTGGACAGCGTTGAAGAGCACCTTGGGGCTCTGGCGGTTGGCCGGAGAGTTCTCGTTCTCCTCGTCGGCCGTCTCCGTGGCCGAAGAGTCGTACTCCTCGCTGGTCTTCTGCTTCTTGGGCGCCTGTCCGGCGGCCGGGGGCAGCAGACGCTCGTTGTCCGCCGCCGACGATGCCTTGGAGCTCATCCGCGTGGGGGTGATGATGAGCGGCAGCTCGGGAATTCCGCGCAGTCCCACGCCTACGGGCGAGGGCTTCTGCTGGTGCAGGTGCTGCTGCTGCTGCTGCTGGTGCGGATGCTGCTGGGGGACTGGCGGAGGCGGCTGGGGCAACTGGATCCCAAGCTGGTGCTGTTGCTGCTGCTTGGTCAGGGTCAGGGGCTTGTGGCGCTGCAGATTCTCGGGACTCTCCACGGAGGCGGTGTCGGAGCCGCCAGGCTCTCGCTCGTCGCAGGACGAGGTGCTGACGTCCGTCTCGTCGCCGCCGCTGCCCCCGCCGCCGGCAGCGTCCGTGAGATTCAGCTGAGGGTCGAGCTTGCGCCGGATGCGCATGAGGCAGGCGGAGCAGCAGCGCGTCGCGTGCGGCGGTATCTGGAGCTCCGCCATCACGGGATCGCGCACCTCGGGCGCCAGCTCGAACAGTCGCGTCGGTATGTTGTGCAGCCGCTGTGCCCGTTCCTTGGGGTTGGGGCACGTCGAAAGGGGACAGCTCGGGTAGCGGTTCCGCACCGATTTGCACTGGCAGCTGTTGCACACCCGCGCCCCTGCCGGTATCGACTCGTCCGGTATGCCATACTGCTGCCCACGGCCCTTCTTCAGGGGCCGCGTCCTTGGACATGCCTCCGCCTTGCACACGAAGCAGTTGGCCAGCTTGTCTGCAACAAAAGAGATAGAGAGAGTGGGTGAGTGAGTGAGTGAGTGGGTGGGTGAGCGCAGCAGAGCGCAGCAGGAGGGTAAGCAAAAGTTATGCAAACACATTAAAAAATACGATTTAATTAAAGGCAAATGGTCAGAAGAGGGCGGTGGGTGGAGTGCCACTGGGGGAGTGGCTGTGGGAGACGCTTTCATTAAGCCACTTAACAAATAATGAGCAGCAGCAGCAGCCAATTGAATATTTTAAAACGCCCGCCCGAAGTGGGGGAAAACGGACAGGGGATGGAGGAGGGATGAGGGATGCGGATGAACAGATTCACATGGGGATGAATGGATGGAGCGAAATCTAGAGTGGATTGCAGACACCGCAGACTGAGGTTGAGCGGAGCAATCAGATTTCATTATACTCGTATCTACGAGCAGTGTTTCCAAAGAGGAACATATGGAAAGGAAACAAGTGGGAAATAGAATCATGGAACAGGGGAAACACAACCATGGGATGAGTGAAAGAAGTGGGAAACATAGCAATGTAAAGAGTGAAACAAGTGGGAAGCAGACCCAGTGGAACGAGTGAAACGGAACAATTTAAACTTCTTTGGAATGGAAAGAATTTTCAGCTGAAAAGAAAACTATCCAAAATACATCCAAGCGATCAACATTTTGAAGTTACAAGAAATCAATCAGTTGGGATTGATTTTCAATTTGGAAATGTGAAAGGAAATGCTTAAGATATCATCCCAAATATGACTTATCAGGCTGCAGAACTATCTATAGAATATAGAACATGGAGATCCATAGCTCCGATATTGCCCGACTGATGTACCGAGTTAATTACTCGTACTAGCTAGCTGCTCGTATTCGTTCCCATTTCATTCGGTATTCGTTAATGTGAGATGCACCGAAATTTGATTATCGTTTCATTTCGTTTCGAGTACGAGGACGAGCACAATCTCTGGCCATCAGTGGAGGAAATCTCCAATCTTGACTGAGTGCCGGGAAGATTTGTGTTTGTCTTAGTTTTTGTTTTGCCATTTTACTTGTAATAATTTAACAATTTTAATGATGTGCAAATAAAGCGAGAGAGAGAGAGAGAGAGAGAGATAGAGAGCGAGAGCGAGAGGATGAGAACAATTGCGGCATTTAAGGAAAATCAATGTAATTAAAAGGGGACTTTGGGGAGGAATGGAATGGCATGGAAAACTGGCTCTGGCTCTGGCTCTGACTCTGACTCTGGCTGTAAGTAAAATCAATCAGCGTTTCGAAATGTCAGACATACAACGATGAATGCTGAATGCTGACCAAACAGACGAAGAGTGGGAGCGGGAGCGAGAGAGAGCTCTTCTGCCACTGTCACTGCCACTGCCACTCCCTGCCATTTTCCAGCCCCACTCCTCCACTCCCACTCATTGCGTGGCTCGCGAATCTCAGCGGAATATGAAAATACATCAAAGTAGCCAGCCCCCAATCCCCCTTCCCCGCCCAGTGGGCCTGGCTCTCTCTTTCTCTCTACCTTCCAACCCCCACCTTCTACCCCACTCGTTGACCAAGCAGAAAGCGAAAAATAAACGCAAGTAAAAATGCTTTTTGAGCGTTAAAATTTTAATAAGCCACCCATTTTAATTTTGATTGTTGCGCGGAGCGGTGAGAGCAGGGGCCAAAAGAGGGCCAAAAAGGGGGAAAAACCACACGAAAAACGATTTCATTTTTGCGAAGAAAAAAAAACGAAAAGAACCCAAACTACAGAAAAGTTGGCAACCCTGGCAGGCTGAGGAGAGAGCGAGAAGACGGAGAACAACAAGTAGGCAACACTTTTTTTGCACTTTGACTGAGAGGAGGAGGAAGAGGAGGAGGAGGAGGAGGAGGAGGAGGAGGAGGAGGAGGAGGAGGAGGAGGAGGAGGAGGAGCAGGAGCTGGAGCTGGAGCGGTAGCGGGAGCCTCAATTCAATTGCAATTAAGAGTCTACGAGTCGAGCATAGATTGCAAATTAAATAAAAATCACAAAATAAATATTTAATATTAATAACAGTAACACAACCCAACCGAACCGAAAAGAGATCAACAAAAAGAGTGTTTTGCAGTAAATCGAAATGAGAGCAACAAAAACGGAATGTAAGCAATCAATTGGGGAAAAAGACTACACGATTACGATTGACTGGGCTGGGGACTGGCCACTGGACTCGCAAAGGATCTCCAAATGGAGATGGTATGTTTGGGTGTATATGTAGATGGTTCACCCAGGGGATACACCCAACACAGAGGAGATCGATGATTGGCAGTCCGTTCGTCCCCGGTGCCTGCACGTGCATACCCCATGCACTACAGATATTGTGCGGCAGGGTGTCCAAAAATTAAAATAATATTCGTAATAAAATTGAATTGAAATGCCACGATATCAGCATATATCGGCGGCATGTGGCGCATGCAACAAGACCAACAAGAGAAACACCAAATAAATTAATTAATAATAAAAAGGCTATGGCTATTGGTCGCATGATTGGGTTGGTAGGGGGGTGGGGGAAGGGTGTTCCGGTTTGGGGTTTGGAGATTCGGTTTGTTTCGGTTCGGCTCGGCCGGAGAGCAGCAGACCTCGTTTTTTTATTATTTAATTTTGATTTTAAAATATTCTGTAAATATTTCATGCATTTTTTGGATGGCCGAGCAGAGAAAAAAACGAAACAGGACACGAAACGAAGGGGACAGGACATACCAGGACTGACCGCCGTGCGTCCAGGGCCTCTGTTGGGGTCTGTTTCGGGATCGAAATACAATCTGTTGGCCCTACCACCAGTCGGGATAAAGCAAGTAATACCTTAGATTTCTTCTTTTGTCCATTTTTATAATATATTAATTAGGAATTATTTCTGGGGGGAACTATTCATTTTTATTTTATATAAAAATTATAGTCCTTACGATCCCTGCTTCTTGTCGAGTTACAATTTTAGCAGTTGTTAGCTGAAAACTCCCACCATTTAATGCCTGAGAGGAAACAGTTGCAACTAATTCCAGGACTGTGTTATCGATGGGGGGTTTTTTTTTTTATATTTAGAGCTTCCTTTTATCTGTGAGTAAGTCAGTTATATACTATAATCCATCCCGCAGAACTCGCAGAACGAGTGTGAAATGGGACAGTGTAAAGCACTTGTCGCCTGGTCAAATGTCAGATAAAATTGATGTCAATTGACCAGAGAAAGAGAGGGGGAGTACTGTTTGGGGGAGGGAAATTAATTGTAATTAATGCATACGTATATTAATGAGAATTCGTGTTAATTAAATGTGACCTACAATAGTCACAACTACAACACCACAACAACAGCAGGACACTCCTTCGGAGCACCATTCAACTACCCTTGCCTCCATTCCCTACCCATTTGGGTGGGGCCCCCAACCAGCCATTTAAAGGCAATTCAATCAAATAATAACCAAAAAAGAAACAAGCTAAAATTTTGATATAAATTTCCGCTTTTCCGCTTTTTGTTGACCAGCATCGTCATCGTCATCGTCAGCGGCTCGACTCGATTCGATTCGAATCTCTTTGCATTTCGATCAATTTTATTAATAATTCAATCAGTCAAAAAATTATTTGAAACGCCCCAAAGGAAAACAAAAAAGTTTTCCTCAACTGGCGATGCTGACAGAAGCTGCGACAGACTGGGGCAGGGGCAGGGAGAGTGGCAGTGGCAGAGCAGGGAATGCGCTTGGTCTTGGGTTTCCGCTGGTATCGGCGGGGGAGAGGGGGGTTTATGGGGTTTCCCACAACATCTTCTTCTGTTTTTTTCCTTCATTTCTGCTTTGATTTGTGCGGGGTAAGGGGACAGGGGAAAAGATGAAACGCAACCGGGGAAAAGTCGTCGCAAGTCGAACGTGGAACATGGAACGTGGTGGAACACTGCGCTATTTGCACAGCAAATGCAAAGAAAAATCACAAGAAGAAGTCGAACTGACTGGATGACATTTCGACTATTGGATGCCCATTGCTTGGAACAGTCAATCAAGTGGAGAGTGAGCGAGAAAAGAAAACGAAATTTTCAGATACAAAAGAGTAAAAATTACAAATTCCATCGTTTCGATGGAACGAGAAAGGTGATACGGAGATCGTATGATCGAAATGATTTTTGATATATGTACATATAAGAAGATAATATCATCTTCCAAATATATGAACCTTATCTTTTAAAGTGTGAATTCTGTAATATTTGTAATATTCGGATCGGACATCAGTCTCTACCGAACATAAGCCCTCTAACTATTACAATCTCCGAGGTCCGGATACGGATACGGATACGAATACGAATAGGAATACGAATACGGAACACCCCAGCGAGTGCGAGGTATACTCGTAAAAAGGAGAAAGGAAAAAAATCAAAAACCAAAAGTAAATCAAAACGACAAACAAAACAAAACGAGACGCGATGCGATGCGACGCATACCCCCCTCAGATCCCGCCCCCTCCACCATCCACTCTCTCTGCACTTCCTCTACCCTCCACCCACTGCCTGCTCCTTCTGGACTCTCGCCCTCTCTGCGTGCTCCTCCTGCACTCCACCCCCAAAATGAAATAATTCCATTAGTACAATTTCTTTTGCAAGTACAAAGAGTAAATATTGAGGCGGTCTATGCGTGGGATGTGGATGTGGGCTGGAAACGGAGAAGGGAGGAGGTACCAGGGGAGTGGGAAAAGGAAATGGAGTGGGAGTGGAAATGGGTATGGGTATGGGAGTGGTGGAAAGAGAATATTTATACGTATGTGAATGTGTGGTAAGCTGTTCTACTGTTCCTTTCTGACCCAATAAGTAATACTCCAATTATAATTGACCGAAAGTCCCATCTCAAACCACCCCATCAATCGCATCCATCGCATCCATCTCATCCTTCGTCTCATTTGCATTTGTTGGGAAATAATCCCAGTCTGAGAATGCAATACTCTTAATTGTGCAATTAAATTTCGGACCATTTGGTAAATAGTTTTGGCACCCGACAAACATCAACAGACAGAAATTAACCTAGACTCTGCCCCTCCCCTCCTCTCCTCTCCTCTCCTGTTCACCCTTCACTCTGCTGTGGCATCTTCCACCCCTTCGCATTCCCACAGGACCCTCTTGCAGCACTCTGCTGCAGCAGCACAAAATTTCTGCACAAGTTACCAAAAATTTATTTAACTTTCAATTAGACAATTGAAAACAACAGCAACAACAGGAGCAGCAGCAGCAGCAGGAAGAGGGTTAAAGGTTGAGGAAGATTGTGGCCAAAGGGAAACAGGTTGCTAGTTCTCTCGTTCCATCTGGAACTGGTTCATTGCAGGTTCTAATGATTGGAACCCTTATATAACCCTAAAGGAACGATCGCTCATATCTCCAAGTCTTTGAATGGAATTGCTATATCATATAAGTAGCTGTAAGGATAGCTTTTGTTGCTGGATCATAGAGCTATGCCAAAACTAGAAGCAATTCACTAATCGATCCCCCAAGTATTTTGATTGCTGCAACAACCTAAACTAGAACACGTTTACATTGGAACTAGTTGTTTTACGATGGGAATACGGAAAATGGATGCACTCTGTGGCACTCTATGATTCGCTGGCACATGCCACAAGCACCTACCGCCACGGATTTCCCACTCGATTCCATTGGCAACAAGAGCCAACACACAACAAGCCGCTAAAAAGGAAAACGAAAAGCGGAAATTCAATCAAATCTGCCATAAAACAACAATCAATTTAGAGATAACGGGCTACGAGAGAGAGAGAGAGAGAGAGAGCGAGAGCTGATACTCAGAGCGAGCGGCGAGAAGCGAGAGGCGAGAGCAATAGGAACGGAACGATTGGCCTGCGGCCAATTAAAAAATATACGCGAGACTGTACGTACACACAAAAGTACGACGCAGCAGCAGCACTGGACGAAGGACTAAGGACGGAGGGCGGAGGACAACCGCTAATTAGCACCATGGGGAATTTGTTGTTGGCAGAGAAGAGAAGAACTTGCGCGTAAGCGAAAGCAGTGCCCGCTAGCAGTGGCAGTGGCAGTGGCACCGGCAGCAACCAACAGAAGATGCTGCCAACTTGTGCAAACATCAAAGAGCAGGCGAATTCAGAAGGAGATGGCAGCAAGCAGCAAGCAGCATGTGATTGAGAGGGCGGACAGGACAGAACAGGACAGAACAGGACAGAACAGGATGGATGGATGGATGGATGGATGGAAAGCAATGGCTGGGAATTATGGTACGAGTATGCATAAATATGCCAGCCATGACGACGAGGGCGAGAGAAGTGAGACACACACATACGCATACGATGCAAGCCCAACAAAGAGACAGAGAGGGAGAATGGAAAAGAGAGGAAGAAGCTGGTGAGCGCCATATAATTGTAAATACAGTTAATATGAACGGCACCGACAGCCGACAGCCAACAGCCAACAGCCGACTGCCGAGCGACAGCAGCGACAGCGGAAAACGCTTTGCTTTGGCACTTTTAATTTACGAAATGGTGTTGATTTAACGGCAAAGGCAGCGGCAGCGACGGCGGCGGCAGGACTCCAGGGGGTAGACCGGAGAGCGGACCACAAGCGGGTCCAGCGTGGGAGCGCAACACAAAAGGAAATTGAAGGAACAAAAAAAAAAACGTATATTTCGGGCAATTGCGGCCGTCATTTCACTGGCTTTTTGGGTTTCATCTTTCACTCGATTGTGGAAGTCCTCCGTTAAGCTCCTGGGACGACTAGAAGGATAGAGCTACCGGAGAGCACAGTTACGAGTACTCTACCCAAAAGCCTTGCGATCTATGTGGATCTGTGAACTGTGAACTAGGAGATCCCTCACCGCAATTCGAATAATGTGAAAGGAACTTTCCCTAAACCCAAAATCACGTAAAGAGTATTCCAGAGTCCTTATTGGAGTGTGAGATATGTGCGCCTCTGCGAACTCTTTCTTTTTTTGGGAAACGATTTTCCCTGATTAATAAAAGTTACACACAAACACACAAACACGCAGACAGAGAGATAGAGAGAGAAAGAGGGACACACATACATAGAGACAGAAGAAGGAATACAAACTGTACGCCAGCGATAATCAAAAGGGTGTGCAATTTTAATTGAGCAATTTAATTACATATGTAAGCAAAAGCCAAGCCTCGGCAAAGGAGCAGAGCAGCAGAGAGAGGGACGGAGAGAGAGAGAGAGATGCCAGAAAGAGAGCGAGCCAAGTCGGAGCGGAGCGGAGAGTGAGAGCGAGGGCCGGAAGGCACACACATAATTAGCAAGCAAGCAAATGCCACTTCACTCGCTCTCTCTCCCACTCTCTCTCTCGCTCTCTCTCTCTCTTTGTGTGGGCGTGAGTGCACGTGTGTGTGAGTGTTGACTCTTTGGCTTCTGCTTTGCTGCTTTTTAGGGTCCTTTTTTTGTTGCGTTTCCCCCGTTCCCAGTCCTTCTGCTTCGGTGGGGCCGCAGTCGTTTTCGGCAGTTTAAGTTTGTAATTAGTTTGTCGGCGCCTCTCCCACTTGTACTTTCCTACGCCCCCTTTTGAGCGGAACCCAGGCCCAAGCCCGAGAGAGATCTATCCCATCTATCCGAATTAGAACTGAAACGATTAGCAAATGGCTGGGATTTATTCACTGCGCCCCCACATACGAGCAAGTGTTGCCAGATTGAGACCAAAACCCAAAACCAATTGCAAGATCTTCTGCCTTACGAGTCCATCAAAAGCTTTGGAAAAATTACACCCCCGATTAATAAGCGATTCCCTTTCAATTGTGACAAATGTAAGCCACAGAGCCCGTGTCCGTGTCCGTGTCCGTGTCCATTCCCGAGAAATTGAGAGTTAATATTCTCTCTATGGGCATCCCCCCCCCCCCCCCCCACACACACACACACACACGCACACCCATAGCCATACCCACTCCTCGTTTCGATGCTGGCAATTAGAAAAACGCGCTTTCCGAGGGGCTCTTCTATGGCACCAAAGTTGACACATTGATCGCCGGTAGGGGAGGGGTGGGACCTCCTGGGGCAATTGGCAATGGGTATGGGACGCCCCTTTTTTGGGATGGACTGATGGATTGGATTGGAAATGGTTACTGGTTTACGCGTGGCTCTGCTCTCGCGAAAGGGAGGAGAACCTGCGTCCTGCGTCCTGCGTCCGTCGTCCGTGTCCGCATTCGGACTGGTCGAAAAGCTTACAAATCGTGAAATGCGAGTGAGTAATTATGATTTACTAATTAGCAAACAGACACCCGGACGGACAAGCACACACACACACCGGACACTGGGGGGATACGGATACGGGTATACGATTGCATAGGCGCAGGCGGATACGTGTACAGCGAATTGGCGGACTAATGCGATGGACAAACAACGAATGCACGGACTTCGGACTACGGACTACATGGAGCGCCGTAGGAGAGCCTGAGACCCATGGACACTGGACACTGGACACTGGACAAAAGTCTATTAATTAGCTGCACCAACAAGCGGAGGGAGTGGGGCAGCAGCACTGCACCCCCCCACTCCCACCCGCCGTGCCGCCGCGCTTGTTCGTGTAACGGGGATTTGCTCATCAAATTCGCTAATTGTTTTTGTTTCTGCTTTTGCTTTTGCACCTGCAGCTGCCCACACGCACACACGCACACACACACACTCTCCCACTTGCCACAATTTGGCTTCGTCAGGGGCCGAGGGGGAGGGGGAATGGAGGGGGATATGCTAGAGGTAAGGGGTAAGCGCGAGTACAGTCCAAACAATTAGCGTAATTTCAATTTTGTTCAAAATTTCATAAACAGCAAACGGAAGGGGGTGGGGGAACTTTTCCCCTCCACCAAACACAAGCACCACAGTGACATCAGCACCCCTTGCCCCCCCACCCCCGGGACCCCCTCTAGCCGCGCAGAGAGCAGAGGCAGGGGCAGAGCAGAGCCTTTGGTGCACTGCGGACAGTTAAGCCTCTTGCACCGCCGTTGCATACTTTGGTGCGCTTTTTGACAGCAGCCTCCGAAAAAAGGAAAACCATCAAATTTACGCTCTCTCTCTCACTCTGTCTCTTTCTCTGCTGTTCTGCTTCTTATTTCGTTTACTTTCCATCAGCATAATGCAGCGAAAAGGGGGGAAGAGGGCGTGTGTGTGTGTGTGTGTGTTAGGGGTGTAGCAGGAGGTACAGGTAATGGGGAGCTGGAGGCGGAGGTGGAGAGCACGTCTGGGAACAGGCAGGACAGTAGACCGCTAAAGAGCGGAGAAAGGGGGACCAGGAGTAGGGAGCAGGTGAGAGGCTTACGATGCTGTTACGTTATTCTGCCATCACTTAAAATCCAATAAACAAATTAATAAACAACAAAAACAGCAACCCACACACACAGGCACCTGCACACACTCGTATGGAGAGTGTCAACCCATTTAATTGCCTCAAGTCCGGAGTGAGTAAGAGAGGGAGAGAGAGAGAGGGCAAGGTACGTATACGTGAACCCCCTGCTCTTTCTATCCCACTCTTCAGCTTCCGATGAAGCTTTCAAATTTAGTTTTTGGCGCTCACTTCTCTCTCTCTCTCTCTCTTAGTTATTTTTTTGGGTGCACTTTCCGTTTACCGTTACACGTTTTTCAGTGATTTTGTTTGTTTTGGTTTTGGTTTTGCTTTTGTTTTTTTTTGCGGCACAAAAACACAAAAAGAATTTTTAACGAACGGGAAAATGCCTCCATGTTCGCCAGTCTCCCTCTCTCTGTCGCACAAACACACACACACCTGCTGAATGCTGAAGGGAAGAGTCGGATTAGTGCGGCGTACCCTTTCCCTTCCGAAAAGTTCAATTGGAATCTGAAGGCACTTGTCCCTTGAGTACAACGACGATATGTGTACACGTGTATCTCAGATAACACTCATGAAATGCCACTGCACATAGAGGACTACCAGATACTCTGTACTAATCTAGAGAATTGATTACTACCTTCCCTGTTTGTAAAATGTATTCGGAAGCATACACCCAGAGAAAAAATCTCTGAGAAAAGAATACACCACAACCGTAACGCTTCGATTCAAATATTTATGATGTTATAATTGCACCGAGAGTGGATTTCATATTTAAATTAATTGTAACAAATTGTAACGAAAATGTGTGTGTGAGCATGTCGCAATGGCGTGAATCCCAATCACAAGAGTCACGACATGATAGAAAAGGCAGAAAACGCTTCGTTTATATTTATTTAAAAGTGTTTCCAATTCAGATTAAATATGGGCCGTATTAAAAAGACTTTCACACTTGATCTACATGGATCGCAGAGACTTAGTCCCTGAATTATGTTTAAAAATTCCCAAACTCGATTGCAAAGAATTTCGTTTGATTGGTAGACCATAGTACGAGTATTATCTTAAAAAGTTAACCAAAGA
Source organism: Drosophila miranda (assembly GCF_003369915.1). NCBI lineage: Eukaryota > Metazoa > Arthropoda > Insecta > Diptera > Drosophilidae > Drosophila > Drosophila miranda. Next base: position 26,782,287 of record NC_046674.1, read on the forward strand.
TGAGCCCTCCAAGGCATTCTTAGAGGCGGAATTAAAACGGATAATTAAGTCTCAACATTAAACATAGGAATGTACATAGGATATACATAGGAAAACGGATAAGTCGAGCGATGCTTGCTCATTTTCTGGCAGTGTTGATTCCCCTTTAGCCTTTCGTGTCTTTCTCCTTAATATGACTTTTGTTCTCTGTTGCCGTTGCTCTGTAAATGTATCTGAGTGTATCTGCATCTGTATACCTGTATCTGTGTATCTGCATCTGTGGCTGTTTCTGTTCTTTGTTTTTTTCCTGTTGTTGTTTTCGGTGTGCGTTTGTTTTATTAATGTTGACCGTCAATTATGTTTTAATTGTCATAAAAGGTTTGTCCCTTTTGACTCTTTCTTTCTCTCTCTCTCTCTCCACACATGAAGAGAGATGAGGCGCGGAGATAGGCGTGGAGGGAGAGACACGTATGCACACAATAAATCCACAGTGGGGATAAGCTTTAGCTCGACACAATTGCAGGGGGGGGGGGGCGGGGGATAAAAGGAGCAAAGGAGCACAACAGAACAGAAGTTGCTTGTCATCATGGCCAAAAGCATGCCCCCCGCCTCCCCAACCAGCAACTGTAAATCCTGTGCATGTGTCGTCTGTGGATGTCCGTGTGCATGGTCGTGCAAAGCCACTTCCACTTCCTTCCTTTCACTTGACAGTTGAGTGTGTGTGTGTGTTCGTCTGGTATCCTCCTCTGGTTTCCGCTTCGATTTGGTTTGGTTTTACAGTTGTCAGGCAATTTGCACATCAACTTATACTGCAAAGATCAGCACAAAGTGTACCAACACACACACACACACATACACAGAGAGAGAATGAGTGAGGGAGAGGAAGGAAGGGTAAACTCAACTGCTCTCCGCAGTAGACTCCTTTTTTTTGTTCAACCTTTCATTAATCAAATTGAATTCCATGTCGCACTGTCCTGCAGAAGGCAGAGAGGCAGAGGTGTTATGCAACGTGTTATCGATGACACGAAACGAATATCATACAAATGCCAATTGGTTATCGATAAGAATCTCGATCGAAAGAGGATGGTTCCCTTTAAAATTACTACCGATTACAGATATATATCGATTATTCACAAATGTGTATTGAATACAGGACAAGGCTGTGGTCGATACATCTTGCATCGATTATGGTTATCGCGAAAGAATCGCTAATGATGGCCAGTCATAATGGGAGGACCAACAACTCGTTGCAACAATTATAAAAGAGCGAGAAAACAGAAAAACATCCAACAAAGAATACACACACGCACACACACTGGCAGGCAGGCAGGCAGGCCGGCAGACAGACAGTTCTCGTGTCCTGACTCGAACAGGATGCTGGACAGGGGATTAATGCAACGTTTAAAACGTTGCCAGATTGACGACGTCAATCTGTCTCTCTTTCACTCTCTCTCTCTCTCTCTCTCCCTTACTGTGTCCTGTTGTTGTGTTCTTTTTTTTTTGCTGCTGCTGGCTGCCAATTTATGAAATTTATTTTTTGCCTACGTTGTGATTATTTATTCAAAAAGTTGGCCTCGGCCCAGCGTCTGGTCCAGGATCCCGGACCCCAGACCCCGGACCCCGGACTCCGGTTGTAATTGCAATTGTTGTCAGTGTGTGGCATGTGGCATGTGCTGCACAGGGAGGTGGCAGGTGGCAGGTGGGACTCGAGGCATGGGGCATGCATGCTAAATAAATTAATAACACAATTTATGCATGACGCACATTTATAATTACATTTGGAAATAATTTAATTAAAATTGTTAACGCTTGATTGAAGTTAAATCGAATTGGACAAGACAGACGACATACGACACAGAGACGGACAGACGGATACCGAGAGGTCGTCGGTCCCCAGTCCCCAGTCCCCAGTCCTTGGGCCTCCACAAAAGCCAACTTAATTAAATTAGCCTATCAATAAGGGGCATAATACTCGTCAAAAGCCAACAAACTGACCAATTTCCATGCCACAACAGCCATCCATCCATCCATATCGGGCCACCAGAATCTGTGGGACAAATGTCACTTCTTTGCTTCTACCTCTCCCTCTCCCTATCCCACCGCCCCCTTGATTTGGGGGCTGAGGTTGTACAAATAAACCGATTCGCTGTAGCGGTAATTAAAAGCCAACCAAATGGCCAAATAAGCCACAAGCACACACATAGAAACGGAAAAAAGGAAGAAAAGTTGTATCGAATTTGTATGCTGATTGAAATCTTAGAGAAATAGTGTAGAGGCGGCAAGGTGCGCGGGCCACGAAGCCAGTGCTACCCTGCAAAGGAAAGGAGGTCCGATTGAGAGCTGTATAGGGATCGAGGGATCCAGGGACTGAGGGAAACCCCGCAGTCCTTGCATTCTCCAGGGTATGTCCAGGGTAAACGCTAATAGCTGATTGAGAATACGAATGGGAGAACAGCACACACACACACACAGACAGACCATAGATAAGGTAGCCCCCAAAGTACACACACACACACAAACAGCCAAACACGAGTAAGCGGTAAATCAACAAGAGAACATACAGACACACACACACGCGCGCAGGCACATGCATCGCATGTAAATATGTATTGGTTATGCCCACAAATCAATTAAGTCGATTGAGAGGCAACAAATTTTCGGCACAACAGACACACACACACACACACAACGGAATAGACTGACAGAGGAAGAGAGAGTGAAGGACAAATGTAAAGAGTTGTTAAGCGCTCAAATGACACATGCAAGACGATGCACGACAGGGAGAAGGGGGGAGAAACTCTTTCCGCTCTTCCCGTTCAAAAGAACCGCGCGCAAAATGCCAACGGAGTGTGCCCTCAAATGTAGGCAACGTATTTCCGAGTGGCTTCCGCACAAAAGCAGGCAATGGCTTTCCACTCCCTCGGCAGCCCCCAAATGCAGGCAACACTTTTTGACGTTCGCCTATCCTAAGCTGCCGAGAGCTGTGGGTGTGTGTGGAGTGCGGGGTGCGGTGTTGGCTGGTGGCTGGTGACGGCAGTTATCTTAAATATTTGTTAATTTGCTAAAAATTCCACACTGCCACACACAGACAAAACCGAATCAAAATCCCACGCACACAAACACAAACCAATTAAACAGACCAACAACAACAAACAGGGGGCTGCCTACTGGCTGCTGCGCTGCTAGCAACCGCAGAAAACGAAGCCAAAGCCGACGTCCAAACCAAACCAAAGCAAAGCCGAAACCGAAGTCCAAGCAGCCGAAAGCATCGCTGTAGCATCCCCGACCGACCCCGAGACTGCACGTCCTGGCTATAAATAACCGAGACATGCCGCGAGGCGACATCAGTCCTGACCGGGTTGCACACTTGACGGGTCGTCGCCGGGTGTCGTCGTCGTTTGTCGCTCTTTTGATGCTCTCGCTGGCTGCTGCGGCTGCTTGTTGCTTCTTCCACAAGCCCCATCATCTTGCGTTGTTATCCTTCGTCTGGGAGGATATTCTGGGGCAATTGGGATCTATTTTTGTTGAGTGCATTTGTTGATTTTTGTTGTTGTCGTAACATGTTTACGAATTGGTTAACGGGAAGCAGTGGCACAGCGCCTCGGGGCATCGGCCTCACTGCGCCACCGTTGGCTGCCGCCGCAGCACCACTGTCCGTCGGAGTCGGCAGCGGTGGGGGCATTATGAGCACTCCGCCGGATGTCATCCTGGAGGTGGGCCCCGCGCCGAGCAACGTGCGCTTTGTGGCCCACGCTCTGGTCCTGGGCATGCACAGTGGATACCTTCGCTCGGCCATCCGTATGGATGAGAGTGCCGCCGCCTCAGGAGCGGGCTCCAACAGCAGCACAGGAGCCACAGGCGCCCAAGGAGCAGCGGGAGGAGAGCTAATGCTTTACTTGGGCAACGTGACGGCGGATCAGTTTGCCCCGCTCCTCACGTACATGTACACGGGCTACCTAGACTTGAATGTGGACAACATCTTTGCTGTGCTGCTGGCCACGCACGTGCTGCACATGCCCCGAGCTCTGGAGATCTGCCGGTGGGTTGCCACCTCCCTTCCAGCATTCCACCCTTCCGTACCGTACTCCCCCTTTTCTTAGGCTCAATTTGGGACTCTGTTCTATTTTTTTGTAGATCCTTTCTGGCCCGGGCCCAGACCGAGGGCTATCTGAATGGCAGTGGCAGCAATCCCCCCCCACAGCTATGTCCGACGGCGCCAGTCAGCGCCAAGATCATCCGGCCCATTCCGAGCAAGGCCACGCTCCCGAACTTCGGCTTCATGCCAGTGCCCCTGCCACTGGCTCCTCCTCCGCCCCCAACAGCGCCACCGCCGCATCCTCCTCCCGTCCTGCCCGCCTATGCGGGTGCCGCTTCCCTGCTGCAAGTAGAGCCGGAGTATCCCGGACTGGACGTGGCCTTGGATGAGGACGAGGAGGAGGATGTCGAGGTATTCATCGACAGCAACACTGTCACCGACAACGAAAACGAAAACGAAATCGAAGACATGGAGGCCGAGGACTGCAATGTCTCGGTCGTCAGTTCACTGGCCAGCAGCAGTGCGGGCAGCCTTAACATCGAGCGCCTGGACGCAAAACCGCCCTCCCCCACACCCACACCCACACTCACACCGACTCCCAAGCCGCAGGCACCGACCAGGACCAAGAAAGAGCCCCCAGCAGCAGTCGTGCAAAGGGGATCCCGCTCCACACGCTCTGGGAAGCCAGGGAGGAGAACCAATGCGAGCGGACTCCAGGTGGCCAAGGCCCCGGTGCCGGCCGCCCAATTGGAGACGGCCACGGCGGCGATGCCCTCCAAGTTCATCATCGACGTTGCCAGCTGCGACGGACCCGTGCGCTTCCGTCGCATCCTGAACACCGCCTACGGCCACAAGCCGGAGGCCCTGGACGGCTCCGGATCGGAGCAATGCGAGCAGCAGCGGACCCAGCAGAGCGTCAGCTACTCGTTTCACCAGCAGATGGCCAGAGCCATTAGCAGCCAGCAGCGACAGCAGTTCCACCAGCAGCAGCAGCACCAGCAGCAGCACCAGGAGGAAAGCGAGAACAGTGGCGATGCCACAGGAGGATCGGGAGCAGCACCAGCCAACAGCCGAAAGCAGGCGAGTGCAGGAGCCTCCTCCTCTGCAACGACCGCCAGCAGCAGCAGCAGCATCGGAGGAGCTGTAGCCCCCAGCCAGGAGCTGTATGTGTGCGTGTACTGCAAGCACACGTTCAAGTCGCAGTACTGCTACCAAAAGCACGCCAAGCGGCACCTGAATCCTCTGAGCCTGGCCAGTGCCGAGAAGAAGCTGGTGGCCAGCGGAGACCATGGAATGGTGGCCATGGAATCCAGCAACACTGGACAGGACAACAGTCAGTCGCAGGAGGCCACAGCAACGGCAGCAGCCACGGCAACAGCAGCAGCTGTCACATCCACGGCCACAACAAGCGCTCTAATGCGGCGCGAGGTGCGTCCCTTGGACATGAATGTCCAGTACTATCCCTGCAAGACATGCGGCAGCAAGTTCCCCAGCTACTACTTTGTCCACAAGCATCGCAAGATGTGCCATGCCGATGAGATCGAGGCGGCGGCGGCAGCGGCAGCCACCAGCAACACTAGCAGCTCTTCAAGTGGAGCCGCCGCAGGAGCAGGCACTGCCACTGGCACCGGCACTTTTTCTAAAAGAGAGACGACGGTCGCAGCAGCGAAGGAACCTTCAGAGGATCAGCAGAAGCCGTAAGGCATGCAGCGAATCTTGTGGAACTAACCAAAACAAATCAAAAGCAACGAAATCTACGAATTTACGAATACACCTACACCTACCCTATAACACTGACATACACAAACACATACACATACAACTGTACACAGATACACACACACAATCGCTGAATGTTTTTTTTTGTTTGTCGCCCTAGAATTTCAATTCAATAAAAGCAAAATACTACCAATATCATCCGAACAGAGGAACAACAGAGGAGAACAGCAATTACGAGAGAGAGAGAGATATGCGTTATTAACCGTCAATCGATGATTCCACATGAAGCAATCGATAGATCCCAGAGTCAGAAGAGTACATGCTGTCTAAAAACCAATCTGTCGACGATGGGATCCGACAATCATTGAAGAAAGTCCGAGTGTAAAACTTACAACATTAGTCAAAATCGAATGATATCGATTGCAATTTTTAATCGGTATGGGGATGATATAGATCAAAAAGCGTTAATCAAAATCGATTGTTATCGATAGAAATAGCTGTGCGATATGGCGTGGCAGAAGAGGTTAGCGAAGAGCTGCAGTAAATGTGTGCCTATATATATTCGTACATATGTAGTTTATTAATCGTTATCGTTGAAGTCGAGCTTCAAGCCCTGAAACGTTCTGAATAATCGATTGATCAGCAAAGATCAGAAGCGTGATACTTAATCCAAAACGATTGTTGTATATATATATTGTATAATCGGTAATCGTTTTATCGACTTGAAGGTTGATAGTCGCTATCGATTGATCATTGGGTTATGATTGGGGATATCGTTTAGATATATAGGGATTATCGCATTCGATAGCCATATTTCCACAGTTTTGGCCACCCCTGTGATCCACTTAGCCACTCACCCCCCTCCGCAGACAGGGCCCTCGCTCTCCACGATTGGTAAATGTATGGCAGCTGTGGAGGGGGGGATTGGCAGTGGGGTCGGTGGGTGGCAGATGGGCTGAGCAAACAATCCTTGCCGCAATTTAATAATTAAATTAAATCACTTGCATAATAAAAAAGACGTTTACGGGAAAAAAATATAATTTAATTGAGTTTAATTAACTCGCCAGGGAGATGACGACAGCCAACAAGGCCGCAAAGATGATGATGAAGATGGTGGCACAGTGGGTGGCCCGGTGGGTGGTGCAAACAAAACCGCAAGCGACCAAAAATGTGAGAGACAACCATCTCATCCTCATTTTTCATCCCTCCTGCTACTCCTGCTTCTGCTTCTGTGTTAACTCTTTGGACCAGGACCTGGACCTGCCCCTGGACCTGGAACTTGAGGCAATTCCGAGCCAAGGTTCTCTTTTTTCTTTTTTTTTTTTTTGCTTTTTGATAAAATATTTATCGACAACGCAAACAGAAATGGAGACAGAGACAGGACTGAGACTGAGACTGAGACACGGAGAGACACGACAAATTTGATTGGGTCGAAGCAGAGAGAGCGCTGATGGGCCGAGGGGGGAGGTGGGAGGGAGGCTTTTGATTAAACAGGACAAAAGGATACGACGCATTGCAGTTGTCAATGACAGAAAATGCATTTTTGATGCAAGAGCAAACCAAGGACCAGGGCCCATAACGGACACTCGCTTCGAACACGCGCGAGAGGGATGAAAGCTCCACTCAAATGGGAGAAAGACGAAGCTTTGCCAAGCTTTCGCCATGAAAGCGCTCTGCTCTATTGAGGGTGAAAAACAGGGATCAAGGACAGGGCAGAATATTTAAAGAGAGCTTTAAAGTTTACAGAACTTCTAAAAAGCTTCACACCGCTTCCTTTCAAAGCTCAGAGACATCGGACCATCGAACTTTGTAAATTCTCAAAAGAAGTAAACTGCTATAAGAATCCTTAAAGCTTGAAATGTTCACCGTTTTCATGGTTTTGAAAGCTCAAAGCTGTGCACTGACAGAAAACCCCCTCATGTCTGTACTAGAGCGCATCCCTGGGCGATGGGATCAAAAAACTCCTTCAAACAGACAGAATATCGAGATATTTCGCTTTCGCACTTACCTTTGCCGTCCAGTGCTAGGCCATCCAAGTTGTTGGATGCGATCCCACTGCCACTGCCGTCGGCGGATGCCATCTGCATGGCCATCGATGTGGTTGCGGATGTGGACGATGTGGCCGACGTGGTAAGGGCACCGCTCGACGCTGAAGTGGACATAATGCAGTCGACGGCGGAGATCAGCAGGCCGGCAGTCGAGGCGGCCGTTGATGAATTGACCATGGATCCAGCAGTTGCTGCCACCGATCCAGCCGCCGCGGATGATGAGGATGGGATCTTGTTGATGTCCTTGGCATTCGCATTGGCATTGGCATTGGCATTGGCATTGGCCTTAATGCTGTTGCTATTGCTATTGCTGTTGCTGTTGCTGTTGCTGTGGTGATGATGGACTTCGTTGGCTGTCATCTCGCTGTAGCGCTTTCTCTTGGAATCACTAAAAATTCATTGGGATTAGGCTTCAGTTTCCTAACTACACTCTACACTCGCTTCGTTAGACTCACCTGACATCGGAGAGCAGATCGTTGCCGGCACCCAGGCCCTCCACCTGAGCTGCCTTCAGCTTCTGGCCAAGATAGTTGCCCGCCGTGGTGGCCGTTGTCAATGTGGGCACTCCTACACCCACGCCCACGCCCA